>NC_140609.1:40186848-40786848 GCF_057381915.1 Diplotaxodon limnothrissa | reverse complement strand
ACCTCGGAGAGCAGCGTGACGAGTCATCGCCCGAATGGGGTGAGTCCAACTAACAGCATCAGATAGTAACAGTTAGTGAGAGGCCGAGGATGCAGAAGGCAGCTGTACTCTGCTGACTGCGATGTATTCTTCATGGAAGGAATTATTCTACATTTCTATAAATGCCACATTCAGCAGAGTGAGAATCAGCGAGCTGGAGGATCATTCATCAAACACAAGAAGCTCCCGGCATGTTCAACATGAGCGATCTGTCTCAGCTCTCTTTGCTGCAGATGGAAACATCCAGAACAGTTTATATTAAGATTCATCTTTTAATTTTCTCAGGCTCTTCTTTCTCCAAGAGTCCAATTTGTCAAGAATGCCCTGCCCTGGTTTCTCCACACTGCAGCTCCTCTAACGACCACTAGATGCTGCTGATGTGAAATCAGAGCCTCAAGACCAAAAACCAAGGGCTTTATAACCATCCACGCATTGTTGTGAAGACTTTTAATAACAATTAAAGGAAGTTTCAATGTGGTAGAAGTGAAACCAGTACTGATGAAATGGAAGAAACCTGCATTCTTACTAATGGCCAGCAGGGGGCAGCTCCTCTGGTTTAAATAGAAGTGTCATTATATAGAAGTCTCCATCCATCCATCCATCTTCATCCGCTTTATCCGAGGTCGGGTCGCGGGGGCAGCAGCCTAAGCAAAGAGGCCCAGACCTCCCTCTAGAAGTCTATGAGGATAAAAGCCTTCTGCTCATTTATGGTCGCGGCAGTTGGTTTCAAGTCCTTTTAAATCCAACGTGTTTTAAATTAGGGTCACATTAGAGTCAGCTCAAAGTGAGCCATGGTTTACCATGCGAATGAAAGGTCAGCCCCGCCCCTCACCTGTCACATCTGGTTTCAAAAAGCTAAGATAGCGGCAGCTAACACATGAATTATACTTCTGTGTCAGAATTACGCCGTAATTAACCGGAACCTTCTATGTAACCTGATGTGCACCTCCAGAGAAATGTAACTAGACGTCGGGTCGGTGCATACCACAAAGACTTGAATGTCGTGCAAGGTTGTGGTGTAGGAGAAAAATGAGTTTCTGGTTACGTCAGTTAGGACCCAGATTTCCTGCAGAAGTCTAAATCAAGCTATCAGTCCTCAGTTTGAGGATTTAAAATTGGACCTCAGCAACTAATGGGTGGTCTCACAGGTGGAAGCCTCTGGGCCTGAAACATTAAGACAAATCTATTTATTTGGTTATGTGGACACAAGTTTCAAAAGAACCAAATCTCTAATGCTCAGCTGGAGGTTGCTCCAATCTTGAGCATACACTCCTGTGTTAAAATGTAATAAAAAGCCTACTCTGACTTTGAGAGCATGGTTTTGAATCCAGAACTTCAGCCGGGCAAATAGTCTGACTAAATCCTCCACTGCCACCAGTTTAAAGTCTGCTGTGTGTCTTCCTCTCAGAGTCTCATTGTGTCTTTGACTCCACGCCTCCGGCTGCTCTGATGTGGACGGAAGATCTCTCTCCTCACCTCCAGAGAAACAAACAGGTACCAACAGGTTCTCACATTTAATTTATTATTGTTTTAGTGCACACGAACTACAGTTAGCTCAGCAGCTGAGGTTAAACATGGAGTGCAAAAGACACAACCTGACCCTCAACGTATAGCAGTTCCTTTTTGTCCTTTTTGAGTAAGCTACTGTAACACTTCTTATTTCAGCTGGTACACTGTGAACGTAAACATCTAGCACGTCTAACTGACAGCAATATTTGTTAGAGAGCATGCACAGGGTCAGAAATGAGTCCATCAGAGGGACAGCTCAGAGTCAGAGAGGCTGAGATGGTTTGGACATGTGCAGAGGAGGGACAGAGGATGATGAAGATAGAGCTGCCAGGCAGGAGGAGAAGAGGAAGACCTCAGAGGAGGTTCATGGATGTAGTGAACAAGGACAATGCAGAGGGTTGGTGTGACGGAGGCAGATGATCCGCTGTGTATTCAGTAAACCGTAACACATTTCAAAAGAACCGGTCGATGTGTGCCACTGAACCTCTGCAGTTCATATACCCGCGTCCTTATAATCTGCATTGCTGTGATGTGATTGTATCCTTCCAGCTCCAGGACACTCTGCTGCAGAGGGAGGAGGAGCTGGCCAGGCTGCAGGAGGAGAACAACAAGCTCAGAGCATTCCTCAATTCCTCCTTTGTGAGAAACCTGGAACAAAAGGCAAAGGTCCGTGCAGCATCAGACGCACTGACAGCAATAAGACAGAAATAAACCAGCAGTCTAAACAAAGACACTCAGATCTTCATCTACTGAGCTGAGAGTCATAAAGACATATTTCACGTGTCCTGGGTGTGCCCGGGGGATTCTCCTTGTTAGTCATAGCCCCCCAAAAAGAGAAAAAATAACTTGCCTAGGAGAAACTAGTTAGACGCCCAAACCACTTTAGCTGCCTCCTTTCGATGTGGATGCTCTAGTCTTCCAAATGGCCGACCTCCTCACCTTATATCTAAGGCTGAACTGCTTGTAACGCCTATCTTGTGGTCGTAGTTGAAGGTAGGAACTATTCAGTAAACTACCAGGTATGCCCTCAGCCTCAGCTCTCACGTTAACACAAAAACTGGTATGGGTCCACATCACTGCTGACTTCATACCAACCCTATCAGCCTTCAGATCCATCGTCACCCTGTAGCTCTAACATGAATATGTTTTGTACAGAAGTAGAAAAATTATGTAAAACAAATTATGCCAACTGAAACATTCAGACACTGTTAATGAAACCATTGATCACTAATCCTGGAGACATCTCAAGTCTTTCAAAGTTCACTTTTATATCAGTCCAAAATGTCTTTTGCTCTATCAAAGCATTAAATGTTTTCCACCGATAAAGAAGATAATAACACACTGCTGTTATTCTGTCCTTGTTTCTTATAGAAACTAACTGCTGATGGGAGGAGGAAGCTGAAGAGAAGCCTGGCTTGCTTTGACAGTTTCTGTGGGGATCAGCGAGCGCCCCCCCAACAAATCAGCAAAAGAGTCTGCAGGAACCTCACTGCCCAGTTCTGCTCGGAGTCTTTAGAGACATCTGCTTGCTCAGAACCAAACCTGGACCTCTGGGTCCTTCGAACTCTGGGACTGAAGGATCGGGACACCATCGATACATCCGAGGAGTCCTCCTCTGAGTGGAGCCTCAGGAGTTTGGTTTACGATACTGCCGTCAATCCATCCTCATTCCCAGAATGCAATCCCAACTCTTCTTTCGGCCCTCCTGTCATCATATCCACAGATACTTCAGTCCACAGTTACTGTCAAAGAGCAACACATGGAACCAGCTGTAGGTACAGTGCTGCTGAATGCCAAGAAGCAAACTGTGAAAATCCTCCTGAGTCAGCTTCAAACTGCCCAGACGACTTCACTGCCACTCGAGTGAGCACACATTACGAGTTTCCTGAAGCCACGACCAGGACCTACAGCGCCCCGTCTGCTGAGACCTGTTCTCTCACTGCCTTCAGTCAAGTCCAGACTTTGGAGGGAAATCCTGCTGACCATCACTCTTACTGGTCTTCACTACAAGAAACCCAGACACCATCACAAGACACGATCCAGTTCAACCCACCAGCGGAAAGAGGCTTCCCCACCCCCGTGTTGCCTTCAGGTGCAGACCAACCCAGGAGTTCTGCTAGTGGCTTCATTCCAACGAGCCCATGTCATCCTCCGGCAGCACCACATACGCCTCGCAACCGGACAGATTTGGCATTCAGCATGTCCCTCAGTCCGTCCAGCAGCGTCAAGACCCACAGCTTCCCCCAGGGACAGGCCTTTGTCAGAAAGGACGTGGAGGGCCGGTGGAACTTTACCTGGGTTCCCAGACAAGAACCGTAGGAAACCAGATGGTCCTTACTCTGAAAGACAATCAAAAGCCTCACGTTGTCTTACTGCATAAACATCTCAGGCTGATCCTTTAGAACAGCAAGTTCAAGTGGACTCACTATGGCTTTTAGACAATGTTCTGGACTGAGTATCAAAAAATGCCTTGAAGGACCCTAAGATTAATCTTGAAGACCACACGGACAGATGTTTAAACAGCTCAGAGACCTTTGTCCTATGACAGCTTGAAGGAAACACCTCTTTAAGTCGCCTTTATGATGCCTATATTAATGACGGTTACTTGATTGCATTCTGTTTACTCAATAATCCAAAAGCTAAGAGTACAGTAGCAACTGGAAAAGAAAAACACGAGCCTGAGCAACCAAACCATTTTATTAAGTATAGATCTAATAAAAAAACATAATCTTAACTTAATGAAACATTCAAATTAACAAAACTGCCTAAAATAACACCTGTATGCGTTTAGTCTGTATTTGAAACTGCCACATAAAAATAATAGTACTGAAACTTTTGCTGCTTTGAGTCTGTATTTTCTACATACATATATGTGTATCACATGAACGTCAGTGAGGGACCAGAGCCATTATGACCAGATGACAAGTTCATTTCTGAAATCTTGTTGGCTCCTGCGAGTTAGCTGAGGACCTACTGACTATGGTTCAAGAGGGACTTTTAAATGGACCACGGCATTGGAAATGTGCTGAAGCCAACATTAAGCCCTGGGGCTGGAAATTAAGCCAAATCCAAAGTGCCCAAAACTGCAGTTCCTCTAATGTCCACCAGAGGCTCCAAAACTGAGGCAGTGGTAATAAAAACTGAGAGAGGCCGACAGTGATCACTGACTGTTTTTAGGGGCTTGTTCAGATTCAATAGAACAACATACAAAGCATTAAAACATGTTATAAACACAACAACGTTAATAAACACAGAGCAGTATTCATACGTCATCACTTAAAGACTGTCATGTTAAAATGTCCAACATTACAGCAGAAATAAACATTATAATTCCCTCGAAGCACAGGCAGACGCAAGTGGTTTTCTGTCACTGGTTTATTTGAAGACTTCTCTCCAAAGCCACCGTGAAAACTATACAGCATTAACAAAATAAAACTCAGCGTAAGACACAGCAGTAAAAACACTGTACAACAAACACTATAAATAAATACCTTGTTGGCTGCATGCTGCAAAAAGGGAATTAGCCGCCGTTCTTCTGAGGTTTCCTTTAACCGTTTAACCGTGTGTAGTTAAAGTCCACTTAACATGTCTTTCAATAAAAACCATCCTTTCTGCGCGCTTACAGGTGTTTTTCTTCGTTCTACCCAAAGAGGAAACTAGCGCAACTTGTAAGCGAACTTGACTTTCAAAATAAAAGCACCAAAACGTTGACTACAAAAAACAAACAAAGTAATGTACAGCTTAAACAATTTACAATCATGACATGGATCTTGACAAGATAAAAAAAATAATCCAAATTATATACAATGTCATCATGCCAACAGTTACAAACATGTTCACAGTTGTGCACAAACTTGTCACCTGGTCATATTTCACAACTGGTAAAGGTTACTGTTGTAAAGGAGTGTATTTCACCCCAAACCACCATCCTTTTCAAACTCTACCCCACTAGACTTTGGTGCCTTAAAAGAACCAGCGGGTGGAAATAAAAGTAAAAGCAAGTAAAAGTAAAACTACTCTGAATCAAAAAACAAAACCAAGTTCAAACACTAATTAGGACGATTGCCATCATCCCTCCAACCTTCTCGCAGTGTTTAACATAAGAGTCATTGGGGTCTGATTCACTTTCTGAGTCAGCTTTAAATGATCACTAAAACAAATCACTGCTGTTTTAAACTTGGGGTTTAAAAAAACAACAGAAAAAGTTCGTTTTTATGGTTCACAGTGGATGGTGTTAACCATATTTCACATGTTTTCCATACTGGTGTGTTTTTAGGAACATTCTACCAATAAATTCAGCAAAAGTTTTTCAATGATCGCTGAAATTACAATTGATTCAAATGTGCCCAAAGCTGTTGTTGTTTATGTTATCATGTAGCTGTTTTGTTTTCAAATGCAAAGTTTTACTTTAAAATCTCATTTTTCTACCATATCTATAAAAATGTGTCTGATAACACCGTCTGCCTACATGTGAGTCCAATTAACATGAAATTGTTTTCATATTATTTGGAAAAACATTTTCTTAACCCATGGTTTAAACTATCAGATATGTTTACATGTGAAAGCATTATCCAACGTAAAAATAAAATGTGCTTCATTTCTAAGTGTTGGACTCTAAATGTCAAACATGTCAAACAGCAAACACAGTTATTTATTAGAAGGTGTGTGGGCCAAACTAAAGCTTTTTATGAGCTTTATTTTTCCATTTAGGATGTCAGGGCACAGATTTGGCCCATAGCGTAGTCTGACCCCAACATCAGCTGACATTAGCTCAGTCGCCACAAAAGCTCATTTCCTTGGAGGTGTTTGGTTCCGAACCAAAGACGTGGACACTTTAGAGGTTCAAATCTCAGAGATTATCTGTCCAAGAGTTTGTTCACTGAGACACTCCACAAGCTGTTTTCACCCAGACAACCACCGAGAGACGCCTGCCTTTCAATTCAATTCAGTTTTATTTATACACCAACTCACAACAACAGTCACCTCAAGGCGTTTTATACTATAACCCTACAATAATACAAACAGAGAAAAAACCAACAATCATATGACCCCCTATGAGCAAACACTTTGGCGACAGTGGGAAGGAAAAACTCCCTTTTAACAGGAAGAAACCTCCAGCAGAACCAGGCTCAGGGAGGGGCGGGGCCATCTGCTGTGATTGGTTGGGGTGAGAGAAGGAAGACAGGATAAAGACATGCTGTGGAAGAGAGACAGGGGCTGTATCCCAATTCAGGGTCTGCAGCCTTAAAGGCCGCATTTTAAGGCCGATTACGTCACAGCGACGCGACGAAGGCTGTCCCAATTCGAAGGCTGCTCGAAATGCAGCCCTCAAATGCGTCCTTCATTTCCCTGAACTTTAAGGCTGTGGCGGTGCAGACTTCGTGGCCCAACATATCCTAGAATGCATAGCGCGGCGGTGGGTGTGGATAATTTTGCCGAAAAAAAAACGGCGGATGAGGGGCGCCCAAAGAGTAATTTAGTAAACTAAGTGCTGAATATTATGTCACTTATTTATGTGCAAATGTTTAATAACTAAGAACATTAAAACATTACTGTTGGCCACATGTTGGCAAAGTCATGTGACATCAGTGACGTTTGTACTAACTTGGTTTTAAAGCCTTTACTTTAAAATATACGCCGTTCAATAGCTGACCTTAATCTTACAGAGAATGATCAAAGCTCATGTAGAAACAAACAAACAAATGAACAAACGATTTTCTCCTTCATTTCTGTCAAACAAAGCTGTATGACACGTTTCCAGCTGTTAGTATCATGGTTGCTAGGCAACCTGGGCAGCGCAACGGAGGCTAGACCGTCCCATTTCACAAGCCTCACACTTCCGGCCTTAGCGGTCTTTAAGTACGCGGCCCTTGAGGATCTTGAGGCTGCAGACCCTGAATTGGGATACAGCCAGAGATTAATAACAAGAGAAGTCTACTAACACATAGTGAGTGAAGAAGAAACACCCAGTGCATCATGGGAATAAGCAGCCTAAGTCTATTGCAGCATAACTAAGGGAGGATTCAGGGTCACCTGCTCCAGCTCTAACTATCCGGTTGTTAAGTGATGACGCGACGAATCCTACTTCCGGGTCTAAAGTAGTCTGTGTTTAATATGGCTTTTGTGTTGTTAACATGTTTAATGTTTTGTATTTTCTTCTATTTGATCTCAAAAAGCTCCTAAAACAGTCAGTGATCACTGTTGACCTCCCTCGGCTTTTATTACCACTAATCATTTATTTAAGCTCAGTTTTTAAAACCTTAGGATGTAACTACAGCCCAGCCCATGCTGCAGTATATGAATGACTAACCTCATATGTGGATGGATTATCTCAGTTGTTCTCCTGGCTGAAGTTTGGTCCTTTTACAGCATCCTGCCATGCGATTACATTTGTTCCTGACCACCGAGAACACTCACGTTAACTTTTATCGAGTGGAAAAAAAGTTAGCTTGTTTATATTATGCTAACATAGCTGTGTCGCTAGCGGTCACGTAGCACATCATTATATACCAGGTAGCTCAACTTCAGTAACCCTACAAACGTCACTGCTGTTTAGTTTCCTGTCTTCATTTATGTTGGAAGTGATAGCAGAGCTGTACGTTTGAATTTGTTTCCAAAACCCCGCAGTCAGGACATGCTATATTGTATTTAGATAGAAGCTAGCGAGCTAACTCCCTGCTAACTTCTAACTGCGTTAAATGTCATAAATTCCGTTTTCATGGATGCCTGGATGTTAAACTCAATTGTTACACCTGGTAGAGCAGAACGCTGATCATTTTATTAAAGATGAAAGACTTTAGACAGTTTTTAACTCTCAGTAATGCCACAGTGATCGTTTGATATATGGACCTGCAGCAGAGTTTAGACCCAGACACGGCTAGTGACGTCAGACTGAACAACCGGATATGCTTTACCAAAAGGAAAGTTTGAGGCCTAATCTTGAAAGTAGAGATAGTGTCTGTCTCCTGAATCCAAACTTCCCTGTCCTGTGTTGAGGACAGCAGAGCCTCATCACATGCAGACCTGAAAGGACAGCAGAGGGTGTCCACATACTTTTGGTCACGCGGGCGTCTCCTGCACTCCTGGAAACACTAAAAACATTGGAGTGATGCTGTATTCAGATGTAGCAGGTGTGATGAGTTTTCAGGAAGCTTTCTGATTCGAGGCACGCTAAGAATTAAAGTTTTGTGAGTTTGCTCTTCGTCTGTTACCAGTTAAACCAGTCTGACCGTCCTCCTCCTCGCCCTCACCTCCCTCTCTTCTCAGGAACAAAAGGAGGCCTGCGACTCCCCAGAGACGCCCCCCTCACATCCTCCTCCACCCCGATCCGCCCACGCAGGTAAAGATGATGGGTTTTACTTTCTCCCTGGGGGTTCTCAACATGGGGTCCTGGCCCTGCCACGGGTCCCCTGAGAGCGAAGCAGGACCGAGGGAAAGATGGGAGCGAGCAGTGTCCGTGGCGGGCCGACCGAGGAGGGTATCGCTAATGAGAAGGTTAAGACCGGCTGCAGATGTCCGACAGATTGGAGGCTCTTTTAGGGCTGGAGGGACCCGGAATCTGGCAGGAATGTGAAAGGAGGGTCGCTCTGGATCACAGACTCTGAGTGTCGGCCAGGGAGAGGGGTCATTAAAGAGGGCGGCCGGCTGAAACTCGATCCACGCCGGCTTACCCGGGAAACAACCCGACAGCTTGGCTCGCCTCAGATTGCTGCAGCTAATGAGTCGACACATTTCACACAGGTAAGCTTTCTCAGCTCGCCACTTGTTTCAGTTTCTGGACGGAGGACCTGAGCTCAGGTTTCTGGGGTTTTTCATCTTCTACACCCACTAAACCTCCACCTGCCCTCCGCAGCAACACTCAGCGTCACTGAGCCACTGAGCTGCAGCAGCTACAACTACACACTGACACCTGAACAAGTGCTTTACATCAGTTAAGCTGCGATGAAATAAAGGCACGAAGAACCTTTTCAAAGTCTCTGAAGCATCAGTCAGGTCACACAGCCTTACGTGTTCAGTCTTTGTCTAATATTACTGTAATGAACTTTAACCTTTAACATGCGAACTGAGGCCTGCACGGTCTGAACTCAGGGTTGGACGTCCACTCCTGGGAAGACTGCAGCTTTGTGCACACACGGAGAGGAACTCTGTGTTCAGTATCTGGCCTGAGGAGCAGCCAGGGATCGAACCTCCTGAGCTGCAGCCAGTGTTTCACAGTGTTTCAGCATTTTGCCTCAGTTTATGTTAAACAGATAATGACACAGTGTAGTATCTCATGTGTTTTAGTGCATTTTTATTCACCTGATTTAAAGACCTGCTAACTACAGTTATGTTCAGATACATAAAACCAGAGCAGAGCCAGAGCTGTACATCCAGGCTAAAAGTGAAGGACAGTCCCAGTTTCCTGCTGATGCACAGCGCTGCATGCACACAAGAACAACACGATTCAGTGTATGAGTGCCATAAGAATAACAGAGAGACTTTTAATTAGAAATTCATTTGGAATATGAATCTGCAGGCGACGTTAACCTCCTGTTTAAACACAACAATTAATGAAGGAAGAGTGGCGAGATAAAGAACGCCTGCACACACTGCTCTGGACTGTGTGTGTGTGTTTAAACGATATCGATTCTTCTCTAACAGTAATTAGCTGATTGATGAGGGAGCTTCACAGTCAGGACTGCACACACACACACACACACACACACACACACACACACACACACACACACACGGTGACAGACTGACCGAGCACCCGCCGTGTTGTCGCGCTAATTGCTTTTAGGTAATGCGTCATGTATAAGTGTATGGATGATGCTGACCTCTGACCTCTGGATGGAGTGATCAGTGAGAGAGAAAACCTGATGAGATGTGATGAGAGTCCTGCCGCTGCGTCGGGTTAATGTGCGTTTAGAGAACAATGAGGAAGTGAAGGGCGAGTGGACACGCCGAGGATCAAACAGCCAGCCAGGAGAAAATAGATGAAAAAATAGAAATGAAAATTAAGACTTCACAGTCGCCTCTGTTGGTGCACAGCGAGCGTTTTCATTGGTTTATCATGGGTTTATAATCTGTAGCTGATGGATTTAATAAGAGATAATCCTGTTTTGCATGGATGCCTAACTTTATTGTAACACCTGAGCAGAGACACTGTGACTCTCTCACTCTTATTTATATTAATAATAATTAATAAATAAAAACCAAAGTAAGAGGAAAATCGATATGAGACAATCTGAAAAAGTGCAAAATGGTAAAATTTGTGTTAAGGAACAGAAATCAGCATATTAAATATAGATGAGTGTGTGTGTGTGTGTGTGTGTGTGTGTGTGTGTGTGTGTGTGTGTGTGTGCACGCGCGCTGAGTTTAATGGTTGATGAGTCCTAATGGCATTCTGTGTGATGATAAGTAACTACACACCAACTGTCTTCTGCTCAACAATTAACTCACTGTCACCACACACACACACACACACACACACACACACACACACACACACACACACACACACACACACACACACACAGACAATGAGGTGGAACCATCACTGAATCGTATTTGGACAAAAGGTTAAAGGTCCCCGTGAGCTACCATCCATGGAGCTGCCAGATCCACGCTCTGTAGCTAACTGGCTAACAGCCTCCATGTTGGCTTACTGTGGAAATGACAGGTTTCTCCGTCTCATCCAGGTCGGGGGTCAGTCTGAGTGGAGATGCCCAGACGTCCCCTTCCTGGTCACTTCCTCCAGCTCTTCCAAGGACTCCCAAACAACCCCAGAAACATAATCTCTACCCCTGGTCTCTGGTCCACCGGGCGCTTGTCCTCCCAGCTGTACACGCCCAAAACATCTTGTCCAGGAGGCACCCTGGTCAGATGCTAACCCCGAGTCCCTGCTAAATGATCAAGGCCCTCTCCCTCTCTGAGAGCCCTTGTGAAGAAGCTCGTTTCCACTGATTTCATCCACTTTCATTCTTTCAGTCACTGCTCACAGCTTGTGACTGCAGGCTGAGGGCAGAGAGCTTATAGCAGTGGAGTGGTTTGGGTGCCTATCAGTGAGCCCTATCACTGATCAGGGAAAATCAGTGAGATCAGAAAACCTCTCTGATGATTACAAAATCAAAGGACCAGTTCACCCTGCCCAGGCCAGGGCGACTGGGGCCCCGCCCTGGATCCAGGAGGAAGGGCTGGAGGGCAAGTGTCTGGTGGACGGGGACAAACCTGT
The DNA here is from genome assembly GCF_057381915.1 of Diplotaxodon limnothrissa. NCBI lineage: Eukaryota > Metazoa > Chordata > Actinopteri > Cichliformes > Cichlidae > Diplotaxodon > Diplotaxodon limnothrissa. The sequence continues at coordinate 40,775,084 of NC_140609.1, read as the reverse complement.
CACCTACAAGTCATTGATGTCAGAGGACATTAGCTTATTTTATGGAGCTGGTGTGAGTGTGCTGTATACATAAAGATGCTGAAAAAACCTGTAAATGTCCATCAGCTTCCCCTGCTTCAGCTGTAACAGGTTAACGATCGAACAACCCTTAATTTTTATTCTTGTCATTTCATGATGTCAAACAGTCCGAGTTCTTCCACCACCACAGAGTGACGTTACAGAGGATCCAAGCACACCGCTGTGGTTCGAGGAGTCAGCTCTGAATTCTGCTTCCTGTCACAGAGGACTGGAAGACGAAAGTGGACACCGAGAGTTATGGTCTGATCAAAGCTCAGGAAAGATGAACGAGGATTCGATATGGACTAAAAACATTGCGGAAGTGAAGCAACTGTGCAAAAGTAAGGAGACAGAAGTCAATACAAGCATCTAACGCCACATCCGGATATATCAAAACTGGCACGTTAGGCCCTGAAGTACTTATTTGATCATCTGACTGTATATTCGTGTCTTCGTGTTTCCGTGTTTCCAGAGAAAATCAGAGTAAACTGAGTCAAAGTGAAAAGAAATGCGGCGGAGGAGGTCGAGGAGGCGGGCGAAGGAATTTTCAGTCAATGGTGGATCAAATAACGGCGGTCGCGTGTTGCAAGCGTGCATTGAATGTAAATTTGCAGAGACGACCTTTGGTACAGTAGGCAACACACACACACTGTAATTAATAACCAGTTGAACCAGTCCACACTGGGAACATCAGACTGGATTACACATAAATATCTAAGCTGGTAACGCTGTGGTTGGGGGGTTGATGGGGTGTGTGCAGCTCTGTTTCCTTTACACTTTCCTCCACCTGTCCTTAGCACGTCAGCTTCTGTATCTGACCAATGATGTGACGGCTGTTTGGTCAGTTCCTCTGATAAACTGTCCAAGACGTCAGAGCTCCAGTTTGTTGCAGCCATAGAAGCTAGATAGCGTTCCACTGTAAATACGGTGATGTATGGCTCCCACAAACCAACATGGCAGCAGTCAAAAGGGTTCAAAGCGGCGAGTGACGTGATGGTGAAACTTTCCTCTGTCGGGGCTGCCGGGGGCTCTGATGCATGTTTATTCAGGCTAACGCGCAGCTGTAAATAAAGTTTGACGACTGCAGCGTTCAGCTGTCGTGCTCATCTTTTATAAATCCAACATGCATGCAGAGGATCTGTGACGCTGCCAGAGGAAACTCCTCTAACTAAACTTTTAATCGATGTCCTGCTGCTGCGGCGGCGTCCTGCTGGCAGGGACGAGAGGGTCTGACTGAGCAGCGGCTCGCATTAATAAACGCTGATGAGCCTGTTTTTCTTTAAAAGCCATTTCTGCTTTATTAGTGCGAGCAGAGTAAAGAGCGACAGGTAGAGACAGATGAGAGGAGCGGGTAAAGGTCATGGTGACAGTGATGCTCAGTGGCGCTCATAGAGCATATCTCCAGCTAATCCCTCTGCTAATACAACCAGTCACAGTCACGCCATTATTTCAGGCTTTAGTCTGAGACCGCGGTAGCAGGAACACTGCACTGGGCTTTTAGCTCATCAGACTCTTTTAGGGGTTTGGGAGTAAAATTTAAGTTTAGGTAAGTTAGGCTTTGACACTTTGTTAAAATGATTAAAATTAGAGTTAAGAGGCCTGTGAATGCATTAATGTCACGGCTGTTCCTTCCCCTACTCATGGACCGGAGCGGGAAGCAGCCAAAGTATGACAACCACTTATCCAGAGTACCTCAGCACTACTCTTCATCAGAGCCCCCCAAACACAGCCAGCGAGTTTGAAGTGGATTGGTTTAACAGCTGCTGAGATAAGCAAAGAAAAGAGACGGAGATACGGAAGTTTCTTCGTGTGGAAACACCCTGTTTGTTAGTGGAAGTGACCTGGAATAGAGCCTGTTTGTTATAGTCATCGGCCTTTCTGCTGTTGTCTATGAATGTGAAGGTTTAGTAACTGCAAATACTTAAATACTGTAGCATGAAATGATCATACTTCATAGTCCACACAGCGTCGCTGTCACAGCGAGGAGGCGGAGCAGTCGCCCCCCTGCAGCATACCTGCATTGTTCTGACAGACAGTGAAGCAGCACCAGTCCAACTGTTTGCTTGTGACTGTGTTGTTGGCTGTTTTGGGCGGAGCATAGATTCTCACGCCACTGTTTCCTGGAACACATTTCTGTGAGACTGTGCCACAAATCATTGTTAAAATACACGGAGGTGCGTTTGCTGCTCTCTGCAGACGAGCTGTCGAACACCATCAATGAGCTGCTATTGATCTCTGCGTGCACACAGCAGGAGATGATGGATGATTTAAATTTAACGCTCAGGTTTTTTGTGTTTCAGGGCTTCGGCCAAAGACGCCACTTAAACATTAATTAATTAGAAAACAACTGCAGCAGTTCAAAAACAGCTAATGTCACTGGTCTCTGGCTCATACGTCTCTGACGGGGTTCAGCGGTTTGTGTCTCAGCTGAAGGTGGCGTGTGAACTGCCAAAGCCTCCCCTGTGCAGTGAGGAAACAGCGTGTTTGTGCAGTTTGGTAGATACCTGCTGGACGAAGGTCGAGCTCACCTAATCACCAGGAGAGGAGCTGGACCGCAGGACGGATACACTCACATCCTGGTCCCTGGACGTCGGGCTATTCTCCGGTGAATGAGACGGTTGTGTCAGTAAAGTTTGTGCTTACATTTGTACTTTGGTGATAATTTCTAAGAGTAAGGAATCACAAGATGAAAAGTTAAACCAGACTACAACCAGTAATTCTCAGGAGCAGTTTATTAAAAGACAAAACAAGAGCAGGCCAGCAGACCAATAACTGAAACTCCCTGAAACCAGCCACCTAATCTCGCCCAATTGATTCAATTTTATTTACATAGCATCAAAACACAACAACTCAAGTCACTTTACATTGTAACAAACTTACAGTAATACAGAGAAAAACCCAACAATCATATGACCCCCTATGAGCAAGCACTTTGGCAACAGTGGGAAGGAAAAACTCCCTTTTAACAGGAAGAAACCTCCTGCAGAAGCATGTGGCCTGTCTACATTCCCAGTGACCAACAGGGAATGGGAGAGCACGAAGACAGTACAAAGACACTCTGTGGAGCCAGAGATTAATAACAAGCCTTCCTGTGTTTGCTTCACTTTCCTGTTACTTCCTTAGTTTCTCGTGGCTCTGTTCCTGTTGGGTTCGGCTCTGATGTTGGTTTATGTCAGAGGGAAGGCTCAGATCTCCCAGCTGAGTGGCTTCCCTTCTCTTTGGTAACTTTGGCGCGCCTTCTGTTGGCCATGGTTAATTTCTTTTGCTTCTTCTTAGATGTTAATAACTGACAGATTTCTTGGAACCACTTCACTCTTTTTAGTTAGGCGGGACGTGATGTGTAGAAAGACTTTCTGGGGGTTGTGACAGTTGACAGTAAGAATTCAGGTTTTTTATTAATCCATGCGTGCTGCCCTGATAAATATATAAACCTCATGAAAACAGAGGCGATACGCAGACTGTGCGTACTAACTCTGGACACACAGGAACTCCCACACTCAGGCTGGTGGTCAAACAGCGACACCTGCTGGTTTGTGCTGATTTAGCCTCTCATTTACGTTTCTGCTGATTTTCCCACCTGAAGTCACTTGTTACCGTCAACGGATCAGATTTGTTTAGGAAGTTGTGTAAATGACCCAGAAGTGCTTTCTTAATCACATCAGCAAAGGATGCGCTGGAGGATCCTTTGTAAAGGAAAGCAGTTAATGACATCCCACAATTCATAGCTGTGGACCAACATGTTCATTAATGATAATGTGTTTTCCATTTCATGCCATAACATGTTTGAACCTGTGTCAGGAAAAGTGATTAAGAAAAGACGTTTGATGAGAATGTCAAAATAAAAGTCCTGCAACTACATTTTAGCTGCTCAGTGACTATTTCTGAGCCTCAGTCAGTAAAGCACAGAAGAAGCTCATAATCATTAGCATTAAACATGTGCTCCCAAAGAGCCAAGACATCTGACGGTGAAACACATTCCTTCATCAGAGGTGGAAAAAACAATCACCTCAACTGTTTCAGCACGTTTTCCACAATCCACTAAAAATGAATAATTAAAAGAAATTTCAGATGCCAAACAATTATCATCGTCAACATAGATTTTTATTAACCAGTGTCTCTTTATAGAAATGGTATCACATCACGTACAAGCACGTTCAGTCTGTCCACGTAAAGATGAGCAGTGCCATCTCTTTATTAGTCATCAAAGAAAAGCAGGGTTTGATCTGAGAACAGCTGCTGACATGCAGAAACAGCAAAGCTACAAGAGGAGATAACACTGATTAAAGGTCTCGGGTGAAAACAGACGGGGCTGTGGAAACATTATGAAATCAACATAAATAACGAGGGACTCCTTTTCTATTAGAAAACACAGAGACTAAAGTAAGATATATAAAAATAAGGCATTTCCAGTTATTTTATAGGTGAACTGTGATTTTGTTAGCAGCTAGTGTCGTCACCTGTCGTGTGGTGGCGGGCTGATGAGCTACTTTCATCCATGATACATGAACCTGGATTGTTCTCATGTTCTTGTCATTTATCGTCAGTGGGTGTAGCAGCAGCAGCCCCTTTGTCCACCTGTCAATCAAAGAGGCCACACCCCCAACAATGCAAATTTTAAGCCTTAAGATCATTTAAACAGGAGAGTTAGCCAAAGAGAACGAAACCGTTTGTAAACACGTTGATTTCTGCTGTAAGATCAGACATTTCAACATCTGTGGGGACTGACTCACTGCTGGAGCCTCAAGAGGCCATTAGAGGAACTGCAGATTTTGGCACTTCAGCATCAGCTCAATTTTGAGGTTGATTCTCGTATAAAAGCCTTAAAGATTCAAAGTGTTTTGTTGTGTTGGTTTCATATTTTCACTGTGAGCTGTAAATCTTGTGAATTAAGGAAAGACACTGAAAACTTTGTCCCTGAGTTTGTCCTTAAGGCAGCGTTTCTCTGTGGCCTCGATGCAGTTTTACTAGAGACCAAATAAGGGAAACAATACTCTAGTTTATTAAAAGGTGTATTAACTTCCTCAATATGGACAAAAGTACGGGACCACCTACGTAAGACAGCTGTAAGAGCTGCTTGGCCATGCAAGAGGAACTTTGGAGCGCTGCAGCCTTTGACTCAACAGAGCGTCGGCGACTTTTGCAAACTGTGCGCCCGAACACTCGAGACCTCGTTCAATTACTTTACACAGTCTGTCACTGCATGGCCGAGTGCCTAAAAGCTTCCACTTTGAAATAATACCCCCGAAAGCGTGGTGAAACATTTAGGAGGGAAGTCGGACTTGATGCAACAATGGTTTCCTGTTACAGCACCTACTTCAATTCAAACTGACAACCCCTGAATTCAATAATTAGGAGATGTGACCCAGTACTTTTGTTCATAAGCGTAGTTCTTGTACTATTGCAGAAGTTCTGAAACCTTCAAGATCTGCCATTTAGATCAGCGGTCCCCAACCCCCGGGCCTTGGCCCGGTACCGGTCCATGAGTCGTTTGGTACCGGGGCGCGAGAGTTGAGGCTCAGGTGTGAAATGTATGGTTTTCAGGGTTTTTATCGGTTTTCAGCATTATTTTGTTATTGTTTTTATCGTTAACTCGGTTTTCCTGGGTCTTTTCACGTGTGATATGAATAAATCTTTTTTTCGGTACCGGTACTAGTTTTATTTTGTTGCATTTATCTTAAAGGCCGGTCCGTGAAAATATTGTCGGGCATAAACCGGTCCGTGGCGCAAAAAAGGTTGGAGACCGCTGATTTAGATCATCCTGAAATATACGGATCTCCTGCTCTCCAGAGGATGAACTCTAAAGATTTGAATTACCCCTGGACTTTGCTGTCTATCGCCTCCCTCAGGACAAACCCATCTTAATGTTTCTTCTGACCTCCCAAACACTTGTATTTTCCTGACGTCATTTGAATGCAGCATCTCCTTTGAGTTAGAAATAAAGGTCTTTATCAAAGGGTGGAGTTGGTGCCATTTTCACCACAAGCTCCACCCCTTTTCCCTCTACGATGGAAGAACTTCCTCAGACGTCCTTGAACTGCTCACCGCCTGCTGCTGGTTGTGTTTCCCCATTTTGTTCTCCGGACTGATAGTGAGGGCGGAGTCAGAATCTAGGTGGTGTATGGGGGTGGGGTTAGGAGAGCAGTGAGCATCATGGGCGGAGTTAGGAACTGGGTTGGGGTGTGTTTCTGGGACCGGGTCTGAACGAACTTCTGTCCTATCGCATGGTTCCTGCTGTGTTTGTGTCTCTACTGTAAGCTCCACCCCTGCCCCCTCTACATTGCCCATAAACCCAGCGCACCCTGAGCAACTCCTGCTGTGCTGTGGCCCCTCCTCCATATTTATGACCCCTCTCTTGAGGTACCCTCTGGGCCGCGTCCGCCTGTCTCTGCGGCTAACATTGGTACGCCCGTTTCGGTGGCCCTGATTGGTTCTGTCGCTCTGGCTCTGGATCCGTTGAGCCCTCTGCAGGGCCATGGCAGCCAGGTCTGAGTGCGATGATGTGCTGTCGATCAACCTCCTGCCCAGAGCGAGTGGGCGGACGGGCAGTGCCAGCCTCAGCCTGAGCCAGAAGCGAGAGCGCCGCGGTTCAGATCGGGTTCCTCGCCATGTGACGGTGGTGATGGTGGCCTGACGGAGCTGAGGGACCTCCACGCAGGCCAGTTTGCTGACTGAGCGGTAAACCACAGCGATAATAGAGGCTCGGAGACTATTCTCGAGGTACAGACCGAGACGACACTCCAGGAGACTGAAGCTCTTTTCTGCCAGGAAGTTTGGGCTGAGAACCAAGAGGAGGCGGCGGCTCCGCTGCATTGACTGCAGGATGGCCTCTGATAGGTCTGACAGGGGACAGACAAAAAGACTCAAGGACTGCAGCTCAAGGTTCAGCTTACATCCACACGTACACGGGTACTTTTAGCTCTGCCACGAAGGAGACGTGGCAACTTTAGTTTGTCTGATCGTTCCAGAGTTACTGAAAATGTTACGGATAGATCTGCATAAACATTTCACCATAACATTAAAGGGATTCTTCACCTGAGATATGTCAATGTTGGACATTTAGTTGCAAATCTTCATGAAGACACATCAAACTGGGAGACATTGTCTTTATGTTCTCCACAAAATATCAGATATCAGGGGCTTCATTCATTCATGGTGTGGAGGGAAGCTACGACCGAGGCATAGTTTTATTTTTGTGTGTGTGATTCTGAAAATGGAAGACATCAAATAAAAAACACTGACATGAATAATGATGGTGAAAGGAAAAGACTTTTATACCAAAAAACAGAAATAAAATAACCACAGTTCACAGCGTGACAAAGTGCAGGATGCATTCTCTCATTACAATACTGATTGTTCAGGTTAGAGATAAATAGCGTAGCATATTTTAGTAAGAAAAATATACAATGAGAGCTGATTTTTTGTTGAAATATCAAATATAAAGTGGAAAATAAAGAAAGTGCACAGTAATTAACAAACAAATAACAGGTTACTCAATGCTGATATCTAAAACCTGCAGTGCATGAAGCATGAATCCATACTTGGTTTTTCTTGTGTTGTTTAGCAGGTACGATAACTCCTCTATGCAGATGACACCCAGCTTTACCTCTCTGCTGGCGTCTGTGCAAAAACTCCTCAACGTCACAACTATCCAAGCGATGTCACATGTGTGCACGCACAAATCACACAGGTAACCGTACCCACCAGTCTTTAAGAAAATGTGGGTGTTCCCTGACTGGTTCCTGGAGGTTGCTGTTACTGGGTGAAACTGGTTGTACCAAAGACCTTGGATGCTAACAGATTGCTGTAGCTGCACCTACGTTGGATGAAAGTGTCCGATTTGTCTGAAAACACTGTCAACTACTGAGCGGTAATGAAATCACTTGTTGCCATGTTTGCCTTCAAAGTAAAAGTTGTACTTTTTGAGTGGATTTCAGTTCTAAGGCAGAACTTTGTCTTTGAAGGCAAACTATTCATTTCCGGTTTGTGTCGCACTTTAAGTTTTACGACTGTCTGGTGGTTATTTAGTGGGTATTTTCAGATAAGTCAGTATCTTTCATACACACTACAGGTGATTGTGTAGTGACCTGCTCATTAGGCAGGTGTTGTGCTCTTTGTAACCAATTAAAATGACGACTACATTCAGCTACAGAGGACATACAGATATATAAATGGAAATGCTCCCCGTCTGTGGCACATGTGATGTGTTAGCATCCATTGTATGGATTTGAATAAATTTTGTATAGATGGTCATGGCCCCCCCCCTCCCCGAGGATGACTCTTACCCACTTTGTTATCCTGACACCTCTCCACGAGTCCCACCAACAGGTGACCTTTGGTTTTTAACAGATATGTAGAAAAAAACGATAGAACCCATATGAACCTAACACTGAATGCTAACATGATACAGATATAGGACTTGATTTTAATCCACCTCTATAGTCTATTAGTGTGTTAACTGTGTGTTACGATTTGATTAACATGTGTTTAAGGCTATTTTGTGCATGTTTGCACAAAACACTGTAAAGTAAAACCAGACCTCTTTTATAAAGCACCAGTTTAGAAAACACAAAAGTATTTAACTCTGGACAAACAAAAAAAATGAAATACATAAATGTGATAATGACACATGTGATAATGAGTGGATACTGTAGATGATGAAATGGCAGCTAATATCAAAGTTAAAATAAAATGAGTGAAATTGAAAACCTGTAAAACAAACACTTCTATCGAAGCATCTGCATCGTCCTCCTCCCGCTCTTGAGGGCGACCAGCTTTAACGGCATCGTGACTTCAGCTCCAGGACTGACAACACAGACTTCCTGTTGTAATGAACACTGCAGCCTCTAGGGGCGCTTTCAGCATTTTAACTAACGAACTAACCCTTTAAAAATGTTAGTCTGAAGCTCGTTTTTAGCCATGCTAGCAGCTTTGCAGTAAGGACGGTAACATCCACGCTTGAACGTTGATGTTCAATGAACCACTTCAAACAATCACGGTTTCCACAAAGATGAACTCCTTTCCCCAAAGCACGATTAATTGGTCCTTCGAGAGCCGGAGCCCTGGAGTCGACATTCACCGAGGGGAGAAGAGACACGCTGAAAGACTGACGTCAGTCAGGAAGTTCCTGTAGTAAAGTCCCGAGATGCTAAGCAACGCCAAGTAAGTTGGAGAGTGACTCTATAATCGCAACTGGGTTTGTCTCCCGAAGCTGGGTTTGTGTCCCGCAACTGGGTTTGTGTCCCGAGAAATCGCCCTGGGTTTGTGTCCCGAGTGTCCCTTCATTGGGTTTTGTCGCGCGACTGGGTTAGGGTCCCGAAAGATTGGGTCGGTGTCCCGAGTGTAACGGTGAGAGTTCGAAGTAGGCCTAATTTGTGTTGTTGTTGTTGTCATATGCGTTTGTGTGAATGCTGCGGAGCAGGTGTGGTCTGTGACACGGTTGTTGTTGTTATCATAGGTTCCCGAGCAAGTAAGACTGCATCACAGGGAGACAACGCATTCATGCAAGAATTCACTCCCAGCAGCGCGAGATATTCATATTCTAATACAAAACTGTGATTTTGAGGGTAAATTGGTTGCTGTAAAATGTTTAGATTCAAGTCTTAGAAATTTTCAGAAAAAAAAACCCGCCTTGAAGAGTGTGTGGAGAAGGCCAGCCCACATCAGCAGCAGTTAAGATATGCTCTGGTGAATGGCTTTCCCCCACCCCTTGCTGACACAAAATGCTTAGATTATTCTTTGGCTTGCCCTGATCAACAACAGCCTGTGCTCCAGACCTTAGATTTAATTGAGGTGGATAGTTGTTAAAAGTAATCTGCATTAAGCTTGTGGTTGCTCAAATTCAGTACAATGACATATGAGATGAAGTAAAATAGGTAAATATTTAAACTAATGATGTGCATAGAGGCACTTGACCTGTGTGAAAGACTGTCGTCTTATTATGAGCCATTGTTGAGATGTAGAGCACACCTGTGAAAACAACTAATATGCTGAACCCTGTATGAAACATCTAAAAGTACATGATGGAGAAGCTGAATTGAATATGAAAGTGCACGTCTTTGCCACTGTGGGGCAAAGCACGCAACCACTGTGTGAGGTTGCGTTGTGGTCTCTTCTGAGCTGATGAGCAAGCTACACATTATCAGATCGAGAGCTGGCTGAGAACTCATCAAAGAGAGGGAAACAGAACTATGATAACTGTGATAACTGGAGTGTGCAGCGTTTCTGTGAGTTCAGCTTCTTCTTTCAGATGTGCAGCAGTTTTTCTGCATCTTGACTCATGTGTGTAGAGCGTTCATAGCATCAGCATCATGATTCTATGAAAAGCACATGAACCAGAAGCTATGGTGGTGATGACAGCAGTTTCCTATGAACATCACCTAATGCTGTGCCACTGCACTGTGCATATGATGACACTCTGAAGACTGCTGGGATCATAACAGCAGTAAGATAACTGGACCCAGCACCCTTTCCACAGAGGGGTTTTTCTGCAGAGCGTGGACAGTGGAGGAGTCATAAGTACCCCCCTCGCAGGACGAAGGCCTGAAGTGAGGTGATGGGGGTTGGTAGAGGCCATAAAACTAGAGTGCTGAAGAGGTCTGCAGCTTTCATGATAGCTGAGACCCATGTTGACAAACAACAAAACCAACTGGTATGTTTGAATGCTTATTCTACTCTGGTCCTATGGACAGTGATGGAAACAACTGGAAGAGACATTCATGACGCCCTGCAGAACTCAAACCACTCTGCATAGATGATGGGTGATCACAGCAAAGCTGGGATGTTTTTGAAAATGTTACTTTCTTATTTTAACTATTAAATTAACAATTCATTTGTTTGCTCGTAGGATGCAGTTTGCCATTGGATGAGATCAATGAGGAATGGGATAACTGCTAATACATTTGTCAAACTGTGTACGGTTACAGTAATTTAGGGTGATTGACATATGCTGTGTATAAAAATGTTTGCATTGAAACTGTCAAACATGAGGTGATCATAACTTTTCTAGCATAAAGGTCAAAAAGGGGGGAATGTTAGGTTTTGTATTGTTGATTGTCATTTATGCTTAGAAATATCTACTTATATATGCTTAGAGTTTTATAATTAGTTGTAGATTGGTAGAGGTTTGAGCCTTAATAGTCTGCAAACTTTGTGTGCACACCTACATCCTGGGAGCATGGGAGAGGTCGTACCTTGTCTTATTGTTTCATGGTAGGATAAACGTGGCTGTATCTGTTTTAGGCTAAGTGCCTTTTGTTTAGATGAACTGCTGGACTTCCAGACCAGCAGGTTTAGGGAAGTTATTTATGGGGTCACACTCTGACAACACACACACACACACACACACACACACACACACACACACACACACACACACACACACACACACACACACACACACACACACGGTACTCTTTGTTTGTATGTAGAGGTCATATGTTAATGAACCTATGCATATTCATGTAACCTCAATAAAAGAGCAGTGTTACGGGGGAGCGGACGAGAGCAACTGGGGTCAAGCGAAGGAACGGCGTTTGTCCGGTTCTCTCCCGTGCACGAGAAACATGAAGAACTTTGTCTACTTCGTGTCTTGCTTGCTGTGTAATTATATTGTCTTCAACGTTCCAGCGAATAGGTTCAAGCTACAAACCTGTCAGGGAGATTTACATTTTCCTTTTTAAATATCTGCACAGCTGTTAGATGATTAGTGTGAAATATGGCTCGCACATACATGGACATCTGTCCTCTGAGCTGCACGTGCTGGGCTCGACCTGCACCGACGGTGTCGAGCAGCCAATCCTCTGTTCTCAGCTAGATGTAAGAAGTTATTCCGTTTTTTTCTACCTTACGTTTTTGTAAAATTCATAGTTCATTCCAACCGTATTTTTTAACCGTTTTTAAATTACTTGAACTATTTTGTTCCATTTGGGAGGTTTTGGTTATTGTGCAGCCTGTTGGTCAATGATTATATAGTTCATAGAAATAAACTTGACTACTGTACTCACATGGTGTTCTATGTCAACCACAGTCAAGAGTAAACTGTTATATTTAAGCACCAAGAGCTACGCAGCTATGTTTAGGCATAAAGAACTTGGTCGGCTTCAGCAAATATTGTGGTTTTGGGTTAAAAATGCGACGGCCACATTTAAAACTGAAACTTTGTCCAAAACAAGTCACACTATGACATCGCGTGTCGTTGCTCAGAGGCCAAAGGAAACCGTGCGGGTATCTGTAAGTGGTTTTGGCCAAACATCACCTGAAGAGGAAACAAGGTGGAGCACAGTCTCATTAACCCAGGACGCTGAAACGTGCCATTTGTTCATAATGCGACACTGATAAAAACATTAGCTTGTTGATGGGAAATGTTTTCTGGTGTAAATACTGACAGAGCTGCTAGCATGGCTGTGGACTTTTTCATATCCTTAAAGGGAAAATGAAACTTTGTTCCATAAAATGAATAAATCTGAGTCAGTCCTGGTCAAAAGCATGACTCTCATTCAGAGAAACCACGAGCCTTCCCCAGGCTGAGCTCCATCAGCTGTAACTGTTCTCAGAGAGCTGCTGCTACGCTGCAGAATTCAGGACTTTCTGCGGGTCTTTGACGGTGTTGCTGATCAGCCCCGTTTGGGAGTTTGTACTGTTCTGACTGTGAAGCCTCATCAGCGCCACCTCCTTACTGCTCTCTTCTTCGTCCTCCCCTCGGCTGCTAACCCTCCTCACGGGCAACTCCACCCTCAGCCTCTTCCAGAAGCGTGACGACAGCTCTCTGGACTTGTCCCCCTGCCATCGGACCAGCGCCAGAGCCACCCGGGCCCGCCTCAGCTCCCTGACCCAGCCCTTCCTCCGGACCGGCTTGTACTGGACCAGGATCACCCGCAGGTGCCCAGCTAGCGCCATAGTGTCAATGCCGGCCTTAAGCTCCAGCAGAGCCTGGGAGCCCTGCGAGGCGTAGCCAGGACTGACGACCACCAGGAGGCGCCTGCTGCGAGCCACGAAACTCAGAGTCTCATCTGTGATGGCTGCAGGGAGAGAGGGATAATGAAGGATGGACGGATGAAAGGATGGATGGATGACGTGTGTTTTGGTTCACCTGTTCAGTGTGTGTGTGTGTGGTGTGTGTGACAGCACACGTGAGTACTCACTCCCGCCTGGCAGGCTGTCTCGGTCGAAGATGCACACCGAGTACCCGAGCTCGTTCTCCAGGACTCTGCGCAGCGTCAACAGAACAAACTGCTCCTCCTCACTGTTCCTCGCATACGAAATGTACACGTCGAACTCCTTATCATCTGAACACACGCACACGCGCACACACACACACACACTCCATTACAGAGGGGAAACTTCTGAGCTTCAGTCGTCAGGAAGTCAGGACGTAAATGTCACCCACACATGTCGAGTCAGCGAGATAAAAGTGAGTGGAAACTGATCTGATAAAGCGCCTCCTCCTCCTCCTTCTTCTTCATTCTCTACAAAACTAAACTGAACAGTCTCACTCAAGGTTTTGGACTTTTCAAATATGCTGCATGTTTCAGTGAATCGCTGCTCTCCACGTCTGTTCCCATTTTTCCACATGACATGAAAACGTCCCTGCACACACTGCTCAGACGTCCTGTGTGACATTTCTGGTATGCACAAGTTTCATTTGCAGATAAGATACAATCTTTTTCTACCACGACATGTGAAAACTGTCAAATTTTGCCTCCGATCGAGATAAAGCGAGGGGATTTTTCTGTGAGAAGCTGACCGAGTGTCCTCGAACGCAAACATGTAGCTCTGGAGTGATTTTAGGGTCACAAACGTTCTCCTTTAATAAACTAAATGCTGCAAGCGCAGCCAGGCAGCGCGACTCGTAGAGAAGAAATTTAGTGTCAGGGCATAAAAAGTGAAGTGACACTGCAGATATTTCAGTTACCTGGCCAAAAACAAGGCTGTAGCTTTATTACCTCGTGTTTTACACCCCGAATATGCAGAATCATAATCGCACAAAAAGGCGATAAAAACGGTGCGTCTGAGGGTTTATCTGACTGCGGGTCATAAAGGGAACGGGCGAGCAGGTGGAGGGAGCTGGGGGCGGGGTCTCACCTGTGTGCCGCTCGTCTGTGCCAAACCAGGAGCGATAGAGCAGCAGCAGCTCCAGCCAGAAGACGTGATAAACCACGAAGAGGATCAGCATGAGGAGCAGAGTGACGCCGAGGCCGCAGCCCAGCTCCACGGTGGGCAGCGACACTGCAACACAAACACACCTGAGGCCTCAGTGACGGCTAAGCCACGCCCCCACGGACAGAAAACAACACAGGGCAGGGGGTCTTCATCATTTCATTGTAACAAACCTGTAAGAAATGGAACGACATCTGTGCTTTTGATGCTTTCTATCTAACACTGCTCGAGCTCAAGAGCGCCCCCTGTGGGAGTCCACAGTGGGAGTTCTACATTACGCTGGACGTTATCTATGGTTTTGTCATCGACACCTTGGTCTACTAAAGACGTCACAGGTGTTGGGTGGGGATCACCCAGGACCATAATTCCCAAATCGAACTTCCTGTTTGTTCCCTGAGACCTGAAGCTCATCTGGAAAGTGTTTACTGAGCTTGAGTTTCAGATGCATGACGAGCCTTTAATGTGAAACATCCACACGGCGTGAGCAGCGCTTCCTCACCTTCCTCCTCCAGCTGAGCTCTGCGGGTATCGAAGCCTCGCTCGTTCTTCACGGAGCAGTAAAACTCTCGCTTCAGGTCTTTGGACTGGAAGTCCTGGATCACGAGGATGTTCTCGATAGTCAGGTCCCTGAAGTGGTCTCTCACCACCCTCAAAGCACAAAAAGAAGTGACATTTCAAAATAAAAGCACGCTTTCTGCAGGAATTTACTCTCCGCTGCTTTCGTCTGATAGTTCGAGTTGTTTTAAATATGCTGTGCTGCTGATGTCTCGCAGCCTAGTATATATATCAATAAAGTAGTGTTTCAAGTTTGTTACATTTAAACAGCTCCTTTCACATTATAAGCACTGAGGCTACAGACACACGTTACACATTTTATCTTGTTTTTGTAAAACACTCTTTGAGTTGAACTTTAATTCACTATTTTGAGCTTTTTACTGAAAGGTTTGGAGTTAATTCCAACGGTGCAAAAATAGGAGACGCTGATGAAAGTGAAGGAGGCGTCATTTAAAATGAAAAACCCAAATAAAAGCAAAAACCTTAGCAGTGGTCAGCGCTCTTATCATCAAGTTTATTTGAAGATGTGACTTTATAACAAGCGCCCGTGCAGAGCGGCCGCTGGCGCACGCGCTCTGTTCGCACCTGTTAATTTGTGTGAATCGATCAGGAAGTTTGTCCAGCGTCTTCCCATCAACTGTCCACCAGATCTCCCGCCACGGTTTGTCCAGGACGAACGGAAGCTGACCTCTGCACACCAGACGCACCTCGGTGCCTGAAGAGACAGAAGGATATTCATTTCAGTGCAGGATGAAGGTAAAGTGTTTCCTGCTGCAGGCGTGGATGTTCACGTTAAACAGTTCACTCCACTCGTGGATCTGCATGATGCCATAGAGTGGGAATATCCTAATGTGGTCGTTTTGAACTGCGACTCGCGCAAAGCTGCACGTGGAGCTGGAAATGAGCGGCACACGTCCAACTTGGTGACGGACATGACTCAAAGTGATTTTAGTGTATTCTCTGGATTCATTTCTGTTGAATATTTGCGGTTCATTAAACGATCCGTGCAGAACACATGTTCCCGAGCGTGTTTTTATATCTCGATGTTTCTTTGCTGCACAGCTTCATAAATGCAGTAATTCGGTCTAATTAACGACCCGTTCAAACTTTTTGGAGTCGCAGTGTTTGCAGCTTTGGAAAACGCAGCTGCAGTTTCATGACTTTATTTTCCTTTCACAGACAATGACGCTGATATTGAAGTCTTAAACTGCTGCTGATGACGGCGCTGCGGCAGTCGTTTCCTTCAGACATTTATCAGCCTGCTGGCTGCAGTCCTGCTCGCCTCCATCGGCACCGACTCACACTGTGTGTGCATGTCGCGTGCGTTGATGGAGTGTGTGCACGCCGTTAGCAGCTCGTTCTGTTTTATGAGACGTTCTCCCGCAGCTTCCACTAATTCTGAGCGGACGATTAACTTTGTGAATGTCGAGTCTCAGAGAGCCAGTTTGAAAGAAGCTGCTGGCAGACGAAGTGCCGCCCGTCACGTCCTCAGAGTCCAGCTGCAGGTGGAAGAACTTCCTCCACAGAGCCACACGACTCTTCCATCAACTGCTGATGTTGTCCATGCACATCTGGACAAATCAGCCTGGTTAGATTCACCCCTGTCCCCGTCCTCTGTGTTAATGAGAGACGTGGCGTCTGTGCAGACCTTTGTGTTCATCAGTGTGAGCAGGACTGAAGGCTGCTGTAGATCAACCTCATTACACTCAAAATGTTCTTAATGGGTTCAAAGATATCTGTGCAGCACGTTTTATTCAAGCAGGATTTATGTTCCTGCTGTGAAGAAGTCACAGGACAGCCAATCACATCAAGTTATTTATTTAACATGTGAGCTCTGTTGGTTTTGGTTTTTCTGTTCTTTCAATTTTTTATTCGTCTGCACGTTTTCCATTTTGACCAATCGTTTCTGATCAATAACAAATTAACACTATCGCTCCGTCAACAGCGACCTCCGGCTGTCATCTGCACCGATCAATGAGTCTGCTGCCTCGCATACAAACAGGGTCTCCACAATACACGACTGCAGCAGCTCAGGGTGAACGACGACACAAAGAAAACCCTTAAAAACTAGATTTTTCCTTCCGGTCCTCATCATGACACATTCCAGCCAACAGACATTTTCTCTCGTTCAGGGTCTGCCCCGGGGTCTCCTCCACACTGTTCCCAAAGGAACGGGCACTCCAGCCTGTTCCTGATGGGAACCTGGTCTCAGACTGAGAGGTGCTGAAGCTGGAGGTCATCGCTCCGCAGAGCCAGAAAGACCATGAGGCCACTGAACCCACAGCCCACCAGGACTCTGAATTAGTGCCAGCAATATGAACCAAACAATGGGCCCCAAGGTAAAGCCCAAGGCACGTTTGACCGGCATCTCCAAGTCACGGCAGGGACGGTCAAATGCTCATGAAGTTTATGCAAATCTTTAAATCTACACATAGGAGCGTTTAGCACGTCCTCGAGGCCTCTGAGCTGTAAAGCTGCAGTACAAACAGGAGAAACGTGCAAAGACAAAGATGACTGAACAGCGCTCGGGGGGTTTGTTCACGTACCTGTTTTGACTGTGAAAATCTGGTCATGTGTGGGGTTCATGATGCTGGGCTCTTTGGGCAGCGAGAGGGGCACTGAGAGTAAATGAGAGCACCGGTTACCTGCACAGTTACTGCCTGTAATCTCTGTATGCGAGTTACCAGAAACGGTGTCTCACAGATGGCCGTGACGTTGATGCTCCTGGTGAAGTTGAGTGTTTGGTTCCTCCTCTGGTACTGGACTCTGCAGTAATATAAACCCTGATACTGTTCCATCATGAGGTGAACCTGCAGACTGTTTCCTTTCTGCTCCCTGTCGCTGTCCCAGAACGGATACCAGTCGCACACCTGAGAACGGCGAGATTCACACACTTTAGTTTCATCCAGCCCATCCAGACCCGATCTGCAGACGATATCCTGCAGCTCCGCTCGGCTTTACAGCGTGTTTCAGTTCAGCTGTTTGCTTTACTGACTCGTTGACAGAAGGATTAATGAACAGAGCTGCCACGTTTAAGAGAGGAAAAGCACGAATACCACACTGAACATATTCTGTTAATTGAAAGAAGAAGTAAAACTGTTATTGCAGAAACACAGGCATCCCATCGTACGAGGAAGAGAAAAAAACATTTGTGAGAGAAAAAAGATTAATCAGCTATAACGGTGCTGATACGTCTGTGGTTTACTCAGTCATTAGTATCACAAGGTGTATAACGAAACCAGGGAGACTTCTTTACAAAACACATTCATTTCTAGTTAAACATAAAGTACTTCATTGAAGGGATTCCATAAGGCTCAATATTGGTCCCACTGCTATTTTCAAAATATGGAAAATGACTTTATACAAAGTTAGTTGAATTCTAATAAATATGTTTCTATATCATTAATATGTCATCATTTCACCTCTGCCCCTGAAACAGTGCCTTGATTTTCTTTAAAATAATATATAATAAGTGAAGAAATGTTCTATCGTAGAAAAACATCAACATCAGTCAGAGATAATGTACAGCCATTAGAAAAGTTGCTGACTGGAAATAAAACAGAGCAGCCCAGTAACCATGATTCAAGAGAGCGCCAACATACAGCGACCAGAACAAACCAATAAATCCGTTACACTGAAGGCTGATTGGAGATGAACTCAAACGACAGATCGTGTCAGAAGGTGGACGTCGTCCAGCTGCGGCGACTTCGCTTGGTTAAGTCGCTACTCGCAGAACAGACATCGATATGTTTGGTATTTGATTCAGTTTTGAGTTTGTGTTGGGGCCCAATGTTGTGTTCAAAACAATAAAAATGTTTTTATTTGCAGAAACATTAAAGATATACTCGATTACTTTTGATCTACTGACATTTAAGAAAATGTCAATTCAATAAAGAACCGAGTGTCTAAAAGGATTTTAATTTGGTGTCATACAGAGAAAGCACTCAGAGGCTGAAGGACCAGGCTTTATGTCAGAGACCAGCATGATTTTAATGTGATTCTGAGTATCTGAATGCAACAGAATCAAAGACTGCAGATAAAACAGGACAGAGGTTAACAGCAGTGCTGAAAACTTACCGGGTGCGCCACAAAGTACCATTGGACCTTTGGTGCGCTCTCTGACATCTTGGTGGCGTCCTGCAGGTCTGGACAGTCTAACGTCTTCCCCTCCTGTAAAGGGATCAAGTCCTCAATCGGTGCCACGGCAACCGGAAGCGCACACTTAACAACGTCGTCCGGCCGCAACACTTTGAGGCGGATGGCGATCTTACTGCAGGAGGACTTGTTACTGCAAGTCAGAGACGGGAGATGTCAGCAAGCAGGAACCCATCCAGAGCATCTGCACATTTCAGCTCCGGCCAAACATTCAGATTTTTATTTGGGGGGGGCAGTATGGAGATTATGTAGGGAAGTGAGGAGAGTGAATGACACACAGGAAACAGTCTGGGGTGGACTCCAACCCAGGCGCCAGCTCAGGAAGGCGCACGATGCTCACGCCTTTCCCACGATGCTGCATCAGCTCTTCTAAAAGTTTCGGGGAACTGACGGCATTCAGAAGCGGCGTTCAGCCGAAACATGACAAAGTGGAGCAGAGCAAACCACAAACCCACAGGACGCGAACACAGGCTGTGATTTTGGGTCATCGCTGGTCTCGGCATCATCAGCACAACAGAAAGAAGCTGGTTGACTCTCTGCTTCATCTCTAAAACTATTGAGCCTCTTATGTTATCACAGGGTTGTGATTCAGATCAAAGATTCTAAACATCACCAACAAACTGATTATTATCTTATCATATGAACAGTCGTGCGCACGCTAGCCCAGCTGTGCTGTTTTACTCTCGAAACCAAACGTCAGGAACTTACAGGCTACAAATACGTGAACTCAGAGGCTCGTGAGAACTTGAGTTTTGATCTCTGAAACATGTGGATGCTATTCCTGCATCTGTGTCTGCACGGCTTTGTGCATGTGCCAAATAATTCTCTGAAGCCGGTAAGACAGAGGAAACAGGAAGTGACCTGACCACACAGGAACGCAGAACTAGATCACCTTGTTCTTTGAGGTCTGCTGCAGTATTGGTACTGAAAGCAGCTCTGGCAGCACTCGTACCACAGACGGCAGCAGCCTCATGACGGACGGACCGGCAGTGAAGTAAACGACGACATCAGAAGAAATACGTTTGTGTTTGTAGCAAATATGAAAATTAAAATACAGACGTCGGTTTTTTGTCTTCATTAGTCACAAAATAACTGATGTGAGCTTAACTGGTTGTGGCTCAGACGACTTACAGGCAGAGCTGTAATGCCTGTCTGGCTGGGCCTGATCTCCATGAAATGTGTGCTGTGCGTATGTGTGTGCATTCATGTCTTTGTGGGGACCAAAAATTGGAAGTTCAGTGTACTTGTGGGGACCAACGTTTGAAGGCATGTCTGAGACTCAAAATGTGGTTTTAGTGTCAGGGTTACAGTCGGGTTATGTCAATTAAAAGTCCCCACAAGATATGAATCCCCGACGTGTGTGTGTGTGTGTGTGTGTGTGTGTGTGTGTGTGTGTGTGTGTGTGTGTGTGTGTGTGTGTGTGTGTGTGTGTGAGAGAGTCTTATTCATGTGCTGAGATAATCTGCCCAGTTCAGATTTATTACGGCCGACTCCTCCAAGTCCCCAAAAACGTTCAGATGGAGCTGAAGGAAACCCCGCCCGTCCTCAGTGACTCGTTGCTAACACGGCGAGCTGTTTGCTCGCCGTGTTAGCGGACGAGTGTACGCCGTGTGCAGAGTGCAGCGGGTTCGAGCCCTCCTCTCTCTCTCCTGTCTGTCTAATAAAAATTCCACGAACAATCATCTTTAAAAACAAAGCGTGACTGTTGTGCACGGCCGTCTAAGTTTTCATGTTTTTTTCAGTATCATTAGAAATGAATGAATCTTGTTTTGGACGCGCTCATTGGCTTATTATATTTTTATATTATTTTGTTTGTGTTTTCTAATAAATACAAAACACAATAGCGACGCAGAGACCAAACAACCAGAAACACAACAACATTATTATTGAAATAAAAAAAGGAAAAGCTTTATATAAAGGTAGTCAAAGCGTCCTCTGAGCGCCGGCTCATCGTTTAAAACGCTTCTTCATCGGTTTGTGTTTCAAGGTGCTCGATGAGCTCACCATCAGCCTGCTGCTGTTGCTCCATCTGATTAACGTGTGATCTCCACACCGTCCAAATGCTTCACGCTTAAAACTCTAACTCCTATAACTAGTTCACATTCTCATTCTTCTGGATTTCAGAATAAAAGACTTATTTATAAATATGTTCCCGTGCGTTGCATGGTCAGGTGACTCGTGAGGTCGAGTAACGCTGATCTGCTTCCTGTTCCCATCACTCGAAATGAATACGAGGCAAATTCAAACGTGAACACTTTTAGTAAAACGGGGCAGGTGACACTTTACTACATCACGGGATCATCACTTTGGCACAGATTGACCCTCGTAGACCGATCTCGCTCCGAGGCTTGCCCGGACCCTCCTCATCCCCTCGGGACCTGATCCTGTTTGCTGACTGTTACTTGGAGGTTTGGAGCGAGTCCAGCTGACAGGACTTATCCGTCGAGCTGAGCGGCACATTTAAGATGCTCTCACAGCCACTTTGGAAGATTAAGTGTGGAGCGGCCAAGACGGAGGATCGAAGCTAAGAGACCGGCTTGTTGCATCTGACTGATCTACAGGCTGATGACCGGGCTGGACCGGCCGTGTTGGACCATCAGCCGGCTGGAGTCGCTAAAATCGAGGCCTATCCGCGAGACGAGTCTGAAGACTCTGTCAGAATTTATATTAATTGGAGAACAGAGAGGTCAGCTGCCCGCTCAGAGCTGTGGCTGCAGTGAAATTAAATATAATGTGGTCACTGAATGCTGTTGGAGATGGAGGCCCTCTGTCACCCCTCGCCTTACAGCGGCAGTGGAAGTGGGTGTGGCCAAGGCTGAATTGCTAATCATTTACACCTGAGGATAAAGGTGTGCCGGAGGCTGGCTCGGTGAAGCTGCTTCGTAGCACTTTTAAAGCAGTTTGAAATAAAAACAGCATTTCTGGTCGTAACAGAAGGATTACATACTGGTCGCAGTGTGGCTGGTATTGAACTCAGAGGGGGAAGGACCAGTATAAAACCAGTATTTGTAATAAAACCTCGAGGTTCTGACGCTCTGGGCCGTTGACAGGTGAAAACATTAAACAATAACAGGCTCTGAAGGTTAAAACATCCTGAGGAAACAAATTATGAACAGAAAAGAGGAGGTCGTGTTTAAAGAGGCTCAGTGAGGAACCAGGAATCCTCCACGTCCAGATGAACAGAATCAACCTTTTGGGATTTACTTACCTGGATGATTGAGCGTGCTCAAAGACAAATGTTTGATATATTTGCAACATGCGCTTCGGTTCAGACAAAAACTTTCCCAGCAGCCCCGGCGTCTTACCGCAGCATGCAGATGTACTGGCCGGTGTCGGCGGCGGCGGCCGGCTGCAGAAACAGTCTCTCTCTGTCTTTGCTGAGCCGCGAGCTGCAGAGCAGGATGACATCACCAATGAGTGAACGTAAATCAGACACGACTCAATTAGAACAACATTAGAACAAAGTCGGCGAGGCGGATCGAGCCGCCTCCCAAACACCATACGTCCTCTCTGGAAGGGAAATCGTTACAGCCCACTTCATCATTCAGCTCCTCTCA
Organism: Diplotaxodon limnothrissa; assembly: GCF_057381915.1. NCBI lineage: Eukaryota > Metazoa > Chordata > Actinopteri > Cichliformes > Cichlidae > Diplotaxodon > Diplotaxodon limnothrissa. The sequence goes on along the minus strand of NC_140609.1, from coordinate 40,752,606 downwards.
AAGTGTCTCAATTAGACACAACCCCCCCATCTGCTTTAAACTCAACCAGGCTCATCTGTAATCGATCACAAACACATCGGTTGTTTATTCCCTCTGTTATTCTCCAGACAACATAAAGTTTATATAGAAATAAACCTAAAACCTTGAACTGGAGCAGTGGAAACCTGCAGGGCAGAAAAAGTGAAGCCGGTTTTGGTCCTTTGGCTTCAGCTTCCTTCTAAACTTGGTCGATCGTGGCTCAAGAGTTGGGAGTTCGCCTTGTAATCGGAAGGTTGCCGGTTCGAGCCCTGGCTTGGACAGTCTCGGTCGTTGTGTCCTTGGGCAAGACAATTCCCCCCGTTGCCTACTGGTGGTGGCCAGTGTCCGGCAGCCTCGCCTCTGTCAGTGTGCCCCAGGGTGGCTGTGGCTACAACGTAGCTGCCATCACCAGTGTGTGAATGTGTGCGTGTGGATGGGTGGATGCTTGTGTATAGTGTAAAGCGCTTTGGGGTCCTTAGGACCAAGTAAAACCAAGTAAAAGCACTATACAAATACAGACCATTTAAACTTCCCCTGAAAATGACGCCGACGCGTTAATGGGGGTTACCTGTACGTGATTGGCTGCTCCAGGTCGTGGCCCTCGGGGAGGCGGTACCAGAAGAGGTTGTGCCCGGCGCTCTGGGTGGAGGTGTAGTTGTAGACGGAGGGATGAGAGAAAAGAGGACAGGAGAGCCAACCGACCTCGCCCTCCACTACAGAGACCGCCCCCTCGCTGGACTCGCCCCAGTCGTAGCACATGGGCTCTGAGAGGAACATTAAAGGAACAGTTCAACCAAAGCAAGTCCTCGGCGTGCAGATCACACCGAGAACGAGCCAAACATTCAACGGATGAACTTTTTTATCAGAAACTGATGAGTGAACAGGAAGAGGAGTTTGTGGGGGTTCTCCCTCTCTGGATCAGGATGCTGGTCTGGCTCTGATTTTTCTGTGCGAATTAAACAGCGCTTAGTGGATGTCATCGTTAACTGGCCTTGTTAAAGGACGCGTCCGCCTCATTAAAGGATTAAAGCACAGAGGGCAGCTGCTGCACTGCTGAAATTAAACTGCTTGCAGCGGTTATTAAATTTGGTGCAGAAAGCTGCACAGAGCGAAGGACAAAGAGCCGTGCGCGTGAACAGATGGAGGCACAGATTTCTGACCCCGACCTCCAGGCTCAGAATATCCCAGCGTCTAGCTGGGAAACACAGACATCAGCATCTGGCACACAGACAGACACCCGGCACAGATGATCATGACTGCTGCCTCACATGTCCACAGCCAACTGAGACCTTTTTTACTTCTTTAAAGTTAGTGTGGGAACCAGATTATGCAACACAGAAAACATTTGTTGTGGCTTTTTAGCCTCTCGTATGTTTGGAAAGCTGAGGAGAGAGAACAGGGCCAACAGCCTCTGCATCAGCCCCACACGGAGCTCTCTGCAGCACAGAGCGGTGCAACAGTCACGCCTCGTTTCTTTATGTTGGGCAGGAAAATTGGAAATAGGTGCAGCGATTTATTGAAACTTGGAGAAACATACACAGAAATACGGCAAAAATATGTGACTGCCTTTATTTTTCTGCTTGACCTCTGAGCAGCTCTGTCGCCTCTGCACGATGGAAACATGCAACCTAAGCTAAGGCATGCAATAAAAACGGGCTTTATTCATGTCCTTACAAAAATAGACTGACTGTGCTGTGCCTGGATGGTGTGTGTGTGTGTGTGTGTGTGTGTGTGTGTGTGTCCCCTGTGATGAAATTTTTCCTGCTGCAGAAAGCAGATGTTCTGATGATGCAGATGTTAATAACAGATGTTAATAATATGAATAAAGCCAAACGGGCCTCACTCACAGTTTTACTGGGGCGCGGAAAATAATGTTTATTTTTATTTTTTGTAAATATGAAAACAACTTCATTAATATTTTATTTATATATTATTCTAGTAATCTGGAAAAATAATCTTCCAAAGCGTTTGACTGAATGTGGACACCCCACGCCCCCCTTTAGACTCAGCCCTGCCTGCTGAAGGTGATGAAGGTCTCGGGTTAAGCGAAACATCAAAACCATCTCTTTCTCTTAACCTGAGCTCGGTAACAGCTCCGCCTCTTTGCTCTCTGCCGAGTGTGTGTAGACCAATGGGTGCAGCGTGTTTAACTATGACATCATCATCTTAGTCACAGGCATGCTCTTTGATACGTTTCTACTGCGGGGCTGTTTTCAGGTGCAGATACGGGCGAAACGCTCACTGACGTCGCGAAGCTCAAAGCAAAAAATGAGCATCAGGGATTTTCTGTGATACTCTGTGAACTGGGCACTCCTACAGAAACAGACAGTAAAATATCATCAGCATAGAAATTACACGAACATCTGCTTAAGTTCCAGATTGCCGTCACTGTCTCTGCTTATGAAAATCATACAAAGGTGGAACAGGAAAAAACAGGGTGAATTTTAGCCCAGCACAGACATCCCGCCGTGCTGAATGAGGTGTCAGTAAAGCCATTAGTGCTGTAGTATTTATAGCTGATGTAATTCTCCTGCAGTGAGGATGAAACAGCTCTAACTGATGGCTGTAACTAAAAGAGAAAGTGCAAACCCTCATCCAGGATTTTTATCGTAAGCAGGACTTAAATTACCGATTGATCATCAAAATTAGCGCAGACCAATTTTCCCTCAATTGATTTAATTGAGCAGCGGTCTCAGCGCTGACCCGAGGCCAATCAGTCAGTCAGATTACAAAGCACGCAGCTCGCTCTACAAGCACCTCATCTATAATGACTGAATGACTTAAATGGAGGATAAAGATGATTGCTGTTCAACACAGCATGGGATAATAATAAGGACGACTATCATCCACCACGAGGAGCAGACTCTTGTAGAATGTGCGACCCCTAAACCCACCTAAGCACAGGAAATACCCTTAAAATCACATTTAAGACCCCCCCCTCACAGTCTAAACTGAAACACACACTGAAACTGTCTGAAGGTGCAAAACATTATCAGGGATCAGTGGGACCTCTGTAACCATAGAAACCAGGTAACTCATGCATTATGAGACAAATCCAACAACAGAAACTGTTTCGATTTCGTGGCTCGTCCAGCGGCTCGTCTGGGGTCCCGAGCCTCAGTTTGAGAAACTGAAGTGCAGGTGGTTTCAGGATGGTGAACACCGAGCTCTGGATTAATGGAGGCTCTGTGCCCCTCCTGTACGGAGCTGGATCGAGTGTGCGTGTTGGTAATTGACCTGTCAGGTTCTCCCGGCCGGCGTATTAGTCTTTCTATTAAAACCTTCTCCAGCATCCGTCCACCTCTTCCCGTCCTCCTCCCTCGATATCCATCCATCCATCTACACTAACGCCTCCAGCCTGATCCTACCTCTCCACACACACATCACCCATCTGTCCGTAACAAGCTGCAGCGTTTAGCTTCAGTCCCAGCGATCTGTATGAGGATAATAGGACTACAGTGATGGCGTCGCTGTGTTTGTGATGCTTCAATAATCTGGTTGAAACAGTTTAACATTGATCTGCAACTCGTGTCACAATCGAGGTTTGACTTTAGTCCTTTTATTTAATTTTGCCGTTTTCAGACGTCAGAAATAGCTTTTATTAATGAACCAATCAGGGATGTTACACATCAGGTGACATCTACATATATCAGCATCGTCCAGGTGACGTTTATTTCTTCACATCCTGCTGATGGTTTTAGTTACTCTGGAGGTCTTTAAGCTACTATTACACCAAACATCTGAGCTTTTAATCATGGTTATCAGGAGTGCTTGTCAGGCCCTGTTTAGTCTCTATAAACAGATCTGCTGTGTGGGTGTGCAGGTCACCCTCAGCCGTGTGCGTGCGTCTGCAGCGTGAGCGTGGAGGGAAACTCGCGACCTTCAGGGTGAAAATTAAAATCACGTTGTTGTTTTTGAAACGGTTGATTTATGGCACGTTTGAAGAGAGCAGCTTTTCCGCCCGCAGCGTCCCCTCCCCTCCTCCTCACTTTACATCCACCCACCTCCTCTACACTGACCTCCCACTGCCCACCCCTGCCTCCCCGCCACCCTCCGACAGCGTTACAAATGAGGCTCCTCGCTCAGGAACCATCCATTCGCCGTCCCACGGGGCGAGAGCTCCGGCTTTTAATTAACCTCACTTCTGCAGAGTTGCACCGCAGAAACAAGAAAGATTTTCAGTTAAGCAGACCTGAGAGACTCTTAGAGGAAAACACGGCACTCGTTTTTGTCCCTCTCAGTTCCCTTCAGCGTAGAAAGAACTCGTCGGCCTGATGGATCCAAATCCACACTTCATCCTCACTCCTGTGCCTCTACATGAGAATTACCTGAAGCTTTTAAAACCAATGTGCATTCAGATTTTTAGGTTTTCTGCTTCGCTGCTGCCGAAAGACAAAAAATGCCAACAGACTCGAGTCACTGACTCGACCCTCCGAGGAGCTCCGATCTCATCCCGCCTGTCACAGCTGTCACCTACCTGTCGGAGCGCTGGACTGACTGGCAGCAGGGGAAGTCCCGCCCATCACGGCGAGGAGGAAGACGAGGGCGGAGATGAAAGTTGCCCTGCAAAGACAAAGACTGTTAATGTTTATTTTTCAACAACCTTCAAAACAAACACAAACAACATGAAACTGCTTCAAACTTGACAAAGAAAATTTTTTTGAGTCATTCTTGTCATCATTTTTCCATAACTCCATCCATGACTTCAACTTTTTAAGTGAGTGAGAAAACCAAAGAAGGCGTTCACGTATGTGTGGTCTGAATATGTCTGAATGTCTTTATGAAATTATTTATTCCACAAAGACTCTTTTGTTACGTTGGGTTAGTGTAGCATCAGGGTTTAGAATTACAGTCCTCCGCACATACAAGGTCTTCTCTTAATGACCTTGTAGTACCATATCACCCTATTAGAGCACTTGGCTCTCGCTCTGCAGGCCTACTTGTTGTTCCTAGAGTATTTAAAAGTAGAATGGGAGGGAGAGCCTTCAGTTTTCAGGCCCCTCTTCTGTGGAACCAGCTTCCAGTTTGGATTCAGGAGACAGACACTATCTCTACTTTCAAGATTAGGCTTCAAACTTTCCTTTTTGCTAAAGCATATAGTTAGGGCTGGACCAGGTGACCCTGAATCCTCCCTTAGTTATGCTGCAATAGACGTAGGCTGCTGGGGATTCCCATGATGCATTGGGTGTTTCTTCCTCACTATGTGTTAACAGACCTCTCTGCACTGAATCATACTTGTTATTAATCTCTGGCTCTAACTCTGTGCTGAAAAGGTCACTGCAGCTGACCTCCCAGCAGTCTACACACCTGTCTGCTGATTAACTTGCACACATGTGTAACTGACAGCTGTATCTGCTCACCTGACCAGCATCCAAAGGTGTGCAGATCGTGGAGGGATATCTGAATGATTCGAGAATGAGTTTGTTTTTTAATTCGCATCCGTTGCCGGGGAAACCTCCGACACACACCGGCTGTTTTACTGGACTACAGCACGAGTCCAGGCCGACCTACCCCACCTCTGTCTGTCTGTGCACGTCCGAGAAATGAGAAATTGTATCTATTTTCATTTCATTTTATTGGTTTATTGTGGGAGTGTGTGTTTGCTCTGCAGCAGCGAGTCATGATTAATTTTTATGGATCAATATGTGCCACCTCCTCCTCCTCCTGCGTGCAGTGCGCTTCAGGACAGGAAAGAGGGTTAAAGGTCACATGCCTCCTTACATAGATGATAAATAAAAGCTAAAGATAGATTTGAAAAACGGAAATCAAATAAAAACTAGACTTCTGCCAAACAACAGGATCTGACTGAGTCAAACTCTAAACACAGGAAATGTCTTCAGCTTTAGTTGTTGTTAATCTGCTTAAATCTGCAGCCTCAGCGAGCCGTTACTATCAGACAGTACTCACATATATTCCTACTTTAACTATACAGCTGAGAAAGCCATGCTTTATCCTAATAATCTATAAAAAGCAGAGTAAAGATTACCCGGTTACTAACAGATAAAATAAAAAAGGAGGCACGGCTCGCAGGGACAGTAAAACTTGCAGCGCCTGAGATTTCACTCTTAAAGGAAGTCACGGTCCCCTGCCCGCACACCTCCACAGGGAGGCTGATGGATGTCTCTGAAAAACGAAACGACCCGAGCTGCAAGCAGGTAACTGCTCATGTCACGCTGTCTGAATAACAGACCGTCTTCATGGTCGCTTAGTAATCCAAACCCGTCGCACTGACAGGAAGAAGCTTTGCAGCTTGTTTGTCTTTCCTTCGTCCACCTGGAACAATTGGAGGAGACTCGGTCAGCTGATCGCAGGTGAGGCAGGTGAGACGTTAATGCGCTTAAATCTGGAAATCTGAAAAGTCACATGATCAACACGAGACGCTGATCACTGAAAACGGTTTTGGGCTGAAATACAGTTGTTGGCACTGAGCCTTCTCAGTTGCCATGGTAATGCATCATCTCTGAGGAGGATGGGCAGCGCATATTTATCCTGCAGCTACAATCCACTTTGCAACCCACCTGCACCCAAGCTCCTCCCTGTTATGGCATTCCTAACTACATGAGCGTGAAAGCTGCTCTCTCCGAGGAGGTCGGGGTGGTGTGCAGTCCCCCTCCACCAAACTTGACACTTGGCACAGTGCAGTCAGACAAGTACTGTTGTCCTGGCAACTGCCAAACCCAGACTCGCCCATCAGATTGCGAGATGGAGAAGCGTGATTGGTCACTCCAGAGAACGCGTCTCCACTGCTCTAGAGTCCAATGGCGACATGCTTTACATCACTGTATCCGACGCTTTGCATTGAGCTTGATGATACAGCCGGTCGCCATGGAAACCTGCTCCACAAAACTCTCTACGCTCTGTTCTTGAGCTAATCTGAAGGTCACGTGAAGTTTGCAGAAGTTTGCAGACAGTGGGTGACCTCTGTGCACGGCGCACCTCAGCATCTGCTGACCGCGCTCTGATTTTACGTGATCTACCGCTTCATAGTTGTGTTGCTGTCCTTCACCATCGATTCCACTTTGCTATAATCCCACTAACAGCTGACTGTGGAATATTTAGTGGCGAGGAATTTTCACGGCTGGACCTGTTGCACAGGTGTCGTCTTATGGAAGTGACTGGAACACCTGAATTCAGTGAGTTGGTTGGTGAGTGGATACTTTTGGAGATGTAGTGCATCATTCAGGAGACGACTGCAGCGCGTTGGGCGTGAGTAAAATAAATAAGGGGTTGTGTTGACCAGCACATCGGCGATAACTGCCGCCGTAGGTCTCAGACTGAGCCTGTCGAAGGCTGTGACGCAAACAGAATCGTGACTCACGTCTTTATCTGCTTCATGCCTCTCATGAACAGAAACCAGCCTCCCAGTATGGAAACCATCACTTTCACTTCAGTTCCCATTAGTCTCATTAGTCGTGTGGTCTGGGAAAACATCCCAAAACTTCCAGTAAGACTTTGTTCTGTTCGACCAACACCTGAAAACCTACAAACGTTCATTCACCTGAGATGTGAGAGGCCACAGATCTCAGCTGTTCCTGTTTGACATTTTAATAACAAACGAACAGCCGAGCCACGGGAAAATGCACCACAGCAGAAAACGAGTAAGAAGGTGAAGAAAGATGGAGAGGCGCTGCAAGAGACAGACGGAGGGACATAAAGAGTCACGGTGGACAATCAGGCAGAACTAGTGGATCCCAGGAGGGACATACAGACCCAGAGCTGCTCACCAACGCCATCCATCACTCACACACACTCTCTCACTCACACACACACACACACACCTCCTGTGTGTGTTTGCACGAGCGAGCGATACGCTTCATCACAGGTACAGAGATATAACCCCCTCGAGCTTCGCCCCAGAGGATTCTGGGTACTAGATTGCCCATTTTTTAGAGACTGAGTGAGTTAAACAAACACACAAAACAAAACAGCAGCTTCCTCTGAGGAAATCTTCATCACTCCATCTGCACACTTCATTTACAGTTTACTCATCTGCTCGCTTTTATTTCTTTGTTGTTTTTCTTCATTTCTGGGGGGGGGGGGGGGGGGGGGGGGGGGGGGGGTGTTACTGCACTGCCTCATCAGTTCAGTGCTTAGATGTGATGATGATGATGATGAAGAGGCATGTGGGCTGCAGTTATGTTTCTGCTGATCACTGCAGACTCTGACCTGACTGACTATAATCGGATTATCGGGACCAGATCGATGGAGACTGTCCTCCAAACGTCAGACTGACATTTATAAAGTGTCCACTTCCAGCTGCCTTCACATCCGGACAGCTGTGAAACGAACTTCATTATTTTAAGAAGCTCTCTGTCCTTCACGTAAAATTCGGCCCTCATAACATATCAGAATTTGAACTTCCACTCACAGCAGCAGGACAAAGCGTAAATGATTTACTGGAGTTGTACATGTTTTTGAGCGCGGGCAGGTCGGGGCAGGGCACGCACGCCGAACCGAAGAACACATAAACATGATATCAGCTGACGCGCGTTTTCTGATAAAGAAAATCGATCCACGCAGGAATTGTGAGATTTTGAGAATGAAACTCGGCATGCAGGCGCACGGACACCAGCAGAGAGGCTCTGCGTCCGGACAGCCCGCTGCGGATCACCGGTGTGCGCGGTGGTACTCTCACTGACGGCGGCTCTCCGTCAGTGAGCCCGCAGAACCAACCCGAGCCTGGTAAAGCACAGCGGCGGGGTCCGTAGAGGAAACAGTACATTTAAAACCAGCAGGCGGTCACTTACATTGGCAGCAGGTCCTCCGGGGGTGAGAGGTGTGAGTCCGGTCGGGGCTGTCAGAACAGCTGACAGAACCAGGAGTGTCCGGGTCCAGTGTGAGGCGCCAGAGTCCTGCGGCTCACTCACTCCCTCACCCTCTGGGAGCAGCGGGGCTCTGGTGATTAACGGCCGCGTGTCAGGGCTCGATCTCGGCTGTAAATCTCCCACAGAGGCCCCGGTGCTCCGGGAACTCCTCCAAAGTGACGCTCGGAGCTGCTCCGGGTAATTAAGCAGCCGCGGTTAACATCACGTGCCGACTAATTAAAGGCGCGGGAGGGTAGAGCGAGTCTTCGAACAGCTGTGGACAGATGCTGACAGATGTTAACAGCTGGACTCGGTCCGCACAAACTTTAAAGAGTCTTAAAAGCGCGTAAAAGGCGCAGCGAGCGACGCAGTGTTTACGTGGAGGAAGTAAAAGTTCCGCGGATTCCGGTCCACGCTCCTCCTCCTCTCTCACTCTGTTGCGACATCGATGAGAGTTATTTCCCAATAACACACACACACACACACACACACACACACACACACACACACACACACACACACACACACACACACACACAGAGCTCCGTGAAGGTGCCCCCCTCCATTAACAGGTCTCTTGTTTGGTGTTAGGATGGATGATCGTTTCTGAAATAACGGCGCTTTATTCATTTCTATCTGTGATGCTTTTTTGAATTCGCTGCGTTTTTCTATTCATGTTTTTATTTCATTCACATTTTTATCAAGATTTGAAACTAGTAAAATATTTACTAGTTTTATTTAAGGAAATCGTCAGAAACTCCAGCTGGGAACCAACAGCAGTGCTGCTTCAGTCTGAAAATGTAATCTGATTACAATGGTTGGACTAAAAGTTGCAGCCTGGTGTGATGTCGCCCCCTGGTGGTGTCTGTCAGCAGTCTGAGCTTTGCAGGCTCACTGACGTTCAAATGTGGTGAAGTACATTTAAAATAAGAGAAAAATAAAACCTGATCAATCCCAATTTTCTGAATCTTTCACAATAAAAGCCTCTCACCCGTTGACTCGATGACGCCAGAGAAAACGCTACCCAGGTATTTCCCAATAAAATTCCCATGTTTCTTCACGGTAACCAACAGCTGTTTTAATTTTAATGGAGTGAGGATGAAAGATTTGATCTAAACTACTGAAATGTGTAAAACTGGTGGAAATTCAGTGGAAAGCTCTGCAGCCGTACTCTTCCTGAAGGTGTTAAAGGAAATTAAACTCATACAGCCCACCTTTACAGCACTGACATGGAGGACCAGCCAGTTCATTTTTGGATCAATAAATAATCAATAAAGGTGTGACTGATCAGAGCAGACTAAACCTGAAGTTTCTGATCCAGCTTCACCTTAAAATTCCTCCTACAGCTTCACAGTAAAAGCCTCCTTGTAATTTCACAGTAAAAGCCTATTAAACCCTATACAGCAAGTCACATAGATCAGGGGTCCCCAATCCCAGGCCTCGAGGGCCGGTGTCCTGCAGGTTTTAGATCTCACCCTGGTCAACACACCTGAATCACATGATTAGTTCATCATCAGGCCTCTGGAGAACTTCAGGACATGTTGAGGAGCTAATTTCGCCATTTAATTCAGCTGTGATGGATCAAGGACACATCTAAACCCTGCAGGGACACCGGCCCTCGTGGACTGGGACTGGGGACCCCCGACATAGATGTTTTACATTAAAAGTCTCCAAGCTGCTGCTTCACAATAAAAGCCTCTCATCTGTAGATGAGACAGTAGAGATCCCCAGGCTGCTTCAAAGTAAAACCCCTTTACCTACTTCCCCGCGAAGAACCATCGTGGCTCCACAATAAAAGCCTACCGTTTACAAAGAAAAAAAAAACTCACGAAGTTCCTTCAAAGTAAAAGCACTAAAACGGCTTTACAGTAAAAGTCCATCAGTTTAATTTTGAGTTTACCTTTTCAAGTTCACTTGTTAAAATAAAAGCCCTTGCATTAGTTCTCCAACATCTTCAAAGTTAAAGCCCTCCCCATCTTCTTTATAATAAAAGCCCTACAGCTGTTTTACATTAAAATCCAAAAGATTACATTAAAAGCAGGAAGTCACACAAACACTTCACAATTAAAGTCTTGAAACACATTTGAGCAGTAAAAGCCTCCACAGTAAGAATCCTAAGCTTTGCAAGAAAATCACCAAATCGATTACAATAAGTCACAACGATGTTTCAAAGTAAAAGCTTAAAAGTCTATGGTTTGCTTCACAATGAAAGCTTCACACAAAATAAAAGTCTTGAAGCTGGGTCAGGGCACTACTGCTCCTTCACAATAAAAGTCTCTCAGTACACACAAAATAAAAGCACAAAGATGCTTGAAATTAAAAGCAAACAAGTCCTCCTATGACTTCACAATAAAAGCCCACCAACAGTTTCACAATAAAGGTCACAAAGCTCCTTCAAATTAAAAGACTTAAAGTGGCAATTAAAACTCAAAATTCCTTTACTTGCTTCACAATAAAAGTCCCCTAGTAACTTCACAGTAAAAGCCTCTGAGCATTTTTACAGTAAACTGTTTCAAAATAAGAGCTCAGAGACAAAATAAAATGCTAAAGCTGCTTCGTAGTAAAACTCTCACAGCTGTGTGACCAGATTTAGAAATGAAACTCTCGGAGTCGCTTCAAACCGTGTGAATTGGTTTGTAATTAGATGCTTCACAATAAAAGTCATTTCTTTCAAAATAAAACCTGCCACCTGCTTAACCACGAGATGCTGTTGGATCCCAGAGGTCAGGCTGACGGTGTTTCCTCCTTGTTGCTGTGATGTCGGCTGATGGTCGTGTTTTTGTGTCTCTCCTTGTTAAAGTTGGATGAAGCCGCCTGCGAGGTCGTCGCCCGTAAAGTGGAAACCAGCCGCTGAGTGCCTGGATGAGCTTTTAGACCATCTCGGGAATAACTGAGAGCTTTTTAGTGGGAAACCACAAAAACACCTGAGTGTTTCCTGCCGCGGCTGCTTCAGAGATCCCAACGTGACATACACGAGCTTTATTTGTGGCCTAAAGTCTGAATCTGTGCGTTTTGTGTTTATGCAGCAGGACCGAAGTCATTCGAATACAAATCCTCGGACTTACAGGAGATTTGATGACAGATAAACGAGGCCCTTTATCACCATGAAGCAAGTCTGCTGAAGTTACAACTTCAAATAAAAATGAGCGATATCTGTGCTACTCTGACCTTTTCTCAATATTGTTTTAAATGATTCTTTCATTTTCTTTACACATTAAAATCACAAACTCACTAATCTCAAATATTTTGGGACAGACTAACGAACTAACGTGCTTATGGACTGAACAGCTGAACGTACAGAAATCCTGTTTTAAGCAGGCGCTGCTGAAACGTCTTTAGGCAGCTGTTGTTGTGAAATGTTGTTAGTTAAAAATAAAAGTGAATTGAACTGAAACAGTGGCCAGAGCATGAGGATTCATTTCAGATTAAAACACAGAGGCCGACTTTGTTGCTTATTGTGTTTCCAGGGTCTGTGTGCAGTGGATATCCTTAAATGGTCATGTCTGCACAGAAGCCCCGCCCTTACGCCCTTGAAACCTCCTTTATGTGAGGAGCAACCAATCAGAAGAAAGTTGCCCTGAAGGATGGGCTGTCCAAAGGGCCAGGATAAGATAAAGAAGGATTATTTTGTGACTCATGCAAAGCAGCTGAGAATGAGCAGAGCAGATTAACATGTACACAGACAAACAAGTTCATCGTCAGGAGTAAAAAACACAGACAGACACTGATGCTCTTATATGTTTTTTTATTTTTCAGTACTCTTTTTTCATCCTGCTGCGTATTTGCGATGATTTTCTTCTAATATATGATGCGTTTTTATATGGAGGTGCGTCCGAAAAGGTGCAAACATCAGCAAACACAAAGAAAGAGCAAGAGATTTTAGGTTCGACAAACACGTTGCAACTCGGTGACGTTCACCCTCCTCCTGGGCCTGCGTCGCTTCGTAATGACATCATCATTTTGTGATACGACAGTGCCCCCTACAGGTTCAACATCTCACTGTTTTTGAGTAAAAAAACTGAGCGTCTCAGTTTTTATAAGCAGGAAACTTTAAAACTGCCATTGTTTAATTTCTAGAGAGCTCAGAGTCGAACCCTGAACGCTTTAAAACACAGACTTTTGTCTTTTCTACACTTTCTGCTTCTCATGAACCGGTTTACAAACTCATGCTGCCTTCAGGTGACGCAGATTACCATCGATGCGAGCCTTATCAACGATGGTTCAATGTTCCCGCTCTGATTTTGTGCTTGTGAAATAAAGGATTTGAAACCCTGCACTTATTTTTTGCTAACTTGAGAAGACTCGAGTTAAAGTATTTGAGAATGTCTCAGTAAAATGACAACAGGCAGCACGGAGACGAAAGAAACACTGTGGACGTTTAAAGCAGCGAACGAACGCACACATCTGGTTTTTCTTACACTTTAAGACATTCTCAAATATTTGATACGCAACTAAAATCTTTTCTTCGCAGGCGTTCGTGTGACTTTGTGAAAGGTGACAAATGTCATCTGGCGTCACATGTAAATAAATCAAAACAACATTTTTATTTACTTTAACATATAAAAGTTAAATTATATGGTTAACAACAGTAGAAATTATTTTATCTATGAAAGTTATTACATTTATTACTAAGTTGTTGATTTTTTTTCCCTCTATGTTGAATTTATTTCCTTTTTTTTCTGCTTTTGTTTCATTGCTGTCGTGTGCTAGCGTGCTATACGAGCTCAAATGTGAGCGCCATTTGTAGTTACTTCATGTTTGCATTTGAGATCATTTTTTTGATGCATATTCTGAAATAATGTATATTTTCATCATTTTAGTTTATTTTGAAAAGTCTCAACAGGATCTTGAGCTTTATTGTGAAAGATTTATGTGAAAAATAATCAAGTGGACGGTTTTTTGCTAACAAACCGACGCGTAAAACAGTCGCACGTCCGTCCGTAGTGTGGTTATTTTAAATATAAGACAAAGAGAGAACTATAAGAAGAAAGTAAGATGGCCACTACATCAACATTTAATTTCTATCTAGATTTTAGATTTATTTAGATAATAAACTGAGATTTATGACATATGTTTTGGTTATGTGACTGGCACTTTGCTTCCTCCGTACAAAAGGGCTCTCACATGATTTTTGAGGCGAACTTATCTCGTAACTTGAAGGCAGTTAGATTGAAACTGGTTCTGGGTCTCCTGCTGAGCCTGAAGCAGAGGATGTGGTAGAAAAGACACCCGGTACAACATTTCTGTCGAGTGGTTTGGTTGTGTTGACACTTACAGAAACATTAAGAGGAGAGCGTTCGTGCCGAGCCGCTCGTGTTCCAGTCCTCGCGGTCCGACCCAGAACCCCAAACTGGAAGACAATCTCAGAGGCAGCGCAGCAGACTGTGACTGGTCCATTCATTTCCACCCTTCAGTCCATTTATCCATTTACAACCTCACCAACCACGCCCCGCTTGACCCCGCCTCCTTTTACCCTCCACTTCCACCGATCAGAGTGTTTTTAAGTGTCATCTCTGCAGCTTGGTGTCGGCCGACGGGAGGTGACGAGTTTCCCAAAAACAAACACATCAAAGTTCAAACTCTCGTTCATCTGCAGGCCGAGCTCCTCGTTTGGTGTCCAACTCCAGTCCTCCAGAGCTACCTGCAGCTTTTAGACGCATCCTTGTTCTGACACACCTGAATCAAATGAATGGTTCGTTATTAGGCCTTTGCCAAACTTGATGTCTGCTGAAGAGGGAATCGAACCTTTTGATTCAGCTGTGTTGGAGTAGGGATGCATCTAAAAGCTGCGGACAGCAGCTCTGGAGGACTACAGCTGGACACCCCTGGGTTAAGGGACTTTTATGTAACAAACGTGCAGAACGTCATCAGCAGTTGTTGTTTTAACTGTTTTAAAATGTGACCGTTCTTTAAACCTTTGCTCTGTTTTTATCCCTACGCTCTTTTCGCCAACAGACGTTACTCTCTTACTTGGCACATAAGGTGTTTTTAGTAACTTACTTAAATACGGCTACACTGACTTGCTGCTCCTTATGGTACAAACTGGCCCAGCCTAGTTCTAAAATGAGCAGCTGCTTATTCAGGTTCTGAGAGCTTCCTGTTAATCAGCAACAGAATCAGGATCAGAAGAACAGCCGGGACTGTTTTGGGGACTTGGTCCAATCTAGATGTGGAACCAGGGACAGTACAGTGGAGGGACATTTCAGCCTGAGCAGAGGTTTTCCATCTCTGATCTTTATGACTCAAAAATATCTTTACAAATGATTTTATGATGACAGAAGTTTCTCAGGATTGTTCTGAGCCAGCGTGACGACAGAGGCTGAACTTGTGGAACCACAGTATGAGCTGCAGAGACAGGATCGCAGCACGAATGGCACTAACGACTTTCCATACATGCTGCAGTCCTGGTGATTTTCTCCCGCTGAGAACGGTGAAGGCAGTGATAGAACGTGTGCAGGAGGAAGGACGCGTTTGATGGAGACTTGTTTCATTTTTTTCCTGGTTTTCTTTTTGGGAAACTCGGCTGGTAACATCGGAGAGAAGTAAAGGGTCTGAGTGAGAGAAGAAGGAAAGTCTTAGAGGTTGGAGAGGGCAGTGCAGCGACTCAGGCTGAACGTCTAAACTTTACTCTCTGGAAAGGAAAAGATCTCGCCGTCACAGAGCAGTGCAAGGAAGAAACGTACTCGGGGTGGACGCAATAAAGGGAGCTTTCAATCCTGAGCATCCACCCAGGGAGCTGCACGTCTGCTCTTCCTTAAACTCTTGACTTTTATTTTGAAAGATGACAGGAAATCTTTTCCTTTCAGCTGTGTGAAGTTCAGACGAGGTTGGAGTGAAACAGTTTTCAGGGCAGTGCTCTTTGTCTAAACAAAGCGGGGCAGTGTCAGAAACGCTCCAAAGCCCCCCATCGGCCGACACCTGAATGCATCACGGTGGAGGGAGTGAAAGTGGGAGCGTCGGGCGTTTTATCCAAACACATTCACATCCACGACATAAAAACCTGTTCTGGAATCTTTTGATTCACTAATCAATAACCGACCACTTCATCTTTTCCTTGAAGTTAAATTTAAAATTCAAATTTTCTTTTCTTGAACCGCTGCACACATCGTGCCAATTCAACATAAACAAATGGACCAATCAGAGCTCAGTGTGCCCGTCCTCATCAAAACCAAACACACAGTCGTGTTAATAACAGACAAAGTGAGCGCATGCTGTGGCGTTTTAACCCGTTAAATCCTGATCACGCAGAGCTCCAACACGCCTGCACGGGGCAGGTCGCGGTTGGCTCGTCGTTCAGCTTCAGTCCTGTTCAGACTGGATCAGAGTTACACAACTCGGCTGTTAGTGTCTCAATAAATCATTTAAACCTCCCCATGTCTGCGGGGGCGTCGCACAGAAAGTACATCATGCAATATTTCTTGTAACGCCGCAAAACCCAAAATCTTGTCATGTGATCAGAGCCTGAACGCAGCACAGAGAGACTGAGCTGCGATCAGTTTTTTATGACATTATTGGTGGACTTCACAGTCCTGCTGATCTCTTTTTAAAACCAGCAGCTTTCAGACCAACCTCGTGTCTGAAACTCCCCACAGTCAGAGTTACACCTCCACCTGTGCTCACGGCTCTTTGACCTTTCCTGCCCCGGGTTGTGTCTCACAGGCTGCAGGCCTCTAACAGTAACTCACACCAGCCGTGTTTTGGAGAGCAGACTGGTTATAAAGGATAGCTGTAGCTACCAGGACGTCACTCGCTGTAAAATACAAATAAAATTCCAGAATTTCAGTCGCCAAAACTGGAGCTCAGACTTCTTAGGCGGAGGAAATTATCTCTAACAGTGTTTTTTACCAGGCTGTATATTTCTACTGTAAAGCTGTTCATTTTAACATACCAGTCTATGGGGACTGGCTCACCGCTGAAAGTTGCTGCTTGATTTTGGGCTCCTGCCGTCCTTCATTTATTACTTTCTGTGCAATGGAAAAGAATTAGCACTATGCTAAGCTGCACATTTCTGGCATGTTTGCACAGTTCATGGTTACTACAGATCGGTTACTACTACAGTGGGTGTGCTCGCTATAATCTGACAGCACACTGACTGTATAGTTTATACCAAGAAGCACCCAGGGTTGTTTCTGCCCTACGTTTCCCCTGAAATGATTAATTGATTATGTTTTAGGATATTCAAAATCCCCCCATCGTCAACTATTTGTTCATGGAAAATATTTGGGAGTACACCATCTATACTACAGTCTGTTCCAACCGTAAACTGGGCTTGTATTTGACCTATAAACAGCTGCAGGTGCTTTTACAAGCCTCTTGGCAACCCACCTCCACCCCAGCTCTTCTGGGGTGTATCATATCTGATGTCTCAGATGCATAGTGACAAATATAAACTCCTCTGCGGATGTAACAGCCGTTAACACAGCCTGAGACGAAGCCTGCAGACAACACTCAGGGCTGAAAGGTCAAAGCCTTTCTCTGAGCCTCGCACAAACCTTTTAGAACTCGATCCTTCACGTTTGGATGCGTTTAAAGAAGTTTCGTCGGTTTTCGTCAACGTGAAGCGAAAGCAGGAACTCGATCTACAAACTGCTGAGTGATTTTAAAAAGCAGGAATGTGGAGTTCACGTGGACACCACCTGCAGCGACCACACAAACCGGCACGCTGTTCTGATCCTCTCAGGCGTACAGTCACCCGGTCGCCCGACTGACCTCCGTCACAGGAAGCGGTCCGATCGGCACAGAGCCGTCTTCTTTCCTTCAGTCGCCAGTGTCTGCAACAAAAACCCACAAAGGCTCCCACCCCGAAAACACAACATAACGCACGTAAAGATGTGGCAGCTGAAGAAGACGAAACAGAAAAGGTCTTCCTTCCAACCGGACAGAACATCACGCAGAAGAAGAAGCGCGGCGTGTCAAAAGTGCGAAAGTCTTTGCATTCATTAAGAAATGAAAGGAAGTGAAGTTTCTACATGGCTTAAAGCTTCGGAGTTCTCAGCGCTCGCTCGACTCGCAAAAACATTTTGTCGTCGTTGTGACAGAAATGATGATGATGATTACAATGTGGCGATGAAGAGTAGGTGGGCTAGCCTCTCAGCGCCATTTCAGCAGGGCTCTTTGCATAAAATGTAAATCATCATCATCAACGTCTTGATTTTTTTTCCATTTCCAAACAGGCCCCTCCCCCTCGCCCTCCCCCATTTGATTTAAAATATTTCATAACGAGCACGAAGACCCCACCGCCCCCCCTCCCCTTTTTTTAAGCTTCTTTTTTTCTTTGTTTTCGCCGTCGTTGTTATGGCGGTTGTTGTCGTCGTCGTCGGTGTGGTTGTAGTTGTTGTTGTTGCTGAACAGAGGGAGTGTTAAAATGGGAGTTCTCCTCCTCCTCCTCCACCTTCGCCTCGTCTTCCTCCTGCGGGTGGCGCTGCAGGCTACGACGCCTCTCGTTCTGTGGAGGACTCCGCTGCCCGCTGCTCCCTCTCCAGGCTCCTCGCCCGCTCCTCGCTGTTCATCGTCGGGCTCCTCGAGGACTTCAGCAGCTTCTCCTCGAGCTCGTGCAGCGACGGCTCCTTATACATGCAGACTACAGGGGGGAGGGCGGGGGGAGGACGGGGGAGAAAGACAGTGAGTCATTAAAGCATCACGCCACCACCAACTCTCGAATTTACACATAAAATAAACTGAAAGACATCCAGACGTAAATTCAGATGTCAGAGTTCAACCTGTGATGCTGCATTCAGTGACATAATCATAACTAACAGGTGTGCAGTTTGTGCCAGCGTGGACGAGGACACACCTGAACCTTTATGCAAAGTATAAAAACAAAGCTATTAAAACTAGCAGCTACTTCGAGGTCTATGTGCTGACGTTAAATAACAGAAAAGAAGAAGAACGAATCAGAAATGAGGAGGTAAAAGAAGACATCAGTGAGTTAACGAGGGGGGAGAAGGAAGAAGGGGAGAGGAGGAGGCTGAAGGACACAGAGGAAGAGGAGAAGATTGACAGAAGGACGAGAGGAAGGTGATAGTTGACAGATGTATAGTTGATGGATATTTTTAAATGAAGATGAGGGATGAGAGGGGAGGGGCAGAGCAGCTGAAAGCAGAGACGGAGCTTCGTGTTTCCAGTTAAACCTCCATCTGTGATATTAGAGCTTCACCTTGTCCTCACACTCTGAGTTCTGGCTGGACGACCTCGGCTCCTGGCTCACCTCTGAGCTCTCCACGCCTTCCTCAAACTCTCTCGTTTGCTCCCAGGATCTAAGAGCACAGCAGCTGAGCTACAACGGCTCCTACAAACCGACAGCACAACCTCCCAGTCTCACAGTCAGCTGCCGTTTTACTGGTTGTATCGTCAAACAGGACTAAAAATATCACATTAAAAGGCTTCGCTATTCTTTCAATTTATGTAATTCTGGTTCAAGTTCACCAGGAAATACGAGTCTCGGCTGCTTTACTGTTAAGAGGGTCAGTGTTTACGTAGGCTTTACTCGGCCAACGGTTCACCTGAAGTAGGTCAGAATGTGAGGCTGAGGATTTTGAGATATGACGTTCAGAAACACTTTTTCCTGCCTCTGTGTTTTAATATCAGGACGTTTCCAGCAGAATGTAGATGTCAGTGTTTCAGTGTTAAGCACCTACATTTACAAAATCACCTCTAAATGCAAAACCTCAAAGCCCATTTCACTTATTGAACTCATCTTCTACTACGATAAACTACAGACATGTGGAGAACCGTCGATTTCAAAGTACAAAAATCCCAAACTGGGAGAAAAAGCTGACTTTTCTACTTCTTCTCTCATGTTTGCGCTTAAAAAACATTTTGTTGTAAAAATACAGAGTGTGGAGTTTAGCTCAGAGCGGGAGGCGAGGTTACACTTCCCTCTAAACACAACTTGTGTGTCTTTCACTGACGCGGAGCAGAGGAAGCTGAAGATATCAGCTGCATGTGCACACAGAAGAACAATGTGAAATAGTTTTAACATTAGCTTATTAAAAGTTTTGAAATATGATGACTTGTTGGTTAAATGAAATGGAACTGTTGGACTGACGTCATCACAGACCTGCAAAATCAGTCATGAACTGTAAGGATAAATATTCACTCTGGGACAACAGAAAACAAGCGTGCCTTGAACTCCAGGACGGTTCCCCGAGGACCTCAACAATACTGCAGACCCACAAACCTTCTTTACAGATAAAGAAAATCGACGGTGGCGTTACTAATTCACACTTCGTCCTCGTGTTTTGTCTTTCTGTCTGACCCGTGAGACACGAAAGCATCGCCACCACCAACATCTGTGTCCACAGCTGGTCTCACCTTCGATGGGTCTGGGGACAAAGTGTGAGCACGGTTTGGTTTTCTTCACTCGGTTTCCCTTCATGATGATTCCTTCCTTATTGAGGCCCAGGAACCAAGCCCGGCCCGACTCGTGCTGCCGATACATGGTGGACGAGTAGATGACGTAGTAGTTTTCAAAGACCGACTCCTTGAACTTGCACTCTGGTGTGAACACATCCTGATACACAAACACACAGAAAACATTTCAAGTGTAATCAGCAGAGAGATCATTTTGTAGTTTTCCTTACACGACCGCCTGCTTCACATCTCTGTGCGTCCACATGTTTGATTGCACGACTCGACTGCTTTTATCTGAGTTTTATTTTGAAGTTTAAACTTGGGGCTTTTATTTTGAAATGAACAGCGTCGAGTGCTGACCAGCAGCCTTTTAGCGTCACGGTTCAGTTTGTGCTCAAAGCTTTTGTCATCATTTTACTTCCATATGAATCTGCCTGCCTGGTGTGACAGGACAGGAAACGGTCACTACATGCTGATACTTCACAGAAACACGGCAGGATGTGATAGGACACAACACGCGAAGCAGCCAATGAGCTGCGACCAATACGAAACACCTCGAAGGTGATCGATCACATTACACGCACACGATAGCGTCAGCAGCACTGCAGCGCAGCGTCACATGTAACAGGACATGAGAGTCTTACAAAAGCTGGGTCTTAATTCTCAGCCTGAGGTTCACACTGAGCACAGGAACTGTTCACTGCTGCAGTCTTTAGAACATTTTAATTAAACAAAAGGAATCTGAACTGTAAGAACTTCAATAATCCATAAAACATAAATGGGAAAAGAAGCTCAGTGCAAAGCAGCTGAAGAATAAAACTCGACATTATTTTGAAAGCTTCAAAAAGCTTTTAAGTTGAAATATTAATGTAAGTCTTGTTCGTGCACTTTATCCTTCACGGATCAGGAAGCTGTGGTGGACACCAAACGTGACTGCTGGGCCGTTTAAAGTCCCAGTTTAGCACCTCCCTCCAGGTATAACAGGTGTGTGTGTGTGTGTGTGCACCCTCTGGATATAACAGGTGGTCAGGTGAGCCAATCAGAGCAGAACAACCCCCCCTAGCCTAGAGCCAGAGCCGGCGTTCAGTTACCTCAATTCTGTGATCACTTAATAAATAAAAAGCAGTTTTGGTCAGCAGGTGTGGACTGCAGGCTCCTGGAGAAGCTTAGAGGCTGTTTTTATTTGTAATCTGTTGCCGATTATGTTTATGTGTCGCTGTGCTTCCTCTCCCAGCCTTTTGCTGCCCTGCTCCGACCTTTGAGACGCGTTCCTGTCATAAACTTTGTATTGATGTAAAAACTTTGCTCTCCGTGAGATGTCACAGATGCTAATTACAAATCTGTCTCTGAGTGTTTAAAATGATTCACGAGTGACTGAGAATCTGATAAGAATCACGCTGAAGTCACTACTACACTTAATAAAACCCAACACAAACACAGCAACAGATAAAGAGGAAAAAGGAGCCACGAGGAAGGAAAGACGGGACTTCAAATGGAGCGTGACGATGATGTCGAGGAGGAAGAGGAAACAGAATAAATGATGAAAAGCGTATTTTTTCCTCCCAGCACGCAGCCTGCATCTCATATCAAGACGTGATGGTTTCAGTAAACAGTGTCGAGACGCTCGGGCCTCCCAGCACAACTTTACTTGCAGCTGTCTCACCGCTCATGCTGTAATGCTCTTACATAACTGCAGAGCAAGAGGAGGAGCTGCTGTACTCTTCATCTGAAGCTACAGCTGAGAGAACATGAGTTTATATTTTATGGAGCCGAACCAAATCCTCACTTTACCTCCTAAAAAAACAGGGCTGCCTCTTCCATCCTGGATTTATTCGGCATGTGGTTGAAGGGCTGAGAGATGGGATGAAGTCATGTGATCTCCCCGCTCTCGATGGGAAGCATTTACATTTCAAAGCATTGAGCAGTCAGGACCGACTGGTGAGATGGGATCAGGCCAATTTGTGATTAATTAATAATTAATTAATGATTAAGATTCATGAAGAGGACCATCGAGCTAACAAGTGCAGAAACATTTACTAACAGCTGCACTTCCATATATGGCATCAAACCACGAAGCAGAACTGAAGCGCAGCTGCAAAGTGGCAGCAAGGTTTCATCACATACCCGCCACGAAGGCGCGCTCGTGTTACACTGACTCAAACTACCACACAGTCAGCGTCCGCGGCTTCAAATCGCAGTGGCGGCGAGACATCTGTGATTGACAGGCAGCAGCAGCCAATAGGAGCGCTGCAGAACAGGTAGTTCATGGTCGCTCCTCAGAATTACATCTTCCCCACAGCGCCGACCAACAATCGCAGCTAACAGCTAGCTTCTTCGGGCGCACTGCGAGCTCATATTTAGTTTTTGTGTCTAACACGCCTGAGAAAGCTTCCTCACATCGTCGCCGTTATCCTCCTCTTCCTCCACCACTCTGCCTCCATCCTGATGCTGCGCACAGAGAGGCGCATTTTAAAGTTTTATGCACGTGTTGTGAATTATGGATGTTAGATGGACTCGCTGAGCAGCAGTACAGCTGTAGATGTCCTCGGTCTGATCAGGGCTGTCCTCCTAACTACTTCCATTGTTCATCATCAATTAATTATTACACACGCTGTCTAAAAGTGGAACTTTTGTACCGTAATGTCACCGAGTTTGCATCTGAACACGAGCTGGAACAGAAAAAACAAACGCAGGATCTCTTTGCAGGGGAAGAACTGGATCGGTCAGATAATGAAATAAGATCTGAAATCAGATCTTGTGGGGATTAAAACTGAGAGAAGTGTTTTCACTTCAGTGAGAAACTTTATCTCAGTGTCACCCTTGAGCAAAGCAGTAACACCTGATTACCTCACAAACAGTAGTTGACTATCAGTGTTTTCAGCAACGAGACGTTTTAATAGTTAAAATGATTGTTGGGGACACGTCAGGAGCTCCTGGCTTTACCTGCTCCAAACCTTTAACGAAACAAGCTCAAGAAGGACATGAGGATGAGGCAGATGTTCTTACAGATGTGTAGAGGAATCCCTCGGCGTTCATGGCCACGTACAGCGCGGCCTTCACTCCCTGGATGGCCACGACCCTCAAACCTACTGGGATCAGGTTAAACAGAGCTGGAGGGCGAGAGACATAGACAGAGAGAGAGAGTTAGGTAGTGAGAGGCAGAAGTAGATTAATACAAAACGTCACAGAGAGCACAGAAGACGGACGGAGCTACCAGGAAGTCTGCCGCAGTTAGCGAGCTCTTATTGTGAAACCTCGAGTTGAGTCATTTGGCGTTTTGAAAGCAGATGTGACGATCGAGCGGCGGAGATGAACGAGGAACTAAGATACTGCACTAAACTCCCCTCTTAACGACCATGATTTCAAACGTTGATGACCTGGCTCTCTTCCTCTCCTTACTCCTGCAGGTTTCTTCCTGTTAAAAGGGAGCTTTTCCTTCCCACTGTCGCCAAAGTGCTTCCTCATAGGAGGTCATATGATTGTTGGGTTTTCCTCTGTATGTATTGTAGGGTTTACATTACAGTATGAAGCACCTTGAGGAGACTGTTGTGTAAATAAAACTCAATTCGAGACCTCCCAGAATATTTTTGTTCTATGAATATGTGCACGTATATATCAGACGGAGCAGAAACGTTTAACACTGCAGGATGATGTGAAAATGGTGATTGCTGGAATAATTCATCAATGGTGGGTTAGCCACGAGGCCCCAGCGTCTCAGCCAGGCGGAGGTTGAGACCCGGACTCTGGACCGCTGCAGCAGCTCCATTCTTTCCTTTTTCAGCTGTTACATGCTAGCATGCTAACAGAGGCCTGTAGAGTCTCCTGGGGGGAATTTGCTGGGACATCCACTCCTGAGATGATGTCTTGAGTGTTTTCCACGTGTGGATACCGTCCTCCGCTGTGGAATAACGGACTTGAGATTCTTTGGCGATGGCCTTATCCCTGCGTGACCGATGGACATCAACTGATGCTTCTTTAAGCTCGTTGCTGATGCCTTTCCTCCTCTGCATTGTGTTAACACACAAACCTGCAAACTACAGAAACGTCTGCTTCTATCTGTTCTCACATTTGCAGTAAAAAGTGTCAGAAATGAAAATGTCACGAAGAGTCGCACAGAGCAGGTTTAAATTAATAAACCAGCAGTGATTCCTCCATCTCTGCTTTAAATCTTCTGCACCTGTGTAAATCAGACCCACTCAGCATTAAAAAAATCCCATTACACCTCCTCAAACTGTGAATTCTTGTGCTTTTAGTCGATCTGTAACGGTGGTTAAAACCCGGCTCAGCCTGCTGATGTGCTTCCAGCTGATAAAGCGAGAGAAAAAGACTGAATAAAAGCAGAGAGAGAGCGAGAGGGGGGGTGATAGAGGGACGCAGTGATGAGAGGTGATTTAATCCTCGGGGACAGAGAGCTGCAGTGTGGGTGAGGATGAGGAGTAGGAGGAGGTGGAGGAGGAAGAGGCCTGTGGCAATGGCTGTGGTTAATCCTCCTTTATTTAACTCAGAGATGATCAGAGAGAAAGCGAGAGGGGGAGAGAGGGGAATCCAAAACATCTCCTCCTCCTCTTCTTGTCCTGTTTTTGCTTCTTTTTTCCAAACCAAAAGGATTTACAGGAAGCAGCAGAGGCTGTAATCCTGAGCTCATCCAGCCGAGAAACAAAGACCTGCAGCGGGAACGTGACCGAGTATCGACGATCAGAAGCTGCCTTCAGACTGCTCCACCTCGGATCACTCTGTTACAGACGCCAGATGCAGCTTCAACTCTGTTTTCTGACGCAACCCCAAACGGGATTTGTGGAATCGAACCAACGACCTTTTGCTTGCCAAGTGAATGTGTTAAACATGACAACGTTGTAGGGGAGGTGCCTTTAGTGAGGGGAGGGTGGAGTGTGAGAGCGACAGATGGATTGGGGCGGAGTGACATCCCTACACTCACCTGTGGGGAGTGACTGAAAGAGCTGCAGGTGTAAGCTGTGGAAATGCATTTCCTTTGAAGCGCACTTAGTGACGGGGCTCAGAGCAGATCTGCTGGTCCTCCACATCGAATAGGCAAGACCGACCGGGAGGAGGACCGGGCAGACCCAGGACTCACTGGAGAGATTATATCTCAGCTGGCTGGGATCAAATCCCCCCGGATGAGCTGGAGGAGCTGGCTGGGGCAAAGGGGGTCCGGACTTCTCTGGTTAGACTTCATGACCCAAACCCAGGGAAGCAGCAGAAGATTGTTGGATTATGTTTATGTTCTGATTTAATGAGCTGTTGTGTTTGAGATCCTTCTTCTGTGTAATGTTTCACCTTTCTGAGCTGTTCTCTTGTTTGACATCGGATGATCCACGGTGCTTTTACACTTTGGCTGTGGCTCTTTCCATAAAAGTTGGAGGTAGCGACCACGACATCACACAGTAGTGAGTGTGAAACAACATGCTCACTGAACCCTTCATAAAACCGACTCCTGACACCAAACTTTAGAAAATGACCTCATCTTTTTATTTAGCTTGACCCAAAACGAGCCCATAAACCCTCAGGATCGCCCCCTGGAGGCCATTAAAAAGAGTACAGGTGTGAGGCATTTTCTCTTCACTCTTCAGACAGAGAAGCCACGCCCATTTTTTATGTTTTTTTTTTTTTTTTTTTTTTTTTTTTTTTTTAAATGACATCAGAAACAGCAGTATGCGACATTACGTGATGGCAGAGCTTCAGTTCATCCTTTGTCATTTTTTTTTTTTTTTTTTTTTTTTAATAAATAGGACAGGGGGAATGAATGAGAGAGAGAGGGGGAGAGAAAGAAAGAAAACCCAAGGGGAGAAGAGACGGTGAGAAGGGGGGGGAAGAGAGACAAAAAAAAAAAAAAAAAAAAAAAAAAAAAAAAAAAACTCCTGGGTCACCTGTATGGAGAAAAAACAAACAAACAAACAAACAAACAGAGGAGACAGCAAACAACAAAGAGCAACATAATAATAGAGAAAACAAAGCACCATCACAATAAACTAGCTAGTCATAGATATCAGTATTTACTAAGTAATAAACGATATTGTGCAGCACGCAAGATAGACAGCGCACAGTGTGCTTTGAGGCAGCAGCCAAGAAAGCTTTAGTCCGCGTCTGTGAATACCCATGTGTGCATACCTGTGTGGATCAGCATGCTTGCATTCCAAAGGTTTCTCCATGTAATGATCTGCTAGGGAGTGTGGGGGGGCCACAGCCCCGTCCTCCAGGGTGTGAAGCGGGTATGGAGGAGATCAAAACTCCAGACATCCAGAGGCCCCCAGAACACAAGAGACCATGGAAGACCAACAGAGGGGCAGCCGCGCCACTGTTCCATTTTTTATGTAGCGTGCGGTCTAGACCAGGGCTGCCCAATCCCAGTCCTCGAGAGCTACTATCCTGCAGCTTTTAGATGCATCCCTACTCCAACACAGCTGAATCAAATGGTTTGATTACCTCTTCAGCATGCCATCGTGTTTGGCAAAGGCCTGATAACAAGCCATTAATTTGATTCGGGTGTGTTGGAACAAGGATGCATCTAAAAGCTGCAGGACGGTAGCTCTCGAGGACCGGGATTGGGCACCCCTGGTCTAGACAAATACAGTTTTAATGTGGGACTCACTGTAGTCGCTGTTCTCGTCCTTGGTGCCGCTGATGGCTCCTTCGGGCTGCATCTGCAGGAAGAAGCCCTGCTCGCTGAAGAGGCGCGTCACGATGCCCTTCAGCTGCGGCTCTGAAACACAAAGACCGATGTGAGGTTCAGCACACACACACACGCACACTGTACCTGACAGCAGGTTGTCAGGTAGCATTGCTGAGTTTATCTCACTCATGTAAGCGTTTCTTCTTCTTCTCTACTTTCACATTTGAGAAGAAGAAGAAGAAGAAGAAACAAGCGTACATCCCAACATTTCCCGTCCAGCGTTCCTCACACAGACTCGACCGCAGAGAACTGTCACACCTGTGCAGTCAGCTTGCAAATCACGCTAGCTAGCATTAGCTGATAAATCCGCAGTTCACCCTTTGCTTGCATAAGACATATAACACTAACAGTGTGTCAGCCACTAGTTTAAGAACATGTTTAAACATGACCATCGGAAACCCTCCAATCTGTGTGGAGAGAGTCAGGAAGTTCCTGAAGCCCCAAATCAGTGACCTTTGCCCTCAGAGTTAGCAGATGGCTGCTGATGGGTTTCCAGCCTGGGCCACGTGAAGCTTAAGGGCACACAAACACACATGGTTCAAACCCCAGGGTGTCACATGTGCCCCAGAGACAAACCCTGAGGCCACGGCTCAGCACGCGAGTCCCTCCTGCTTGACTTTAACACCGAGCTGAAGGTCTGAGGACGTAAACACGGTAGAAGCTGAGCAGACGAAGTGATGCTCCAGATGACAATGTGGGCCAGAAGGACTCATCTCTGGCAGAAATAGACCAAAAAGACAGCGAGGCTAATGTGGAGCAGGCCGCTGTGCTACTTAACATCTGAAAGGACCGAAGACACACATACGTGTCCGGAAACGACAACAAGGTAAATCTTCACCTTTTAACAGAGCAGACGTGAGTGTGAGTGTGGAGGAGCTGACACACAGCAGGACCAACCGGCCCTGCAAAACACAACGACCTAAACAAAGACCTTTATTGGCTGCTGCTCATTAAAGTCGTTTGGTTTTACTCTGATTACCCGTCAAACAGCTCACATGTATAAATCTACACTTCCTACATTTCATGCAGTCACAGTATTACAGGCCTTGTTTCACAGAGAGGAAGTGGATGCAAACAGCTTCCTGCTTTAAACGGATCATTTTCACATTGTTTGACGACAGCATCACTGACCCACTGCGTTGTGTGTCCTTATTATCCAATTCATCCTCACTCCCAGCCGGTCGCAGCTGATGGCCCCGCTCCTCCTTGAGCCTGGCTCTGCTGGAGGTTTCTTCCTGTTAAAAGTGGGTTTTTCTTTCCCACTATCGCCTTGCTCAAGTGCTCGCTCACAGGTTCACTTTCTGGTAAAAGCAATCTTTGTTATGAATTCAGAGAATAATAATAGCCTCCAACATGATCACTTTAAAGGATTTAAGGTGTCAAACAGAAATTAATATTAACTAAATACCAATAAGGACCTAAAGTTTATATTCAAGGAGCTAACTTATTTATTTCTGGTCATTTTTACGTTCATAAATACATTCAGTTGTTTTCCCACATATTTATGTCATCAGTGCATTTTAAAGGAAGGCCATAGAAGTCAGCTGGTTTACTTTAGAGGGCAGTGGCGTACCTCACGCTGTGTTTTGATGTTCAGAATCCAAAGTCAGCGTGCTGACGATTCAAACACCGACAGTCACGAAACATCTGCAAGGTGTAATCTCTAATTATAAGCACGGATCCAGGAGCTATATCTGTGAGTGTGTGTCACGCTGTGTGAAGACAAGCTGTGAGTTTTAACATCTGTGAGGCCGCGGGCGACAAAACACCTCGTCACACGCTGCTCCCCGAGCTCAGGCGTGATCAGACTGACAGCGCCTTTAAAACCCAACCTCGTCTTCCCGAGTCGCAGCGAAACGATAAACGCTGAACTAAGAACGCCGTCTGCTGCTGTGGGAGCTTTCTACACGAAGGAACCGTGACATCGATGAAAGAAAACCACCTGCTCATCTCTTACATATATTTATCGATGACCCGAGATGGTACGAAAGCCAACGTTTTCTAAATGTGCATTCCTTTTAAAGGCCACCAGGGGGCGACACCTGAAAGAAAAGACGAGGAAATAGCTCATGGACCTCATTACTGGTTTCCACACACCAACACAGTGATGGTGTAAATCAGGAGTGTCAAACATGAGGCTCGTGGGCCAGAATCTGCCCGACGATGACTCCAATCCGGCCCACTTTAAGTTTTGCAGTTTTCTCTCCACGCCACACCAAACTACAGGATATGCTCTGTGAATTAATGAAAACTTTACATTGTAAATGCATAATTACAGGACAGTCTGAGCGATGAGCTACCAGAACCTTCTCTGCAACTTTCCTACCTGTTTCAAGCCCACTACACATCACAGTTTTCCTTTTAGGACATTGCAGACTGAGAGGGCGAGCGGCTTGATTCTGGCCCTCAGGCCGCACTTTGCCCCTGTGTGTGGTCGATTCTGCACAAAAAGGTGGCGAAAAAGCCGAAGGAAAACCTGGAAGTGCTGCTGAAGGATACTGGAGGCACGCGGTCGTGTTTTGATTTGAACTTGAGCAAAGTTGGGGGTGAAATCTTTAGGGCTTCAAAAAGGCTTCATGCAGTAACAGATCTCATTAGCAGAGGACTCACTGAGGGCGAAACATCAAAGCAGGGCAAAGTGCTGAC
Organism: Diplotaxodon limnothrissa; assembly: GCF_057381915.1. Taxonomy (NCBI): domain Eukaryota; kingdom Metazoa; phylum Chordata; class Actinopteri; order Cichliformes; family Cichlidae; genus Diplotaxodon; species Diplotaxodon limnothrissa. Next base: position 40,723,098 of record NC_140609.1, on the reverse strand, counting down.
GTTGAGCTGAACGCCGACTTCACCAGCTGCAGAACAACTCATGAATAACTCGGCCTCTTCCTACCAGCTCCTTACTGGAGAACTTGAAGTCTGCAGACTCTGAAGGAGCTGATCAAGCACAAGTGCTGCGTAATAGTTTTAAGCTTTAAGAAGCTGTTTGTTGTATTGCCAAGAAAACAGGAGGCGGAGGCGACGGCGGGGAGTCGGCTAATGAGAGATGAGAGCTGCAGCTAGCTCATAAATGTGTAAACGCAGACATCTGTCCAGTTCTCCGATGCTCTGCTGCTGCTCTCCGAGAAGCTTTCTCTGGAGGGAACGCCGCTCGAGTTCAGGTCGACTTTTATCTCGTTATTCTGCAGGAGGACTAAAAAACATAAAGGTTTGCAGTTACTTCAAGAAAAGAAAAATGCCGTCTGGAATCACACCGTGGGGATCTGATGATGCAACGCTCATTACAAATGAAACAGAGAACATGGAAGAACCCACAGCAAACAGGGAGGTGAGTTTTCTTTATGCAATCCAGTATCATGATGAACCCACAGAACATACAACACCATGGAAACCTCAAATTAAAGCTGAGCTTCAACTTTCTGAGCTTTAAAAGGCTGAAACCGTCCTCGTCAAGGCAACCAATGAACTTCTTCAGTGTTGACGGACCCTCAACAGACACAGGTAAGGAAAGCCCTGAATCTGAATTTATCAAAGTGAACATAAGGATAAGCTTTATTTGTCAGTTGCAGTTGCTTGCAGCTGAAATGACAGACCTACAGACAATATACAAACTTACACTGGGGAGACAGGTCAGGCTAGAAAAAGGGATAGACAGTGAAATATGTAACATATGGGGGCAAAGTCAGGAGAAAAAAAAAGGGTTTCTGCCCATGATGACTTCCAACAAGTGAGTCATCATAAGGAGAAAGCACAGAAAACTCCATAGCACACAAAGAAGCACAGATATCATCACACTCTACGCCATGAAACACAGACAAGCAGCATACGGGCGGGGGTACGCCGATGTACACAGTGGTCGCGGACGCTGCAATTCCTCGCGCCTCCAGCTGAGCCACTGTCTCCATCGGGGGAGGGGGGGTAAGCACGGTTACCTGATCAGAACTGATTGATGTTCTGATCAGGTAACTGTGCAGCAACCAAGGTGTCTGTTTAGTGGTCGAGTGGGAGGAGCCAGACGTCTGAAAGCGACGTTAATAACTAGGGGGGAGGGGGAGGGGCTTCAAAATAACTGCCCGGATTTGTTCAAGTTGCCAAGTTGGGAGGTTTCCTTCCTCAAAGATTCCTGCGTCATTGACAGGAAATGTTCTTATATGGCGATCTCAGGTGCACAGAAGGCCTGCTCACCTGCTGTTAAAACCAGCCAGTCAGAGGAAAGCTGAGTTAAAGCTGCAGGTTGTTCACATTAAATTGGACCTGTGTTATTTCCTGTCATATATCTGCTACTTTACGAGCGACAGCCAATCAGAAAGACAAAGGATGCCCTGTGTAAGATAAAGAAGGATTATTTTGAATGGTGACTCGTGCTAAGCTGCTCTGATCAGCGTGGTCATGAACCTGTGTGAGAGCAGTGTTCCCGTCCCGCCGTAACACGGCAAACCTTTGCTCTCCGAATCGTTCCACCCACCTGGTTTCCGGCGTACTGGTCTTTTCTTTCCGCTGCAGAAGCGAACTTTGCTAAAGACGCTGAAGATGTGTCGCTCACACAGAGACCTCGGGTCTTTACTGGGACTTGAGCGTCGCTTGTTAGTGGCGACTTTGTCGCTGTTGGACTCGCGGGCCTGGCGCTTCTGTCTGATCAGGGAGCTGGCGATAGCCGCCGCCATATCTCTGAGAGGAGGACAAAGCCACAGAGGAACAAAATATCTGCTCCTGCTGTCCGAGTCTGAGGCTGACGACCCTTCAGTCCGAAACAGGTGACATGTCGCCTGACGGGCCTCGGAGGGACCGAGCCAAGATGAAAAATCTTCTCCCTTATGGCAGATCGTTGATTAAGAACCAAAACGTTAGAGATCCACTGTGTGGAACAGCTGATGCACAACGGTCACACGTACAGGCTTCAAAAGAAAAACACCAGAAGGATCCTGAAAATCCACAAAAGTGAAGAACCCGGAAGTCGTTTCACGTTCGTGCGATTCACCGCACAAAACCTGTGTGCACTCCGATGTTAGGAAACAGATATTCCTCTTAAACAGTTTAAATAGTTGATTTATGAGTATATGTTTACATGTTGAGGCTTCCTTTCTGACGACTAATCCAAAGAACGGTGATGAAGTCCCCGCACTCTTCAGCTGAGGGTTTGGAAATAGATCACAAATCCTGATGGAGCTCTGAAAGACGGAAACTTTAAATATCCAGAGAAGAAGAGAATACCTGTTCCCTAAATAACCCTACAGGTTCCCACACAAGTTAAGACGCAGCACTGGCCTGGAGACAATTATTAAAGGAATAAAGAAAAACTCTGAATGAACATTTGATGAGTGATTACGCCTCGATCGAGGAGCTCATCGTGTCTGCTGGGTAATTTATCACTTTAGGTCGCCTCCATCTTTCAGACGCTCCGATGGAAGCGCACATGGCAGCAGGGATTTTCTCGATTTACGCGCCACAAACAGAAGAATCAAAGAGCTTCACCGTGACGTTTCTTCACATCTCTGTGGAGCGAGAGGAAAGCATCATCCACCCGCCTACATCAGCTCGTCAACAACTTCCCGACATGCAGAAAAAGAGGAACAAACCCGAGAAGTTCAGAATTATCCCAGAGAAGAGCCGATAAAGCCGCCGATTCCACGCGCATGCACTCCGCTCTGCTCTATTTTACTCTACTCTGTTCTCCTGCCTCATCCTCTCCTCCTCCTCCTCCTCTTCCTCGCAGGCTGAGAGCTGCTGAATGTGAAGAGAGAGGAGCGAGGAGAAAAGAGAGCAGCCGTCAGCGAGAGATCGAGGAGAGAGAGAGAGATGGAGAGAGGAGAGGTGGAGGTGTGGAAGAAGCTCCTAAAAATATTCCGCCTGATGTTTCATGTTGCTCCCACATCAGACCACTCCATCTTCACTGCAGCATCCCGACGCACACGAGCGCGTTACACGCCGCAGGACGACTGGTTACTACAGAGCAACATCAGCATCGAGGCGCCCCGCTGTCGGAGTCGTGCATGTTAGAGAAAAAAATCCTTTCGTTTCACTTTAATCTTCAAACCAGATCATCACAAATTACAGCCAACCGCTGGCTTCTGCACTGTGCGCAAACATTTTGTTTGTTTGGACCCAAAAGTGACCAGATCTGGACACGTGCGTGGTTAGAAGACCTCATTTAGGCTCTGATCAATTTTAAAATGAGGATTTTCTGCTTTTGTTTTGAAAATATATCTACAGGAAAGGCAAAAGCAGCTGGCGATAAAAAACCTCGGAATCCTGCAAACAACACGGCGCTGTCTGATACCACAATCTTTTGCAGCACAATCCGCGCACAAACATGTTCTGGAGAGCATCAGCATGAAAACAACTTCAAAAGCTACATTTTCACTGACCTAATTGAAAAATAAAACAACTGAATTTTAGGATTTTGGGGTTGTTTTTGTAGCAGGACACAGTTTGAGAAAATTCAAAAACTATAATTATTACAGAATTATTAGCAACAAGCACACTTCTCTAGAAAATTGCCACATAGTCCTCATCATTTTGAACATTAATAAAAAATTCCTCTCTGCATGTGACCCATTCACTCAGCAAAGCAGTGGGCAGCCACCAATCTAGTGCCCAGGGAGCAGTGTGTGGGGACAATACCTCGCTCAGGGGTACCTCAGGGTAGCCGTTCAATGGATTCGAACCCCCGACCTTCCGATCATATCCGACCAATCTACCTACTGAGCTATCCCTGCCCCTACGAAGCAGCTTAGTGTCACTTTGAGAAGGAAAGTCTGTTGCAAGAGGCGGCTCTCCCACAGGGCTGCTCCATTATGGCAAAAATCCACACTTAAGGAAACTGAGGCATACTGAGTGTCTTGATGCTCAATCATCCAGGTAAGGAGATCCCAAAAGGTTGAGTCTGTTCATCTGGAGGTTTCAGTGGCGTTTCATCATCATCAGGTGACGTCTGCAGTCTCAGCGGACTGCAGGTTTCAACCTTATAAACAGGACATTTGGACAATGACTGAAACCAGCCAATGGGCTGGGAGGTCACTTTCTTTATCATTAATATGCAAATTGACATCAATGGTCATGAGTCCCATTCACAGAGAGTTGGGGAATGGCTGCAATCACAGCATGTAAGATGGGGACAGATGGACCCTTAGGCCCCCTCCTCGATTCAGAGATGGTCTTTCCCTTTTCACGTAAATGGCCTCCTTGACTCCGCCCTCAAACCAGCGTTCCTCCCTGTCCAGGATGTGTACATCCTCATCCTTGAAAGAGTGTCCACTGGCCTGTAGGTGTAAATAGACTGCAGAGTAGCTCTTCTGTGTTGGTCCACCCACATTGAGTTTGTTTGGTTGTGTATCGAGGAGGTTGGGGTGGATGGATGGGTGCAGGAAACAGAAATGTTCAGACAAATCCTGATCTTTTCCTCATCTGATCATATTCCTGATGAAACCAGATATTTACATTTATATTACTACATAGCAGACGGCTTATTTAACAGTGATTTGTGGCCCATCTCTTGCTGCTGTGGGTTTTATTGTGGAGCAGAAGCCCTGAGGAGATTCTGATTTATTCACGGAGGGAGCAGATAAACGCGGTGCAGTAAAAGTCTTCACTTTTTCCATGAAGCATGTAGTTTAAAACAACGGAAACAAGGTGCATGTTAAATTGTCGAGCTCTGCAACCTCTCAGTTTCTGCTCTGAAGCGTCTCTGCTGTGCCGCGCTCACACTTCCTGTCAGAGGCTGTGAAGTCAACTGCAGGGTTACATAAAGGCATCTTTATTCCCGCTGCATCTCTACAGCGGCAGCACACACGGCTCACGAACACGTCGCCGGGGCTGAATAACCGTGAGATCTGCTCCAAGTCAGGAAACGCTCTCTGAGCCCGCAGGCAACGACGTGATCTGACACTCAGCCCACCGTCCTGTCGTTCTGCGCTCAGAGCAGAAATGATTCACTCATCGCTTCACATCTGATCACGCTGTGAATGCTGGAAAGCTGCAGCCTCAGGTGGGGAGACAAACCCAGAGAAAACTGATCCCAGCTCTGTGCACACGGCTGAGTCTGAGCTTCATTATGAAAGAGATAAATCTACAACAAGTATTTCAAATATGGATTAAAATACAGCTTTTTTCTAGATTCGTTAAATGATTCTTTGGCATAAGATTTCCACTGAAGCCTCTTTATTTCAGACCTCTTACTACTAATGCTTCTACAACTGTTTGTTAATACAATTAACCTCTCAGCAGTCGTGCTATTGGTCAGATAATGTCATTAAAACGGCTCCAACAGCACAAACACAGTCCAGAGGTGCAGTTCAGGTGCTAGCAGACCGCTAGCAGCTACAGCCGCCTGTGTCACCAATGGATCTATTAATGCAAACTTTAAACCTTAATACAATTTAAACAGGTGAGTTATTAATAAATTGTCCTACGAAGGAAGAAATGATTTATAGAGACCAAAATAGTTTTTCTGTCAGGCTGTAAACGCGCTTATTTCTGCTGTTGGACATTTCATCGTGGGAGTCTTTTTGGACTGACTCTGGAGCCCCCTGTGGACATTAGAGGGACTGCACCTGTGTGTTGGCTTCATTTGCTGTCATATTTCTGGCATCCAGTAGCTGTTAATAGCTGCATGTTTGTGTTTTAATTACCGTGTTTATATTCTTTCCTTGTTGTTTCTGCATTGATGTGTAAATGGAAAATAATACAGATCCATATTTTTATTCTGGTACTCCAAGGCATAGCTTTACATTACATTACAGTTTCTTTAAGCCCTCCCGATAAGTGAGCTTTCATCTGATTGACCAGCTCTGTAAGCCTACCGAGGGGCATGTATAGGCCCAGTGTTACCAGTAATCAGTCCAAACCGAGAACTCAGAGCATCTGTGGTGACCACAAGATCTTATTATTATGGGGGTGGGCACTTATGCTAAAACACTGGTAACCTTTGCTTCCTTTGTGACTGACCTAATATTACGGCGTACTGAGCTGCTGCAGCTATTCTCCTGTTAAATCTGCTGATTAAAGCAAATTTTGGGGGTTTTAGGATCTGGTTCTGATCCAGATCATCTCATTTTTCTTTCTGAAGAGTGAAATCCTGCAGAGAAGTGTGAAACACTTTCAGCAAACAGGTCATTTCAGCGCCGTTAAAGACGAAGGCTCCACCTCTCTTTGGTTTGTCTCTGGACCTGAGGCTGAGGCGTCCAGCAGGATCCATGGCTCACGCACCGAAGTGAAACTGAATGGGATTAACTTCGTCACTAACCGGGTGCGCACGTGTCAGTGAACGCACCATCATGCTGAATGTAGGCCTACACTCTCGCAGAAAAAAAAACAGGTCAGCGTCTTTAATTACTGTCGTGTATTTGCGTCCTCGTACCTGCTCAGTGGGACTGAGGGAGGAGAAACGTCTCCGTCGCTCACTCTGATTATCAGATCCTGACGCTGCCAGTTATCCTGCCCAGATCAGGTCAACAATGTCTGACTCACTCGACGTTAAAAGAATCGTGTAGTTATTAACTTACTGCTTTCCGATACTTGTAGAAACAAATGAAAATGCTTATTTGAGAGGAGATGTGCAAGACTCATGTCTACCTCTAAATCTCTTAACCCAGTTCTCTGACACTGAAGCTTGAGGTCTGTGGGCTAAATCCAGCTCTTCACAAGTTTTAGTCTAGCACATCGCACATCTCCTTGTAGCTCCTCCATTCCTTAAAAGCCCACGTTCTATTGATTGGTGAACACGTGGAAGCCTGCCAAGAGTACGGAAAAATCATAGTAAAGAAAACGCTGGAGGCCAACTCCAAGGCAACCACGCAAGCGTGGAAGATAAAGATACGAAGCACCGTCCCCGGCAGTGTTCTCCATAGACCTGAAGCTCATCGTCAAAAGCAGAGACGCACATAGATTCAGGAGTGGAGTGACCGTCAGTCACATCCTGTACGTGGACGACTTCTGTACGCCACGATAGAGCGAGGCATCGACTCAGCGATCCACATAATCAGGATCTGCTGTGAGGACATCAGGATGTCATTCGGACTGTAAGAGCGACACGTGCTGAGAAGCTGAACGGCAGGAATAAGATCCAAGCCATCAATATGTACGTCCCCCAGACACCCAGCTGGGATAAGAAGGTGGTCACAGGAGGAAGTTACCGATTTCTATGTATGTGGCCATTGGAGGAACTGCAGCTTTAAGCTTAACCGAACCCCTTTCTTCTTCTTTTTATACACTTTTAGTACTTTGTGTCATTTCTATAATTGATGTCAGGAGAGATGAGTTTAATTCGGGTTTTGTTTGGTCTACATCGACTCTGCAGCCTGCATCAGGGACTTAACAAGACGACTGTCAAACTATTAGCTTGCTAATGTTGATATTTATCCTCCACCTCCAACTGTTCACTGTAGACAAACACCTGTACGACATCACTGACCTGTCCTGATGGTCGCAGGTTCGATATCTGCTGAATAATGTAAGTGTGATAGGTTCATACCTGGGAGAGTCCAGGACCGAAGGACAGGAAATCCACTGTGGCAGCACCACAATCGATCCCACGGCTCATTAACACCCAGCAGGTAGGTGTGTGTGTGTGTGTGTGTGTGTGTGTGTGTGTGTGTGTGTGTGTGTGTGTGTGTGTGTGTGTGTGTGTGTGTGTGTATACACAGTTCAGGTATGTTTCCTGATCAATAGACAGACTGCCTCATCAGAGGGCAGGAGAATGTCAGCAGGGCAACAACAGCAACACCATTAAACTGCCAGAGAACACAGTACACACAGTACACACACAGTACACACAGTACACACAGTACACACACAGTACTTGCAGTACACACTACAAACTCAGTACACAGGTTGCTCATGATATGAAAGAACCTCTCAGACTGAATATATGTATTTAATACTGCATTTGTCTTCTGCCCAACACAGTGTGTTAACCACAGAGTCTGGCTGAGCGGTGACTCACAGCAAAAGCTGGTTTAAACCCACTGAGCTGCAAAGCTCTGCTCTCACTGTTATCCTGTAATAAAGAGGTTAGACTGACCGAACATAAATAACTGAAATAGGGACCAACAATGATTAAACACTGTGGTATGAATGTGTTGTTCTAAACAGAAAGGTGAGAATGTGGAACAGGTAAACTCGATAAGGACACAGCAGGAAAAGAAGGAGGAGAGAGATAGTGTGAGGCACAGGTGAACTTAATCAAGGATCGACCCTGTAAACTGAGGAAGTAAGACATGAGATAAATTATTAGGCTCTAAAAGAAACAAAAGGTGAGGGAAAGTAAGGCACAGGTGAACTTAATCAAAACAATAAGCACTGTGAGAAAAGGAGGGAAAGCAGGAAAAAATCAGAGAGTGAACACAGGAAACACGAGAAACCAGGAACAAGGAAGATGTGCAAAGCGAGATCAAAAGACCGCGACGATGAACCAGGACAGCTCTGGGATTTACTTGCAGGAAGACAGTAAGTATGAGACGGGAGGTGTTTTCAAAAATAACCTGGAAAAAATCTATTCCAGGTCCATCAGAGACACATTCAGCCCAAAACTGAGGAAAGACTCCAACAAACAGCGGCGTGGGCGGCACAGAGGACGGCCGCTGGATGTTCAAAATGTTAACAGCAGCACGTATTGTTCCTCCGTCTATTGTTTCACGCCGAGCGTGCACACAGCGATATATTTTTAAAAATCTGCCGTTTCTCCTGCCGATGACTCACCGCTCATAACAAACACAAGCTCAGAAAGCCGGCCCGCCATCACAGAGATGATCCAAGAAGCGGGATTCAGACGACTTTATAGGACGGCGTGAATGACACGTGCAGAACAGTGCGAGCAGCTCAGAGGTGCAGTCAGACTGGACTCTGCATCTACAACAACATGAATCTGATGGATTAAAAACAGCAGCACTTCATATGTGATGTGCTTTACATAACAGTGAGGGCATCAGGTGGAGAGCTTTTATGTAACACGTGTAATTTATTGATTTCGACTTGATTTAAATGGATAATAGAAATGATGTGTGAAGAGCTGCAAAAGTGTTTACTTGGTCATTCCACGGGAACGCAGAAAGAAAGGAATTTTTCCCTCTGTGAAAAGCAGGAAAAGGGTTGTTTTTTTTATATGGACACTGATTCGTTTTAAGTGTTATGTAATATAAATTTGATAACGTTTGAATATTTCTGTCTCAGTAAACGGGCTCTGTTCACTGGACAGATGCTGCCATCTGCTGGAGGTCAGGTCAACTGCAGGTTTGAGTCTGTGGGGAGGAATCAGTTTCATAAAGTTTTTTGAATCTGTTTTCTTCTTGTTTTGGATTTTAATGTTTGGATATAAAGTTGATGTTTGTATTTTTCCACTTTTACCTTAAACCTACAAAGAAACATTAAAGTAACTTTTTCCTGATCTGGAAAAGGCCGTAAACACTTGGATTGTGTAAGAGATTATGCTTTTTACATATACATATATAAATATAAAATATTTTAATGAGGTGGAGTTAGTGTGACGCCGTATCGAGGCTTGAATGATCACATGCATGGCTAAATGCCCGGTGGGCCGATGGTGATTTTTCGTTTTTATGGGCCGATGATACATATTGGCCAGATGCTGGTCGATGTGTAAAAATAACTCAGTTGTTTGGTGGTGGCTGTGGCGGAGCTTCCACTGAGGCCAGCAGGTGGATGAGGGAAGGGGAGGTAGGAGGAGGAGAGACCCGAGGCGGCCGCCGGTCCGAGTGTCAGGTGAACTGAACTTCAGGTAAGAAGTTATGACCTGCAGTCTGTCTGGGTCAGATATAAACCAAGTTTAGGTGGAGTTTATTTTTGTTACCATCAGTTACAATAACTCGTACTGCGTGCTAGCTAGCATGACGGAGTTTCTATACAGCTGGGTGGTGCTATGATGTTACTGATAGTGAACTTTATTTTATTCATAAGGTCAGTTAGTAGAGTTTCCAACCGTCCCGTAAAAAGACGGAATCGTCTCATATTCAGAGAAATTATTACGTGTTTCGTGTTGAGCTGAGAAAAGATGCAGTTTGTCCTGAACTTCAGCTACAATGGAGCAAAGACAGAGCTGAAGTTATTCTGTCTTTGCTGCACAGCTGCCTCTTCTCCTCTCATTCTCCCCCCTCCCTCTCCTGTTGCTACTTCAATCATGAAACTGATCAATGATCAGCTGATCGGCTTTTCTCTCTTGTTTGTTTATCGCTCACTTTGCGCCAGAAAGAGGAAACCAGTGGATGTCGCGCTAAACAACAGCAGCACGTTTAAGCTTGATCAGCTGTTGTTAGAATTTATTTCATATTAATTTCTAGTATCAGCTGATGTTTGCTGGAGCCACAGCTGTAAAGCTGCTGGTCATGATGGTTTGGATATGTGGTGAGTGGGAAACATGAAGATGAAACCAGGAGATGTCCTTACTGGATCATCAGAGCTGAACAGGTGATGGAGAAACAGGTTTACCTTTTAGGTGACATGAATGAGTTGAAGTGAAGTTATGAACTGTTTCTGAGAGACAAATAACATCCCGCGGCCTGGTGGATCTGAAGAGGTTCACATCCACCCGTGACTTTACTCCTGAATAAACACCACAGAAGAAGAACTGAACAGCCAAAGCTCAAGCTGACACGGCTGCTTCTTATTCGCTGTCAGCGAGGTGTCGTCACAAACTGAATTCTGGACGTGTTGCTTGCAGCCAACGTTATGATTTAACTTTTGAAGCACTGGCCAATCAAACCACATTATGTAAATACTGCGAGAGAGCACGGTGGCTGTACAGGTGGGAAAGATTCAGCCTGTTATACATCAACAGTACCTGTAGTTCCAGCTAGCTTGTCTGATGCTAACTGCTGACTCATCTAGCTGACTAGTCATCTAATTGTTGCTATGACAACCATACTTGTAATATATAGATAGATACCCACCTAAAAGGAGCGCCCACTATCAAGCTCCAGTGATCCTTCCTGCCTGAAACTTTAAAGGTAAAAAAACTAGAAACGGGTTTTATATTCCAATCGTCTCAAAGTGCAGCTTTGCTGCTGCTAGCCACATGCTAAATACACAAGTTTAACTGAAATCAGGATTAAACCTTTTTTCTGACCTGGAACATAAACTTTTACCACCACGTCTGCTGAATCATCCGGACGGTTCAGTTCACGAGTCTCTGCAGACGCCCACCTCCACCTGAGCTCCTTTCTCAGACCTCTGCTGGTCACATCTCACCTCATTTCTGTGGTTCATATCCACAGTTATTTTCATAGTGACAAATGTAGTTTGTGGCTGTCCTCTGTATTTGTTGCTGTGCGTTTCCTCTCAGTCTCTTGGAGGAGGAGGAGATGCCCACTGTGCCCAGCAGAGGGAGACAGAGACCCTTCTACAGCTCCTGTTCTGTCTGTTTTCAGACGATGTTTCGGTCGTTGTGAATCATTCATGTCATCCTGTCAGCCACTTTGAAGGATTAAAAAGAGAAGCTGAAAACACTCCATGTTCTCGTTTTAAACCACACTTTCAGGCACAGCAGCAGCTCGAGGTCAGCTTTCTCTTCCTCCATCAGCTAAAAAGTCATTTTCAGTAACACGTCCAACGTCAGTCGAGTAATTTAGTTATAGAGATGTTAGCACTACACAAACACACACACACACGTTTGTTTGGTATCAGCACCGAGAGTCTGCACAATTAAAAATCATCTGAACTGAATTTCTAACCTGTTTTTATTTGGTTTCAGATGTTAGAGGTTATGATGCAGGACACCTGCTGAAGTTTAACCTGCAGGCGTTCTGTGACTGTCACACTGATGGTTTCTATAACTGTGAATCTTGGACTTGTGTTTGACGAGCCTTAAGCCAATCAGCATGCAGAGGACGACTCAAACAATGGCGTGACAGATTTACGGAAACAGATTCAACTTTTTATTCAGCGTGACTGAAAGTGGATTGATAGGTTTGTAGCATAAACCTATTCGCTGGAACGTTAAGGACAATCTGCTACGCAGCAAAAAGCAAGACACAAGGCACCAAAGTTCTCTGGTTTACTCATGCATGAGGGAGACCTGGCTGGGGCCAAGTGTCGTTCCACCACTTGACCACCGTCAGACTCTCAGCCAGGCTCCCCATAGCACTCCTTTTATTGTGGTTACATGAATATGCATAGGGTCATTAACATATAACATCTTACATAGGTATACATGTGAACAAAGAATACTGTGTGTGTGTGTGTGTGTGAGGTCAAGGTGTGACCCTGTGAAGACTCCCCAAAGTTGGTGCCAGGAGTCTAGCGGTCCATCTGAACAAAGGGCTCTTATACTTAAACAGATATACGTGTGTTTGCTATACCATATATCAGCAAGAGAAGATACGACCTCTCCTAGGAGGTGTGATCTACGCCAGAACACTCTGTAGAGGGAGTGAACGCACTCCCCCTTCATGCTACACAGAGCTGTTACAGACCTCCTAGGATGAGACATTCTTTCAATCTACAAATGATTATACACTTCTAAGCATATATGAGTAAATGTTTCTAAATACAAATGACAATAACAAAATCTAAACCCATCATGGATGAGTCCACAAAAAGTGTTCAAGTCAGAAAAGCTGCTTTCCCGCCGACCGCAACCACAGCTATCACCACCTGGTGGCCTCACGATAGAATGCAGGTTTATGGCACTGATGGAGGATTCTAGCTGCTCAGCAGTCCTGGCTCTGCTTTGTCCTGAAACGTTATTATTCACTGCAGATGATCAGATATCCAAAGTCCTACGACGCGTTTCTGCCATCAAATTCAAAATGAGCTCACAGTGTTTCCTCTACTGTGAGTAAAATGTGGGTTTATGAGATTAAACTACAACTGTAAAAACTGTAAAACAATAAAAACGGAGCTGAAAAAAAGAAACCAACTCTGGAAGCTATCAGAAACCAAACTGAATTAGAAACAGGAAGTCAACATGAAAGATAAATCTGTGACGAGCTGCCGACCAAGCAGTGACGTGTTCCCTCCACATGATGCTGAAGGTGCTTAGATTTGTGATGAAGGAGCCTTTCTGCTTCTTCAGTTTGACCCACGTGGTCCAGTATGAAAAACTAAAGATCTACAGCAGACCTGGAAGACCTGACACAGGAGCTGAGAGACGGTGATCGACTGTTTCACTGAAGCTTCATCAGAGATGCTCTCAGTGGAAGGACGGCTGTCAGGAAGTCGCTTCACTGAGCAGAGAAACAGGTCTGATGGAGAGATGGACGCACATCAAGGTCAAGAGGAGGTCAGGAGGAGGTCCATCAAAGAGGTTACAGACATCAGAGAAACACGGTGGAGACTGTCATGGTTCTGCTGCGTGTCAGTCAGCGGTGTTGGACAAACTGATGAATTATGAGGTCAGAGTTTGAGCCATCATGCAGTAACATCTGGAAACATCTGAGTGGCAGCAGCTTCATTTTTCAGCATCACAATGACCCCAATCACACTGTTAATGCAGTGAAAGCACACCTGGATAGAAACGCACACGTCGGTCATGGGTCCGCCTCCCAGAGCCCGGACCTCACATCACTGAAGCAGTGTGAGATCATCCTGACAGAGAACAGAGCAAAGGACAGAAACATCCAAGAAGCCTGGAGAACTGTTCCTGAGACGGCTTAACGGGACAACAGAGAGCTGAAGAATAAAGGTGCTCACACTGAATATTGTGCGTCTGCATTTATTTTAATAGCTGACATTTTCCTAAGAAGTGTGTGTGCGCTATTTCTACTCGAGTCCGTCCAGAGTCACTTGATATGGACGGGTCTCCGGGTCGGAGCAGCAGAAATGCAAAGTGCTGACTGAGCCGAGCAGACTAACAGCTGCTCAGACAGAAATACACGAAGCTGTAAATATAACGGAGACAACACACACGCACACACACACACACACGCGCGCACACAGTGTGTGGGCTAATTTTAGTTAGCATGTTCTGTTTCTGTCACAGGCCTTTAAATGTTGCTCTCGCTGCTTTTTGTTTGACACAGAAACTCAAAACTAAAACGAGAAACTCCAAGAAAACTGACCCAGAATCTCCCCCCGCACTGCCAGTTTATTAGGCACACTTATCCAAAGTAATTCAGCAGTTTTTCAGTTTAGAGATGAGCTTTATCGTCACTGTGGATGCTCCGTGAATCATCATGCCTTCAGCTCTGGGCTGTTGGAATAAACTCTGTGTTTTATCAGCCTGTCGCTTCAGCTCGACTCCCAGCTGTCAGAGGATGAGCTTGGAAAACTTTCAAATAAAGTCACAGAAGCTTCTGCAAACTGCTGGAAACCTCGAGTCACACAGGCCACGCCCCTAAAAATGGTAATTATAAACAGGCAAAGATCTCTAGAGACGAAACCAGTTTGTTTTATCGGGTTGTAAACATGTTTAGTTCTGGGGGGACTGACACCCCCAATGGACGTTAGAGGAACTGCAGCTTATTCCTGGGAACCAAAAACATCAGGACTGGTTATTGGAGGGGGGGGGACACCTGGAGTCCAGATGTGACGTTTAACTGAGACTTCCTGCTGTCTCTAAACGAAGGACGACAGGTTTCTGTCCTGCTGCCGAGCAGCTGATGGGTTTGTGCGTTTATATATAAGCAGATATTTTGGTGATGTGAGAATCTGTCAGTCATCAGCTGATGAAGGTGTGAGACACCGAGACCTTGACGCTGATATTTATAATCGTCTGCGAACACGGGACATGTAAGGACGCGGCCAGGACGCAGCCAGGACGCACAGTAACATTTGCAGAAGCTGGTTTTTGATACTTCACAGGCACTCCTCTACACGCTAAACGCCATTATAAAAACACACCTGCTCATGAAGCGCGTCATGAGAAAAATTGTTTTCTGTGAGCTTTCTGTCATTTATACGAGTCGCAGGTTTCACTGCAGCAGGTGTTTTACTGAAGTGTGTGTGTGTGCACAGGTTGTGTCCCTGCAGTCACACACTCAGGTGTTTGCATGTCATTTGCCTTTCTTTTGCAGCACAGAGACCTCGACCTGCAACAACTCCAACACAACATGGGATCCAAGCAAGCGCAAAAACACAACAACACACCAATCAGACACACAATAAATCCATGCAGCAGGTGTGCCGTGTTATTCACGTGTAGTCTTCACCTACAGATCAGCTGATGACGTGTTGACGTATTCGACATGTATCGATTTTCTGTTTTCACAGCTTTTGTTTCACTTTGACCAAACTTAAGATTAAATATTTAGAGCCTCACACTTTCACATTAACCCCCCCGTCACACAATCTTATCCTGACTTATCGTCTTCTTGGTTTGCAACAAATCAGCCGTCTCTGCTTCGCTGTCCTCTTTTCTACGGTTTATAGTCAGACTGCAGGCTGTTACCACGTTGCAGTCTTTGCTGACCTGTCATGATACATGTGGGATTGGTGCTGTGTGCTGGTGGCTTTCGCTCTGCAGACAGGGACCGTGGGAATTCAACCAAAGCGATGACTACAGAGATGCACGTCAGCGCAGTCCTCCAACGAGGCAACAACGTCCAAAACTCACAAGCTCCGAGAAGTGATCCCTCTCTGTGAGAGGATCGCTGCTAGCTGAGCGAGTGTGGTTTTTTACAGAAGCTGCTGTTTGATTGTTATTTATCCTTCCTTTGGTTTTTTATTACTGTATTCTTATTTTTCACCGATTTTGTTTCAGCCTGTGGATTTTGATAAATACGTTGCAAAATGACAACAAACCTTCTTGAATCTTGAAGTATTTACATAAATGCAAAATACAAAAAGTGAGAAGAAACAGAATATTGCAGAAGGTTTTAGAAACAACAATGATGCAGGACAAGAAGCAGGCAGGAAGTAAGACACAGGTGAAGATAATGGCTGTATCCCAATTCAGGGTCTGCAGCCTCAACGATCCTCAAGGGCCGCGTACTTAAAGACCGCTAAGGCCGGAAGTGCGAGGCTTGTGAAATGGGACGGTCTAGCCTCCGTCGCTCTGCCCAGGTTGCCTAGCAACCATGATACTAACAGCTGGAAACGTGTCATACAGCTTTGTTTGACAGAAATGAAGGAGAAAATCGTTTGTTCATTTGTTTGTTTGTTCCTACATGAGCTTTGATCATTCTCTGATTAAGCTCAGCTGTTGAACGCCGTATATTTTAAAGTAAAGGCTTTAAAACCAAGTTAGTACAAACGTCACTAATGTCACATGACTTTGCCGACATGTGGCCAACAGTAATGTTTTAATGTTCTTAGTTATTAAACATTTGCACATAAATAAGTGACATAATATTCAGTACTTACTTAAAGTTCACTCTTCGGGCGCCCCTCATCCGCCGTTTTCTTTCGGCAAAATTATCAGAACCCACCGCCACGCTATGCATTCTGGGATATGTTGGGCCACGAAGTCTACACCGCCGCGTCCTTAAAATTCAGTGAAATGAAGGACGCATTTGAGGGCCGCATTTCGAGCAGCCTTTGAATTGGGACAGCCTTCGTCGCGTCGCTGTGCCGTAATCGGCCTTGAAATGCGGCCTTTAAGGCTGCAGAGCCTGAATTGGGACACAGCCTAAGTGACAGACAGGAAGTAAAAACTGAAATATGACGAAAAAACCAACAGATAATTACCAAAAGACAAACACTTAACAGGAAGACGCGCACAGAGGGAGGAGCCAAGTGCAATATAACAAATGGACACGCCCACTGCGACGCTACATGGTTAGCAAAGTTGTGCTATGACACCTCAAGCACAGCATTTTCCCCATGATGGTGACTGTGAAACTGCATGCTCATTGGCTAACTAGTTTAGGGCAGAGAGCTGTTTCCCCTTCTTCACACATATACAGTACCAGAAGTCTTTCTGCAACCACAGATATCGCCGCCCTGGTGGCCATTTGAATGAATGTCAACAGTAAAACTTCACATTTACTGGGCAGACAAACAAATAAAAATGGCATAAACTCAATAACAACACAAAAACCATGTTAGGTAGACTCTTGATTGATTAACTTGAACAGGATATCAGTTTCTGTGTAAAAGAAGTTACAGAGAAACATCATCTCTCTTCTCTGGTTCGCTGCGTGCTTTACGATGGTCACAGTCAGAATGTAGGTTCATGATTATTGTGACGTCTCTGGTTTTGGACATATTTTACACTTAAATGATGGTGTACCACAAAGCTCTGGACCTCTGCTTATCTCATGTATTTGTGATATTTATGCTAACAACATCCTCCATGAACTAAACGTTAGTTTATCTGCAGATGACACTCTGCTGTATGCCCGTCCTGTTAGCAAACCTCCATCAAGCACTTCCCTCAGCTGCTCCACCCTGCTGCTGCAAACACACCAGGAACTTTCCAGAACACATTTCCAGTTTGTGAAAGACGATCTCAAACTCTTCTGGAAAGTTTCAGGGTTCAGCTTCAGAAAGGAGACGAACAAGGGTCCCACACTTCCCAAAGCTAATGTGGCCTCTAAAACTCTTCAGTCTACTCTGAATCAGAAACACCTTCTCACATAAACTCCCCCCAAAAAAGACGTTTCTGCAGCTTCATGCAACAAAAGACAGAAGCAACATAAAAGAAGTCAGCGCGACCGGACTCAGGGACAGATGTTTGTGCATATTTCTGTTATTTAAAGTAAATGATGAGATTATAGAGGCGGACATGGTAACTGTGAGGTTAAATCACATCATGATTCTGAGTTGTGAGTCTTCCTCTGCTTTCACCAGCTCTGATCACTACAAAACAAAGTGAGCATTAAAGAATGAGAGAGGACTCAGGTGGGCGCCGTGTCTCCTGAGGACTCACCCTGCTGGCTGCTGTCTTTGTGAATGCTGCCCTCCTCTTCATCGGCCTCCTCTCCTTTACTCTCTCTGGACAGCAGACGCCGAAACAGGCTGTAATAACGGGTCATGGCAGGCAGAAAGCTGACTGAGACTGAAGCTCCAGTCACTTAATTAGTCAGTCAATCAGTGCGCTAATCGATGAGGCAGCCACTGGATCTGTCGCCGAGAGCCAGTCACTGTTAAACACAGAGTCTCAGAGTGCTGCACACGCCTCCACGTGACCACGCCCAGCTGCTGGTACATTAATACCGAGAGAAACGCTGACAACAGCCAACAGTCGTAGTAAACACCGAGCGCTCGCGTGTCGCCTCCTCAAAGGTTTTCAGACGTCAGAAGGTTCGTGTTCCCGCCCAGCTGCGCATTTGACTCATTCGGTCCGTGAGTGAGTTTCAAGTATGATTTCCTGTCCTGAGCACGAGTTGTGTCACTGTTTGCTGCAGGCCTGATAAATCACAGAGGGGGGTCAGGTTACACAGCTGGTTTCTGCAGCAGCTCCTGGTTATGCAAAGCAGCGTAAACCAAACCTCAGCAAGTTTATGAAGCACGAAAGGCTCGTTTGTCAGGTCTAAAAACATCATCTGCTAAATCCAACTTTTAAAAATAGGTACGAGTCCCCAGATAACGAGGAGTGAGAGAAGGATCTCAGGTGAACCAAATACAGCAGTAACACAGTTTGCATTATAGGGGCGTGGCCTCGTTGACTGACAGGTGGATGGTGACACAGGTGGGTGTCAGGCTTCACCTGAACTGGACCTCTGGACTGATTTTGTGCTGTTGGAGCCTTTTTAATGACATCATCCAACCAATAATGTGGCTGCTGTGAGGTCGCTGTGGTAACAGACCACCTATGAAGTCTGAGCTCCAGTTTTTTTGAGTAAAATTCCAGGATTTTAATTGGATGTAACAGATTAGCAGGTACCTGTGTCCGTGTGAAGCACCTGTTAACTTAATGACTTAATCATTTCTGGCTCAAAGAAATCACAGGTGTATTTGAAGTGCCAGGAGCCTCTCCTCTCAGTACGTTTGTGTGTGGATCTGTCACGGCTCCAGTCAAAGGCTCTTGTGGGTTGTCTCCAAGCACCAACTAGGACCGGGTTTATTTACTATTTATTTTGAAATCTACATTATTTGCTATATTTGATGATCTATGTCATTCTCCCAGGATACTATCCTGTTAATTGGTTCTTTGATATCTAAGCTGGCCTGTAATCAGGAAGGCTACGCCCTCTTATCTACCTGCCTGATCACCTGTGATTTGTCAAGAGAACTCGAACATGAACTTCAGAGAGAAACTGGAAATCTTCTGGTATCCAGTCTGTGTTTGAGGTCATCTGGCTCCCAGTAAGCCCTTTGGCCCCCTGCTGTGCCAAAAACAAAGACTACCAGACATCTGCTGGAACCTGTAACTCCTCTCAGTCCTGTTTCTAAATCTAAGTCCTCCGTGATGTCACAGTATTGATTTAGGAAAGCAGAGATGATTGGATGCAGATCCCAGCGGGGTTTCCGGAGCAGCTCTGACGGAGGAGACCGGCTGCGTGTTAGTGATGAGGGAGGGCGAGGATGCAGCTCTAATGACAGCATAGTGATGATAAATATTTTAAACATCCAAATCAATACCAAGATTTTCCTGAAAGTACTTTACATAAAATCTTTATGTATGTAAATAAATAATATTAAGGTGCCGGCAGATGTTCCAGCTCTGCACCTTTACAACAACAGCAGCCGCTCATTTCCCATCTTTCCCTCATTTTGATCATTTCCAGCTCCGTCTTTCCGTTCTGGCCTCCACCACAGCAGCTCTGCATGACTTAAAGTTCAAAATAATCCTTATTTATCTCACACCGAGCCTCGGTGCAGCCTCGGTCTGAAACAAGCTGTTTTAGTCACGTCCCTTCACAAACTCAAAGACTAAACAGAAGGTGGGAGGGGCTTCTGCGTGGAGCACGCCTGAAGATGATGACCATGTAAGGATATCCCATCTCTGTGACATCACTTCTTATTACTGATTACAGTTTTAAACTGTGTTTAAAGTGCGAAGACGAGGCTGTTCTCTTCATCTGAATGAACATCTGTAAATAAACACTCAGTGACCTTCCACATCTCTACATTTGCTTCTGATGATGAAGGTTCCTATAAAAATCATCCCCACTGGAGCTGAGAGCCTCTGTGAGCTCAGTCTGTTTACACGTACATCGTCATGTTTGAAGCTTCATATCCTCTGATTATTGGAGAGCGTTGGCTGAGAGCAAACAGCTGACCAGCAGCTGGGCTCGCCCCGTCGAGCCTCCTTTTGTCTCCGATGCTGAGGATGTGTGTTTGTTTTTCAGCTGCAGCCTCGAGCTGCTGCAGTCTGTTCCCCGTGTGACCAGCAGGGGGCGCAGAGCAGGCGTCAGGGCGTGACGATGGGGGGGTGCTGCACTGAAGGACAGATGGTCCATCCCACTGCATCCACGTTTCCCTGTGTGATCAATGATCCAATCAGCTGTCAGCAGGCTCGGCTCTCTCTGGACATCTTCTTTTTGTGTTTATATTAAAGATAAGAACCTTTAGGTGCACGGCAGAGAAGAAGAAGAATGAAACACAGCACAACACAGCAAGAAACATGGTGGAAGGAAAACAGAGCTCAGAGCTGCAGCTGAACCCAGAGGAGAAGAAGCTGAGGCTGAATCTGTGCCTGCAGTCTGCTGATCACTTATCTCCTTATCATAAATGTACGTCCATGTAAAGCATCTTATAATCAGCTCAGTGTATGTATGCTCAGTTTCACAGTTTTTTTCTATCCTTGGATCTCTATGATGTCACAAAGAGAGGGCATCTTTAACATGGCCATATGCGAGGAGCAGCCAATCAGAGAAAAGCTGGCTCAGTGGGTGGGGAGCGGGTTTCAGACAGAGGATCAAACTCTGGGTTTATTCTGAACTGTGCATCATGCAAAGCCAGCTAATGACAGCGTCAGGTGCTGAACAATCATAACAAAGTCATCAGACGTTCATTTATCAGATGCTGTGATTGGCTCCTCTGTACGGTTCTCTGTTACAGAGCGCGCTCAGCTCACGTCCAGACCTGGTCTTCGTCACCGCTTCGTGTCCCAGCACCTTAAATTAATGAGGTATTAAAAGCTTTTTAAGTTCACTTTTATGTGCTGATGCTCTTCTCTTCCCAAGGTCATGCAGACAGACGTCAGTAAAGATGACAGAGGATAAACTGAGACAGAAAACAGCATCAAACCTGCAAACTGTCTCCGTCTGCCTCTGAGCGAAAGGCAGAAAATAAACTATGAATCTGTCAGAATGAATAAAGGAGCTCCACAGGGTTCTGTGCTCGGGCCTTTTTCATCTTACTAAACATCTCCTGCAGTCATCTCTCCTTCAGCGTGTACATTAAACAAATATGTAGGTCTGCTTTTTTTTTTCCATGTGATCAATATCGCTAAAATTAGAAACGCCCTGTCTCACACTACTGCTGAACAAAAAAACTATGTGTGTGCTACTTATACAGATTAGTTACATTTTATGCAAAGCCGGTCTAACTCACTATGCTCATACTCAGAGGTCGTTTCTATGAGGTGCCGTAAGGGACATTATTACTGAAACGCTCTCACACACACTACTGAAACGCTCTCACACACACTACTGAAAAACCAAGTCATTTCAGTTGAACAGGAAGGTGTTTCAGTTGAACAGGAAGGTGTTTCAGTTAAACAGGAAGTTAATTCTTGACAAGGAAACTGAAGGAAAAAGTGTTAGATTTCAAACAAACCACTACACAGATGTCTACTCAGCAACCTGTTAGTTAGGGGTGGGTTTTTATAATCGATTTATTGATTAAAATCGATTCTGGCTTGGATAACGTGAACTCGATTCATTAAAATCCTGAATCGATTTTTTAATATAAATTTATTTTGCCCGAAATGCCAGAATCTCTGGTGAAACCTCACAAAATTTCAACAACCACCAAACAGCTAAGACAGTAAATGAGAGCAGGTACATGGCTTCTGCACAAAGACGTAAACACACAGCGCGGACCCGCGGATCAGAATCAGTGAGATGTCGCCTTTCTCACCGACGGCACGGACACGGTCGGGGCTGAAAGCCGACAGCTCGCTGACTCTGATCTGTCGGCAGGTCCGCGCTTTGTTTTCACGCCGTTTTTGCGCCGATTCTAAAGCTGTTAGTTTGATCTCTCTCCAAACAATATTGACTGAACCAGCAGCAAAAGAAGATCCAAACTGCGCTTCACATAAACATCGTCATGAATTCCCTAACTGTTTTGCTTCCACCACGATAAAATCGCACGTCATGCACAGCCCTCTCTCTCTCTCTTTCTCTCTCTCTGTACTTCAAGAACAGTTTCCCGTCTAAAAATCTGTTTTCTGTATTATTCGCTTGCTTGTTAGGCACAAGTCTACTGTTGTTTACAGCGCAGTCGGCTGCTGTTTTTTTTTTTTTTTTTCATTTTACATACTTCCGAAAAGAAAACCTAATTTCTGCCGTTCAATACTGAATAAATTTAAACTTTTTAAAATTATGCAAAATGCAAAACGTTAGCCGTGTCTCTAATAAAACCGCTGTAACGTCAGAGGTAACGTTCATATGTTGATTAATGGTTTTCTTTCGTTTTTGATGTACTGCAGAATATTTTTTATAAAATCCCAGGCCAGGAAAACCACCTTCATGTTTTTATGTGTTTTATCTTCAGCTACTTTGACACAAAGGCATCTGCTGTGATGCTCACACCTTTGATAAAGTCTTGCGTGTGTCAGCTTCCTTTTTCTAAATACAAAAATATGTAAATGTACTGATCTGAATTATAATATTTCTGACTGTCAAAATTCCCCATAATCAAATCGAATTGAATTGAATCGAATCGTGGAACAAATCGATTCTGGACCTTAGTGAGACAGCTGCATTACTTAACAATATATTAGCCTCAGCATAAGTCAAAATTTTGAATAGCGGGAGACGTGCATTATCCTGGTTATTTTTTTTGCATATGTGCTTTTTGTCTTTTTTAGCAAAGAAAAATATCTTAAAATCATCAATAAAACCAGGGAGAGAAGGCTTAGCGTTCCTCCATTTAGCACAATGGATATGATATTTACTCAAAAGTATGATGATGTTAATAATGTCTGAGACATCCAATGCTAGATGATCCATATAAAAAAAATTATGATGTAATTCAAACAGTGGCACATCATTAATATTTAGGGAAATCCAATTTTTTAAGTTGCACCAAATACATTGTGTGATAGGGCATAGGAAAAAAAAGATGTTCTAGGGTTTCATTTTCATCAGTACAAAAAGAACACTGATCCACCTCAAAGCCAAATCTCTTTTTTTAGAAATTCTGCCACAGTATTAGTTTTGTTTAAAGTGTGTTTCTTTAACTTTAGGTAGAATAGGCTATTTCATAAATTTTTAGTATGCTTTATCCAGTGTATATGAAATAACTAAATTAGAACCATGCCATGTCACCATTCTGTTGTAACTATGAAATATTTTGTCTTTGAAGAAACTACTAGCAAATTTCTTATTGCATTTTTATCAAACAGCTGACATTGCCCTAGCAATAAATTTGGGAGCACTGATGAGAAATTATTGTATATCATAAAAATTTTAATCAAATGAAGCAGAGGCAGTGGGACCAGTTCACAAAATTTGTTATATTCTCTTTGAGAACAGTTTAGACAATATTTTTCTGAAAAGTCTGTGTAACTTAGAATGACACCGTTATCATCCAACAAATCTGTTATGAATATAATATTTTTGTTCAAACCAGTCACTCTTGAAAATTGATTTTTGATTAAGTGTTATTACCCTATTATTCCATAAGGTTGAATTATGGGGAGAAGTTGTGGGTAAATCTCATTTTCCCAAAAATGCAACGTCTGTTTTGGAAAGTTTGATATCTTTATGGGGATTTTATTTGCCGCAAAATCACATTTCAAATTAAAGTCTAATCCTGTATACTATTTTATTAAACAAGAATCATGGGATGTGGAGCTAAGTAGAGTCTGGCTGTGACAGACAAGATTTTAACCATTTAATTCTAAGGGTGCCAACCATAAATTCCAATTCTGGAGTTTTGATACCACCTTTATTGTATCCCTTCACAAGCTGAGATCTTTCTATGTAATGGGTTTTATTCCTCCACAAAAATTCGAACACATTTCTATTTATGGTTTTCATGGTATTTATCGTTTTTTTATTTTTATATCGTTTACGTGGCGCAAAAAAGGTTGGGGACTGCTGTACTAGCAGGTTGCTGAGTAGACATCCTTGTAGTGTTTTGAAATATACCACTTTTTCCATCAGTTTCCTTGTCAGGAAACAACTTCCTGTTCAGCGGAAATGCCTCTGGTTTCAGTAGTGTGTGTGAGAGCGTTTCAGTTGTGTGTGTGAGAGCGTTTCAGTAGTGTGTGTGAGAGCGTTTCAGTAATAATGTCCCTTACGGCACCTCATACGTTTCTGTGTGGCTGTGACTCCCTCGTAGGTCACAGACTCTTTACAAAGTTGTGATTTATTAAAGTCAGCTCTGGATTTACTTTCTCGACTGAAAACATCACATGACCATACTTTATCAACACACCTGCACAGGCGAAGCAGGGACGGACTGGTCCTTTACAAACAGGTAGGGACTCTTATTTTGACGGGGTAAGCGTCGTGGATGCAGGAAGCTGTTGGAGCTGCAGAGGGTTTGATGGGAGCGTTAATGCAGCAGAGACATCCATCCTGCTCGGCTGCTGCAGCCACACCACCGCATTACATTAGACTGTTCATCAACCCTGTGTGTGTGTGTGTGTGTGTGTGTGTGTGTGTGTGTGTGCGTGTGCGTGCGTGCGTGCGTGTGTGTTGCAGAGACCATTTCCAGAGGAGCCTCATAAATAATTGAAAGGTCTGCTGACTCTCTCTCTCTCTCTGTCTACATGACGATACACTTTTAGGTTAAGCTCGCTTGCTCCTCTCTCTCTATGACACATGCCGTCTCTCGCCCCTTCACACCGTCTCCATGGCGATACTCTTAAAGGACCATGCCACGTTTTCTTTGCACGCTGTCCCGTTTGCCGACGCAGAGGTGACATCAGGCTCTGTGGTAATAAAACAGCAGGTCTGCTGATTACTTTCAGCCGTCAGTAGCGTTTTTGTCTCTGTGGCAGGAAAAAAGCTTTTTCACAGCTCAAGGTCACAGCTGCCGACAAACAGAAGCATCAAGTCCTCTCCCTAAAGGCAACAATCATTCAGTGTTTGTATGTATACTTAACAAAAATCACAGCTACTGATCAAAAAACAAGCAATCATGCCAACCCCAACAAATACTGCACAACATCACAGCACTGTAGCTAAACTAACCATTTATCTTTATCACTGCTGCTGAATAAAATATTATAAATCCAGCTCAGAAGTCCCAAATAAAACGTGCTGCATGTCCGACGCACTGCAGGTCCAATATCTGCTCCAGTGAAGCTGGATGTTCATATTAAACATGGACAAAGTTTTTAACAACGAGGTCAGAGTATAATCTCTGCAAACAGCTCTGAACACTCAGTTTCACGCAGGTTTTTCTATCTTTGATGTGTATGATGTCATAGAGTCAATATCCCTAATATGGTTGTCTCAGGCACAGAAGCCCCACCCACTTTCCTTTCTCGGCAGCCGATCAGAAGTGAGTTGGTTAAAGGCTCAGGGGGACTAAACCAGCTTGTTTCAGGCAGTGGGTGAAGTGAGAGGCCCAGAATCAGACAAAGAAGGATCATTTTGAAATGTGACCCGAGTGCAGCCAAAGAATGAAAACAAGGAGCTGCGAACGAGCAGCAGATGTACTTCAACTAAGATCTGGAATGAATAGTGAGTGTTAGCAGACTGTGGTCTTGGTGTGCTCATCTCCAGTCACAGAGTCTGTGGTGTGATCACCATCATCCAGTCCTCCGCCTAAAAAAGCAGCTTCTTGCATATTTATGAGTTTGGAGGTTCTTTGATTATTTCTCTGAGCTATATGTGTGTGTGTGTGTGTGTGTGTGTGTTTATTTTTAGATAAAAATATAGCTTTTATGTTCCATTTGGGTAAAAGAAAGGACAAATGATATAAAAATGGCTGAACATTAATCAAACTAACCCTAATCACAGACAGGTTGTCATGGGTGGATATTAGGAGGTTAAATTCAGCCTGCTGGAGGTGAAACGACAGGTTTAAAGTGAGTCACACATGCGTCTGAGCTCGTCTGTCTTTGGGAGCAACTGGCCAAAAAGGCCGTGACACCAGGAAGATGCTGAACCATCAATCTGCTCTGAAATCTAAACCAACATCATCCTCCCGACGCCTTTACTACAGAAATGTAAGAGAGAACATCTGTGACACAGCCAAGAATCGCAGCTGTCACACACGAAGAGCTGATGAAGACGGAGTGGGAAATGATTCAGATCTCTGCGAGCCTGTCAGGACAGAGTGAGACGCACTAATGTGGGTTTG
This sequence comes from Diplotaxodon limnothrissa, assembly GCF_057381915.1. Lineage (NCBI taxonomy): Eukaryota > Metazoa > Chordata > Actinopteri > Cichliformes > Cichlidae > Diplotaxodon > Diplotaxodon limnothrissa. The sequence goes on along the minus strand of NC_140609.1, from coordinate 40,696,668 downwards.
ACATGTTCCCATATTTCATGGGACGCTCTTCTCCTCAGATGACGGACCTCCTGTTTCCTGTCGTCCAAACTGGATATTACAGATCATTTTATAGTGACAGGCTTTCTGCTTCTAATAACCTCCTAACATGCACCAAGTCTCCGGCTGTTTAGAGTCCAGGTTGGGTTTGGTCACTCAGAGGAGTGCAGGCCGGTCTCAGGTGAAGGTCACTCGGTCCATCGTCAGGAACGTTCTGGTCTCAGCCTCGTGTTTTTATCCAGCAAACAGGACACAGAATATCTGACCTGCTTCTGGAAGGACTTGCTTTGCGGTGACAATGAACTCCTTACAACAGGGGTGGAGAACTCCAGGCCTCGAGGGCCGGTGTCCTGCAGGTTTTAGATCTCACCCTGGGTCAACACACCTGAATCAAATGATTAGTTCATTACCAGGAATCTGGAGAACTTCAGGACATGTTGAGGAGGTAATTTAACCATTTAAATCGGCTGTGTTGGATCAAGGACACATCTAAACCCTGCAGGACACCGGCCCATGAGGCCTGGAGTTCGACACCTTACACCAAGACTGGAAATTACCAGATGGCCTCCATTCGAAGGTCTGAGTCTTTGTGCATGATGTCAGATCAGCTTAAGCCAAAGGCTAAAGATTCAGATTGACAAACATCCAACAATACATTGTTTTCCTTTAAGTGCTTTTACTTTTCACCTAAACATAAAGTCCAAGGTTTGGGCCATCACGGAGAGTGTAACCGAAGCCCTGGATGGTTCTGTAAATGACTTTAAGCTGTTCATATCCACCACGTCACTACGGACCTAATCAAGACTAGGGTTAGGTTTCACTTTATTGACAAGCTAGAAGGTATTAAAAATCAAGCCTCATAGCGGCATCCTCACGGTTTCCTGTTATGGATGTCCAAGAAGTGAAAACTCCGTCCGGGGTGGTAAGGAGCTGGAGGTCACTGCTTCATCAGTCATGGCCCGGATGGGACTTAGTGTCAGGCCTGAGCGTACCCCTCTCCTACCTCGATTGAGGGTTTTGTTGCCTCTGCTAAACTGCTTAAATAAAATATCCTGCACTCAAAAAGGGACTTTTGCAACTTCTAAGTGTAACAGTGAAGGTTAGAGCTTGTGAGTAAGTATGATGTCTTCCATCTTCTTCCTGGCCTATTCTTTTCCTGGCTCTAAAGTAATAACCAAGCCAAACCATACTTGGTTTTTAGGCAGTTTCAGCTTTACCTATTAGAAACACCCATTTCACTCAGAAACCTGGAGCCTTTGAACAGAGAGCCACTCCACACTTCCTGAACAGGAGAAACTGGGATAAAAACACCTTAAATAATATTAAATGAGCAAGGTACTACAACACAAACTGCCCAAAACTCAATACCAAGAGCTGACAGATTCATCCAATCACCCAACCTTAGGAGGCGTAAAGGGGTTTCCAACTGTTTCTGAGCAGAGTCTGAACATGGTGTAGGAAAAGAGGCCTTTAGTGTGATGTGCAAAAGTTCCTGCACCAGTCTGATGTCATTATTTAACAGTGTGTAAAGTCATAACAACACACCAGCAGCAAGTCTGTCGAACTGAACAATGTGGTCCCAACTCTTCCCATTTAGAATACAAAACTTTCAAAATAAAATGTCAATAAACAAGAACAGCCAACCAATCACAGACAGCCAAGGTGAATATGTTTGCTTTGTCAGACAGAAAATCCTCACAGAGGTAAAGACCTCTAAACACGAATGTTTTTACATTTCAGCTGCAGCTGTTTCAAAATGAGGTTTAAGTGACTTCCTGTTTGTGATTTTGCTTTTCCTCCCGATGCCCTCGGACTTCTGCTTCCATGTCCTGGCCTCTGCTCCTCGGGAGCTGCTTAAAGAGCGTGCATGATGCAGCAAGCGTGCAGTAACTTTCCACGCTGAATGTGAAGCTTTGGAAAAAGCTTTTGTAAAACGATCATAAACTGGCTCAGATGTTGTTGCTGTTCCACTTCCAGCTTCCTGTTTAAAACGGAGAGCCGAGCGCTGCTGGGAATGATGGAGACACACTGGCCATAAAACATCAGACAGGGAGGGGCTGGCGCACGCTGAGCTCAGCATCTTCTGCCTTTTATGTTCATCTCCCACACAGTGGAGGAGGGTGGCTCGTTTGTGAGAGGACTCAGCTGTACTTCAGGCCATCCAGGGCCGATCGTTCATCAATTTATTCAAAAAGATCCTTCTGCTTTCGTTCGTGTACGCGCTTTCTAAGTTTCCTGGAACAGTTTAATCAACAGTCCATCAAAATCAAACCACATTTCAGAGAAATCTGCAAAGACCTGCAGCCAAAGCTCAAATATATTTCTGGTTATTTCATGGAGACTTAAACCTGCTGCAGTTCCTCTATCATCCACTAGAGGCCTGACTCCAACTGAGTCAGTCTCCATAGACTTCCATGTTTAAATGAAAAATGTCAGATTTCGTAGACGTTGTCCTGGACACGATGTTTCACGTCTCATTTCCTGCAAACCATCGACAGCCTGCAAACTGACCAGCGAATGAATGATTGCTGAGTGGGCTAGCATCTCCTGAACATTCACATTAGCTAATTTAAAAAGAACTCGTTTCCATCTCCCTGTTTCTACTCTCTGATTCTGCTAGGGTAGCTTTGCATGACTCATAGTCCAAAATAATCCTTCTTTATCTTATAATAGGGCTTGGTGGCAAATTTCTCCTGACTGGGTGCCCCTCGTAAACACGACATCTGACGTCAGTGTTTGAAACTCTGTCCATGTTTCAGATGAACATCCATCGGAGCAGCAGAGAAACGACAGGAAATAAGGAACAGGTCCACATCCTGCTGCTGCAACCTGAGAAGGAGCCGAGCGCTCGATTACGGACTGAAACTGAGTGAAACAGCAGCTGGAAGCCACTGACTTTTGCAGCTTGATCCAGATAATGAGCTTAATGTCCTGCAGGAATCGATCCGCTGCAGGAAAGTGTCAGTGCTGTATCGCAGCGAGCTACAGAAGCAGCGAGATGATGCAGCGTGATGCCTCTTCACTCACACACGATCTTAACCAGCAGTCTAATTACCATGAAAACGCTGCAGCTGACAGATTCTGTCATCGCTGTTGACGCTGCTCGTTTTAACCGTGAACTGTCGGCGCCGGTCGGCTGTAGTGGAGCAGCTGCCGACACTACCTGCAGGTATTTTTTCATCATAACAACCAGCAGACACGAAAGCTACGCCTGTTAGCACAGGAGCTCGATGGATGTGAGAAACTGGATCCAAAATGGAGGCAGCTGTGAGAAGCTGTGACAGGTGACGGAAATGAGGATTTTGTTGATGTGATCTAAACGCTCCGTGTGTTACTGTGACAGACCCACCAGTCAGAGCATCTCCTCTCCCCTCAGCTGACCGCTCACACTGAGCTCAAACTAGCCTGGAGGCAGGCACTCGGCTCCGCCCCGCTTTTAAACACGCCCCCGCCCACAGGTGTCACTGTGAGACAGGTGCAAGGGGACAGCTGATGTGATAACTGACTTCTGACTGCATTCACAGAGACTCATGAACTTTTACGTATCATTTAAAGGACAGAAAGAAATGACAAAGACTGTTTTGGACTGTAAGCACCGTCTGTGGGAGGCGGGAGGTGCAGGGGGGGTAAAAAGGGGCAACATCCACAGGGAGACCGATTCAAAGGGCTGCTGGAAAGGTTAACACTCCTCCCACAGGGTCACCTGCAGAAACCTTAATGACTTTTACCTCCTCTACACAGGTCTCGATTACCAAAGGCTCTGCTGTGTTCATCTCAACCCTCGATCCAGGAGTCGAAGCTTTCGTGCATATTTCAGGATGTCGGCAGTTTGAGCTCGCAGCTGAACGATACTGAAGACCGTCGCAGCGGCGAGCTGAGCAGCCTGCCCGAAGGGAAACGAGCGAAGCGGCGGTCACAAAGTATACCTGGAAACACAAGTCTGTGTGAGAAACACCTGGCTGGAAGCACAGCAGTGATACCTGCAGGTGTGTAAAGGTGGGAACAGTTGGTCAAATTTTCATCTGCAGGCGGATTACCAAACGCCCTCACACCTGCTTAGTATGACGCTGAGGTGAAGTCACTGCAGAGGCTGTTACACCAACATATGAGAGCTGGGTCAATATTCAAGAATCCAGTAAGTGAACAAAGTCATCAGTGATGGACTCATCACTGAAAACTGCACTCAGATCTGCTCTGTGAGTGTTTTAAAGGTGAGGCTGTGCATCTCCGTCCCCGGTGGTTTGACTGCAGCTCTCACCGGCTGGTAAATCATCACTTCCTGACACTCTAATTTCATTTTTCAGTAACGGGAGGGGAAGCTCGCGCCGAGCAACCGCAACCTTTTCGATCGCTCCGACATGTCGAGTGTTTTTCCACAGGACTGCACATGAAGGTAAAGGGCAGAGTAATTCTACCCCCGCAGAGCGAGGACAGGAAGATCCACCTCATCTCACTTGTGAAGGAGAAGCAGGAACTCTAAAATCAAGCCTGTTAGTGAAGAGACAACAAGAACGCTTCTTATAACTATGACACTGATTATTGTTTTATATGAACACAACATCTTACTGTCTTTGTGAGGCATTCGTTTTTAGAAAACATGAAATTGAGCGTTCTGACACAGGAAGTGAGAATCATCTGCTTCAAACATGGCGAGCCTGCAACAGGACTCCAGCCAGCAACAACACAAAGGTGTACAGGTACACAGAGACACTGATACCGGCAGTGTTTGGGTGAAAACACAACCTGAAATCGACATAAACACTCCCCTGTGTGTGTGTGTGTGTGTGTGTGTGTGTGTGTGTGTGTGTGTGTGTGTGTGTGTGTGTGTGTCCACAGAGTCTCTCAGGTTTCTGTTCTGGGCAGCAGGTCACTGAATCATCCTGATTGGTGTGGATCTGATCCCAGAATCAATACAACACACTGATCTGTGTGCTGTAAACAAACACACCCCTTTAGACCACGCCCCTTTAGGCCATGCCACCTGACAGTTGTGAAACAGCAGGCCCAAAGCAAATCATTGCACCCTGAAGCTTCTCCCTCGCCAAAATAAAAGTCTCTGGTCTACATGTTTGCATTTTCTACAAAGCACTGGGTGAAAATGTGCTCTTTCTTTGATGTGGGCTTGCAGTAGGCCACGCCCCCACACTGGACGGCTTTATATTTGACACATTTACAGAATCAGTATGAGGTTTTTGTGGACGTTTACTTTTAGAGCACTTCAACTGCTTCATGACGAGGAAGTGACGCGACACCAGACTCCTCCTGTAGGCTTACAGCCCTGAAGCCCCCTCAGTCCTGCTACCTGTTCTCTTCTGTCTCCCTCACAAACACTCCCAGCAGACTGCTGTCGGGTGTCTTCCTGTTAAAAGGGAGTTCTTCCTTCCCACTCTCTCCAACTGCTGCTCATAGCGGACTTTCTGTTGTTGCAGCTACATCTATACATCACAGGCTCTCTATGATATAAACCAGCTGTTTTGTGTTTTTAAAGCAGACGTCAGCTTTGTGTCATGTGACTGTTGATTGTTGGAGCAGCTCTGACTGCTTCAGCATGCAGAGCTTTGAGAGTGAGATTTTTAAAAAGCACACTAAGGAAAATAAATGCATTTCTGCTTTTTAAAGGATAATCGTGGTTTATTCTACCAGCACGGCCTCGCTGGCACAAAGAGGATTTCTCAGAATAATTCCCCGTCGTTCGGGTGGGCTGAGAGCTGCACTGGCCTGCAGTTCTGCTGATAATACAGCGCGCTGATGCTGTGAGCTCTCCTGAACAGCAGAGAGCTGACTCACGGCAGCTTTTAACTCTTTTCGACTGACAGACATTTCACTGACTTCAGCACAGCTTTCACGTGTCTCTGAACCAGCTCGGACCACATCTGGAGGAGCTTTGACACTCGCTCCGGCCAGATGTTACAGAGGCTGCACTGCAGCAACACACTGCAGGTTAGGCCTCTCTGTTCCCCATCAAAGAGAAAGACTGTCGGGCACCAAATGAACACCAAATGTTAACATAAAGGAGTCTGACTCATAAAGCAGTTAGCTCAAAGTTCAGCCTCGTTTATCTTTGGCGAGTGCGACGACGGAGCGCGTTCTGTTTTATGGCAGCAGGAAGCCACCTGGCAGGATTGCTTTACGCTTGTTTTATTGTGAGTCTTCTTTTATGAGCCGACATCTGTCACAAACACGCTTTAATAAAAACATATCAACTGTGAATTGGCCTGCTGCTCCTGCTGCCTGGTGTCATCAGTAACTTTGACATGTCCTCGTAGCACCGACCACAGGACTGAGCTCTCTCTCATCCATGCTGGGAGACCCGGATGCTTCTGACTGCCGTGGCTTTCTCGTCCATTGTTAGGTGGTTGCTAGGCAACATGTATAATATCTGATATGGATAAGAACCTTCAGGAGACGAAGACTGCAGATGCTAAATGTTGCTGACGGTGTTGGAGGCGTTCTCGCTGTGAGAGATCAGCCTTGATGTTAAGACTCTTCCTGAGCCACTTTAGCGCTTCGGCGTAATACGAGGCTCCTCCGTTACACAAAGATGCTCGTCTGGTTTCCTCCTCAGATGTTGATCTTTCAGTTTTTTCCCTCTTGTAGCCTTTAGGGTTTGTGGCGGAGTTGTGGTCCCTGGCTCAGCTGCAGCAGAAGTGGAGATGATTGTACTGATGTACTGAGGTCGGAGATCAGAGGAGAGAGGAGTGTGTGCACTCGGCTGGAAAGTTGGCTGACGTGTGTGCCAAACCGGGAAAACGTGTGAAATAGTGAAATCAATGAAAACTCCAAACTAAATGCAAAGACGGTGGATCGCAGTCCTTCACAGAGCTGCTTCTCTCTGCAGCATCATCATTGCTTTCTGCTCTTCAAACCTGCTGCTGTGCCGTCTGCATAGCTAGCATGAGCCCGCCGGTTTAAAACATGCTAACATTAGCCGCTGTGCACTTGTTTTGTTGGGCAGTGTAAGAACAACACTGCAGACACATTAATGAGCATCTGCTCAACCTTTACATGAAAACATGACCAATAAATATTTCTAAGAATATTTTCATCCATCCGTTTGTCTAATTCAGGGTCGCAGTGGGGGTGGAGCCTATCCCAGCTGTCTGGGCGAGGCAGGGTACACCCTGAGCAGGTCGCCAGTCTGTCACAGAGCTAACGCATAAAGACAGACAATCATTAACACCTATGGGTGATTTAGAATGACCTATTAACCTTACCCCACTAACTGCACATGTTTGGAGTGTGGGAGGAAGCTGGAGAACCCAGCAAGCACAGGGAGAACATGCAAACTCCACACAGACAGATCTGATGGTGGAGCCAAACTCAGGAGCCATAAGAATACAAACTCTGGGACTTTCTATTTATTACTAAGATAAAGATTACCACATGCTGCTGTTATTCAGGCCACACAAGCTCTTCCTTCCTCCTCTCAGCCCGAGTGCACTTCATTTTACTGCTCCTCACAGTGTGGAGCTCACAGAGACCCAGAGGCCAAATAACACGATCACCACCAACCCCTCCAACCTCAAAATGTGGATTTTTTAAAGCAGAAAATATGACGGCACAGGTGAACAAAATTTGAATTATGTCAAATATGACAAACATGTATGATCAGCTTCTTTGACAGAGTGGGTGCAGGAAACCAGCTGGAAATATAACTGCAGGAAGTGCATTAACCCTGCTAATGCTGCAGCCTCTCCATGTGTGCGCAGAGACAGCACAAAAATCTGTGCGAAACTTCTGGCGTGCCGCTAGGGCGGGGGCTGAAAGTCGTGGACCCCGTGCTGCCTCTGGTGTAACGGCTGAATCTTGGTGTTGATGGTCAGCTGTCACGTCTGCAGTCTGGAGACCTCAGCAATCAGACGCTTACCAGGATAAAGGAATGATGCAATCGAAGCGTTGCATTACCAGCTTCCTCGTGTGCTCGGCTGACAGCAGTGACCTGATTTTACTGCAGCTGCCATAAATTGATTTTCATCAACAAGTTAGACACTTAAAATGAACCAGGCTCATTAAAAAGCTTCATACATGCAGCAGCTTACAGCTGAGTTAGCGTTGCTAATGTAACCGTGGTTACCGGAGGAAGCATTTCCACCACAAAAATGAGACGACACAAGGAGAACGAGACAGCTGGACTTGTTTGCTAAAGCAGAGAAAAGTTTAAAATACGAGCAGAACCACCTTCAGCCACATCTGGATCTCAGCATCTTCACTGCCAGGATAAAAATGGCTTCTCTCAGATTCAGAGAGTTTTTCTCTACATGCAGTTTTCATTTCTCCAAAACTTTAAATTACAGGTAATCCGTAAATACAAACAACCAAACAAAACGCCTGGAGGATTTCAAGATGGATGCCGCGTGGTGACACGTGTTTTGAGCGTCTTCAGCTCGTCTGCACGGATCCATACACCACAAAGAGGGAGGCGCCGAGTCTCCTCCAGTTCTGTTTCGTGGAGTTAAAAGCGAGCAGGAAGTTTGTTTTATGTTTGAAGGTTTTTGACTCAAACTTGTTTTCTCCGCTGCTCGCCTCCGTGTGCGAGGAGGTGCACGAGGCCTTAAGAGCAGTGAATTAGGAGGAAATGATTAAAATATCCCAAATGAACGTTCTTGTTTTCTTTTTGTTTTACCGTGGTCCTGTTCTTACTGGTTATTTTAATAATAAATCGAGTAAATGTATATTCTCAGATGAATTTAGTTTAAGCTGAGTCTGACATCGTCACACAAAGAACGAAGAGAGGAATTCAGCTTTGGGTTTAATAAAACTATCAGCTGCCGCTGAGGTCAGAGCTGGATCGCTGTAATGGTGACCTGGGATTCACGAGTATTCCTTTGATGTTTGGGGAGAACTTTTGGATCTGCGTCTCTGAGGCTTGTTTCTGGGCCGGTGTCCACGGCGATGTTGTGTGAATGGAATTAACCATATTTTAAGTTGTGTTGCCGTGGAGCCCGGGACGGCCAGGCGAAGCATCACTGCACCAACAGCAGCTCAGTCGCTCCGCGTCCGTCAGTCCTCCTGCCACCCGTCATCCATGTGTCTGCATCAGTCAGCATCACCACCCTCACCTGTCTGCCTGCCTGTGTGTGTTTGCTGCATCAGGCTTCTGTCACACACACACACACACACACACACACACACACACACTGCACCCCATCCCATAATAACCACACCTAAAAAGCTCCAGTGCAGCTGCATTCAGCAGGATACCGCAGTACACTTTTACCCAACATGCATCAGTCCCCTCCACCCATCCACCCGTACATCCATCCATCCATTCGGGTCCCCTTCATCCTGCCTCCACCCTTCCATCCACCTCCCTCTGCGGGAAAAAGCACCAAGTTCCTCTCATCCACCCTCACAGGATGAGGGAAACTTCCATCCATCCATGCACCGTTTCATCCACCCATCCCTCCGTCCTACCTGGGGGTGCCTTCTCTTTAACCAGCTCCATGTCCGAGGCGAGGTGCTCCCCTAGCCTGCGTCCCTTGCTTCCTTCCTTGCTTCCTTCCTTCTTTCCTTAATCAGCTGTTATCAACAAGCGTCGAGTCTCGGATGATGTGATCACCGATGAACCGCTGATGGGTGGATGGTACCGGGAGAGCTGGAGGGAGGCACCGCGGGACCTGCTCTCAGATCCTCCGCAGCTGCTTCTTCGCCGTTTTTTTTTCTTCCTGCGGGCGTCGAGGCTCGTGCGTTCACCTGAGCTGTGTCCGCGCGCCGCTCTCTCTCTCTCTCTGTGCTGCTGCAGCTCGAGGCAGGAGAGCACAGGAGTGACGTCACTGTTAAGGTGACACGATGGTGGTGCTGATTGGTGTGAGGAGGAAACGTGATGAAGGAACTTTTAGGGCACGGGGTCTTGCCCATCCCACCGCAGGGCATCAACGGAAGAGAAGGAGTCGAACCCGCGACCTCCGTGCACAAAAGAAAAGAAAAAAAAAAACATGCAAAACTCGGGGCCCATCGCGCATGCGCACTGCTTGTCCGTTAACTATAAGGAAGTGTTGCACGGGGAGCTGTGTGAAGGGTCTCCTGCACTGCTCGTTTTGCTTTATTTAAACACTAAAACGACCGCAGAGCACAGATTCATCAGCAAACATCACAATACGTCATCATCTCGAGCCAAAAGCAGACCCAGTCATGTTCAGGTGGGACCCTCGCAGCCCGCAGGTGCCTCCAGGCCACCTTAAATGCTTCTACTGACGCCAACTCCTTAAGATTTAGCTAAATGTGATCACGTTTTCCCCCAAACCAGTCAAAACCAGTCTCTCAGATTGTTGCTCCTCCCCCAGCCTGCTTCTGTCAGACGTTTGTTCCTATTAAAAGGGAGTTTTTCTTTCCCACTGTCACCAAGCGCATGCTTATAGGGCGTGGTTTGATTGTGGGGTCTTTACCTTAGAGCAGACCTTCCCAAAGTGTGGGGCCCGCCCCCCAGCCCCAGGGGGGCGCAGAGCCATTGCAGGGGGGGCGTGGTATGAAAAGGGGGGGAAGAAAAAGACAAAACGCTTGGACACTGCTAGCACAGGGGGCGCCCACAGAAACGCAAAGCGGGAGATGAAGCATCGCTGAACATGTTTCCAAACCAACTTCATTCTAAGCCAAAGACGAGAAAATATGGTGAAGCAAATCTTCCCTTTGGCTTCACCTGCACAGGTGCCGAAGTAGGTCTCCCTGCAGGGTTGGTTTACCCTGCGTCGGGAGCAGCGCTGCTGTTTAAATCACAGACAAACAGGATCCCACAGCTGTTTATGTTTTTAAACCCATTTTGCACAGAGAGGCATTTTTTGAAAAATGCATTGATAGCAATGTTGAATATTACACATACAGTAAAATAATCACAGCGTGACGCCTCTGCCTTTCTAAATAGAGGGACAGTACCTGCGTGTAAAACCTGCAGACAGTCAGATTAACAGTATTTCGTCTCTATCATTCTGCAGTTCATCTCATGTAAACAATAACGTGGCCACAGCGTGACGTGAATAAAGGCACATACCTTTGACGTTGCGTGACGAACTCTGTATTCCTCGTCCACACGTAAACACAAAAAAGGAGTTTTAAAAAATCTCAGTTTTCAATGATTCGAAACGCTGTTTACATGGACGAAACAGCTGCGTGTTCAAAAATCCCCGTGTAGGTGTGGACGCAGCGTGAAAGAGTTAGAAGTTTATTTTCTTACTACCTGTAATTTATTGCAGTTTACTTGTATTTGCTTAATTGTTTACTAAATGTTTGAGGTGTGAAATAAACCGCAATGGAGCAAAATATGGGCGCGTGGAGGATGTGTTTGTGCATGTGTGCGCGTGCACGCGCGAGAAGGGGGGGGGGGGGGGGCGAACATTTTTCTTGTAAAACAAAGGGGGGCCCAGCAAAAAAAGTTTGGGAACTACTGCTTTAGAATATGAAGAGGACTGTTGTTGTGATTTGGTGCTATATCAATAAAGCTGCACTGAATTGGAAAGAGATGAGTCTGTGGACTGAAGGCCACAGTTCTGTGATTGATGAAGCTCAGGAACTCAGATGTAGATGCATCTACATCTGAGTTCCTGAGTCTGTGGGTAGCTGAGGTTTGTGATGAATCTCAGTACTCTGTCATAGATGCTGTGTAAGCCTCGTGCATATAAATAACATCACCATAACCCAGCAGTGACATGAAGCAGGAACAGCATGCTAGCCCCAAAGGACAGGACGCGACTCTGAGGTAGAAACCCAGTTTTAGGAAGCAGCTAAACACAAATAAAGCTTCACAAATCTGCTCATTAATCAGAGAAAGCCACAGTTCAGAACCTGCCTGAGAATCCATGCATACTGTTAAACTGTTCTACATCCATGACACGCTGCAGAGAGCAGCTGCTGCTGGGTCTCTCTGCTGCTGTTAACAGCACCGCTGATTAAACAGGAATAAACTCAGGCTACAAATGGAGCTCAAAGACGGCCTGGAGTCAACATCACAGCAGCACATAAAGGCTGCCTGACACCTTTATTGTCGTACGTGTTCCCAAACTACTTTAGTTCCCATCAGAAGGAGGGAACATGCTCGGTTTTCACAAAGAAGATGGATTTACAGGTAGCAGCCAGTTCAGTGAGACACATCAGGTTGTTTCAGCTGCAATTACTGTTGAAGAGAAGGTGAAAGATGAGTCACATTAAAAGCAGCACTCCTCCCCTGCAGACAGAAATCCACTCAGAGTGGGCTTTTTTTGGACTTTCTTACCTAACGTTCAAGGTTCAAGGTTCTTTATTTGTCACATGCATAGTTATACAAGTATAACACACAGTGAAATGTAGCCTGACACGCTCCTCGACATGTGCAAAAATGGGGGGCTGGCTGTAGAGGAAGAACATATATATGTAGTATATACATTGGGTGAATGTGCAGTAGTAGCAGCAAGCAGGTGAATTCTGTACATTAATAAGAATAGACATCAGTTAACAACGCCGTGGTTCAGGCTCTGAGAGGCTCACCTCCTGGGTCACTGGTGGTACTACGGTGGCATTTGGTTTGGAGTAATTGGGCATGTAAACATTTCTCCTCTAACAGCTGTTACTGTTAGCAGACAGACTGTATAAGAACGATGGCGTTAGCTACTATAGCTTGACTCACTGGTTTCTGAAGTACATGTGACCATGTTTGGACCGGAGGATGGAAGGCTATGTTATCAGCTAATGCCAGTTAGCAACCCCAGACTGTGTGTTAGCGTCACACAGTACCATACCTGCCAATCAGAGCTCCGTGACATCCAAATATAATCAGAAAATTTCACCAAAGCTGGAGCTCAGACCACTTGGATACTCCTGTGTCACCATCCACCTGTCAGTCAGAGACCACACCCCTAATAATGCCATTTAAACAGGTGAGCTATGAAAACATTGTTGTTAAGAAGGGGTTATTTATAGACCAGCACCAACGCCCACCCACAGATTCAGCTGTGCGAGGTAAAGGTGCGCCGCTCAGGTGTAATGAGCTGTTTGGGTTGCTTTTCCTTCTTATTATCAGGAGTATATTTAGCATTGCTACATATATGGAGGCAGTTTAAATTGCCTAAAGCTTACCTGCACAGCTCAACAAATCTGTTGAACCAAAGTTGGAGTTAACGACATCAGCAGGTTAGGGCGGGACCACCTGGAAGTAAATCACAGGTGATGTCAAGTCAAAGTGAGTGTGTAAAGTGACTGCAGTGCTGTAAAAAGTGAACATCCTGGAATCATCATTGTTCCCCATCAGGTCCACAGAGGGTTAGCTCTCCGCTGATAAACTGCAGGACAGTTTCTGGGCTTAAAGCTGTTGTTAACTGATTTTAAATAAAGTTTTATTTTGTAGGCGTTTTGACACAGTCACATGACCCCACAGAGGTTTCAGGTTCCCCCGTCGCTGATCATCAGTAAATAACTCGTGTTTTCTGTAAATCGGGGATTTTAGCGAGGCTGAGCATCAGCAGTAAAGCCTGCAGCGTGTTTACATGCTGTGGTTATATTTGGACAGTGATGGATAGTTTCCTCTTGGAACGGCGAGCGCTCTGACGGCGGCCAGAAAGAGCTGAGCGCGATCCAAACCCAGCAGGAGGCGAGATGGAGAGAGGAGAGCAGGTGGAGGAGACAGGTGCTGAGGCACCAGGAAGCAGGAGAGAAGAGAAAGGTTAGGAGGAAGCAAAATGAGGCGTTTGAGATGAGCTGTGTGGCGCCGGGCGGCTGAATGAAGCGGACGCAGACGAAGAGTCAGACAGGAGTTATTTTATCAAGTGCTATTTACAACAGTAGTTCCACATTACAGGAGATAAAGTCACTGTGTGCACAAACAGCCTCCGTTCACATGACAGCTCCCTCCATCATACCCGCTCACACAGAGCGAGCTGCTTCCTCTCACTGCTCCCCCCGGTGGTCGAGAGAGGAAGCTGCTTAAAGGATGTAGTGAAGGAATCCACCAGCTCACCCTGCCTGAGGGTTAATTAGACGAAGTGTTTGAGTGTCCGATTGAAACCTTTAGTCTGGATGGTTTTTAAATGTGTCTGAGTCTAAAGTGTCACAGAGGCCATGTGACTTATGATGTCATTTTAACATGAATACATTATTTCAACGGCCTGCGGCACCAACCACGTGCATGACGTCATATTCTCAGAAGATTGAGCATCTTTAATGTAGCGCACACGTTACCTTATGTGTGCCATCATCTGCAAACAAGACTGCATCTCCTTATTCTGTATCCAGAAATTATCACCTTTATATAGAAGAATTAAAGACCATGATTATACTAAATCCCCATTTCTACGCTCAACATTTTAAACTTTGGTCAGCAGGAAGGTTTTTTTATCCATACATGGGAAAAAATTGGGCACACGATAGCAGATGTTCATGTTGTGACCTGACAGTACTGGAAACCGATCACACACACACATGCTGTGTGTAATAAATGTGACATAATGTGCAGACCTGAGGCTTCTTTCTGAAGGTCTTACTCAGGGATGTTCCCCAGGGTTCGATTCAACCTGTTCCTGAGCCCAATTCTGCAGTACGACGCGAGATCATGAACCTGCTCTCGTCCCACAGTGTTGGTGTTTAAATAAATGGAGCAAAGTCGATTAAGGTGGAGTACGTCAAGGCTCTATTATGGGCCCGTTATTTACAGATGTACTCCTCTCAGAGTATCATACGGCCTATTTGATCTATTTATTAATAGATCAAAAACTATATCATTAATATCTGTTGACAGGATTAAATTATGGACTTTCAGATATTCAATAAGATGTCAGATTCTTACTCAGTTCTATGCAGATGATGATCTGTCCTCTACGTAACTTTAGTTATTTGAATGCAGCAAAGCTTTTAGTGTTTTCAATTTACTCTGAGGCTACGTCCACACGTACACGGGTATTTTTGAAAACGGAGATTTTCCGTTTTCGTTTTAAAAAATAATCCCGTCCACACATAAAGGCAGAAATGAAGGAAAACGCTGCTATGAACATGCCAAAGCAGCAGGTGGCGATATATTCCTAACCGTGTAGAAATGTTGGCCAATCAGAAGTCTAGAAGCCTCGGTGGGAAAAAGTAAACAAAGCTGGGGCATAGAAGCAGAACCGAGTCGTATGTGTGGAGGGACAGTAACTGTGTGTATATGTAAGCATTTAAACACTGCAGAGAGTAGAATTAACAGTATTGTAGAAATTCATTTCACCGAAACAATAACGTGGCGCACAGTGTGACGTCAAAAAAGGCGCACACCTTTGACGCTGCGTTTTCTCCGTTTTTCTCGTCCACGCGTAAGCGCAAAAACTGAGTTTTCGAAAATCTCCACCCTGGCCGGAGTTTTTAGAAATCTCCATTTTCAGTGACCGAAAACGGCGTTTACGTGTGGACGAAAGGTGCAAACGCATAGAAAAATCTTTCAAAAATACCCGGGTACGTGTGGACGTAGCCTAAGAATTAGTTCTGGGCTCTCATATCTGAGAACTACGCAGATGATAAAGACATTTCCTTCTTCTTCTATGGTCCAACAAACTTTACTAATAAATAAACAGCTCCCTGTTTAACTTAAATGTCAACCACAAATCCAATAGCAGGTTCGATGTTTGATCCTGAGGCCTCCCGTCTTTATTCTGGTCTCTAACTGTAGTATAATTAAGATAAATAAATCTGTGCAATGCAAATTTTGTAAAACAAATCACATGAGCTAATGAGTCAACTGAAGTGGCACAATCCAGGGTTCAATCGCGAGGCCTTGTTGACCAAATCTTGAATTTTCTTGTTGTTCCCTAAAACTGCAGACAATCGTAATCTGAGTGGCGCCGCCCCAGATTCACTTCTGGAGTGTTTTTCTTCTCAGCCACTCTTCAACAGAATCGATCGCTGTGCAGATGACAGCCTGATTTACTCTGTGGAGGCGAGACTTTCCAAGGTTTGATGCTCATATTCTGCAGTTTAATTTACTTTTCTGATGACACCGAGATGTCAGTTACACTTATTAAGAACTGAAGTTGATGCAGAACTTCATTAACTGTTTTTCCTTTCATGAAATGTAAACTAAGGTTTCATTTTATTGAGAACTTTAGATGTAAATTTGAGAAAGACTCACTGAGGACGTAGAGAGAAATTCAGCTTAAAAGACTTTATAGTGAAATCCAGCGAAGAGCCTTCACAGATGGGGAGGAGCTGCCATCTGAAGGGATACACCCACCCACGTCTACGTTGCATAAAGAAATCCATCGTCATAACAAAGCAGAGCAGCGAGGTACAGAAAAATAAAAACTCACAGTCAAAAGGTTCTCAACAAATAGAGAAAGCAGTAAGGTCAAAAGTCACGGAGCTCAGAAGAACACACTGATTACATTTCCACCGAGCAGGAGAGCGTGGTGCGGCACTTTGATGGTGTGAAAAACCTCTGAGTGGGAGTGTCAGTGCGGGTCTGTGGGGTCGGCAGAGCAGTGTACCGTTCAGCTTTAACTTACTTCAGTGTCTTAATGCTACATGACGTATATGTGCGTTTGTATAAGTGTGTACTTGTTCTGTGTTCACTAATTGCACTTGAGGATGAGGATATGGAGATCGCATTGTCTGCAGACGTCTGCAGATTCTTTTTCTGGTTTTTTGCATTTTCCTGGAAATGTTTCAGACTTTGACAAAAAAACAGAACAAACCTGGGACGACTCACCTTCGGCACAACCAGCTGCGGCTCAAACACGCCGGCGCGCAGTCGCATCCTGAAGGCGGCAGATGTCGCCGATGCTCGTTTACGTCAGGAGATCAAAAATATCTGCTTTAGTGTTTTTAAGCTGTAGTGAGCTGCTCGCATTAGTGCTGACTGCAGTCGCGCTTCAGCTGTCCAATCAGAGCTGAGCACAGGCTCTGACTCTGTAATCAATATTTAGGTTTCACCGAGGCTGAAGCTGAGATGAAGCACATTTTTCTTTTCCTTGTATATAAACACGACACCACAGTGTCTGATGGTCATGTGGCTAAATCTGTGATGATTTGTGCCCCTCAAAAAAAACCCTTGTAGAGGTGGTGGTAATGACATCACAGCACCATCTCATTAGACACATCCCGCAGCCAAGCTGCCTGAGCTCCAAACTGAGGCTCGCCACATAATCGGTGGTTTCTGGAGCCAAACAGCGTTCGCTTACTGCACAGTAACTGTGCCAGAAACCAGCCTGGAGCTCCATCACACCAAACCTCCACCTACAGTTGGAGTGTAAAAAGTCCCAATCGGGATTTGGTCCCAATGTTTTGTGAGCGACCTGAAAGGCCGACGATCACGTGGCGAGCTGGCGGCGCTGAAGGGGAGTCGAACCCTCGACATCCAAACACTAAGAAGCAGCTGCGGAGTAAACATCGGTCAGGTTAGAAATAATAAACTAAGTTACAGTGAAGCTTATTAAATAGTGATCAAAACAAACAAGATGGAGAAAGAGGAAGTGGCGAGCGAGGCCGGTGATATCGAGCCGGATGTGACACGTTACTGACTGCGGTCGCCGTGCAGCAGATTAACCTGAGCAGTAAACAGAAACGCTGCTGTGAGCTTCAAGTCCCAAACTGTTACGCCTCGCTCACACGCACAGGCCCAAAACCCACCACGCCCCCATCAGGACCACGAGCTACGCCATCCGTCTGGATCTGGACCCTGGAATGTCTGGAAGGATTCTGGACTACGCTCAAGCTCATCAAAACAAACTGAAATGAGGAAAACTGGGAAAACATTGCAAACTACACGGGATCCAGGGTGTCTGTCAGAACGTGAGCCTGCGAGCGCGAACGAGATGCAACACCAACCGGCAGCTCAGCCGACTCCATCAGGGGAAGCTGCGTCTTTGGACCAATCACAATCACTGCAGCTCTGCCGGTTAATGAGAACATCTACAGCGTGCACTGCGACCACGCGTTGGTAAAGTGTCACCATCAACTGATATGATATACCGTCATTCGACAGTGAGGAGGACACGGCGTCCGCCATCGAGAGGAAACACGGCGGTGTTTGTTTTTTTTTACATTCTGTGCAAAATCAGACGAAAAGTAGTCGACAAACCATCGTCAGTCTGTTCCTCCTTCTGCCCACACGTCAGAGTTCAGTCACTTTGTTCCTTTTTACAGTTAGTTTCTAAGACGTTAGTACCATCATCGTCGTTCCGCGGTGGGACTAAGACATTCCTCAGAGGGACAAAATCCACCTTCGTCCGAGCTCTGCTGCTTTTGCTCCTCGATGTGAGACTTCAGGCTGTCCGCAGCTCCTGAAAGCGTCCGCCGTCCGATCAGCGAGCTCTGAAATGCTCGACGCCGAGCTGCTGCCAAAACTTGCTGTTTGGTTTGGAAAACGAGTCATTAGATATTTTGAGTAACTTGCTCATAATTATGAAAACCTCGTACTCGTGTCATCACGAGGAACGAGCGCGTGGAGGTGAAGAGCAGCTGACGCTCGCTTCAGTTTTTCTGCACTGGTCAGCATTTAGACCGACCTTCATGACTCCTGCAGTTCTCTGCTGGACAAATGCAGTCCTGCCTCATCAATGATCCATGCACGGATCCAAATATGAATGTGATGATCTCTGAGCCTCAGTAATCACCTGAGGCGTGTAACTTGGAGCTTCATCGTGCTGGAAAACAAACAGATTGTCACCGAATTCTTCCTAAATCGTTGGGAGAAATTCGTCTTTGAGGAGTTTTAGTTTGTCTGGTCTTTAAGGAGCAGGTGGAACAGCTGAAGTCCACAAACTGAAAAGCTCAGGATCAGATCTCCATCGATCAGAATTCGGCTGGTGTCCAACATGAGAACTGCAGAAGGCCTGAAGAGCACGGGTGAACAGTGGAAATGCTGAGTCTTTGCAGAAATAGGATTTATTTATTTATGCTTTGATTGTTCTTCACTATATCACAGAAAAGTAAAAATGAAATAAAAACTGAGGCTTTGGCCACGCCAGCACTGAAATTCCCACATTCGTATCAAAGCAGCTGATTTTAGCCCGGCTCCTCGCTTTCACATCGTTTCTGCCGTCAGAGCTTCAGCGCCAAATTTAAACGACAGCGAGTCTGGCGTGAGACACACGTCACGATTTCAGGAGTTGGTGGACTCGTCTCATTTCCAGGATCCCTGATAATTATATTGAACTACAAACTACGAACACTGGAGCAGCAGAGCCGGCCGAAGGTGGACTTCCATCTCTTCCTTCATTTGTAAAACAACCTGCTGCTGTGCAGCTGTGTGTAAAAGGCATTCAGCAGGTAAAAACCACAGGGCACACAGTGAAAGAGGAGGAGGTGGGGACGGGAATAGAAAAATAAAAAATAAAAAAATTGTGGCAGACACGACAAGACGATCACCTCACTTCACTCTGTGGCAGAGAAACATAAAAAAATTAAAAAAACAAAGTTTCAGAGGAGGTGGGGACAAGGCGAGGAGGAGAAAGGCTGAGAGGGAGGAGGAAGTCAGTCTCAGAAGAACTTGTCATCGATGCGGAAGTGCGGCCGCGTGACGTCGTCCGGGTTGATGAAGACTGAGATGGATTTGCCCGGATTCTCCGTGACGAGCTGCTGAAGCTTCTTGGCCAGCCGGTCGTCGGGCTGGTTCTCTCCGCCGGCGTCGGACTGCGGCGATGGCAGGTTGTTGGTGCTGCCCCGCCACTGCAGTTCCACCGTCAGCCTGTTGGCGGCCTTGGCGTGCTCGATGGTGGTGCGCAGGTGCTCGGCTGGGTCGGAGCGCACGGAGGAGAGTTTGCGGGCGTGCAGCATGGCCGTCTCGTCCAACAGGTGCTCCAGCATGTTGCACTGAGGGATGAAATAGTTGGGGCACATCTTGTTGACGAGGCAGTGCTGCAGGTCGTCGATCAGGCCCAGGAGGAAGTGGGCGGAGAAGTCGTCTTGCGCCAGGTAGTTGGCGGGGAGGCGGTCGCAGGCCCACAGCATGATGCTGCGGAGGTGGTAGGGGCTGATGGCTTTGGGGCGGGACAAGAGCTTGATGATGATGGCTTTGCAGGCCTGGTACGCCTGCATCAGGCTGGACGAGATGCACTTCTTCAGCTGCACCTCGCTGCGGGCGAACGACAGGCGCCACTCGTTCTCCTTGCGGCCTTTGTGGGAGCAGGCGGGGACGAGGTAGAAGCCGCTGATCACCTCCTCCTCGGTGATCTTCCCATCCCAGAAGTGATTCTCCATCAGCCAGCTCTGGGCGACAGCCGGCCACCCTTTAAACGACACCACGGGGACGATGTCGTAGAGCATCCGGCTGCTCCCGACGCCCAGGATGACGGAGATGATGGTGCCGTTCCGCTCCACCTTCTCCACCCTTGGCATTCCTCTCTGCGGCTTCTTCTGCACCTCCAGCAGCACCAAGGAGATGGACTGGTAGAACCAGTCAGCCACCAGTGTTGGGGAGAAGAAGTAGTTGGTGGTGCCGTTGATGTGGTCGACGATGGTGCAGCAGTCCTTCCACTTGTTGATGGTTCCTTCGTCGAAGAGGCGGAGGCTGAGCCAGGAGTGGCCCAGCGCCGAGTGTCTCATGTCCAGGGTCACCGGCTGGTTGCGGTCGTGGAGTTTGAGCGCAGGGACCAGCAGGGTGAAGTCCATGTCGTAGTCTGTGCCGCGGGCGTAGACGCTCAGCTCGTCCAGGTCCATGTCCACCACGCCCTCCCGAACGCCTCCTGACAGGAGGAGGTACTCGTTGGCCACGGGGAGCTTCTGGTCCAACTTCTGGACCATTCCTGAAACAGAGGACGACAAAAAGGATCAGATAAAGATTATGTGTAAAAACGAGCACCACGCACACAAGTGTAACCGGGGGTCAGGATTTAGGCCTCGAGATACTCGTCTTACAGCCAGCTGAGCGGGTTCAGTATCTGACCAGGATGGCTGTGGCTGACCTCAGGAATGTGGACCTGGGAGGAGACCCCGAGGAACCCCCAGGATGCACTGCAGAGATCCAATCTCTTGACTGATTGGCGGAACGACGCAACGTTCCTCCAGATGAGCTGCAGGTCGTGGCCGAGGAGGGCAGGTCCGGGCACGTCTGCTTACAAGATAGACTGACGTCAGAAGCAACTCATTCGTATCTGGATAAAGTTCGACTAACATCGATTTAAAAGCTTCCCCCTGCTGTAATTAAATTCTTTAACGTTGACCGGCGGCTCTGCCGATTCGTCCAGTCTGGTTTTTGCTTTCACAGACGAGGCTGATGTTAAGGTGAGCTTTTAACGAAGTCTGCTTCGTTTGTGTCCAGCTCAGTCTGGATCGGGTCCAGTTTGGCCCTCCTGTTTTCCAGTTCCTTTCATGTCAGGTCTATTTTTGAAGCTCGCTGTGTTTGGAAGCGGACCGCGTGAGCCCCGACGGGTCACTGCGTTCAGCCCCATCGGTCGGGCCGGGCCGGCCTGGACGAGTTTTCCGCTCTGCTGAGTTTAAAGAAGAGGCGCACACACTTCCTGGCTGTCGACTGCATTCCTGCGCTGCGGTTGTTTGGACGCTCGCAGTCTGTCTCTCAGAAACAGTTTCAAATAAATCAGATGAACTCAGCTCGGGGGCTGCTCGTTACCTCGGTACAGAGACGATCCTGCAAATACACACTGTCTTTGAATGAACGTCTCACACTCACTTTATAATTCCTGACTGATTTTCCTTTTTTATTGATTGGATTGATTAAATCTGGAGCATAAAACCGCCTCATCGCTTTTCTTTTGGTCTGTCTGTGAGCTGCAAACAGTGAGCGAGCTGTGAAGACAGGATGGAGCGCCGCTTCCTGTTGGGACATTTTGGAACGCTTGTTATTTCTGTGAGGAGGCGCCGTGTGCGAGCTGGCAGACTGTCAGTACATCTGAGAAAATGAACACTAATGTGAGTGTGCGGCTCTGTCAGATGGACATTTCTGCAGTTTCTGTGTGTGATTCTGTCTTTGTCGTGTGTGTGTGTGTGTGTGTGTGAGTCTTTTTACATCCAGATCTTGGAGGCGCTCCAGCGTCATTATCAAACTCGCATTCCTGCACTCCATCCTCCGCACTTCCTCTCAGGTTCAGTTATGATGAGCTGAGTCCTCTCAGCAGATTTGTGGCCTTTTATTTTGAAAGGTTAGGGCCCCACCGCCTTCAAAATTTTAATTATAACCTTGTAATTCCTGATTTATGTCAGATATTAAAGCTGTGTGAGGTTCATTTTTTCTCCTAAGTGAAATGTGAAGACATATTTACCATTTATATCTTGGCATATCTTCAAAATGCTAAACACAACAAATGTGCTGTAGAGCAATTCAAATAAATTCAAAGGTCAACGTAATAAACTAAAATGTTATTTCTGATCAAACGCTTCAAATGTTACAGAGAAACAAAGTCAAACATTAGATCATCATTTAATAAAAAAAAGTAAATGTTAATACAAACAGAGTATACAGAAATATCTAATGAAAATAATTTTCTTTATTTTCAAACTCTGTCAACTGTTTGTAAACAAACTCTTGAATAAATAAACAAAAACAAACACTGTGCGGAGCGATTCATTGGATTTTAATCTGGATTTTCGTGCCCATGTTCTAACGAACATCATCGAGCGATACAGAAAGTGCACGCTCCACCATCAGAATCAAGAGCTCCTTAAATGAGCACTGAGCACGCACCTGCATGAGCCAATCACAGCTCCTCCCTGCACCTGACCGCAGTGACCTCATACAGGCCATCGAGACAATATTCAGCACGGCAGAAGCTGAAGAGCTCCTCTAAGAGAGTCAGATTTAGCACGAGTGATGTGAACTAAACACGCATTCACAAGGAGTGTTGTGCGTCTGCACCACAAAGCAACACAACTAAATTATTCAGCCACCTGCAAACACACAGCAAACTGCAGGATAATCAAAGCACGAAGGCCAGAAAAATGAGACGGAGGACGCTGACGCAAATCATCTGACATCAGCTCAGCGCGGCGCGCCAGCTTGTACACATGCACTGAAATCACCAACCAATCAAAGAGAGTGCTCAACACAAAGGTCAACAGATGCGTCGTCCCCTCACACAGTTAATTTTTCCAAATCCTGCACCAATATTGGGAATAAACTAAAATAATTTCCACACATGTGCACACAACAAATCAGTTTCCTGGTTGTGCCGCAGAAATCCTACATGCTAAAATCCAAGAATTTCCCCTAGCAGGACCGGAGCTCCGCCTTCGTGGATGAGCTGTTACTACAGTAACCTCACAGCAGCCATGTTATTGGTCACGTGACACATTGAAAATGTTCCAAAAGGCTCCAACAGCACAAACACGGTCCAGAGGTCCAGTTCAGGTGAAGCTGAGCAGTCAGCTAGCAGCTACAGCCACCTGTGTCATCATCCACCCATCAGTCAAAGAGGCCACGCCCCTAATCATATAAACTTTAAGCCTTATTACAGTTTAACCAGGTGAACCCTAAAAACTTTCTTCTACTGTACAGGTGTTACGAAGGAGGACATTATCCACAGAGACAAACAGTTTGTGTATCAGGCTGCAATCATGTTTATTTCTGCTGTACAGTTTTAACATGGGAGTCTATGGGGGACTGACTCACTGCTGCCTCTGCTGGACGTCAGAGGAACTGGAATCTTTTCATTTGCCCCACCGGGTGATGTTTGGGGAAAAAACGGATGATTTATTTCTCGCTGTAAAAGAAATTCGGACAACTAATTTGGCAGAATTTAATCTGACAATTTTAAATATATTTGAGCACATTTGTTCCTCACTGATGCGCTATGTGCGGAAAAAACACCTGCTGGTCGGAGTCCTCACAGCTGGAAGTTTAATATTAGTGAAGATTTGTTTGTTTTTAATATATTTGAAGGTGTGGATGAGGCTGGGATTGTAGTGGGCTTCACCTTGCACTGAGGGTGGTGTTAGTGTCGTCTGTGTTTAGTATTTCCGTATTTGTGCAGCACCTGGAGAAGCTCAGCTACACTTTTATGTTCGTTTTAAACCAAGAAACGAGAAGAAGAGAGGCTAAGAGGATGCATGCGATCCCTAATGCGGTCCAGGTGGAGCAGATGTGCATCACCTGAGCCTCTGCACATCTGGATCACCCCTGCAGCTCCGCGCTCACACCAGCTGAAATAATCAGGTGGAGTCCGAGGATGTTTACCGCAGCCTGGTGTGTGCGTGTGTGTGTGCGTGCGTGTCCTCACCCAGCATGGAGAAGATGAAGTCCTTGGCCGTGTGGATCTCCAGAGCCCGCTGGTCGTCGTACTCCCGCTGGTCGTGCTTGCTGAACTCCTGGATGAGCCGGTTCAGATCCTCCATGCGGGCCGCCGACCTGAAGTCCAGCTCGGGCCCGCCGCCGTGCGGCAGCCTCCCGGCGGCCATGGTGGGGCTGTTCCCGAGGCTGCCCGACGAGCCAGCCCGGCCGGAGAGAGCAGGGGCCGCCATGGTTCCTCCGCGGTCACACGCTGGTTCTGCACTGCCCACGCTGCAGCTGCTCCTCTGTCGCGGACCGAACCGAACCGAGCCAAGGCGAGCCACTCCACAGTAAACACAAGCACCGGAAACCTGCCCCGCTTCCGCCACTCAGCGCTTTCAAAATAAATGCCCCCTAATTAAATTGTATTATCTTATATTATATTATATTATATTATTATCAGCGTTCACCATCTGCTTCCATCTCACCCACCCACCTATCCCAGCACCCTCCTCTGTCACACCAACCCCATGTCTTCCACTGTATTCATGGATCACCTCAGAGGTTTTTCTGTTTTCCTTCTGGCAGCTCCACCTTCAACATCCATCTCCAAACCATGCATCACAGCAGGTCTCGCTATCATCTTTTGAACCTTCTCTTTCACTCTTGGTGCTATTTTTCTGTCGTAAGTATCGGTCATATCAGACACTTGTCTCCTTTCACTCCACCCCGCCTGCAACCTCTACTTCTACCACCTCTCCTGTGCACTGACCCTTCCTTTGGGTGGTTGACTCCCGGGTATCTATCTTCCATACTTCTCTTCACCTTTCCACCTTTCTCCTGCTCATTGCTTCTATTTACTTTCATTCTTCTTCTCTTCTACAGTCTCATCCACCTATACCATACTCTCATCACATACTCTCTGTAGATCCACAAAGACCACAAAGATCCACAGTTCATCACCTTCTGACCTTCTCTATACTTCTCCATCAACACTCTTAAAGTACACTGCTCCTCAGTGATCGCCATTTCTCTTCTTCTCAACCACTCTTTCTCATATCTTCATCTTCATACCTTGTTCTTAAAAATTAGTACCAGAACACTTTTGTATTATTCCTCTGACACTCATTTGCATTTTTTGTGTTTCACTCTGAAAATAAATATCAAATTTCGTTGTATTGACTTTGGCAGCGTTTTACCTTGAAGGTCACAGGCGGATGTTGTGCTTCGTGTTGAGGATTTTGTTTTGTTGATTCAATTGTGTGCAGTATCCGCCTCTGTCCTGCGGGCGTCGCTGACGGTGCCGGAGCTCCTTGGTGACCCGGAAATGAACAACTGCTAGGCGGCCCTTCGGCCGACCTGTCGGGGTCACCGGGATCCAATATGGCGTGGAGGAGCTGCTCCGTCCTGCTCAGACTGACCGGAGATGAAGGCTTACGGAGCTCCGTGAGGGGTGGCAGGTCAGTCCCCACAGGCGGGGGCGAGCAGCCCGTCCCGGGTTACAAACAGACAGATCCTTGCTGCCGGAGTTAGCTCCGTTAGCTTCAAGGACAGTTTAGAATCAACGGGCTGTTAGCAGGTTAACGTTAGCCGCTGCTAACAAGCGGGGAGCTGCCTGGGTGTGTTTGTGTGTTTATCTAATTATCCGGTGATGTAAAGCTGTTTGTCCTATTTAAACACCCCAGTGTGCCCCCTTACATACATGCCCATTACATGCAGTTCTTCCGAAGCTCTTTCAGGTCCTCCCTCCGGCTCAGTGCAGAGGGACGCTGCTTCCGTCGGTGCCCTAAAACCCAGGGGTTAATCTCCTGTGGCCAGCTGACCTGTGCTGCTTTAGGTGGCTTTATTTATAATCCACAAGCAGTCCACTCGGACCCTTCCAATGACCAAAAGTTACTAAATGGATTCAGTGACATAAAACCAGACGTTTGTGGTAAAAATGTTTTTGGGATTGTTGCTCAGTCTGAGGCCGGCTGGTAAAAGGAGACAGCAGCTAATCCTTAGATAATTAAAAGGTTGGCAGGATGTTTATACTCTGACACACTGGTGCATTTACAGTCATGATAAAAAGAAAGTGCACCCACTCTCAGCGGGAAGGTTTTATCTAATCACGGGAAGATGAATTGAGTCGGGTCCTTGGCAGAAGTCTGTACTGCGAAGCAGGAGTTCACCATGGTAACTTGTGCTGTGAACACAACCTGCTCACCACCTACTGACCAATCAAATCTCCAGAAATTACCATCGCCTTTCCTGTGTGTGTGCAGCGTCAGTAATAAATGTAGATTCTTCGATACAACTTTGTTCCTTTGGTTATTTATTAATGATTTTTTCATTTAATTATTTTTGCCTTTTGACAGGAAACAACATTTTTTGTTGTGCTTCCTGTCTGTGGTTGTGGCAGGAGGATGCTGGCGCTTCATTAAAGAGAACTTTTTTTCTCACAGTTGTGATTCCTCGTCTGTCCACCAGGTGGCCTCAAAGCTTCCAGCAGAGATGCGGCTTCAGGAAAGCTGCAAGGAAACCCGAGTCCAAGAAGGTGGAAGAGGAGTTAGGCCCCGCCCACAGCGAATCCTCTGAAGCCGCGGCACAGCGCCGGACCCCCGCTCCTCACTGGGACCATCAAGCTCCACCCAGTCCCCCACGCGCCTTCGGCCGGCTCGTCAGGCCGCTCGTCTTTACCATCGGGGTAGGTGATGTTGTTTCGGTGGCGATGACGCCGCTGATGATGTCACGGACAGGTGTTGACTCCATGTCAGTTTACAGGCTGCTCCTTTGGCTCGGCGGCCATCTGGCAGTACGAGTCCCTCAAGTCTCGAGTGCAGAGCTACTTTGACGAGCTGCGAGCCGATTGGCTGGAGAAGGTGCGACCTCAGAAACGAGGAGACATCCGCAAAGAGGTGAGGGTTCGACGTCATCACCTGTAACCAGGCTCCACCCACACTTTGATCTGAGTCTTAATTGGCTGTCTGTGTTTTAGATCAACCAATGGTGGAACAGCCTGAGCGAGGGCCAGAGGACGGTAACAGGTGAGTCAGTGCTTACGAGCAAAGCGCTGAACTTTCACATGGGGGTTGCTGGATTGAATTTATTTTTTCCCAGGGATCATTGCTGCTAACGCCATCGTGTTCTGCTGCTGGAGAGTGCCGTCTCTGCAGCGCTTCATGATCAGATACTTCACCGCCAATCCGGCCTCCAGTGAGTCTCGCCACCGCCGCCACGATTCGTTCAGGGTCTCCGATTGAGCCTCTGTAACTGTGGCTGTTTGTTGTTGCCCCGCAGGGACTCTGTGCTCTCCCATGATTCTCTCCGCCTTCAGTCACTTCTCGTTCTTCCACATGGCGGCCAACATGTACGTCCTCTGGAGCTTCTCCACCAGCGCCGTCTCCATGCTGGGCCGAGAGCAGTTCATGGCCGTGTACCTGTCGGCAGGTGCTTTTCACTGTGGTGTAATCTCTGAGATTATCTGTGTTTGTTTATGAGTGTGACGTTGATTTTATTTCTTCCGTTTTCAGGTGTTATTTCTACGTTTGTCAGTTATGTGTGCAAGATGGCCACGGGGAGGTTCGGCCCATCTCTCGGAGCGGTGAGTGACTGCTTCACAGGTCAAACTGTACCTCGCTCAGAGTCACGTCTGTTTTATGGTTTTATTTTAGAGGACGTGTAGATTTTAGGAGGTCAGTGCGAACACACTGATGTGATTCTTTTGAGCGATTTTCTTTGGTGGACGTCTGTAAATGTTCTCAATAAATAAACAGCCTGAAGTTCCTGTTTCTGTTTTCAGTCTGGCGCCATCATGACCGTCCTCGCTGCTGTTTGTACCAAAATACCTGAAGCCAAACTGGCCATCATCTTCCTCCCCATGTTCACCTTCACCGCTGGCAACGTAAGACCCCGCCCACCCCTCTCCTCGCCCAGTCTACCTGGACAGAGATCTCTTTTTCATCTTCTGCATCAGCCCACCTGCAGCTGCTGCACATCTGCAAGCTGCTTTGAAACCCACCTGAGCTTCAGCTCCTGCTGCTGGCTTTGACCTGACTGAACTCGCGCTCTGTTTCCGTGTCTGTCTGCAGGCTCTCAAGGCCATCGTTGCCATGGATACCGCAGGCCTGGTGCTTGGATGGAGGTTTTTCGACCATGCTGCTCATTTAGGAGGAGCCATGTTTGGAATGTAAGTTAGCAAGTTAGTCGATTTTTTATTTATAAAGGTTCATTTTTAATTTTCTTTGTTAATTCACAGAGAAGTTTTTTTTTTTTACCTTCTTACAGTAATTTTCTATATTAGATGGTGGGAAAAAAACAGCTTTTCTGTCACTTAATTGTTGAACTTAATTACTTAATCACGTTGGTTTAGTGTGAGTGGCCGTGGGCGACGTCTGTATCCATAGGAACAGCTGTAAAATGTGGAAATACAGTTAAAAGTACAAAATTGATGGCTTCCTTGACATTTTCCAGAGCCAGACTGCAGTCTTTTCCGGGCCGATTCTGGTCCCTGGAACTTATGTTTGACCTCTCTGGATCAGATGGTTAATAGGTAGAAGCGGAAGTGTGAAGGCAAAGCTGTCGATTTCCTGTTTGTGTTCCTGAGTGAAGAAAAGAGCGAGACTGTAGACACGAGCTGTAGAAAGGGAGCCCGCCGAGGAGGTGCAGCGGGACCAGGGCCTCCTCGCTGACGTGTTTTGGACGTTGAAATATTTGGAAAACAGATTTATTCTGTTTTGTGACGACGTTGCAGTGACGTGTTTTTAATCAGACTTGTTCTTCTCTCCTCAGCTGGTACGTTCTGTTCGGCCACGAGTTGATCTGGAAGAACCGAGAACCTTTCGTCAAACTTTGGCACGACTTCAGAACTCGAAGGGGACCGGGAGGAGGAGAAGGCGGCGGCGGAGGGGACCGAGGAGGCGCCATTTAGGACGCTGAAACGCAGAGAATGAAGGAAATAAAATGCTAACGTAACATGTAAAGATGTATAAAATGTACAGAGAGAATCACGGAGCCCGGGCACAGGCCGGAGTCGAAGTAAAGACTCGTACTTGTATTTATAAAACATGAACGATTCCATTGTTGTCTCCTCGCCTGCTTTTGTTTACAGTTTGATCAGAGACAAAGACAAACGCGGCACAGAGGTTTACAGCAACGACCTGTCGGCTGATCGTGTGACAAACAGCCCAGACAGAACCAGTCAGAGGGACTTTTTGCCTCAAAAATCTGTAAAAGACTTAAAAAGACAACTGAGGGATTCTTAAAGAGCTCCACCTACCTCAGGTGAAACTTCAAACCCCATCAGGACGCCGTGTCTGAAACTAGAGTCTGGCTGCTGCTGCAGAACGAACCGGACGACTGAACAAACACCGTGTTTGCCAAACAGGCTGAAGTCCACCAACAGATCAGACTGATGGTGTCAGAGCGCGATCTGAAGGGTCGTCACGGAGAGCGTCATACGCCTGCTGCGATTGGCTCACAGCTTTAATAAAGCCCTGTGATGCTCGTGGGTTTAACTTTCTTAAAATAGACTCGATGATATTTGTGTTGTGGAAAAATAAACTGATCAAAACCTGATTTTCTGAGATTTATTCAAAGTTTAAAACAAAGGGACCAAAAACAATGCAGCACCAACATCAACAAGTAAACAAAATACTAACAGCTCCTTTATAGCCGTTGTCTTGATGCAGTCTTTGTTCAGCTGTAGGGACCTGTTCCCACAGTCGTGTAGCAGTGGTCTGATAATGACGGCAGAGCTTCACACTCATTCTTTGTTACAAACCAACAGCACGCAGAGAGGAGAGCAGCTGAAGCGCAGCACACCAGAGCTTGTGACACATTATTTTGGTTTTTGAAATCGATGAATGAGACAGAGATGAACACTGAACACCTCAAACTAAAGAAAAGGCCGACCCTCGCTCAGAGACTCGCACTTTTTTAATGTCTCTTTAATAAAATGCACTCATTCAAACCTTTTACCTGATTCACAACTGAGATCAGACATGAGTGTGCACATCTGTGAGACCTCGGTGATGCTGAATGATCTGTGAGGGATTTAGAGCAGCACAGAGGTTCTTATTTCATACAAACAACATATTCCCACATCCAGAGAATCGGAGTATTAAACTCCACATCTGTCAGCAGCTGAAAACATCTGGAGCTTTTCAAACCAAACACTTGACGAAGGAGGTGCGAGGTGTGCGAACCCTCTGGTTCCTGAGGGAACATTTGCCGTTAAAATCACCGCAGCTTGTTTGCAGTCGTCTTACTAAAGCAAGGACGGACTTCCCAGATAAAAGATCACCTGTTGTTGGTCCTCTTGTATGTCAAAGCCTTACAGAGAGAAGAGCTGCTGCAGCAGGATAGGAAACCTGCTGTTTTCAGTTTATCAAAAAGGCTCTGAAGGACTTTTAAACCACAGGTTTCCTTCTTTTGGTATATTTTGTCCCACTCCTGCATAGAAGCAGGGTTTTATCTTTGACGGCTGAAACCAGCTCATCACAAACGGTGGGAGGTGAAACTGGGATTCCTGAATGTCGATACTGATGTGTGTTTAGAGACGGTTTGGCCTTTCCCAGAGTTCATCGACCCTGAACAGCAGCAGACCTCAGAAGATCAGACCCGCTTCAAACCGCCGCGCTTCACATCGCAGACACAACCTGAGCGACGCCTGCAGAGACACAAACCCTGGAGAAGGCCTTTCTGCAACCTCCAAACCTGTGCCGACGGTAAGAACCGATCCATCAGACTCCAGCCGTCAAACCTTTAGCTGCACTTTAGCCTTTAACAACTGGCTCAGGTGACGTGTGCGTTTCGACAGGTCTGTACGGGTGAAACTGAGCTCCACGTCTCCTCTGCGGCAGATAGTTCCTATTTTCAAATGAAACACGATAGTGGGGATGCACACTCTGCTGGGACGGATACGTCCTCTTTGTTCATCTCCCTGAAATTCGTTTCTTTAGCTCAAATGGCCTCTACAGTCACCACATCCCAATCCAGCAGAGCACCTTTGGGGTGTGGGAAATGGGAGATTCACATCGTGGATGTAAAATCCCCGAGGAATGTTTCCAGCACCTCGTTGAATCTGAGACACGAAGAGCGAGAACAGTTCTGAAGGAAAAATGTGTCCGACCTGTACTAGCAGGGTGTATATAATAAAGTGGCCAGCGAGTGTAAATCACACAGTGTCCCAACAGTGATACTTTTACTATAATCACTGATGAAATCCTGTTACACGTGTTTGGAGTCACACCGAGACGGGAAATCGTAGTTGACTTTGAGTCGACCGCCTGCATTTGAGTTTGTGTTTTACAAACTGGCTCGGATCTTCCCACAGTGAGCTCGTGCACCACGTCCATCAGCGGTGATTTACTCTCTGTGCTGCAGGCAGCTCAGAGTAAACTCTGTAAACACAGAAGTCAAAGCTGCTCTTTGGACTTTGGTCCACGTCACTGATCCGAGTGCTGTTTTCCTGTGTTATGTTCTGTTAACGAAAATAGAAAAAATACACATATATCTTTAGTATCAGCTCCGAATATTATCTGAGTTCTTGAAGAAGTAAAAAATAATATTAAACACAACATTTAATACTACGTTGATTGGTGAGCTTAATTTCAGCTTAATTTCAGTCACTGATACTTCATGGATGTGTCAGATGTCACACGGCCCGAGAGCAGAGCCCTGAGGAACTCCACAAACTCCACAGCTCGTGCCTCCTCCTTCTTCAAAATCATCTGTTTCCAGGTGTTCCAGGTGTTCCAGGTGTGTGCGGAGACGCTGAGCAGAATGGCGGTGGGCCTGCAGATTGTGGGTCTGTTTCTGGGCGTGGTGTCCTGGTGTCTGCAGTCCAGCTGTACCTCCAACCAGGTGTGGAAGATGAGGAGTCAGTCGGAGTCGGTTACCACCAGCCAGTGGCAGTTCGAGGGCCTGTGGATGAGCTGTGCTGCCACCTCGTTGGGGTCCATCCAGTGCAGCAAGTTCAAGACGGTGCTGGGACTGTCGGGTGAGAACGGCTGCTTCGTAATCATCAGCAGCTATTATGGAGTTATGATGATGGCTCAGTCGGAGCACAGGGAAAGGTCCACAGCAAGGACAATTATTTTTCATTCATTGATGAGAGCATTAGTTTTGGAAAAAAACTCATCTCTGTTTCTGCCTGAGAGCTGAGACAGAAATAAGAGAGGTCATATATCTTATTTATAGCGAGTTCTTATCTTTTGCTGCCCAAACAAAGTAACAGCTTGTTCATGAACTTTAATGAGTCCCATGAGGACAATGTTGCTTAATGTTGTGGGAACTAGATGATGGCTTGTTCCCACAAGATAAACTGGGTTTATAAAAAGGGAAAAGACATCTGCAAAAACTGTAAAGCTGTGCGACGAGGAAGATGTTCATTTACCTGTAATGATGCTTTGCAGCTCACCTGCAGACCTGCAGGGCTCTGATGATCCTGTCCCTGCTCTGCGGTCTGACCTCCATCATCGTCTCCGTGCTGGGACTCAAATGCACCAAACTCGGCAGAACGCCCGAGCAGGTCAAAGCCAAGATCGTCCTGAGCGGAGGGATCCTCTTCATCCTGTCGGGTACGAGGCTTCGGGACTGGAGCAGAAACAAACCCCAAACCTGTAAAAAAGCAGCGTTTTCGTTTTGTTTCTCCTTCCTGCAGTTCAACCTGCACAAACTGGAAGCTGCAATTTCACTTGTTTCAAATTATGGCTGTCGTACAGGAAATGTCGACGTAGACAGAACATGTAAATGACGACATACAGTCTGTGTTTGTGCTATGATCAGAACTTCACGGGGAGTGTTTCTTTGTGGAAGAAGAAATGGTGATATTTAGAGAACAGATATCGCTGCATGTGCACATCAGTATTCAGGATGGAATCATCTTTATTCCTCATTTAACTGAAAACAAACATCTAAAAAATATTCAGATTAAAACGAGGCTTTTGCAAAGTTCTGGGATCTGTGGAGACACCGGAGCTCGAGCAGCTGGAAACTGAATCCTGAGCTTCTGTGTTTTTCTTCAGGTCTCTTCACTCTGATCGCCGTGTCCTGGTACGCTGCCAGAGTCATCAACGACTTCTACGACCCGCTCTACGGAGGAGTCCGGTGAGCAGCAGTGTGTGTGTGTGTGTGTGTGTGTGTGTGTGTGTGTGTGTGTGTGTGTGTTCCTGCTGCTGAATCTTTAGAGTTTGTGCTGCAGGTTCGAGCTGGGTACTGGTCTGTATCTGGGCTGGGCAGCCGCTGGTCTGGCCATACTGGGAGGATCTATGCTTTGCTGCTCCAGTAAGACTACTCCCTCCAGCCCACCTGCTCGGTAAACATACACACCCATCATCGTCTCCTTATTTAATGCTCAGTAATGACTTCTAAGTTTGTATCAGGCTGTAAAGATGCTCATTTCTAAAGTAAAGTTGGTCATTTTAACACGGGAGTCTATGGGACTCCCTGCTGAAGCCTCTGGTGGACGTTAGAGGAACTGCAGGATTCATTGTACAGATGTTATCATAAAGAAGAACGAAAAAGAAAGAAAATGAAACGCTGCAAAGAGTGTTGAGTAACTGACGGTTTTGCATATTAGTGAAGCTTTTGTGCAGGTGAGAGCACTTCAGGTAACAGACGAGCTGACGACCACAAATCTGATTATATAAAGTATGTATATAGTTTAAAAAGTTGGTGAGCGAATCTGTTTCATGTACATCGCTGTTGCTCCGCCCTCTAACCTTCATCTGCTCCCCTGCAGGCAGTTTTCTTACTACTCCACCACCGGCCAAGGTCGGAGCATCTACAGAGCAGCTCCGGCCTCAGACGCCAGCGGCTCCAAGGCTTACGTCTGAACCGACCGACCTCCACCGTCCTTTGTTAGGCTCGTGCTGTTTTCTGAAACATGGAATCGCCTCAGAATCACACTGCAAATAAAAGGTCTCCTGAAGCTGTGTGGCCAAGCAGTACCAAGTGTGTCCAAGAGAGGGCGCCACAGGGAATCGCTCTCAGAACTTCACAACAGATCAATTTATTTATTAGGTTTTGCTGTTTCAATTGAAAACACTTTGTGGTTCATTTACATTTGACTTTTATTAATCACATTTACCTGTATGTTTGAATTAATTTCACATTATTAATTTTCTATAGTTAACTTCAGTTTACCTTTTTTAGGATATTAAAGAGAGGAAAGGTTATCATCTAACTAATCATGCTGACAGATCTGTGTGCAGTTTCCAAATGTGACGTTGCAGAGAAAGAAACACGTGTGGTGAAATGAAACTGAGAGAATAAAGATGTTTATTAATGCACACAAAGCTAGAAACCTACTGACAAATTCAGCCTTTAGATTCATGACATCACTGATGAACAGACATTAATTAAACGTTAAATAAAACGATCCATTAAAAGGTTTGAATAAAACTTTATTATTTCCCTTTTTAAGACTGTTAACATGTCGCAGGTGTGTTCAGGTGCGTGACTGCACTGTGCTGCTTGTGTGCGTGCTGGCTCACGGGAACGCTGATGAACACTACAAATCCAGCTGCAGCCCAGCGTGCACAGCAGTAACATCAGTCTATCCACCAGATCTCCAGTTTGGTTTGAGAGCTGATCTCAACCTGCAGATGTTTCCTGCTGGGATCTTTGTGCTGATGTCAATTCTTAGCAGGTTGTGTCTTTATTTCAGGAAGCTGACGCTCATCTTGGTATCAATGTCCATTTTCTCCAGTGACTGAAAAACAAATGAACACAACAATAATTTTTTAAATAAATTTGATTTGAAGAAAGTCCCTCCTCCTCCTCCTCCTCCTCCTCCTTCTTCTTCTTCTTCTTCTTCTTCTGTTTCTCAGACAGAAATAAATGCTGGTCCTAAATCATGTGTGAGCTTTGAGAGGTGTTTGAACCACCACACACAGTATATTTTATACATTTATTATTGTATTTGTGTGAGAGCCCAGATTTTTGATCAGATGCAGCATGAAGCAGGTAAGAGTCTCACCTTTTTGAACTCGTCAAAGGAGATGGCATCATCTTTGTCGAGGTCGGCCTCCTGAATGGCTCGCTCAGCTATGCTCTGCAGCTGCTCCTCGGTCACCTGCAGCCCCAGCATCGCCCGCAGAACCTGAAGGACGCAGGACACAAGTATTAATAATGTACCAACGATGCTGATCGAAATCCTCTCCGAGACCCGTTTTTCTGCAGAACTAAAGAACATGCGAGTGGTGGACCCTTCTATGCAGATGACACACGATTATTTTTCTGATTCTAGAAAACTAAAACTAGCTTAACGCCACAGAGGATTTCTTTGAGGGCAAGCTGGGCCAAGCAACTGTTTTCCTCTAGTGCAAGTCCACAGCAGCTCCATCTGCTGTGGGAAACACTTCGGAAATAAGGGATCAGCCAAAGTACCTGCTACTTCTTCTTTTCTAAAATAATAATCACCCCAGTGGGCTAGCTTTATACTGTAGGAGGGGCTCGGTAATGTTTTCTTTCAGCTAAATAAAAATTCTTCTCTCACTTCCCTCCATTCTGCAGCCATGCAAAAACCCCTGATCTTAGCCAAATGTGAGTATGAGCTCCTGCGTCCTGGTTGCAGGTGTGTAATTTGTGCAAACAATGAAGACCTGACTGACAGCCCCACACACCAAAGACAGACTGCACAGGAGAGTCTCTGTGCATGGGAAGGAACTATGAACTTGTCAGCGATGAGGAGAAGAAATGAAAACTCTCAAATAAGTGGACACAGACCTGAAGAAGCTCCTCTCTGGAAATCTTCCCATCTCGGTCCAGATCGTACAGCTGAAAGGCAACTGAGCAGCTTCTACATTATTTTCTTTATTGTACGCAAAGATAAAATAAAAGACAGAACAAAGTGACCTGGACTCACATTTGAGCTTCCTGGTCCTGCTGCTGGGGAGCTCTTGCTGTGTTCCTTCTTTGTTTCGGTTTCTGTCAGTTGGACGGAAATGAGCCAGAATCCGGACAAAGGAGGAAAAGTCCACGGTATCCTGTCTGGAGAGAAATACTTCCTGTTTACCCTTCACAGTGTCACCTGACCAGTGCCTGAGTCTAGACCTCTGCAACTCAAATGAGTTGATGTGACAGTCCTTGCTCTGTCAGTGCAGAAACAAGTGATTCCTGTGATAACAGCAGGCTGTCGTACCCCGAGGAGAAAAAGGCTTCTATGATTCTGCCTCCGATGGGGTTCATGGCCAAACCTCCGAGCGCTTCAAAGTCGTCAGGGCTGCGATACAGAAGGAGACAGACAGTCAGAGGCTCTGGGACACTGACGTCCCTCAGAGTCTCACAGGCTTTGTTTTAAATCTTTAGATTTTTATAAAGAAACACGACCTGTTTGTTTTTCTGCAAAGGTTTCACTTTCAGCCTGCATGATGTTTAAGAGCGGTCATATTAAAGCAGGGTTATTATAGTTAACTCAAACTTAACTAAAGATCAAAACTAGATGTGAAAAAACATTTTAAACTAGACGTAAACAAACTTCCTGAAAGGATTTCATGAACTTAGAAACTAAACTTCTGATAGAGAAGAAGTTTTAGACTTTGATTAAATGTTATCACTGTTTGTGTGATGAGACTTTGACGGACGCTGAATGTCCTCAGGACTGTGAGTCGCTGCTTTCCAAAGGTTGTATAGTTTTATATTTTCTGGACCAATTTTCCTCAATCATGCCTCTCACGTATGCCCTCATTACATTATTACTTAAAAAGACTAAAACTAACATTAATAACACTAAAAACTAAAAGTAAACATTTTGAAACAATGAAATCTAAACTGAAAGGAAAAAAACTGCTCTGGAAAAACCTGAAGCTAAACAAAAAGCCAAAATGAAATGAAAGTATAGCTCTCTGTCTTCATCTCAAATGGGTTGGCGTTCGGGCTTTGGAGCCAGCAGACATTAAAGAGTTACCTGACACAGTCACAACAGTGACTCTGAATTCATCCTGTTGACACTTTGTGTGGCCGCTGATGTTTGGACACATCAGGGAAAGAGATCCTGAAGATGAAGGTGTTGAACTGGTTTGGATCAGAGTCTAGTCCTCCAGCTTCCTGTTTCTCAGAGCGACCTGATGAAGTTTATGTCTGGTCTTTGACCAGGTCACACAGCGTTTCGGCAGGTTGTCTAGAAACATCTTTGGGAACTTTGCAAAGTTGTTTTGTTTTGTGTTGTTTCGAGTTAAGTGTTTGAAGTATCTTGAATGACTGTTTCTTCATGTTTTCCCGTGACTGTGAGATTGGGGGGAGCGCTGCTGCAGCAGTGTTACATATTTCTGACGCAGACGGATAAAACTAAATAAACTAAATAAACTCATCTTCAGGCTTATTTCATTCTGGGATGTTTTTTGGGGAAACAAACAAACCCTATAAAAACAT
The DNA here is from genome assembly GCF_057381915.1 of Diplotaxodon limnothrissa. NCBI lineage: Eukaryota > Metazoa > Chordata > Actinopteri > Cichliformes > Cichlidae > Diplotaxodon > Diplotaxodon limnothrissa. The sequence goes on along the minus strand of NC_140609.1, from coordinate 40,659,212 downwards.
TATTGTTATTAAGCTGGATGATGATTGTGAGCAGTGCGTCCACACACCTGAGGTATCCTCTGTTGTCTCTGTCCAGACTCTCAAACCTGTCGTGCAGACGGAGGAGATGAGCAGACGAGACTGAAACAGACACGATTTGTTCTTTACTCAGAGTAAACTTTAACAGCTCAGTCAGTCTTTGCAAATACTTGCTGAGGGAAGAAGTATGACTGTCTTCAACAGTAACTTGTATGTCGATACCTCAAATACACCAGAGGTTTGTTTGCAGTATCCAGGGTGTGCATATATTAAATATATTATGTAATCGCTCAAATGGGTCGAACAGGTTTGAGCAGAAATCCTGTGACATCAAAATTAAAGGAGAAGAAATTCAAATAAAGGAAACCAAAAAGAAAAGATCAAAAACGAATAGCTTATGGTCCCAAAGTAAAAGAAATAATAATTATATGTAATTATATTTCTTATTACGAAAAACTAATGTTTCATCTGGGCTTAATCAGCCATCGAGCACAGTCGTGTTTATCTGCCCACAGCGTCCTTATCAGCGAGGACAGTTCAGGGTGTTGCCACGGAAACGCACACAAACAGCCGACGATGAGCTCACACACGGGAAACAGCAACAACTCACACCGTCGCCGTTACAGTCTCACATGAAAGCTGAAAGTGATGTTGAGTCCCCCCCCCCCACACACACACACACATTTCCTATTGACAATAACTGTTTTGGGGTTTTCCCAATAAAGAGATCAAGACCCCACGATGGGAGAAATACGAGTACACGCACACACCCAGCATTGACATTAAGCCAAACTCTGACATTTAATGACTGATTTTGTGGTTCAAACAAACAGACTGTGTAGAGACATTTAAGTGTGTAATATATGTATGAGGTGTATGGCACACATGCTCACACATTTAACATTACAGTAAATATTGGTCTGAATTCAGCACTTTGGAGAGAGCTTAAACTGGGCAGGTGAATCGTAACCCCGCTGAGCTTTTAATGAAGCTGCAGATTTTACCATCAGCACCTTTAGAGCCTCTGAAACGATTGTCTTCTTAAATTTACGGTTAAAAGAAGAAAAATGTTCACATCCTGAAGTTCAGCTCGTTGTTAGGGGTACACCTCGCTGGTACTTCAGCGTGATGTTCAAGTTTGAGATGATTTGAATTTATGACATGGTGCATTATCCTGCTCAGAAGATGGTACACAAAAGCATGGACGAGGACAGCGACAGGACTCAGGTACGTGGGCGTCAGCTGGCACATCTGGAAAGGCTCCATAAGCGCTGAAAGGTGTAAAGTGTTGTCAGAGCAACATCTGCTCCATGCAGATGTTTCTCAGGAAGGCCTTTGTGTTTGAGCCGGATGAACTGCAGACTGCTTCTATAACAGCCTCACGGCTTCAGAGGAGCAGAGGAGCCTGCAGTCCAGACCTCTGACCAGCTGACAACATCTGGAGCATCATGAAAGCAGCAAGAGGACGAAGCAGAGCCAGGACTGCTGAGCAGCTGGAATCCTCCATCAGACTGGTGTTAGAGAGCAAACATGGACCTGTCCTACTTTTACAGACGTGTCGCTGCATCATGTTCACAAGGAGCTCATATTTTTATCACCATGGTTCATGTTCACAGTTTCAACATTTGTTATGTTTTTATGTTCAGTTATGAATAAAATCTGAGTCTATAAGATTCTGTGCTTGTAATTACAGGCTGATCACAGCTGGAAACCTGCCTCGGTCAGCTGTGTTTAATGTCTCCCAGCTGCCTGTCGATGTGTGCTTGTACATACATGTTGTAAAAACCTGAGATATTAAAGACTTTTAACTGCTGTAAACTTTATCCCAGGCTCGTCTGTTCTCTCCTCTCTAGTTTTCCTCAAACTTGCTTCAGATGCTTCAAAGCAGAAAAAACACTCACATCCGGTTTGGCGCATGAGCTCCTGGGCGTTGGGGATTTTGTTCCTGCTGGAGCTGCTGGAGCCCATCCTGCTGCCGGTGTCGCTGCGTAAACCCAGACTTTCAGTTGCTGCAGTTCAAGCCCGATGAATTTATCTCTGCGCTCTGACCGAGGTGTACGCTCGCGCCCACTGCTGACATACAGACCAGCCAATCACCGCTCGCCAAGAACCACACTCTGATCAGTGGGAGGTCCATAAACACATCCACCGTACGTCTGTGCTCTGAGAGATAACTGCTGCAGGAGATAAAGAGCAAATTCAGTTTGAACGATTGAGGATTATTTCAAAGATATGTGACGGCTTGACCCACACCTCCCCTCCCACATCCGCACAGACCCCCCTGAACTCTGTTTGAGTAAGCCGTTTACAAGTATTTCCTGAAGTGGGGTTGCACACAAAGCACTGATATGTACAGCAAGAAGAAACAGTTATCTCGTAGGCTTTTGTTTGGCTGTCACAAAAACATAATCTGGGAAACCACCTCCAGACAAAGACTTCTGTCCTAACCAGGACCCTGAAGACAATGAGTACAAATGGTGACGAGTAACAGCTGCTGCTCAGATGTGCTTAGAGAGGCTGATAATGTTGGTGGCATTTTTGTGTCATGAAATCAAATAGAAGCAAGTCTGTAAAGTGTGACGGAGAGAAAGACTGTGAGGCTGAGTCTGCAGGAAGGAGTCGGTCCGGCCCTACACACCGATCCAAACTAACTGTGACAGCTGCTTCAGAGCTTTGAGGGAAACGGCTGCTCTGATCTTCAAACCGAATAAACACGTCGGTCCATTAATGAACACTAGATGGAGCAGTTTCCACATATATGTGCACAGCAAGAGCGCTCACAGTGGTTGGACTTTCTGCTCATGCAGGTCATGAGTCTGCAGATTCAGGTGTCTTTAGAGTGCACGCTGACACTGTGTGAGAAGTATTACATACATTTTATGACACCCTGTAATGTAACTGTAATCAGATTTGAATTTCATGTAATATTTAGAATTTTAACTTTAGATATTTAATCTTTTTTTCACTGTTTATCTTCCAAAATGACACAAAAGTCAAAGAAAAGTGTCTGAAAGTCGAAACAGAACTTAAAAAATCACTGCCACTGCAGACGCCCCGTCATGACCTCACCTGACCTCACCTGACCTCACCTGACCCTGTGCATCTCCCCTGATTGAAAACTCTAACTTGATTTTGAGCTTGATGATTAGAGGACGTGAGGAGTGAAGATGGTGCTGATACGTTACTGAGGAGAAGCCGCGGGGCGGTTGCTGCCACAGGTGATCTTTGAGTTTAAACTCGTCCTCTGTGCGAGTTCTGACTTTCAGACAGATCTTTTTCTCCTGTTTGTTGAGCTTTTAACATCCGAGTTCAAGTCGTGAAGGAGAAGTGAAAGGCTCACCAGAGAGACACGGGCAGCAATATTCTTAGAAGACCTGGCGGTGCACTCACAGGAAAAGTGACCGAATCAGTCGTGTTCAAAATGAAAGAGAGCCGAGTTTCAACTGTCAGCTGAAGCGATTGCAGGGAAAGTACAGTAATCAGACGTGTGAGGGTGTGGGGTTTTCCTCGGAACATATTAGAACAGCAGACAGACCTGAAGGAGTGCATCTGAGCAAGTGGGTAAAAAGCTTATCAAAGATAAATCGATAACACGTGGAGCTTCACAGAGGGTCCTGCTGCCCCTAGTGGCCCCAAAGCAGCTTTAAGTGTGTTTGTTTGTGGCGCATTTAGATGCTATTACCAGCAGTGCAGCGCTCTGATGGTTTATCAGAAGTAATTCAGCTTCTCCCTCCGGACTTGGACACAGTTAAGTCTTCTTTGGCCGGTTATCAGAGAGTTTTCAGTCTTTCCTGCCAACACTTAAATTGACTTATCAGTTCTGTTTATCAGTTGTTGCTTTCTGTCTGTCAAAATGTGTGAACTGCAGGATATGCACGAACCATAAATCCTGTCCCGTCACATGCCCGATGCGTCGGTTTGGTTAAACTTGTCTTGGCAGAGACGTTCTCACTAAAACCGCCCGGTGTCACTCAGGAGCACTGCAGCCAGGTTCGGGAATAAAACCCCGACGTGATCATATTAAGGATGAAACACAGTCCAAGGCTTTATCCTTCAGTAAGGTAACCAGTGACGTACTCGCCCAACAGACTCAGTAATCACACTTCTGCTTCAGTGCTTCCTCCATCGTCGGAGCGATGTGTCAAAGCCTTCCTCGGCTCCCAGCAAATTCAGAAATCACATCGGTCCTGCACTGGTGCCCACTCAGCTCTACGGCTGGGTTTATTGCACCTGCGGCACAACTGCACTGTGTGCAGCGTTTTCACGTCACTCTCAGCCAGTCATTACTTTCTAAACAGGGACTGCAAGAACTTAAAACAATCCATATAAAACATAGACATATGCCTGATAGAACATGCATACCATCACTGCATAGATCCATGCAGATCCAGTCCTTTTCCCTCTGTGTATTTAGCTCAGACCATTTCCTCCACTTGTAGAATAATGATGCAATTAAATGGCCAGCAGGGGGCGACTCGTCTGGGTGCAAAAACACTCATGGTTGCACAGCCTCCTGAGACCCAGCCTGTTCATCCATGTCCTCTGTGATGGACATTTGTTTTTGGTATATCTGTTGACTTATTTGAGCTGCCCTGCTAACATCCTGGGCCTCTGTTAGCTCCAAAGAGGAAGGAAACCACAACAACAGTTCACCTCTAATACAGTTTTTTTCCTCGGTTCTCGGGAGGATAGAAGTTTGTGGGAAAGCGTCAGCTCCTTCATCACAGTCCCGTTAAAGTCGGAAAGGATGAATATTCATTAGATGCTTTCTGGCTGATGACTGTGTGTCATCGTTTCCACTCTTACATGCTTATGTTGTAGATTTATAGATTTATCATGTACTTATAGTACCGACTCACTCTGTAATATATATTTTACATCCATCCTGAGCCTGTCCAACTCCAGCATTACCTTACAAGAACAAAAAGCTAGCAAATTTTCATTCTGTTATTTACAGGATGTGCTTTCTGAGACGCGTGCCATTGAAATAAAAATGGTTTCATTGGGGCATCGAGCCAGCCAACGATCTCCATTTCCCATAATCCTCGCCCTTTCTTCGTCTGTTGCTCTCTGAGATTTGGTTTTTTCCAGGCTGGGAAATGAAAGCACAGGTATGTTGGGTATGCGGTGACAAGCGACACGTGGGCGAGTACTTGGATGACAGACTAAACAATAGGCCGCATGCCGCAACAGTCACAGGGAACTCGTAGGTGTCATTTCACCACTTTTTCACCTGCCAACACAGTTACAGGAAAAGCAACAAAACAATGACTAACAAAATCACAAAGAAGCAGAAAACCTCCACAAAATGACTCAAAAATCACAAACAGTTACTAAAACCACACAAAACTGGACAACACTAATAGAGAAACATCACCAGGAAATGACTCAAGATGACATAAAAACCACTAACGTGGATTCAAAACCACAAAAAGGGTTTTAAAAAGCCACAAATGAATATGTGGGACTAAATATCTCAGGGACACAAAATGAACAAAAAGAGACATGAAAACACTAAAAAGTGATGCACAAAGACCAAGAGGCACGAAAAAGCCTAAAACAACAAGTCAATAAACTCTGTCACGAGTCACACAATCACACAAAGCTACAAAGACACAAAAGGAGACTAAATTCCCAAAAACAAAGCAAAACCAGCAGAAAATCACTCAAAACCACACAAACCTTTGTGCTTATGAAATCGAGGCGATAGTTTAGGTAAGTGTGAAAACTGCAGTTCCTCTGATGTCCAGCAGAGGCCCCGTAGACTCCCATGTTAAAGTTTTACATGTTTAACGCCTGATACAGAAACTGTTTGGCCCGTGGACGGTTTAGTCCTTCGTGTCAGCTCTATCTGGATTTTAGTTAAGGGGCGTGGCTGCTTTGACTGACAGGTGCATGTCGTTACCTGTAAAGTTCATGGATGCAGGAAGTTTCATCGTTCCTGCTGGTCAAATACGGTCACTTCAAAAAACCAACACGGCGGTCCAGCAGCAAGGCTTTTAAACATCCTCATGCCAACAGGTGGCTACATCCATCTTTTACATACAGTCTATGTGGTTGCAACACAACCAACGGTGGAAAATATTTGACCCAACCTAGAAAACCTGCAGAGTGTGATTGATGATCCGTCTGACATAACGGTTGTTTGAGATGAAAGCTGCCTGAGCTTTCAGAAACAGTAACTAAGGTTTGTCTTAGCAGGTGAAATTTGATTAGGATTTTTTTAACGTTTGCATCAACCGTCAGCATGCATCACCAGCACGACGCTGGCTTTTCCCCCTCCTGTCGTGCAGGATGCGTGCTGTGAAAGGCTGCACGCTCTAGCTGCTCCTGATCAAACACGACGTCTGTGGCTCTTTGAGCAAAATCACAGCGAGGATTTGTGAGTGTACGACGGGCCAATCAGAGACCTCGACTTTTGGTTATAACAGGAGCAGTGGTTCAAAGGTAGACAAACTACAGCTCATCTGACCCCGCCCACTCCGGCTGACTGACAGGTGCACTGACTGACAGGTGTGGATGGATGTGAGAGGAACAGGCCAACAGAGCCACGGCTCTGCTCTGCTGTGCCTCGCTGGGCTTTTGTCCCGACTGTCACAAACAATGAAACTGAAAGCATGTCAGCGTGTGTGTGTGTGTTGGCAGAATTCCAGCAGGAAATGAATGAAGTTTTCCTGGTTGAGTGAACTTTGACCCTGTTTAACTCCCTCGACTGCCCACCGCCAGTTAGTGCACAGAAGCTGCCGAGAAGCCAAAAGAGGTAAAAATCCAGTGAATATTAAAATAGAAGCAGATTTAATGACACTCTGCAGACGGCTGTTGCTCATTACCTCACACACCTGAGGTGTGCTTTAGCCTCAGGTATTAAACAGGTGTAACCTCGCACAGCAGCAGGAGCCACACTGTTGGAGGCTCCAGCGAGTCAGTCCCCACAGACCTCCATGTTCAAACTTAGCCAGTAAATCTTTTATATGAAGGTTTCTATGCAAGTTCCAAAGACCAGCATGGTAGGGTCAAAACACAAACCCGAGGCCTAAAACCATCCATGTCCTCACCAAACAAATGAAACCGAGCATAAAAACTATTCGTGGAGTCTTACGGGGTCATTAAAGTCTAAATGTTGGATCCTCTGGGGAGCAGGAATGTGATTTCCTGCTTTACAAATGCATGAATATTTTGCACTGATGGTCTTCTTGTTCTCAGCGAGCTGTTTTCAGGTCCGCTGATGTGCTCGTGCAGGTTAAAGTTTGTAAAGGAATCGGTGCAACAGGCAGGATGTTGGGTCTCATTACAGGCCGGCGTGGGCTCAGTGGGATCTTCCTCCTCCTCCTCTCCGTCTGTCTGTCTCCTGGTAGAAGCTGGACCGCTGAGCGTATCCTCTCATTTGTCTGCAGAAACAAGGGCACAGTTATATAATTACATTCCTCGCATACTTTTCTGCAAGGAAAAGAAATGAACGTTTTAAGGAGAATATTTTCAGCTCCAGCAGTCACACTGGGAGCTGACCAGTACAACCAGTCCTGCAGTCTGATCCAATAACCTGTGTTTGCTCGTTTGGTGGGACCGAACAGTGATACAGCTGAAGCTGGTACTCTCCGTGACGATGAGGTTTGGGATGAGACTCTGATCGTACATCAGCAGCATGAGGGTTGGTGTATGGGTCATGTACAGTAGTGTGTGTGTGTGTGTGTGTGTGTGTGTGTTTGTGTGTGTGTGTGTGTGTGTGTGTGTGTGTGTGTGTGTGTGTGTGTGTGTGTGTGTGTGTGTGGGGTAACGGTGGTATCACAATCAGAGTGAGGCCGGAGTGAGAGTGCGGTATTTCCTCGCCGCCTGTTTTCGTCTCTGCACAGGAAGCCGCTGCACTGAACTGACTTTATGTTTACACAAGAAAACAATCAGATTTGTGACTCACACGGAGCTCCGCCCATTCACTTCCTGTGCAGCGGCTGGCATCAGGCATTCCCCGTGTCACCTGTGTACTCATACACACCTGCCAGTTATGTAAGAGCTGTTTCTGGTAAAGCCCTTCGCTGTATTAGACGTATTAGCAGTGATTTAACCTGATATTCAACTGATGAACGTTCAGTTTCACATTTGGAACGTCTGATCTGAACTGACTGAAATCCTGTAAACGGCGTGACCTCAGCCTCGGTTTCTGGTCTGCGAGGCTGAGCTAAAAAAGAGACGCCGATCTGACTTCTGTCGAATTGAACATCTTAATATCAAAATACATTTTGGATTTGACACTCGCGTGTTGTCCAAAATTTCAGATATTTGCGATGCTGTGTAAAATTATAAATGTAAAAAATAAGTGAAGGCAGTGATTTCCCAGTCTCATAAACTAGATTTTATTCCCAATAGCACATAAATGTATCCAATGAGAAAATGCGTCACTGAATTTGATGACAACACATCTCATAAAAGGTGGGATTGAAACAACAAAACGCTGGAAAAATAAAGATCTGGAGGAACATTTGGTAACTGACGAGTTTAATTAACAGCAGATCAGGGAGATGAGTTTCTCAAGAGGTTCAACCTGGAATAATGTTGCTCAACATAAAATTGTGAGGACTGAATATGTGATCATCTGCAGCACATAAAAGCATCAAAAGATTCAGAAATCTGGAGAAATCTGTGGGCAACAAACGGTGTTGGAGGTGTGTGATCTTTGGCCCCGCAGGGCAAATGCAAATCAGGAACGCCGGCAGTGTCAGGTCGCTGATGGTGTACAGATCTCTGAAGTCATGCTTTTCTTTGCCCTGGTCTCTGCAGGCCGTGCTGTGGACATCTTTCGCCAGTGATGCTGGAGGACCTCTGGCGGTTTATTCAAGCTCATGTGCAAGTTGAATAAGGAAGATCTGCAGTCTCACATCTGTCTGCTTTCCAGGTGTTTGGTGCTTAATCTAAGATCTACATCTCTTCCACTTTCCCACGCTCTCATTGCAGCATCACTGCTCTACTTCAGGCCAATCAGCCTCCACTTTATGTGGTTTAAATCAGCGCTCTCCATCATTTTCCCTTTCAGACTCTGATTTGTTTAAACCACCTCCCCCCAGTGTCACTGAGGCTCCATCCAAGCGTCCATCTTCATCTCCGCCTCCACCACCAGGGGATCCTGCCCTAATCCCTCTCCCTGCTGGCATTCCGATTGCCAAACATCTTAACCGAATTCTGTATATCAATAAGTCGTGTTCAATTCCTTCTAATAATCTCTCCTCATTGAACTGACATTTCTGCCAGTGAGTAACCGCCACGATCTTTAAGAAGCAGAAGAACCAACGAGGCAGTATCACGGGTTACTAATCCCAGGATTAAGGATTTCCCCGCTGTTTGATGTTTCTGGAGTGAAAGGGCAGATTTTCACGAGGTGGTACGTGGCAGGTACAGCGGTTAGGTTGTGCAGGTATAAGGCTACCTGCAGAGGGAACACAGTCCCGTGAAGTGAGGCATGCAGGAAAGACGAGAGTCCCAAAACACCAGCAGAGCCAAAGCCTGTTTTCTGAGTGTCGTGCTTTCAGCTGTCAGGCTGGAATGTGTCTGACATTTACCTGCAGCTCTGAAGGCAGGTACAGCTGAGGGGGAAAGTAGATCTCTGTGTCACGGCCTTCATCCTGCTGCATGAACTATGGCACATTTCTACATATGTACAGAAGTTTTTGTCTCCCTGCAGAGTTTCAGGGGTGCTGCAGTTGGCACGAGTGTATGTTTTGCATACTGACTGATTGTTTTCACATTTTGGTGAATCACCTGTTGCATATTCACAGGACTCTAACCCTCACTATGCTCAGGAGGCCTGGACAGCATCAGACTGCAGACACGCAGTCTGACCTTTACTAAGCTACTGACCTCTGCAGGATGTCTGGGCTCCGGCTAAGAGGTAGAGTGAGGAGCTCGACATCTGGAGGGAGGTGAAGTGGTTCCTGTATCTGATTGTGGCAGGATGAATGTTATCCCTCGGTCCAACCCACTTTCAGCCTGGCCCATTAGGGGGCGCTGGTATAAATAGTGGCCATTTGAGTGTCTCTAGGTCGCTTGCCTGTGATCTCCTTTTTGGTCACCTGACTTCCTCTTGGTGTGGTAGAGATCATTTGCGGGTTACTCCTCTGAAGCCTCCATCGCGGCTGGTCGTAGCTATAGAAGCCTCCTCTGAGCTATTTTGCTTACGTTCTATGACACGGCTTACTTGGTACGTAATCAACTTTTGTTACGCTCTCTGCCTTCTATTGTTCTTTCATAGTAATTATTTATTATGTTTCGCAGGAAGTGTGGGCCTTAGTTTTGCGCCAAGCTACGCGAACTGAAGTGCTGCTGTTTTGCCTTGCTGTGCTTTTACCGTCTGTTCCCGTTGTGAGAATTCTTTCCCTGCTGCTGTCAGCTTTTACAGTGGACGTCGGCGTGGACAACGGCCATATGCATGCCGGTTATCGGAGTCAGCTGGCGTGCATATTGATTGACTGTTAACTTGTCGTCGTGTGACGGCAAGTTGGAGCAGTACGGCGATTCCGTTTGCTCCAGATTTTAGAGTTTTATCCAGATTGTATGTTGTTTTATTGCTTTTGATTTGTAGTTTGGATTTTTGTTACACCACTGGTGGGAGGCCCTTTTTCTAGCTGTAGATCACCAGTGTGGTCCTGCAGTTGGGTTATCCCCCGGTGCTACACATTAGTTTGTTGTAATATATTAAAATTTTCTTTCTTTTATTCAGATGCGGAGTGCCGACGTGGAGGAGACTAGGGTGCCTTGGTGGTGGGATCCCTTGAGTGTACACACCTGCCTTGTTTAGTTTATTAGTGTGATAGTGTGTTGCACCTGTGTGTTGGTGTGTTTTCTTTCTTTAGTTTGAGTGTGGCATCCCTGCCCCTCCACTGGTAAGCCTCAGCTCTGAATACCTTTTTAAGCATATTTGTACTTGAATATTTATGATTGTGCTTTTATATGGTGTTTTAAATAATTGTTAATAAATTGTTAATTTGTTGATCATTGAACCTCGTCTCTGGATTGAGTATAGCGAACCTAAGTGCCTTTCTGGTGATTTAGTGTTACTTTCAGTATTCTCTGGGTGAAATTCCCAGGGTGGCGTTGTCTTTTTAAAACTGCAAAGAGTATTTACTTTATTTCTACCTCGTCTCGCCACATGATCATCAGGACGGGGAGTGTCCCAGAATAGCCCAAGAGGAACTGAGGACCTGGGGGAAAAGGAAGTCTGGAATACCCTGCTAATCCCAGCAGTGGTGCACTTGTGGTTGCTTTGTCGTTGTTAGGATGACCCAGAGGTTTGAGTTTATTATATTATTTATCATTTCTAGTCTTTGGTTTCTTTGTCTGTGTTCTGTCTTATGGTTCACGTCTCGGTTCCCTCTGTTGCAGTGCCTGCATGTGAGTCTGTGTCTTTAGTTCAGTCTGTGTTGCTTCCTGTTTTATTTTGAAGGTCCATGTCTGATGTTAATGTATCTGGTTTTGCTTCCTTTGTCTTGTTAGGCCTGATTTGCCCCAGCTGTGTCTCCCTCCTGTTACTCATTCCCTGATTGCTCCTCTGTGTATTTAAGCCCTGTGTTTCAGTTTGTCTGCGTTGTGATCTACTGTTTTCTGTGCTGTGGTCTGTCTGCTTGCCAGAGTTTATTTGGAGTCTCAGTTTTGTTACTGTTTTTGAGTTCAGCATTGAAGCTGTGTTTAAGTTCACCTTTTGTCTCTGACTGTCTCCACCATTCCTGCCTACACACAGCCGTTTCATAACAGCCGTGCATTACTCAAACAACAAAGTTTATCTTTACTCAAAGGTTTGCCTCATCTCACCTCGAGGTTCCTCCTGTGATGTGGAGTACCTACCCTCAAACATTGCTTGAAAAGAAAAAACACAAGTTCCTAGTTTCTGCAGGGTGGACACGGTACTTTCTCCAGTACTTCAAAGAATTATGAAAAAGTTCCTGGAGTCTGAAAGCACTTTGTGTTTAGCAACCCAACCTTCTGACTTTCCTCTGGATGAAGCGCAGGGTCAGGGAAGACATGGTCCTTGAAGACAATGTGGAAAGTGTAAAATGTGTCCATTCTATTAGTTTGCAGGCCTGAGGTATAAACAGGAAAGCTGAACATCAAGTAATTAAAGTGTTTTTCTACTTCTTCTTGATTGTCGTCCATTAATCACAATTCATGTAAAACAACAAAGCAATGAAAGGATCGTGAACAAAGAGAAAGCGGATCATTCACCACTACATGACTGATTGCTGTGCATTGTTTCAGTTCAGACTGATCTGAGTCCAGATTCAGCTGGAGGTTTGTAGGTAAACAGCTCTCAGTGACTCACACCAGAAGGAAACAGTCCAAACAAGGTAAAAAGTCACCTCACGAACACTGAAGTTTAGAGAGTGAGAGGAAGCAGCAGGTCAGAGCATCAGACGGACCTGGTTATACGCTGTTTAAAGAACAGCCTCCTGTAGTCACCCTATTAATCTTATTGATGTTATATCCCGATAAGAGTTTTGATTGCTGCAGAAGCTGCTCATGATGGAGCATTTAGACAATAAGCTGCAGGTACAAAGTGGCTCACACGCTCTTTGAACTCTAGTGTTTTGCACTTTTACTTTTTAGTTTGAATTTTGAACATGTTTTTGACTTAAATTTAAGCACTTTAAACCAGTTTTGCAGCCAATTGTGTCTTTCGCTGCTTCTTCTTCTGGCTGCTATCTTTGGAGGTTTTGTAGAGCAGATCATCTACTCTCCTTATCATGCTCTCATCACACCAACCCTCTGCTTAGATATAGACAGAATAGTTTATTTGGAACATGTAACTAGAACTAAAATCACAAGATGAAAGAAAACGTGTGGTGCCTGTGTTTTTGACTTTTGCTGCCATGATGCCAGGTTGAAAATTGGATTTTTAATCTTGATAAATAAAGGATTAATAATAACTTAAAAACATCAACTTTTCATGATTATCTCTATGTCCACACAATGTTTATGCTCCAAAAGGAGCAGGATACACGAAAAAAGGATGCTGGATATTTATCAGATTCAGCATCCTTTGACCTCTGCACGTCTCATCCTGATTCTCTCACTCCAAACTGAGCTGCTCATTCCCAATGAAAATCCTTATACCTGTCTTTGTGTCAGCACCACGTCTCCTAACCACACATCACAGCAGGTTTCACTACCATCTTTTAAACCTGCTGCTGCCATCCTTCTGCCGCCTCGTCTCCACCCACTCCACCCTGCCTGTCTGTTACTTTGGTCATACACCTTCAATGCCTCCGCTCCTTGGCGCTTCACCGTTACACCAAATCAGAAAAACATTTTTCTCAGTGTGTATTGTGAAGTAAACACTGCACCGTAACACACTGAGGAAAATTTGCCCTCTAACATGAGGCTGTGTTGCATCTCTTGAGAACTGAAGCTCGGTAGAATAAATGCAGAAAGCTGCTGTTGACTGTAAATGATGTAGCAACAAGGTAAAAACACTCCTGCCAGAAATAAACACGATGGTATCGTCTGCATACGTGAGACCACCTGCTGCACGACGAGAAGAACGGTTGTTAAATGGGACTGAAAAGACGTGGAGCCACTACAACACAACGCTGTTACGTCTTCACCACTAAACTGACACAAAGTGCTGAAAGACGATAAAGAGATGTGTAACGCTGCAGAGAGAGAAATCTCGAGATACATCAGAGATCCCTTTGACATAGCTGTGTTATTTTAGTCATGTTTCCTGCAACATAAGCCTTCTTCCTGCATGACTGTTTCCCAGTCATCCAGTGCACATACTGTCCATCCAAACCAGATAATCATCTCTCTTTACTTTCTTACCTGAAAACCCCAAAGACTCCGCCAACCTCACGTATACCACTCCCTTAACCGGGAGTTTCCAGTTTCACCGATCCCTAAAACAGGTTTGTTTGATTTACTGTAAGAACATACAGAGTAAAAGCCCCGATAAAGAATTTGGGTTTCTTGCCAACTAATCAGATTTCCTCCCTTTCTCTTAAAAAAGCTGGCTTGGCAATGACTCACCGGCCTTTGAACCAGAGTGTTCATGAAGCTGGCCCACCGGAGGGACGAGAAACCCCCGACAATCACAAACAACTGAACTCAGCTGTTATATTTCTGTTTCGGCTAGAAAAGACAATCAACACATCACTCTGGATTCTATGTTTGACGTCAACGTTATTCCTGTTCTCCAAACCGGATGCTTAGGTGTGCTGACAGAGGCCTTCTCGGGATTCCAGCTACCCGTCTGAGACGGGAAGAGTTGTGGAAGAGTTTACCACCCTCTTTAAAAAGCAGCTTAAACCCATCAATTCAAACAGATACAGAGGAGTATTAGGGCCACATTAAGAAAAAAACACAACAATCGTTTTATGAATGAAGCTGAAGTTTTGAGATTAAAGTCATAAGTCTGTGAAGGTTCTCAGTCTCAGTTGAAACAGTATTTTAAGAAATAAATAGGTTAGAGTTTCAAGACAAACTGCTGGTTTTCCCAGTTAGTTTCACTCGGAGGGCAAAGCAAACGAGGCAGCTTGTCTTCAAACTCACTGAACTTATTTCGCAAAATACATTTTTGCCTGTAATCTTGAAATTTTCTACTTTATTCTCAAAATGATCAAAATGATATATAGATTTTTTTAATGTGTCCATAATACTCTGTCGTAGACTAGGTACTAATCCAACTACTTTTTTCAAGTAATGGGTGAAGTAAGGGATTACTATTGCAAAAAGTAATCCCTTACTTCACTGTTACTTTCCCATAAGCACGCTGTGTTACCGCGTTACTGCATTACTGCGGACTCATGACAACGACGTACGAGCAGCAACAGACGTGTGCAGATCAACAATGGCTAACATGGAGTGATGGAGAGAGTACGACCATGCAGCGTTTAAAGCGTGGAAGTAATCACATTACTTTAAATTTGATTCTGTAAAAAGTGACACAAACATTAGATTCTGCAGTTCACTCTGTTTGGGAAGAAAACTTCTTTCTACAGCGAAAAATTAAACTTCAACTCTGAGCGAACAGCGAGCACGCTGCCACGGGAACGTGACACTCACAGAGAAACCCCCGGATCCCCCCACTGACACGACCACTGTGGGCGAACCTCCACCCGCCCCACTCCTCCTACACAGGTGACTAGGGATGGGTATCGAAAACCGGTTCTTGTTGAGAACCGGTTCCCACTGTTTCAATTGCTTGGAATCGTTTGCCATTTTTGCAAACGATTCCCTTATCGATTCCAGTCGCCCCGAATGACGTCACCACGTTGCAGAGCGTCATTTACCTGGCAGGAAACATGGCGCCTGAGCGGCTCAAACGCTCAAAAGTTTGGTTATACTTTACGAGAACGGATGACAACAGGGCAACTTGCAATACTTGCAAAGTAGATATTTCATTTAAGGGAGGAAACACTACGAATATGCAAAAGCATTTGATCACAAAACACGTGATGACCTTAAATGAATGTCGTGTTTTTAATTCTGGACTTGTGAATCTCAACCCAGCAGCAGCGGTAACGTTTGCACGTCCTCTCCCGTTAATGCGGCAGGTAAATAATCAACTAACAGTGCATATTATGTTAGCGCGATCTGCTTTATTACAAAACCTGCCATTACTGTGCATTTAGGTGATCATGATGAGAGAGACAGAGTCTGGCTCAGATGCTGGCAGTTCTCGCTGCAGTCTACCGGTAGCGTCTCCTTTCAGGCCAGGATAGACGAATGTCACCGAGCAGTGACTCAGTTTGTGGTCAAAGGCTTGCACCCATTTGCCACAGCAGATGATTTTCAGTAAGTGAATGTGTTTAATTGTAGGCAGGGACATTACTAGATATTCTTGTGTAATTGCTACAGAATAATTTATGTTATACTTTGTTATTGCTACAGGAGAATATTTATTTTATTATTTTACATTTACAATTTTTTTTTTCCTGGGGACCCTGTGACACCCCATTGAAGAGCCGTAGGCTGGATCTCTTAAGATCTCAGTGTTGGGTTTGTAAGGCCATGTTACTCCTAAATTTCTATCTTGTTCAAAGAGAAGATATAAAACAAAGTTCTGAGCTAATCGACCTTAGTGTTCTCCTTTTTTAAAGAGAATCGATAAAGAATCGAATCGTTAAACAGAATCGAAAATGGAATCGGAATTGTGAAAATCTTATCAATACCCATCCCTACAGGTGACTATAGATTTAAGAGCGACATGACTCAGAGCTGCTGAGTTTTTGCTTTTATTTATTTCTGCTGTGTTTTACTTGCATCTATTTGAAAGAGTGTAAACACAAAACATTATTTTATTTTATGTGCTGGAATATGCAGGAAATAGGTTTACATGTTAAACAAATTTCTTCAAGTCAGAGTAGTTGCATATAATTAAAATTTTGCTTGATTCAATGTGCATAAAATTAAAAGATTAAAACTGATAACAGAAGTTTTAAAAAGAGACTTTTTCATTTGATTCAGTTTTATATGATGTGTTATGCAGAAAAAATAGAATTGGGCTGAAAGGTCTGTTGCTTTATTACGTATTCAGGTTCATGTTTTTAAAAAGTAACTAAGTAACTAATTACTTTTGAAAATAAGTAATCAGTAAAATAACGGGATTACTTTCAGTAATTAGTAACTAATTACTATTTTCAAGTAACTTGACCAACACTGCTTTTGTGTTGTTTCACTTGATTCCCGTGTTTTCATTTTGACTGCGTTATTTAATACCGTATTTTCACTTAAAATTTTCTCAAACATCGACAGTGCGCCTTATGGTCCAAAAATACAGTAACTCTGTAAAGCCCAATTTCACCCACGTCAACCCCGTCATCGACAACCCTGCTTTCTGATCCACAACAACAGAATATGTAGATTTGGGGTTTGAAAATTGTGTTTTCAAGGTTTTGGACAAAAATAACTAAAAGAATTTTAGCTTCCTGTTCATCTCAGACAAGCCTTTTCTTCGTGAACGTGGCTGTTGTGCCCCATTGTAACTGAACACTCGTTACCACTATTGTGGACATTTGGAGGAAAGAATGGCTCAAAAAGATGTCGGTGCATGATTATGTGTGCCAGGAATTAGATCTATCCTGTCCCAGTCGGCAACATGGACTTTCCAGACAGGTAATGTCTGTGTTTCAATTCAGTCAGGCTATAAACCAACATCTGAAACATTTCATGAAATGTTTTTGTTGGAGTGATTTTTACGTACATGCTCTACTGTTTCTGAAAATTTCCTGCTAGCCTTGAACTGACAGCAAAAAAGCCCCTCTGGCATTAAATCAAGTGAATGTGCCGGAAGATCAACATACTGAGTTTTTTCCAGCAGACACAATGATGCTTATTAGGAAACGTTCAGGAAATCTCACGTCCCCAGCTTTCTGTATATCTCTGCGTTTACACGAAAACGTGACGCATTTTCAAAGCACTCAGCCCCACTTCAGATAAAACTGTAAACTGCTCCCCGAGGAGCTGGAGATGGCAAAGATCAGCTCGGCATCAAAATGAAAGTTTGTTTGCTTTTATGCTCGATCGATGTTTTGTTTTCAGTGAAGCGATCAGAGTTTCAAGATTTCACCCACAACAAAATGCTAAGAATGCACAAAAGCAGTTACAAAGGAGGGCGAGTGCCAGCTCCTGTCATTCAGAAATGTTTCAGTTAAACACTCCAACTCGTTTACTTTCTATTTGAAAACAGTTTTCAGTTTTTGTTGCTTACTGATCTTGAATTCAAAATAACCCTGACTAAATACGACTTTTGAATCTCGGAGCGTAGATGAAGAGGTGGAAAAGTGTTCTTCAGTAAAATCTTCATGTATCTGTAGTTTTCTGACCACTTTTGCTTCCTACATTTTCATTTGTCACATTTTCAAAACAGGTTCATTAATTTACGTTTACGACATAAGAGTCACATCACTGCACGCCTTCAAACGGTTTTCAAAGCCTCACTTCAGATAAGCTGGATTAAACCAGGAACAACATTCCATGAAACAGTTCTGTCGGCACAGCCAACACTTTTTGCACAGTCAGATAAGAGGGGCCCTTTTTTAAACACTGCATCGTTTATGCGGCTACACTCAGGAGCTGAAGGGGACCAGAACCACTGGGAATGATCCGGATGTTTCTGGTGCAGATATAAGTCAGTTGTAATTGTGTACAGAGCTGCAGAAGAGGAGCGAACACAAATGGAGTAACATTTCTGACATGGCATGCAATTTCAAATGTCATGTTTCTATCAGCTCAACAAATGTCAGCTAGCTAAAAGTTCAGGTGTTGTAATTCCCAGCACAGGAGACAACCTCAGGTGGAAAAAGATTTAGGAAAAAGAGAAATCCAAAGCTTACATGTTCTCATGTAAACAGAGAAAATTTCTACAGAGATGTGTTTTTAACATGTTTTAATGCTTTGTATCTTTTTCTATTTAATCTCAAAAAGCCCCTAAAAACAGTCAGTGATCACTGTCGGCCTCTCTGTTCATTTTAAAGCTCAGTTTTTAAACCTTACGATGTAACTACAGCCCAGCCCATGCAGCAGTATATGAATGACTAACCTCGTATTGTGGATGGATTATCTCAGTTGTTCTCCCGACTGAAGTTTGGTCTGTTTACAGCATCCTGCCATGCGATTACATTTGTCCCTAACCATCAGGAACCCTCACGTTAACTTTTATCGAGTGGAAAAAAGTTAGCATTCATCCTCCAGCTTCACTGTGTTTATGCTATGCTAACATAGCTGTGTAGCTAGCGATCAATCACGTAGCACATCATTATATACCAGCTAGCCCAACTTCAGTAACTCTAAAAACGTCACTGCTGTTTAGTTTCCTGTCTTCATTTATGTTGGAAGTGATAGCAGAGCTGTACGTTTGAATTTCAGAAACATGCTATATCATGTTTAGGTGGAAGCTAGCGAGCTAACTTCCTGCTAACTTCTAACTCTGTTAAATGTAATAATTTCTGTTTTCATGGATGCCTGGATGTTAAACTTAATTGTTACACCTGGTAAAGCAGCAACGCTGATCATTTTATTACAGATGAAAGAATTTAGACAGTTTTTCAACTCTCATTGATGCCTCAGTGATCGCTTGACTTATGGACCTGCAGCGGAGTTTGGGCCCAGACTAATGACGTCAGACTTAAAGACCGGATAGAAATGGATGAGAAATGAGACCCCGCTGCTCCGTTGTAAGCATGAGATAATCTGAACGGCAGGTGTGTGGAGGCCCTGAGAACACCATAAACAGATGACATCATACAGATCCAAAAGTGAAAAAAACCTTGTGATAAACGGCGTGTTTAGAGCAGTTTGGATCACTGGGATAACTGTGGCCATGTTTACCATGAACATCCACCACAGGAACACAAGACATGACAGGAAACACTGAAAAGCAGGAATAAAACCAGAATCTGCACAAAACACGCACACATGTGCATTCAACGACTGGACCCGTTCAAGCATGAAGTACAGAGCTCTGATACTCTGCACAACCAAATGTGTTCATTCAAAATAACAGAAACAATAGAGTCTAACAGGAAGTGATCTATGTTATTCTTTCAGAGTTAATCAGTTTCAATATAATGTCAGGGCTGAGGTCAGTCTCCTTTTTTTGTCCTGTATTATGAATGATTTAATCAGAAATCCATGTGATGCATTCACTTTCACTTTGTTATTTAGAAAGGCGTGACCACAGCAGACCTGCAGCGACCCTGCTCAGTCAAACCAGTTTTAATTTGGACCTCCAGCAGCGCCTCTCAGACCCAAAACAGAATATTTTGTTTTTAAATTGTTAAAAGCTCAGTTTTCCCTGACTGATAGAATAGAATAGAATAGAATAGAATAGCTCTTTATTGGCACTGTTACAAGAACAGTGAAAGGCTGTTTGGCATCTCTCCATGTGTGTGAAATACACAATAGTGTAAGTATTTACACAATAACACAGACAAATTTACATTTACACAACAAAGATATGTACACGTTATACATACACCTGCATACATACACACACATATTTCCACGTAAACGCTTACATATATATACATACACATACATGCCATCTGAGGAGCAGGTGCATTGTGAGGTGCAGTGTGATCAGTGATATTGCACATTGAGTGTGTGTGTGTGGGGTGGTGGTGGTTGTTGCTACTATAATAAATACAGCTTAAAGAGGTATAAATAAAAATCCAGTTTATAAATAAAGTGTAATGTAGGGAGTGTTTCACAGCCTGTGGGTAGAAACTTCTATTGAGTCTGTTTGTCTTTGTAATGAAGAAAGTTATGAGACATCAGTCTCAGCCTGAAGCCTAACGCATTACAGAAAGCACGGAAAAGCAGATAACCTTTAACGAAGAGAAAATCCCTTCCAGCAGTTGGACATGATGCTGAAGTTTTTTGATTGATTGATTGATTGAATCTTTATTTTGAACATGTTGAAAATGTACAACAAAATAGAATTAAAAGAGACAAATGAACAAAGCAAAACAAAAGGAAAACGAGCAACCACAACTCCAAATAACGTTCATGTTCAAAAAGGAGCAGGAAGAAGCATAAGCTTATTTAATCCCACCCCTTTCCCACTATCTAGTATCAATAGACTACAGAAATACCTCCTTGCAATTACATTATATGTCATGTGTATTTTTTTTATGTCTATACGTATATGTTTCTATCTATCCATACATACGTATATACACATGCGCACATATACACATTTACAATAACCCCATTAACACCTCAAGGATAAACAACCTACAAATATATACATACATATATACCCACACCAACATACCCGTGCATGCGCACACACATGAAAATATTAGACAAGAACACCCTATCAAATCTCTACCTTTTCCCTGTACCCTGTAAAAACCATATCCTTAAACCGCTGTTTAAACTGCGCCATGCTCGGACATTGCTTCATATCTTTACTTAGTCTGTTCCACAGCTTCACTCCACACACAGAGATGCAAAAACTTTTTAATGTTGTACTGATACGAGGATGTTTTAAATTTAATTCCCCCCTCAAATTGTATCCCCGTTCCCTTTTAGAAAACATTTTTAGAATATTGTCAGGAAGCAGGTTATTTATTGCTTTATATATAATTTGTGCTGTGAGAAAATGAACCAGATCTGTGAATTTTAGAATTTTTGATTTTAAGAATAGTGGATTTGTATGATCTCTGTAACCAGTTTTATGGATTATCCTTATGGCCCTTTTTTGTAATATAAAGATTGATGATAGCGAACATTTGTAAGTATTGCCCCAAACCTCTGCACAGTAATTCAAATACGGTGCAATCAGGGAACAATAGAGAATGTGGAGTGATTTGTGGTCCAGAATGTGTTTTACTTTACTCAAGATTGAGACACTTCTTGAAATTTTGTTATGTATATGATTTATATGAGACTTCCAGTTTAATTTATCATCTATAATCACACCAAGAAACTTATGTTCAAGTACTCTTTCAATTTCCACACCATCTACATGAATCTGCACTTGTGCATTTCTAAGGGAATTCCCAAATAAGATAATTTTAGTTTTACTTAGATTTAGCGATAGTTTGTTCCTGTTAAACCATTTTTTAATTTTGCACATTTCTGAAGTAATTGTATCCAGCAGCTCCTTTAGATTCCCCCAGAACAAAAAATATTTGTGTCATCTGCAAATAATACTAATTTTAATATATCAGATGCCTTACAAATATCATTTATATAAATAATAAATAATTTTTGGACCCAGTACAGAGCCTTGTGGAACACCACAAGCAATGTCCAAGCATGATGAGGAATGGACACCCAGCTTCACATCTTGTTTCCTGTCACTTAAAAGTTTAAGCTCCAGATCTTCTTCTGCAGGGTCAACTCGGTCCAGCTCTCAGGGACTGTGGCCTCGCAGCCTGGAACGCTGTATGATGGAGCAATGGTTAGCACTGCTGCCTCACCACACCAAGGTCCTGGGCTGGTGACTCTGTGGGTCTCGCCGTGTTGGCCCTGACAGCTGGGGTAGGCTGGAAAAAAACCCGCGTGTACCACGCAGGTACACACTGTTTAGACTTTGTAGCTTATGGTGGCACAGCTGCCTGAACACCATTCACGTTTGAATTGCAACCAAATTGGACGATAAAGATGGCGCATAAATGAAACGTCCAAGAGTTAAAGCGGTTTGCACAGATCTGCACACACACAGGCATCTCCGATCAAACATGTCAGCAATGTTCAGGGTCACTAACTAATGATACGTCTAATATTTTACATTGTTTCTTTGCTAGTGTCTCACCACACAGTGGCGCTACCCATATTAAATTAGGCTACGTGAATCAGTGTCTCAGCTGCACGCTGGCCCTCTACAACAGCACCAGGTTGTTTCCCATCAGCAGAAGCAAAAAACTTCAGAGTTCCTTAAAACAAACACCAACCACTCCTTATCTGATGGCTAAATTTATGTGTGAACAGAACTTTAGGGAACTATCAAGGTTGCTGTCAGGAAGAAGGAAGTCAGTATCAGTGTAGTAATCTACTGCTGTGCACTCTTGGCTCCGTACAACCATTTCCTCTTTGGCTGTTAACGGAAAAGGTGCTTTTCACTGTTTTTCTGATGAAGCTTGTGCTCTAAGTTTTCATCGACTAGAAAACGGTTACTTCAAAATAAACGCTGCTGCTTCGATTCAGCAGCTACCTGGAACTTCCTGGTTTTCTCTTCTTCCTTCCTCAGTCTCTGCTGAGGTTTGACGGTGCTCGGTGAGCCATGTGCCAGCTGGATGTCGGTGTAATCAGTGTTTAAAGAAACAGTGAATTGAGGGAAACCCCTCGGGCCCACGGGGACCGAGTCTAGCGGCGCTGTTTGAAGTGGACTGCAGAGGGTCTCTGGAGTTTTCCTGTGGGTTTCGGCTCTCACAGCAAACATGCACACGGGGAGATTAACTCGTCTGTTGTGGCGAGCTCTGACATCTGCTGATGAAAAACAAAAGAAAAAAATCTATTAGACAAGAGAAATCGGTGACACGTGCATGAAAGACGGCTCTGAGAATAATGACAAAAATAAACTGAGTTTTCGGGTGAAGGTCAGTCTCTGTAGAAGGAATGAGTTTGTAGAGCTGGATCCTCTTTTGTGGTTTGTGGTTTTCTATAGAGAAGTGGTCAATATTCAATACCATGTATTAATACTTTAATACTAACAATAACACCACCAACAATACTAATAATTAGTAGCAGTCCTTTGTGTTTTTAGCTTGCTCATGTCTAAAATATGTTTCTTTTTTATTATGATCGGCTACTCTGGAGCTCTGCAACAAAACGTTGTTACCCACTTCTCACTTTGTGACAGTAAAGCTAAATCTGAGCAGGATTAATGTAACAAAGCAGTGTTATAATCATAGGAATTAGCACTCAAAAAGCAGCTTGCTCTCTGGGCTTGATTCACTTTTAATTGCGTAGTATTGTATTTTGGATAAATTCAGTTTTTAGTGCAAAATCAGATAAAGGCAAACACTGGTCTGCTGGGGCGACAGCATCTCTGCCGGGGACAGGAAGAGACTGAACAGGCTGATCCACAGGCCCAGCTCTGTTCTGCCCTCTGGACCCAGTGGAGGTGGTGAGTGACAGGAGAACGGTGGCTCAGCTGTCATCCCTGTTGGACAACATCTCCCACCCCATGCAGCAGACTGTGACAGCACTGAGCAGCTCCTTCAGTGGCTGCAGCACCCACGGTGTGGGACGGAGAGATTTTGCAGGTCTTTCCTCCCCACTGCTGTCAGACTCCACAAAAAGGACTTTACAGATGACCACACATACATCTAATACACCATGGTAGCCTTCGCCGATTCTCCCTTATGTGCAATACAATACAAGTGTAATTTTCTGATGCAACATAGTATTTTATTTTACTGTATACGGTTTGTTATTCTAGTTTATCTTATTCTATTCCGGTGTTTTTCTTAATTTTTGCTGCTCTTAACTTTGTACTGTCCACTTTCTGCTGTGACCCAACAAATTTACCACGTGTGGGACTAATGCAGATTATCTTCTCTTGTTGATTTGTAAATAACTGGACACGAATAACTTCAGCTTATGAAATAATAGAGAATATTTCTAACTAACCAAGCAGCTCATTCTATTTCTTTTGATGATACTTAAAAAAAGAGAGATTTAAAAATATTTCTTTTGCCTTACCTTACACAGTTTTATGATATTAACAGACGTCATCATCAGAAAAAATGTTCCAGTTACAAGAAAACCGCTGAAAGTTGAAGACTTTGAACAGAGCAGAGCAAAATGTCTTAAACTGGAACAGTTTGAAATTCAGTGTAACACAGTTATGTAGTTAAATGTTTGAAGGTTGAAGCGGATTTGTGGTTACAGTCTAAGACTGGGGTGTACTACTCCAGCACACACTGACTCTCCAGCTTCACCCATAAAAACACTGAAGCTAATGTGTCCCTGTGGATGTAAGTGATGTGGATGAAGCCGTGATTGGTTTAGAGCAGAGGTTCCCAAAGTGTGGGGCCCGCCCCTTAGGTGGGGCGTATGAAAAAAAGCGCTTGGACACTGCTAGCATCATGGACAGGTTTTTTGACGGGGCGCCCACTCAAACGCAAAGCAGGAGAGGAAGCATCGCTGAACATGTTTCCAAACCAACTTCATTCTGATCCAAAGACTAGAAAATATGGTGAAGCATGTCTTCCCTTTGGCTTCACCTGCACAGGCGCCGAGGTAGGTCTCCCTGCAGGGTTGGTTTTCCCTGCGTCGGGAGCAGCGCTGGGCTCTCCAAATAATGCCAAACAGTATCCCACAGTTGTTTATGTTTTTAAACCCATTTTGCACAGAAAAGCATGTTTTGAAAAATGTATTGAGATCAATGTTGAACATTATTACACAGGAAAAAACAACTACACATAAAATAACACGAATGAATATAAATCAATAAAACAAAGGAGTCCAATGTTGACTTCATTTTAAAAGGTCACTTGTCAAAAGTCCAAGTACAGCTTAGAGCAGTATATTTACACACCTTCTGTCCAACACACACACACACACACACACACACACACACACACACACACACACACACACACACACACACACACACACACACACACACACACTGACCCAGAAAGGCATTTATAATTTTTAGTAAAGCCTGTTTTCCCTGTCAAACCTCTTTATCCAACATCACATTGGACTGACTGCACTTTTCCCCTCGGCTCGATTGGTCGGGTCGTGGGTGAACCAATCGGGGAATAAATCGACTGTTGACTTCCTGTCAGGCATGCTGCACGCTCCTCTGGGATTCAGGGTGTTTATCCGATCACGGATTACACACTGATAAGTTGAGTAACAGCGAGTATGTGTGTTTAGATTCGAGTGCAGTCACTTCCTGAGGTTGTATCACTCTCCGAGCTGGGGAAATCCAACAAGAAGGACAGACGTGTGACTTCAAACCTGCGACCAAAGAACACAAAGGCCCTGTTTGAGTCCTGGAGGCCTCCAGGTGAATGCCACCGATGTGAAACAGCAGAGTCATCCTTCACTGCGTAACGTGTGACAGAAAGTTTGATAAAACCCAAACACGTCTCTGATGCATTACTAGATCAGCTGCCAAAGTAAACAGAGAGCTGAGCGAGCGCGACTCCAGTGGACTGAATCACAAGCACAAATCGTACCGACAACGATAACGTACCATGAGTCAGAATTCAAATTAAACCATTATTCTCATGTTTGCCTGTAAATAATTACAAACACAACCGGGTTTGTTGTTTTGAAGGGAGTTTCTTTCAAAAGAGCAAGAAAATGAAGGTACAAATTCAAATGTACTGATGTCACAAGTCAAAACATCACTCAGATATCAGATAAACTGTCCGTCATCAAAGCAACAAATAAATCTCAGCTGCCTTTTAAAGTTACAAATACTGAGAACTGTACCGATGTGGTCGTTATTAACTGTGGAAACGTTTGATTTAATCAAAGTGTTTTAAGATGAAAGTGTTCATGAACATTTCTGTGATCAAGAAAACGAAAGAAAGAAAAACTTTGTGTCCTCTTGGGATTTAACGTGATTACGTTGAGATTACGTTGAGATTACGCAGAGAAGCGAGCTCAGGAAGCAGGTGGTTGGCAGCACGTAGACCGCGAATGTTTTGTGCACATGTGTTCTGAAACACACACACAAACGGGACCCAGCACATTAAGTTCTTTAAAAAACACCCATGGCACTGGGAATATCGAAAACCCAAACGTGCCACATAAGTGCTTTGTTCTCAGACGTGAGGACAGCAGAGAAATAAATAGAGAGAGTCGTTTGATCAGAGCCGGCGAGTTTTTTCTTCCATCTGCGTGTCGACCTGCAGACCGGCAGGTGCGGCGGCATAAGCTGGAAACATGAACATAAACAACTAAAGAAGAAGAGCAGCGTGAAAGGAAAACTGGCTCAGAGCGTGTGGCGAGAGTGCATTACACACCTGCGAGAGAACAAGGTGACGAGGGAGGAGCAGGTGCACCAGCAGCATCGCTCACCTCTGCAGGGCGAACGGTTTAAACGCAACAACCGTGCAGCCACAACCCCTCCACACACCCCTCATTTCCCGCCTTTTGTTGTGCTTGGCCGTCCTGTATACTTCTCCCTGTGGTCAGTTATTTATAACGCCTGTAATACTTCACAGATGTCACAGATTTGTGACTGACTGTGTTTTCTCGTGTGATTGTTTAAAGGAAACTGCAGGCCTTCTGGCTCAGTTTGAATTTTCTGCAGCCTGCTCAGAAAAGCTTTAATCACAGTTCTGATCATCACACAAGAAGATGGTTCAGTTTTTGCTTCTTGCTTTCAGCCTGCCACTAACATCCTGATGATTCACTGATAGAAAGCAAATCTCCATCAACTGCTTGCTTCCCAGATTACATTTCTACAACTAACGAGGCGATAGGAACAATTAGTTCAACTTATTTTTATAATATAGTTCATGAGACTAAATTACAAAACCTGAAAGTCTGAAAGTTCTTCCTATAGAGCTCCTTTTTTACTTTCAGGATTATCATATCAGTTTCAGTCTACGGGTGCCTCTCGTCCTGTAACTTTATCCTGTAGGATTAAAAAAGTTCAGAATGCACCACTCTAAAAATGATGTATTTAAATATATTATAAGCAATATTAAAAAGTTTCTATTGTAAATGATCTCTCATACCCACCTGCAGCATCTCTGTGTCCCACTGTGAGGCCACAATCTGATGATATTTGAAGTCAGCGTGCACATCAAACAAAATAAAATGTTCAGGTTGTCATTTCAACCACGTGCAGCGGTACAGTACTCTGTGAAACGAGGCAACGTTCCTCCAAGACCACGGTGCTACAGATGACAGACAAACACAGGACTACAGTGCAAGTGTGCAAAAACAGTGCAACACCAGACAGAACAAAACGAAAGACTGAGCATTGTGCAAAAAGTAACTTGGTGTATGAAGATGTGTGTGTGTGTGTGTGTGTGTGTGTGTGTGTGTGTGTGTGTGTGTGTGTGTGTGTGTGTGTGTCAGTCCAGTCACTGAGTGTTCAGGAGCCTGATGGGGGGGAAGAAACTGTTCCACAGTCTGGCGGTGAGGGCCCGGATGCTCGGGTGTCTTTCCAGAAGGCAGCAGGGTGAAGAGTGTGTGTGAGGGTTGTGTGGGGTCCTCCACGATGCTGGTGGCTTTCCGGATGCAGCGGGTGCGATGGGTGTCTGTGATGGAGGGAAGAGAGGCTCCAATGATCTTCTCAGGTGGTTTTGTGGACACTAGTTTCAGTTTCAGACAATTGAAGTGATCATATTTTATGACCTTTCATTTATAATTTTATTATTTCTTTTCTTGTCTTTACTAAATAAGTCAGTGAAGAAGGGGAGGGAACATGTGAAGCAGAGCGGGAGAAGACACGCAGCAAAGGGGCTGAGTCAAATCAACCCGGGCTGCTGTCTTTGGTGCAATTGTGTTTGCCTGCTGAGCTAAATCAGCACCTATAAAAGAACTCCTGTTACCTCCACATGAGATGGTTGTTTCAGAGGTAAGACTTAGGGTTAAAGGGCGGTGACATGACTGTGACAGTTCTCAGTCATCCACGTCATCGTAGTCTGAGGAGCTGGGAAAGGAAACCATTTGGAAGCTTCTTCAGGTCTAAGAGTAACTGGTGGAGAGTCTCAGACTTTAAATCCAACTGGGAGTGTCCCCAAGAGGGTCATGGACCCCCCATCAGTGTTGGGAAGGTTACTTTTAAAATGTATTCCATTACAGAATACAGATTACATGCCCCAAAATGTATTCTGTAACGTATTCCGTTACGTTACTCAATGAGAGTAACGTATTCTGTATACTTTGGATTACTTAATATATTATCGTGCTTTTTACAACAACATGAATGTACTATTGCTGTGTGATTTATTACTGTTACTGAAGGTCCGCGACTCCGAACTGTAGTAAAGGGACCTCTGACTAATACGGCGGGGTCCCTGTCGGCTCGTAGCCGAAAAATAGCTTTACTTTGTTGTGTGGGTCAACTTTTCTTGCGAGAGACAGAGAGAGGCGTTGAAAGACTGCTCCAACGGAACTTATTGTTTCGGAGGAAAACACGAACACGGTGTACAGTCGAGTCTTAATAGCTTACTTACAACTGGGCTCGTCAGGCACTCTTCTTGGCTGCAGTGGTTATTATTATATTTACATGCTTCCAGCTCCCGTTTTTCCTCGATGACAACTCGTACCTTTCCACTCTCCTTTTTCTCCCTCCTCGCGCTCACAGACCCATAACGTGTATGGCAGTCCATTCTCCCCGCAACACGGACTACACTGCCCATGATGCTACATTCTTTAGAGCTATGCTTGTAGCATTCTGCCTGTTAGCTTAGCACAACAACAACAACAACAAAAAGGCGCTCTCTCACCCAGGAAACACACAGTCGCAGAGAGAGAGAGAGAGAGCGTCGCCCTGTAACCATGGCAACCGTAACGCTGCCGCCTGGAACAACAGAACGTAGCTGTCAAACAAAACCCAAACAGTCCTGACCCGCGACAAAATGAAACAGGACAGTACCGCAGTGTAATCCATTTATTTCAACAAAGTAACTGTATTCTGAATACCACCTTTTTAAACGGTAACTGTAACGGAATACAGTTACTCATATTTTGTATTCTAAATACATAACGGTGGTACATGTACTCCGTTACTCCCCAACACTGCCCCCATTGATCCTCAACCTAATCACATGAGCGTGAAACCGGTGTGAAAACGGGTGTAGGTCACAATCAGCCAAGGTCTTGATGCATGCTCAATCATCCAGGTGATGAGGATGTTCACATCCTGGACGGTGAGGAACGCTGGTTTGAGGGCGGAGTCAAGGGGGCCATTTACGTGAAAAGGGAAAGCTACGTCCAGATGAACAGAATCAACGTTTGGAGACAATCAGCCAGGGTTTCAGGTGAGCTCATTGTGAAACCTGGCCCCACCCTATCATGTGATTTCCTGAGGTCAGATGGCCCAGGATGTGAGTGGGCGTTAAGGCTGGGAAAGCTTCTGAAAACTGGATTATAGATGGCAGACAGTTGGTGTCATAAGCCCCGCCCTCTGATCAAAGATGGCCATTCACAGTGGACATAGATGCTTCTTTCACTTCTCTTTCAATCCTTCTGTCTTCTCTGTCCAAAATGTGAACATCCTTGAAAGAGTGACCTTTGTCCCTTAGATGCAGATGGACGAGTCTTGTCCTGTCCAGGACCCTAATGGGGACACTCCCAATAGGGCTTAAAAAAATCTGGGACTCTTCGCCTGTTACTCTTAGAACTGAAGCTTCTGAGATGAGAGCTGAAACTCAAGAAACTCAAAGAAGTCCAGAAGCTTTTCTTTCCAAGCTTCTTAGACAAGGGTGATGATGGTGTAACGATGAGCAAAGAGGCAGTCAGTGACATCGTGAGCATCTTGATCATTTTTTAAAGTAAGTAGGGGCTTTTATTTTCCAAGTCTCACAGAATGAACAGAGTGTAATAACATCCATTAAATAACTGGAGTCTTTAATTTGAAAAAAGTGAGACTGTGAAATTTCTGTCAGCCTGCTGGACACTCCCAAAAAAATCTTGGCTACAGTGCTGAATACCAAAACCATCTGAAGTGTTCCTGAAAAACAGCCAGACTCAGTTTATCTGAGGCAATTATGACCCAAACTGAGAACCAAGACTAAAGTACGTCATGGTGGAGTGGAAGGAAGTTCATCTGGGCTCGCTTTTACAGCCTGATGGCCCAGCTGACCTTCATTAACTGATGTGGGTGAGCTGTCAGTGAGGGAAAGTGAAGATGGGGCAACATTAATCTCTGCGAGCCAAAGATCAGGACTGCTGTAATCTCCATCCAGCATACGGAGCAGCTCACAAGCACTCGGGGCAACTTCTCAGCATGCTTCCAGGAACGGGCCAATCAGAAGAAACTGGGAATAAAGAGTGGGCGGTGCTTAGTTGGTTTCCCTGCTCCGGTCATTTACAGGGGATCTTCGTAATATGGTTATCTCAGGTGGCGAAGCACCGCCCATCTTCTGCCGAAACCATCTGTTTATTCAGTTCAATTCAGTTTTTCTTTCCTTATAGCACCAAATCACATCAAAGGTCAGCTAAAGGTGCTTTACACTGCCAGGTGAAGACCCTGCAGTCCTCCGGGGAAAAGCCCAACAACCCGGTAACAACCTATGAGCAGCACTTGGCAATGGTAGGAAAGAAAAACTCCCTTTTAACAGGAAGAAACCTCCAACAAGGGAAGTTTCTTCCTGTTAAGAGACCTGAAGGAAAGCTGTTAGTGAGGGACAGCCAATCAGAAAACAGTTGGTTTAAACCTCTTAAACCAGTTACAGTCACAGGTTTAAGAGGAAGTTTTATATTTGGTTTTATGGGCGCTTTTTTGTGGACTTGTATGTTTCATGTTTTCATTTCCCAAAAGGCTTTGGTATTCAGATCAGGTTGTTTCCAGTCATGCTCAGTGTGGTAAACAAACCCAAGAAATAAACTCACATAGTTTTCTGTCATTATGTTTAATCACTCTGCTTCCTGAGTGGATGCGCCCCTCTGTAGGAACGCCGGGTAATTCCAGGTTTTATATCAGAGATTTTAATGACATGGCGTGATTGACAGGTTAGAAAACAACAAGCTGAGGTTTTTATTTATGTAAGGCAGAGTTCAAGGAGAGTTGAGCGCTCCCGGCCGGTCCCTCGGATTTGCGTAATTTGCACAATTACGTGAAAGTCCGATGTGTTTTTTCCCCTTCCTGCTTGCGACGCCTTACACCTGTAAGTGAAGTCACCATCTGATCTCAGCGATATCAGCATCCGAACTGGGGCTCAAACCGGCAACCTTCAAGTCACTCCTGAAGACCGCATAGGCAGCGAATTAACCGAGATAAAGCTTTAAAAGGGTGAAACTTGCTGCTATGTAGAAAGGTGTTGGTTAAGTGAGAAGCAGCTCATTGACAGACAACAGGAAGTGATAGAAAACGCCTCAGGGCTCATGTCAGAGCACCAACAGACACGCTGAACCCATTCTGATCAACTGTTGTGGAAAAAACCCCAGAGTTTCCCAACTCAGAGTGAACCAGCTAGGATATCAGGACCAGACTCTGGGGATGCGAACGGTTAAGAGCTTTTGGAGGATGAAGAGGATGAATCAGAGTTTGTTTCTGTGCATTCAGTGCTGGTTTGTGTTTGGGGATCTGATAACATGACAAATGACGCCAGTCTGGTGTAAACGCTGAGTTTAGTGTAAAATAACACAGCTGGAAGAAAGCCTTCTGTGATGCAAATGTTTTAATATGAACATTTCTCAAGCCTGCAGAGAACAGCTGACCTCAGCCTGAGTGTTGTAATCGCAGCTCCTCTGTTTATGCAAGTAACACAAACTGGTTAGTCAGCAGCTCCCTCCCCTCTCACCTGGCTGGCGTCGTGCCTGACATGCTGCGGTTATCACTCCGTGCCAGCGTTATACCAGCGGCGCATCATCCACGAGTCGCAACTGAATCAACAACTGCTACTTTCACTATTCGAGTAAACCTCAGCTCGAACGGTGGCCCTCGAAGTCCTTAATAAGTCACTTGGTGAGCACATTTAACCAGAAAGAATGCAGGAGCTCAAAATGAAAGCGAAAGCATTTTATCTGCACATATATCTCATCTTAATTAGTCACAACAGAGAACTATAAATGTTATCAGAACTCTCAGGCCCCCGCTTCACATTCCTCACTGAGACACACAAACCAGCACACGTGTCAGAAGTTTTGGTCAGTCAGGCAGTCCTAATATAGCACTTTTCTATTGTGTTTTATTACAGTCACACACAGTCATAGGCGCTTTCATTTCTGTGCCTAAATGTAACCCAGGGTTCAGTGTCTCCACCTGTTCTACCTCCTGGCCTCAGGTGCACGAGGTATTCAGAAAGACTGACTGTACATAAGAGATGGAAGTAGCAATAGCAACGTCATCCAGTGTTGTTCTCGACCGCACATTTCTGAACCTTTGGAGCCAGAAGTGACAATATTTGGATGAGAGCTAATGGTGGCGAGCCTGGAGATCAAGCTGCATCCTCAGACTGTGTGGGAGCCTCTGGTGGACGTTAGAGGTACAGCCGTGCAGTTTTGGCACGTCACTGGTGGTTGCCGCTTGATTTATTTTAGTTTCTGATCATCGTTACTCCGATGTGACACAACAGTCTGATCCCAGAGGGAAATCTGAGGAGACAGAAGCATTCACCTCCCTGCTGCCCCTCTGCTTAAGTCCGGAGAAGTTGTCCTCTGGGCTCAGCGTTCGGAGAAAATCATCGACAGTGATGGCGTTGTCACTTTGGATCACAGCGTGACAATAAAGACACTGACTAACACGGAGGAATGTGCGCTCAGAGCTGCACGGTCACCCCAGCAGGAGGTGAGCAGACGGAGGTCAAACACATGCCAGAGTGGATGAACTCCTCACTGCAGCTCCACAACAACCCGATGTTTCTGCACATGCTTCTTTCAGATCAAAATACAAACCTGCTTCTTAGATTTTCACAAATCACATTTTTGAATAAACATAAGTGAGCAGCCCGGTCTGCCACATGTAAACAGCTAACAGGGGGACATAAACATGCCTGGTGCACACCACACATCCAGACAAACAGATGAGGAGTGGATTGTTCTCCAGGGGAGGCTGGAACGAAGCGAGGGGGAACCAACTGAGTGTCATTTCAAACTCACCTGAACATCAACTGCACGTGCAGCAATTCTAGCGTTTAGTACGGGTACATGCAGAAGGAAAAAAGGGACGAGGGTTTTGCAGAGTACGCACCGTTACCGTGTCAGATTCTTTATATTAAGATGGAATTAAGCATTTTAAACTCTTTGAGCTCCTTCGGGCACAGATTGAAAGCTGCAGGCCTACAGCGATCCCTGCGCGTTTGATACGCAGGACTGTGACTGCAGCAGAGCTCAGGTGGAGGCCGGTAGTGCCGCATAGCTGAGAGGAGCTGAGGCGTGATGAGACATGCAGCACCAGAACACTCTGCACGCTTTTCTGGGTCACGGCCAGCCTCAGAGACACAGAAGCAGCAGCGCTGACGTGCCGACGCACAGCAGCTGCCAAACAAAAAGTCTATAAGTCATGATACGCAACGCGTTCTGTTGTTACCCTCGTGAGGACAGAAATCTTAAAGCCGGGACGAGATTTAGCAGCATGAATCCAGGGTTGCAGGTATCACCCAAGGATCTAAAATGAGGCCAATCAGACAGAAGCTGTGCAAATACTCCCTGAGATACAGCAGCAGTGTGGCAGCTACAGATCGGCTGCCCTCTGAGTCAACAGGACGTGACCTTTCACCAACAGGAAAAAGGATATAAGCTGAAAGGAAAAGGTTTTTTCGTAGAAACATTAAGAGCCTTCGTAAAGGCACTGACAAGACGAAAGGAGACAGAACAACAGGAAGGCAGACAGAGGGGGTAAAGAAATACAGAAATACTGTATTTATCTTTGTTTTGTCAGCTCATTAAGCTCCCCTCATTTCCCTCCACTCTCTGCGCCTTTGTTTACCGTCCTCTGATTGGTCAGTCGGCCTTGATTAGACGCACAGAGGAAATGTATATGTGCCTCCGGTCTTCCTCTTCATCCCTGTACGTATTTTTAGCCGGCTCTTCCTGCCTGAGTGAAAGACACAAACAAACATTTTCAGAGCGGGCTCAGAGGTGGGAACTGTTCTATAACCCGACCACACAGTAAAGCTTTGACTGTTTTAATACAGGATTTACATATTTGTTAATAATCAGACTTCAGCGTTTCTTTCTTTCCCGCAGTGTTAAAGTTCCTGCATTAGGCTGTTTATATATAGCCAAAATTTCCTGCATGTGTTTCACATTAAAAGCCATACATCACTTCAGTAGACAGCAACAGTTTTTCATTTCTTATTGAGGCTTTTATTTTGAAATATTTGTAAGACTAAATTGTATGTGAAGAAATACACGTGATTATCTGTGGATATCACAGGAAACTGGTTAGTAATTTGTGGGTTATATCAGGACAGACAGGGAGACACAGACAGGTGTCAGAGGCCACGCCCCCCATGTAAACGTCTTTATTTCTGCTGACGTTTAACATGGAGTCTATGGAGACTGACTCACTGTTAGAGCCTCGAATGGACGATAGAGGAACTGCACGTTTGGCTCGACAGTCACATGTGCAGGAGCTGCAGGAGTTTATCAAACAACCATACCTGGCGTCAGTCAGTAGGACTCCCAGCATCATCTCCAACTGTGTCTCTGACCTCTGCAGACGGGTTTGTTCTGACAGCTTTCAGGGGCAGTTGCAGGTGACAGGTGTCGTTTTTTGTGTGAGGTTCAGCTTTTCCTGAGCACAGCAACAACTTGAGTTAACTGTGACCTCTGACCTCACTGCAGAGACAGACAGCGTGTGGCAGAGGATCACAGAGATTCCTCATGCTTGTTACAGTACTGTTCTCAGCAACGGTTTATGATGGACATGTGAAGCAGGTGGGACACAACGCGTCACTCTTCCTCTAAAGGAGGGTCGGGGAACTCCAGGCCTCGAGGGCCGGTGTCCTGCAGGTTTTAGATCTCACCGTAGGTCAGCACACCTGAGTCACATGATTAGTTCATTACCAGGCTTCTGGAGAACTTCAGGACATGTTGAGTAAGTCATTTAGCCGTTTAAATCAGCTGTGTTGGATCAAGGACACATCTAAACCCATCCAGGAAATCACAAAAGAACCCAGGACAGCACCTGCACAAAACCACTGAAGAACACAAAAGCATGTCTCATATTTGCCAGAAAACATCTGGACGAGCGGCAGAATTCCCAGAAGTTACTTCTTCAAAGTTTTGGGAAAAGTATGACGAGACAAAAGCCGAAGCTTCATCTGGCATCAAACTAACACAGCATTTCATAAAAAGGAGATCACAGCAACAGTCAGACCTCGTGGTGTTACGGTGATGATCACACATCGTGAGGGAAGAAGGAACACCCAGTGCATCATGGGAATCCCCCAGCATCTGGGGCCTGCTGGGAGAATTCTGCTCTCTATGTCTGAGCGCCAGTTTGTGAAACTGAAGCAGACAACAATTCGAAACACACCAGCAAGTTTATATCATGGAAGGATCTCACGATGTTCATCGTAGGCTTCGATTTAGCTACACGCACGTTAGATCCAGGTTGTGTGTGTGGCGTGCTCCAGAGTCTGAACTGAGTGGAAATGTAAGATTGCCACCAAGAAAGTGTGTGTGTGTAGACATAAATGGTAAATGGCCTGTATTTATATAGCGCTTTACTAGTCCCTAAGGACCCCAAAGCACTTTACACATTCAGTCATCCACCCATTCACACACTGGTGATGGCAGCTACATTGTAGCCACAGCCACCCTGGGGCGCACTGACAGAGGCGAGGCTGCAACAGGACGAACACATGGTAAAGTCATCAGCAGTCCATAAACCTGCGAGGTGCCCATCTACATGAAACAGATCTGAGTCACAACATCCTTCGTTATTTCTGCCCTCATCTGCTCCCAACTTATCACTGCGAGCTTTTTGCCACGTCAGCCGGGACTTTCTCTTCCTATTGTCCTCCCTGCACCGACCTGGATGTTAAAAAAACGACATTTAGACATTTCTATTTTTCAGGCAGAGCATATGAAGTTGAAAGGTGAATCTTTTCACAGCGTCACTGCTTGATTATTGTTGTACGGATGTTTCTGCAGCTAAAAATGGAAATAAAATGGCTTTGGACTCATTCATAATGACTTTTTATTCTCTGTGTTTAAATGAGCTGAAAACTGTTCACAGGTGGACACGTGCACCATCATTTACTCTTTAAGGTGAGTTTTTTGATAAAACACTTCAAGATAACAAATGAATGGAAATTGATTCTGCTTCGAATCAGATGAGTCTTTTTATACGAGGTCACATGCAACCATGAAGACGTGTGCTGCATTACATACACATATATGAATAACCTGCTAATAGCAGTGGAGTAAGTAATACTTGTCTCAGCACCTTTCCTGGTTGGAGCCCTCACACTCCTCACGGATTATTCCATTCTCACCTTCATCCCCAAAAACAGAGTAACTAGCTGACCTTCCAACCTGATGATTGGCTAACGTAACAAACAGCAGGGCAGCAGGGGGGTTTGAACATTAGTGGCTGCGACTTACATTTTACTTACATTTGTACTCTGGCCAAGTTTTCAACAACAACCCGTTTTATTTCTACGCCTTTAAGCAGTTTTCCCTAATATTCATACACATCTGCACTCAAATGCATCACAGTTTATCTTCTACATGCAGGGCTGCAGACTGATGATAGGAGGACGACCTGCGCTACCTTCAGAGCCACAGCTCCCCAAATACAGTCCTGATCAAATGTTTAAGACCACTTTGAAAAATGGCACGAAAACATATTTTGGTTGGATATAAACACATCCTGCGTGTTCCAGGGATCTAAATCCAATTGAGAACTTGGACAAATGTTTCCCATCACCTCATGGAAACGCTTGCATCAAGCATGCCGCACCAAATTTAAAGTGATCAACAATAAGAGTGGAGCTGCTCATTACTCAGCTCATGTTTGGTCCTAAACTTCTGACGAGCTGTAAACAGCCTGTTTCAGTTTAAGCGTTGTTTTGTCTCACTCCCATTTCTACATGTTGAATGTTGAAGCTCTACTTGGAACCTTGTTCAGATCCAACTATGCAAAATATGATTTTTTGCCATTGTTCAAGCGGTGATGGTAATAAGTAACATTTTATTTATATAGCATCTTTCAAGATAAAAATCACAAAGTGCTTCACAGAAGCTAAAACATGAAGACAAAATCAACCACAAGCAAGTTTAAAAAGATGAGTTCCACAGTCTGGGGGCCACAGTTACAAAAGCTCTGTCTCCTTTTGTTTTCAGCCTCGTGTGCTGGACAACCACATGACCTCAGGGACCTGCTGGGGATGTATGGATGTAAAAGTCCACATATGTTGGTGCTTGTCCACGCAGAGCCCTGAATGTCAAAGTCAAAACCTTAAAGTGGATTCTGAATCTAACAGGGAGCCAGTGCCGCTGAATCAGCACTTGGAGGACTTGGTCAGAAGCTTTGCAGCAGCTCTCTCTGTTAGCCTGTTAAACTAAGGATGTGCCACAGCATGAGAGAGCCATGAGTAAAGGAGTGCTTGTGCATCAAATACATGATTTCATTGAAGTGCACAGTAATAAATCAGCACTGGATTCACTGAAAGCGATTCAGTGGTTCATTCTAAAGTGAAACAGCTGTTTTGTGACATGGAAGTGAGCTCGGAGATGTGTTAGGTCTTGTTTTTAATAAAACAGCACCTCTCTGGATGAATTTGGTGTTCTAAGCTTTCAGATCTGTTCAGCCCTAACCTCAAAGATCCCCAGCAGCATCTGTTGGAGGGCTCTGATCTCTCGGCTGCCTCTCCTCGATCTGAGCTGCTTCGCGTTTCAGATCGGCCCATTTTCTGTATTTTACATTTGCGAACTGACCTGGGTTCATCTGTGCGTTGTTTGGTCGCCCACTGTTAGACTGACTCCGTGATAGTGAGATTATGGTTCTAGTTATGTCCCACTGTTTCTCATGTAATCCCAGACTGTGTGACATCACGACACATCGGGGCACTCCATGTTTCTGGATCTGGTTCAGCTCCTCTTTGAAATTTGTTTTGGAGCACATTGAAGATTTCTGTGGGTTTAGGCCTCTCATTCTGTTCTGTATGAGTCTGGCTGGGTGACTGTCTTTGTTGTGATCCCATCAGATGAATTTGGGACAAACATCCAAAGAGAACACAAATGTTCCATGCCTTCAGCCTTTTGTGAATCACAAACCTTCTCGCACAGGGGAAAACCAGGATTCCATAAACCCCCTATTACAGGACATGGTTTTAGGTCACATCCGAGTAAAACTAAGGTATGTGAGAGATGAAATAACTGACTGAAAGCAGAGATTTTCCTTGTACACTTCTCTCTCCTGTATCTTTGTCATAAACTTGCTGTCGGGCTAATTTTGTCCAGGATTTTTCTGATTTTCCACAGCTGTGTTTCAGCTTTCTCCTCGCTCTCTAACCAGCAGCAAAGCAGCTGATTGCAAACATTAATGTGCCGTAAACTTGAACTGAAAACCAGAGGGGGTCCTTAAAGGTTTCCATGGTGATGTGTTGATTACTACATCAATACTTAGGTAATAATCTAGTTGCACCACATTTCCATCTCTGCATTGGTTAACCGCAATTAGTGTGTTATCAATTACTCACACCCACACAGCAGATGTTAGCTGACAGAGCAAACAGATTTAGATTGCTTGTGTTACAGTAAGCGGAGGAGGGGAGTGCACTATAAAAATCACAACTTTCTGGGCAGTTAAAAAATGGTTACGGCTTTGAGCAGCTAAATGTGTGAACTTCACAGATACCTGATGATATTGATCATTCAATCCTTCATGGACCTTCTGCAGCTGGTTGCTCTCAAGCTCAGCATCTGAAAAATGAAGCTGTGCAGCCTGGACTCCGTTTTAATGGGCAGCAGGGAGCGAATAAGGATAAGAGCGTATCAGGGTCTCATCAGCAGCCACAGAGAGCGAACGATTATTGCTCACACATGGAGGAAAATGCCTCACGGCTCCCGTGCTGTCTAAAACTGTGCAAACACACAACAGGTGTGCTGCTCGCCCCAAATGATGCGAGCCTCAGGCATCCTGCCCCACAAACAACAGCCCCCCATCACAGAGAAAGCAGAGACGAACTCAATGAAGTCTGTTTAGCAAAAAACAGCAACGAGAAAGTTTGTTGCGTTCACAAAGTGTCCGTTTTGTCGAGACAGTGAGTCGCACGTATGTTATCCAGACGACCGTTGGATTTTTTTTGCCTTTTTAAAGTGACCCCGTTGTTTTTACAGTGCATCTGCGTTTGGCTCTCAAACTGAAAGGTCTTCAGTTAAATCGCCTCTGCCTTCCTTTCATTCCTCCTGTCAGATGTTCTGCTGCTGTTTCAAAATAAATGGACACACAAACAGGATGTAAGGGTCAGCAGTCGCTGAATTAAAGAGGGGGTGAGGACATGTAATAATTCTTTTCAGTAACACTCACAGTCAAAGCGAGAGACCTTGAAGAGATAAACAGTGGAGACAACAACATGGAGAGGAAAGTGCAGACATCCTAAAACGATCAGGGCATGTAGTGGTTTTGTAGATAAGTGTTTCTTCCATCAGCCTCAAGCATTTTCCCAGAGTTTAAAAAAATATATCATATTTTTAGGAGCAGCGGACAGACCAGTAAACACCACACCGGCTTTTAACCTTGTAGCAACAATTTAATCCAATTAAAAAGACAACTGAGATATTTCAATAAATGTCCCGTTATTAAAAACATATCAACTTCTTAAAAGTTAACAGAACAGCGGTGAGCACAGCATCAACTAAACTAAACTTCTGGGGTCCTGATCAGGTCCGTGGAGCAGCAGAGGGGCTGCTGATCAGGTCCAGCTGCTTTGGTGTTCATGAAATTAACAACAGGTGCACTATAGGGGAACAATGGGGCAACTCCAACAATAGGAATGGGTTCCCTCCTCATCAAACTACAGAGCACCACTTTGAATTTGCAATTCAAATTACAGCAAAACAGACTCACCAACAGCATCACGTTTTCACTTTGGTTTTTGGGTGATTAATTGATTTGCATCCATCAAATGACGTGTCATCCTTTCATTCTAACACCTGACCACATCAGTACAGATATCCTGCAGGATTCTTTTTTCCATTGAGACATGATGTGTTTCCAAAGTGTTGCTTTATATTTTTAAACACTGTGTATATATTTATTCCATTTAAAAAATAGTGAGAGAGCAAATGAAACCAACCAAGAAGAAAACCAGTGGAACAAAAAACAAAAGGTCCACCAGTAAACCATTAAAAAGCCTTCGTGTTTTACACATCCCAGTAAAACTCAAAAAAGGGTCCGCAAACCTTCAGTTTACACAAATATATTCCTGCCATGCAAAGTTTGACATCAGTTTGTCTAATAGATGGTTTTAGACTAAATGATACTGTAGCTTTTTGGTGAGTGAAGCTCGTTAATTTTGTCCTCCTGGATATAAAACGAGGAGAAACAGCTTCGGTTGAGTGGAACTATTTTGACACAGTTTTCTCGAATCACTCTCGGAGGTTTCCAGAATATCTGAATCCTTCTGTCAAACACAGCAAAGCAGCATTCCTTTGGCCCGGCCTGAGTGTATTTATATGCACACATGAGAACACTATGTGCCAGTATTATGTGTATGAGGAGCTAGAAATAAAATACAGAGGATCCTAATCCTCTGTTCCAAGGAGGTTGACTTCAGCCCTCTTAGCCTCACACTCTGCAGCCTGTGCACCTGCTCACGATCACCTCATCACCTGTCATTTTATCAACTGGCTCCACATTCAGTCTTCACCAGATTGTCATCGAACCCAGAGTTGTAATCTGGCTCCTCAATGACTGTCTTATTTCTTTGTGTGGTCCCTAATATGACTTCCTTGTAGGGCTGTGCAATATGACCAAAATCTCATATCCCAATATAAGAATTCTATCGTCCGATAACGATATAAATCACAAAAATGTAATATTTTCTGTAAAGTCTGTGAATCTCGGGCAGCTCGACTTGCGTGAAGTGTTTCCAGCTGCGCGTCATGTAGCTGGAGTCGAGGGTTTTAACCGATGCATGAAACGATACATTTTTAGACATAAGTTGTAACGGCCGCCGTTTTCTTTGTATTTATTACACGGCGTGCTGCGGGGAAAAGCCTGTTCTAACGTTTGAGTCTAAGGTTTATTTTTTAGCACCTGGTGGCTCTTTTTTGCTTCTCATCCGTAAATAATCTGCTCTTTCACGTGATTCAGTTTATTTTGAAAAGTCTCAACAGGATCTTGAGCTTTATTGTGAAAGGTTTATGTGGAACATAAACAAGCGGACACGCGATGGTGTTACCGTCGTTTTTGCTAACGACAACGCATAAAAACAGGCGCTTGTCTGTCCGTAGTGTGGTTATATTAAATATAAGAGAAAGAGAGAACTTTAAGAAATGAATATAACCACTACAGTGACCATCAGAACCATGAAAAATATTGTCGTAAACAGTTTATTTTGCGACACCACGAAACAAACGATAGCGTAAAATGAAACGATAGATGTTTTTATATCGTCATCCGATATATATCGTTATATCGAACAGCCCTACGTCCTTGTGTTATTTCTCATTCCTGAAATAAACCCAGATTCACTTGAGCTGCTCTACTTTCCCCAAAGAAACCCATCTAAATACCCTCTGTCCAGATCCACCTCCCTGCTCCTTTTCCAGCCGAGTGGATTCCTGCCCAAGCCCTGAACAGTGCCTTTCACCTGCAGTTTGTTCCCCCTCAGGTCCAACTACTCAACAGTAAGCGATTGAGTATATTTACTCTCACTGATACTGTGGACTGGGCACAGCACCCATCTCCTGTTTTTCCCAGAGACACCACACTCTTCCCAGTGCCCAGCTAAGTAAAAACTCCCCGTGTAAAAATAAACTCAGTGAAAAACAGTGCGCTATTGTATCCCAGGTCCAGAGTCTGTTCTCCGACAACACCTTTCATGGTCATGATACCTGCCAACTTTGGTTTCTGCAGGAATCCAAATCTGCTGTCAGAGATCGGACACCCAAACATTTTCCATTATTCTGTGTTAACCTGAGCTCCAATCCTGAGAGTTCATATTCACAGAGGCACAGCACCAGATACTGAAGGTTGTGGTGTGGGGGTCGAAACTGAAATATCGATTCCTCCAACACCAGATGTCAGAACAGATTCTCATTAAAATATTGATATTTTAGCAGTTTGGGGAAAACAGGTTTCCACAATTTACAGGAATACAGTGGAAATTAACTACTGTAAGTAATAATTGGGACTGTCTACAGGATCTGCAGGAATTACTTCTTCCACTTGTCACGGCTGTTTGTGGAGCTATTTTAGCTTCACAAACAGCTACGACGTGGTTTGTGACAAACTTTGTCGAACACAACCATGATGATGACTTCATGAT
Source organism: Diplotaxodon limnothrissa (assembly GCF_057381915.1). Taxonomy (NCBI): domain Eukaryota; kingdom Metazoa; phylum Chordata; class Actinopteri; order Cichliformes; family Cichlidae; genus Diplotaxodon; species Diplotaxodon limnothrissa. The sequence goes on along the minus strand of NC_140609.1, from coordinate 40,616,670 downwards.
GAGATGAGAGGGACAGGTGCTGCTAGGGCGGAGCCCTTTGCAGGTACTATCCAGGTACAGAGGGAGAAAATATGGAGCTGCTGACTTTTCAGGTTTTTTATTTCTTGTATGATTTTCTTCATAGTTAAACAATATGAACAAATAGTTTGATGCCTTGCATTCATTCTGAAGATATCATATGAAATACCTCCGATGTTCCAAACACGTTTTTGTACAAAGTATCGGATCAGACAGGAAATCCATGGTATCACACGTCACTAAACGACACGCCTACTTCTATCTCTGTGGACAGCAGGGACCCGAAATTTTGCACAGTTTCTATTTAAGTGTTTAGATGAAACGAGTTTGTGCAAAACCTCTCAGCTGCAAATCTTGTTTGAATTTATGCCTCAGTTCTTCAAGCTTCGAAGATAAAGATCTTGACTTCTTTTCAAACCCAGTTTTAATGCATCATATGTTCTCCAGTCCTCGTAACAAATTGTTTGTTTCTTTTACGCATTTTCTCACATTATGCCAAATTTTAATCATATGAAGGCTGTGAGATTAGCCTGTTTTGTGAGTTTTTGTTGTTGTTCAAAGATTTCATGTGTGTGCAAGAGAAATGTTATCTGCTGAAAAATAAAATATAATGGACCTCAGCTGTGCAGCCCAGCAACAATAAACTGGCACATTTAAATCCCCCATCATTAAAAGACAAGTATAAAAGAATCAGTAATCCCACATTCTTGATTTTTAGTTCACAAACACTTGTTGTAATGACTAACTGCTCCTGACATTTTGGAGACGTTAGCTCTTTATACAGTAAAGTTACAGCGGGATACAAATAACTTCAGGCTGATCCTGACACGATTTGTTCCCCTGGTTCAAATCACAGACTAACAGGATCCCACAGCTGTTTTTGTTTTTAAACCCATTTTGCACAGAGAGGCGTTTTTGAAAAATGTATTGACAGCAATGTTGAACATTATTACACAGGAAAAAAACAACTACAGTAAAATAATCACAGCGTGACGCCTCTGCCTTTGTAAACAGAGGGACAGTACCTGCGTGTAAAACTTGAAGATAGAGACAAAATGCTGTTAATCTGACTGTTATTCTGCAATTCATGTAAACAATACACAGCGTGACGTGATAAAAAGACACATACCTTTGACGTTGCGTGATGAACTCTGTATTCCTCGTCCACACGTAAACGCAAAAAAGGAGTTTTAAAAAATCTCAGTTTTCGGTGATTCGAAACGCTGTTTACATGGATGAAACAGCTGCGTGTTCAAAAATACCAGTGTAGGTGCGGACGCAGCGTAAAAGAGTTTATTTTATTGCTACCTGTAATTTATTGCTGTTTACTTGTATTTGCTTAATTGTTTATTAAATGTTTGAGGTGTGAAATTATTTTTTTTGTAGAACAAAGGGGGGCCTAACAAAAAAAGTTTGGGAACCACTGCCTTAATATAACATCTTGGTTTTGTTAACATTTTATTTATTGTTTAAACTGTTAGTTTTTCCAGTTTACTGTTTGAGAACTCACCCTACTTTCTTTCTTTACCCTACTGCCTACTGGTGTTGGCCAGAGGGGCCGATGGCGCGATATGGCAGCCTCACCTCTGTCAGTCTGCCCCAGGTAGGGCAGCTGTGGCTACAACTGTAGCTGCCTCCACCAGTGTGTGAATGTGAGAGTGAATGAATAGTGGCATTGTAAAGCGCTTTGGGTGCTTGAAAAGCGCTATATAAATCCAATCCATTATTAATCCATTATTACTTTCCTGTGTTCCAGGAGCAAAAGGAGGAGGTCCTGTCCTGTATTGGTATTTGTAGCTTCCTGTTTAGTGCTGATGTCACAGGAAGGGAGCAGGTGAAGCGGGGGAAGAAAATTGTTGTAATTTAGGTTTTTTTTGTTTTAGTGTTATATGTATTATTGTAAAATGTAATGGTTACACTTTAGAGGTGGGCGTTTTGTTGCTGGTAAAAAGAAGCATCATAATGTTTAGTCTTACACGTTGTTTGGACAGCTTGAGTATTTACAGTTTTTTCTGATTGCTTAAGCATTCAGAAAAAACTAAACAGAAGAAGTCGGGTATTTTTGCACAGGCAGACTTTTCTCTGCGTTCTGGCCTTTGTCCACGTAAACTGAGTTTTGAATCACTGAAAACTGAGATTTTTTGAAACTCCTGCCGCGGTGAAGATTTCCAAAAACTCAAACTAAGATTTAGTCTCGCAAAGGTGTGAGCTGTGCGCTACGTTATTGTTTACATGAGAGGAATTTCTACAACGATACAAACAAAATACTGTTGCTGTTAATCTGACTATCTGCAGTTTTAATACACTTATATGTACACACAGTTTCTGCGTTTGCGTGTGTACGTGTGTGTACGTGTGTGTACGTGTGTGTGTACGTGTGTGGTTCAGTTATGTTTATTTGTGCCGAGGTAACTTTGGAGTTTTTGAGTTTTTTTTATTTATGTAAATATTTTTGGTCAGTGATTCTAAATAAATCACCTGCTGCATTGGACAGCATCGTCTCCTGCCTGCTTCACCCACCTTGACCAAGCTATCTCGTGTGTATTTAAAGCTACAGTGGGGCAAAAAAGTATTTAGTCAGCCAACGATTGTGCAAGTTCCCCCACTTAAAATGATGACAGAGGTCAGTAATTTGCACCAGAGGTACACTTCAACTGTGAGAGACAGAATGTGAAAAAAAAATCCATGAATCCACATGGTAGGATTTGTAAAGAATTTATTCGTAAATCAGGGTGGAAAATAAGTATTTGGTCAATAACAAAAATACAACTCAATACTTTGGAACATAACCTTTGTTGGCAATAACAGAGGTCAAACGTTTACTATAGGTCTTTACCAGGTTTGCACACACAGTAGCTGGTATTTTGGCCCATTCCTCCATGCAGATCTTCTCGAGAGCAGTGATGTTTTGGGGCTGTCGCCGAGCAACACGGACTTTCAACTCCCGCCACAGATTTTCTATGGGGTTGAGGTCTGGAGACTGGCTAGGCCACTCCAGGACTTTCAAATGCTTCTTACGGAGCCACTCCTTTGTTGCCCGGGCGGTGTGTTTTGGATCATTGTCATGTTGGAAGACCCAGCCTCGTTTCATCTTCAAAGTTCTCACTGATGGAAGGAGGTTTTGGCTCAAAATCTCACGATACATGGCCCCATTCATTCTGTCCTTAACACGGATCAGTCGTCCTGTCCCCTTGGCAGAAAAACAGCCCCATAGCATGATGTTTCCACCCCCATGCTTCACAGTAGGTATGGTGTTCTTGGGATGCAACTCAGTATTCTTCTTCCTCCAAACACGACGAGTTGAGTTTATACCAAAAAGTTCTACTTTGGTTTCATCTGACCACATGACATTCTCCCAATCCTCTGCTGTATCATCCATGTGCTCTCTGGCAAACTTCAGACGGGCCTGGACATGCACTGGCTTCAGCAGCGGAACACGTCTGGCACTGCGGGATTTGATTCCCTGCCGTTGTAGTGTGTTACTGATGGTGACCTTTGTTACTTTGCTCCCAGCTCTCTGCAGGTCATTCACCAGGTCCCCCCGTGTGGTTCTGGGATCTTTGCTCACCGTTCTCATGATCATTTTGACCCCACGGGATGAGATCTTGCGTGGAGCCCCAGATCGAGGGAGATTATCAGTGGTCTTGTATGTCTTCCATTTTCTGATGATTGCTCCCACAGTTGATTTTTTCACACCAAGCTGCTTGCCTATTGTAGATTCACTCTTCCCAGTCTGGTGCAGGTCTACAATACTTTTCCTGGTGTCCTTCGAAAGCTCTTTGGTCTTGGCCATGGCGGAGTTTGGAGTCTGACTGTTTGAGGCTGTGGACAGGTGTCTTTTATACAGATGATGAGTTCAAACAGGTGCCATTCATACAGGTAACGAGTGGGGGACAGAAAAGCTTCTTACAGAAGACGTTACAGGTCTGTGAGAGCCAGAGATTTTCCTTGTTTGAGGTGACCAAATACTTATTTTCCACCCTGATTTACCAATAAATTCTTTACAAATCCTACCATGTGGATTCATGGATTTTTTTTTCACATTCTGTCTCTCACAGTTGAAGTGTACCTCTGGTGCAAATTACTGACCTCTGTCATCATTTTAAGTGGGGGAACTTGCACAATCGGTGGCTGACTAAATACTTTTTTGCCCCACTGTATTTGATAAGGTGTAGGTAGCTATCTTGTTTGGTTATTAAAATATAGCATTATTTAATACCAGACACTTCAAATGTTACTCACATGTGAGAAGCATCTCCACCAGTTTCCAGTGTGATGAATTTACAGAGTGTACCGTTTTAACTCGAGCATCAAAATCAAGCAGCGTAAAATGGATTTAAGCAACAATGTATCAATAAAAATCTAAAATGTGATTCTTTTTCCTACAAAAGAATAAACAAAAGGTTGCTGTTTGCGTCCATCTGCAGACACAGATCCCTTTGTTGCATCAGAAACACAATCCAGCACCAAAGAAATTAACACGCGGAGCTGAAAGCAGAACAAAGGCAGGGACAGCGGGGCGTCTAATTTAGACCAAAACAAAAAGTTTACACAGAGGTAAGGAACGTTTTCAAGTTCATGACTTTGCAAAGTAATTTCTCATGAAAGCCACAGAGCAGCAGTTCCCAGTTTGAGACAGGCGGTCTGAATCTGGAACGATTCAGCCCAGCAGCCACATTAGAGTGAAAATGACCTTCCATACAAAGAGCTGCATTTTTACAGCCCAGCCAAAGCTCACAAACAGCTCACAGAGAAAATAAAATTTTCAAAACGTATCAACAATCACCCCAATCTTTCCGCCGATGCACAAACACATCAGTTTTTATTCTGAGGAAATTATAAACAGGTTTGTTTCTCTGGAAGATGTCCTTGCTTATGATTAAGAGAAACACTGAAGTGTAATTCGGGAAAAGAAAAGGAAAAGATTTCCATATTTGGGAAATTTCTAAAGGCCTTTAGACACAGGTCCTGAAGGAGTTCAGAGAACAATGTGGTGCCTATAAATAAAAGTCTGGCCATAATCAAGTTTGATTTCCTTGCAATAAAATCTCAGCATGTGGAGAAACAATGTACTGTGTGGATCTCAGAGCCTGATATACTCGATTCCCGTGAGCCTTAGAGCTCCACTGGTGTCCAAAAACCATCACAAAGCCATCTGTGGGACATGTTCCATTATAACCCACACACACACTGTGTATCTGACACAGATCCACACACACCATCCGACTGCAACAATCAGACATTTCAGATGGGCTGGACACAACATAAGGAACGCTGTGATGTGGGCTCATGTCTACATCACTGGGAACATGAAGGACCACTGTTGAAAAATGTTTGGTTTCTATTATTTTTTTAGCCTTTATTAATTATTATTGTATGGAAAAGATATGTCAGAAGCAAGATTTAGGAAAATCAGTGCAGGTACTGAACGTGCAGTTGACTCGTAGACATCCAAGATCTCAATGAATGAGTCCATCGAGGCTTATGGTCATGGTGTCCCCATGACCATAAGGTTGAGGGTTCGAATATGCTGAATATTCTGCTTCACTGAGTCAATGGGTTAAATGCAGAGACGAATTTCCCCATGGGGATCAACAAAGTTATTAATGTTAATTATTATGTTAACAATTTTTTCCCCACGTCTAGTTTAAGTTGTCAGTTTAGTTCTTTGCAATCAGGCTTGCAGCACTGTAGCCTCCATTTCTGCTTTTTTGTACAGGAGAATCACCGTGACGACCACTTTAAATTGTCTTTGGGCTGCTTTTCATATTTGCTTTGTGTTCATATGTAAACACGTATGTTTGTCCTCATTAGAATACGGATTGGTGTTGGTGTGCAGGATGCTAGCCTCAGATTTATATTGTTAAATGGCAATTATGTGACAATGTGTTTCAGAAATGTTACAAGTAGAATAACTAATTACTTCCTCTGATGAGTAATTAAGTAATGAACTGGAATATTTTAAAGTAACAAGTAATGCGTAATAGATTACTTTTTTTGAGTAATGACCCCAACACTGGTTCTAGATAAGCTAACCTTTATTAGTCTGACATGTAGAAAATTTGTTTTGTTACACCAAAAAGTGGACAGTACAAAGTTACAGATGAAAAATGAGAAAAACACTGGAATAGGATATAACTGAGAATAAGATGCTGTACACAGCTGTACACAGCTGTACACAACAGAACAGGAGGGCTGTCGACCAGGCCTGTGTAACTGAAACCGTAACCAAACATTTTTCAGTGCTTGGGTCACCGTGAGCACTTGGATGTAGTCACGCTGTGGGTTTAAAAAAACAATAATCTTGAAGACGTGCTGCCATTAACTTTCTAATAAAGAACTGAAGGATCACCTGTGTCCAAAAATCCAAGAGAAAAAGCACCTCGGCGGTGTCGTTTAGTCAGGATGTGCTTGGACCACCAACAGAGTTTGTGCATCTCCTCACAGGTGAACCAGCTTGTTCAAAAATCCTGGGAAAAACAAAAAGACCATTTCTTTGAATGCCTGCACAGCCTGCTGTGATGCATCATTCGCTGGAACTACTGAGATAAAAGAAATTCATGGGGAAACAACTGTTGGATGGGAATTCTGCAGGTCTTTTCCATGTCAGTAATTCTCAGAGCTGCCTCAGAGAAATGTCTTCACCCAGCAGAACAGGTTCAAACAGAACTGCAGCTGTTTTTAGGACGATAATCTGTGACATAATAGTTTTATAAATAATACCAAGGAATACATTTCTTCTCCTTCCAGCAGTGCTGGATGTGATTTCATGTTTAGTTTGTGACATGCAGCTGTGCTTGATTCATGATCGTCAAAACTCAAAGCCTCGAGGCTACATTTATTACACTAATAAAAGTGTTCGATAAACAGCGAACAAGACGGTTTCTCTTCATTTTGCACTTTGACAGGACCATGTGTCCGTCTGTCAGCATAGCAATGGAGAAATAATCAAACAATCCACTGAAAATTAAACCAAACTTTTCTAGATTATTATTTTATTTAAATGTATTTCCAATTAATGTGTGCATTAACAGACTGTGCTTAGACTGTTCCTCCCCTATGCAAGGACACCTGGGTTGGCTGGAAGACTGTTTACTTAGCCTGGCAGGGCGAAGGACACTGTCTCAGCTGAACTCTGAACACACACACACACTGATACTGATAAGAATCAAAGTGCTGCCAAGGTCCAAAGTCCAGACCTCAGCCCGACTGGGATGCTGTGGTGGAACCTGTGCACCTAAATAGCTTCACGGTGATGTGACTTGCACAGAAAACCATCACTGCAGGTTACTGCTGAGGATCCTGTAGAAAACTCTATATGTTCTATACTCATTACATGCATTTTAATCCTGACGATCACGGCTCATAATTGATGAAAATTAAAATCAAATACCTAACTGACTATTCTAACAGTACAGAGATACCATATATCTCTCAGTCTACTTCAGTACACACTCAGTACTCCTCCCACAGCTACATGTGGACTTTCTACCTGTTAAAAGGGAACAATAGTAGCACACATGAACACAAATCAATACATAGATGAAAAATCACATCCAGAGGTATTAGAGCATTTCACAAACTGCTGTGAGATGTTGCTGCCTGACACGAGCCTGCACGCTTGCTGGGAGATGACGGTGGTGCTGACTCACTGGCTGTGGCTAATCTGTTAGTGGGTGTCGTGTGTTTGTGGGCTAGCTTGCATTGAAGTGGCTCTACTCCTGAAATCTGTATCTGATCTTATCTGATCCCTGATAATCCTGTCTGCACTCGTGGCACGTCACTGGCTGTGATGCTTCATCACTGGAAGCAGAAAAGAAGGCTGCTCGTTTCCCTGAAACGACTCTTTTTGTAAACTTTTTTAAACATATGTGTGTGGCTCATGCAGAAAGAAATCCTGTGACCCTGCAGAGGCTGTGTGTGCCAGTTGTGTTCTCTAGAAAAAATGTGTGAATGAGGAAGCATCAGAGATGTGGTAGGTAATTTACATAGATAAAGTTTTAACTGTAATTTTATGTCCAGTCACCCCACACACCACTCATTTTAGCTGCCACAGTTAGTTTAACTGCTCAGTGTAATATTCATCTGACAGAAAGAGAATTTCCAACATAGTCATTTTTCTATTTGTCTACACAGTACAGGGTCAAGTTTTATTTATATAGCACCAAATCACAAGAGCCATCACCTCAAGGCGCTTTATGCTGTGAGGTAAACACCCTACAATAATACATCAAACGCCTAACAATGAGACAAACTCTATGAGCAGCACTTTGGCGACAGTGGGAAGGAAAAACTCCCTTTTAACAGGAAGAAACCTCCAGCAGAACCAGGCTCAGGGAGGGGCGGGGCCATCTGCTGCGACTGGTTCAGGATGATGGGAGGAAGACAGGATAAAGACATGCTGTGGAAGAGAGACAGAGATGAATAATAACTAATAATTAAATGCAGAGAGGTCTATTAACACATAGTGAGTGAAGAAGAAACACCCAGTGCATCATGGGAATCCCCCGGCAGCCTACACCTGTTGCAGCATAACTGAGGGAGGATTCAGGGTCACCTGGTCCAGCTCGAACTATATGCTTCAGGAAAAAGGAAAGTTTAAAGTAATAGATATAGAAGCTTACAGTAAATTTTAAAACACATGATTGAATATAAAGTTCTACATACACAAGTTAGAATGTTCACAAGTCAGTGTTTCCCCCTCAAGACGGGCAGCGTGTTTCCATATGAAACTCCTCCCATATTTGCAGACATGTCTGTAACCACTGCTTTGGTTATGCTATCCACCAGCCAACAGGTGAAACTCACAAATCCACTCTTTCCACCAGTACGTAGCTGATGAACAGCTGCAGAGTTAAAGGACTTTGACATTGGATGACTCTTTTTGATACAAAGAACTGCCGCTTTTTACGCATGAAGCATGTCGAAGTTGGTCGGTTTGATCAGTAAGACCTGCAGGATTTCGATGGTGACCCTGATATCCAGAACAAAGACGTATCACTGCTGTCACAATGTGAGGTCCACACCCAAATTAGCAAAGGCCAAAGACAAACATGAGCCTAAAATCCAGAATTGGATGTAAACACAAACCCCAGCAGTAGCATACAAAGACACACGGGAGATGCTGAAGCACACAGTGTTTCTTCAGTGTTTAACTGCCAACAAGGCAAAAACACAAGTCTGCTCTCATGTGATCAAACCAAGATAAACCTGAGTGCATGTAAAGAAATAAACCCTTTAAACTGTGTTTGGATCCTGCTTCAGGAACGCTGTATTAATCGCATCAGTCATGACAACAGGAAACGAGACAGAAGAGGAAGTGGAACTAAATGCAAGCATAAGACAAATACCTATTAAAATAAAAGAGGAAATGAATAACAGCATAGCTGAGGCACAGAAACATGAATGGAGGGGAGCCCAGAGACAGCCGGAAACATTGACAAATACTGGACAAACTTAAAACACAGTAACACAATCCAGACACCTGAACTACATCCAGGAGACAAAGTTGTGCCAGTGTAGCTGAAATAGAAAATGAGTGCAGGGAACTGGCACAGAACGCATGGATCACAGTTTTCTGGCTCAGCCGTTTGTCCTGTTACAGATTTATTTTGTGAAAATTGGAGGTTTACAAGACTTTAAATAGAATTTGTGGTAGATGTGCATGTGTGGGGCTTAAAAAAGCTTAACAAAGGTTTAACAAAGCAAAGAAAGCTATGATTTCAAGGCTTGATGCAAAATTTTCTGTACGTTTTTGTCCTTGACGGGTTAAACCACAATAAATAGAGATAGCGTACACGTGGTGTGTGTGTAGTTGTCTGCCTCTTATAACTCCAGTGATTTTCCTACAGTTTGAAATCTCGTGTGATCTTGTGAATTCCATGAGTCCAGCAGCTAACCGCTCTTGTATCACGGCATCTCAACAAGAACAAATTAAGTTGTTGAATTTCTGACAGCTCCTACATGATTTATTTAAGTTCACCTTAGAAACATGAAATTATTTTGTTCAAATTACAAGTTAGACTTTTGTAAATGTAACAACCATCCAATTTCCTTTTATTGGTATACTGAAAAAAGTAGAGGCGGCCGCCCTAACCCATCTGGCTTGGTATGTGCATTGAACCCACTGTCTGACGTGAATAAACTATCTTCTTGTCTGCAGGCAAAGCAATCGACTGCATCTCTTGAGGGAGACTTGTTACTCTCATCGCAGCCTCTTTGTTCTTTTCCCAGTCTGACGGTAAGAATGTAACGCGGTTTCATTCTGTCAGAGCCAAAGTGAAACTTCAGCCCCTGAAACAGTAACACCCCCCCCCCCCCCCCCCCCCCGACATTTTTTCATATCTAAACTTGTGTATATTGCAAACAAAACTAAGAGCAATGACTTGGAAAACATTTGCCCCTTAATAAATTAAATCCACATCTAAAAATTGCGTGATTAATTTCCTCTGCTTATCTTTGTCTAACAATAACGTTTGTTGGATGAGCTGAAATATCTAAGTGTGATAATATGTTAAAAACAACAAATGCTTTCTCTCAGCGCTGTGCGTGTTGCAGTAGTGTGGTGTCTGTTTTTCCACGGTATGAGATACAAAGCAGATCTGTTCCCCTGAGGACTCACTAGGTCTTTTGTCAGGTATCATTGAGTGAAAATTTTCTTCAATTAATTTGGAATAATAAACAACGGCTCTGAATACACATGAAAGCTTCGTGAAAACACCAGGAGTGCCAAGATAAGCACACAGGTTGGGCAACAAACCCAAATAGGAACTGCATGACAACACAGTCGCTGATGCTGCCATATGTCAGCCTGCAGGCACAAAAGGAAACAAAGCTCTGGCTGTGTGCCCATCAACCACTTTCCACCCATTCCAGCCACTGGTTTCTGTGGAAGGAAGGTGATAACGATATGCCAACGTTCTGCAGAAACCAAAGGGACCAAACCCGCAATGAAGCAAACAAAGATGTGAATCAACCTTCTCAACTGCAGCAGTGACACAGACAGGGCTCCTTGATGTCCGGCCGTGCTTCCTTTTAACGTAAGACAGGAGTTTTTCGTGCCTGTGGTTCACCATACATGCGGCTTTGTGTGTAACCTCCATTTATTCTCTGTTGTCAAACAATATTCAGTTCAGTCATTTTAATTTACAGTAGACAGTTTAACAAGAGCCTGAGTGATGCGAGAAAATTCAGAGAAATATCTCAAAATATTTGAGCTGATAATTGTAAGCTGGTAAGTTAAGGAGAAACACACATGCATGTGTGTGTATAAAAGTGAGGTTGTAGGTGGCGTCTCAACGACATGATTGAAAGGATGTGCTGTTGGTGGTGTTTTAATATAGGATGTATTAAAGTTTTCTTTCTTCTAATTTGCTGGTGCGGGCCGTGTACAGTTGACATTTTTTCTTTGTGAACTCATGTTTGGCTGTTTTTTCCTCATAAATTTCAATTTGGTTCCTTTCTGTTTATGTAGCACCGAGTCAACGGTGACCTCAAGGCAAAGGCCATAAAAAACACCAACAGTCAAAGCTTATGAGCAAGCACTGGGTGACAGTGGGAAGGAAAAACTTTTAACAGGAAGAAACCTTGTGCAGAACCGGGCTCAGGGAGGGGCGGGGCCATCTGTCGTGACTGGTTGAGGGCGAGGAAAGGAAGACTAAAAACACCGAGAATTTGGTCCTTGTATCTTAAAAAGTTTGAAAATATTCGTAAAAAACTTTTCCCATGAGTTGTTTTTGCCTTTATTTCCACAAGGGTGTAAGATCACGTCCCCAAAGTGGCTCCTGTGTGGTGAAATGTGCTTACAGAAGAACATTTACATACTTTGAATAATGTTTCACTGCTTTCTTTTCTTCTTTACAAAAAGTTAAATTTAGACTATAGAAGAAGAAAAGCATGCCGCAATAGATCAAACACATATGAGATAATACAATTTCCATGATCAGCTAAATGGAGCCTTTAGCCAGAGTAGTTAAATCAGGAGGCACCTGTTTAAATCCTAATTTCCTCGTGCTGCCAACTCTTCACCCTCGCATTCAGACTTCCTGGCACTGCAGGTCCGGACCTGCCGCGAGTCAAACGTCTCTCTGATTGGGTAATGCTTGGTAAGCCTGAAATGCACAAATGAAACTGTGCGTTTCAGTGCAGAGCAGGATGTTGGAAAGCTCTCAGGTACATCGCCACAAAGGTCTGATTAAAAACACATAATTCTAAACTAAAGGTCACAACAGATGGGAAATTCTGCTGACGGGATTCTGATCAAACACATTTTTCCTGGTTCACGTTTCCTGTAATCTTTGATCAAACAACACACAGATATTTTGATCTCTGTCTTTTATTGGTTAGGTGTGATCAGGATTTCAAAATATTGTGCTTGTGTCCACTCACCTTTGTTTTTTTTTTTTCTGTCTGAATAATACAGCTACAAGTGCAGAAAAAGGGGAAGCATTTCAGCATTTCAAACTGGAGCAAGAATACTGGGAAACTCTGCTGTGATGTTCTTTAAAAACACTCACCTATGCTCCCCGTCTCATTTCATGCTTTCATCTGTAGTTTGACTGATTTTGTTCTTTTCTGGTTATCTGCTCACATGCACAAAAAGTAGTCTGAAAGCTCAATGTGCTAATTAATAAGAATTTTCTAAATGCAGTTGTTAATGGAAATACTTTGGGTCTCTAAATATTTATTTTCCTTTGTTTTGTTACGTGTTCATGAAAAGGTGAAAAGCAGTCAAACAGCACCAAAACACAGCAGTTGACGTAAGGTGCTTTATACTTTAACATTGTGGCCACAATGTTACAGAAAACCCCCAACAATGAGATGACCCCCTGTGAGTAAGGGCTTGGTGACAGTGGGAAGGAAAAACTTCCTTTTAACAGGAAGAAACCTCCGACAGAACTCAGGGTGGGGCGGCCATGTGTCACAACCTGATGGGGTGATGGCAGCAAGACAGGACAAAGACACACTGTGGAAGAGAGCCAGAGATTAATAATAACTATTGATTTAATGCAGAGCGATGTATAAACACATAGTGAGAGAAGAAGAAACACAGAGCGTCATGGGAATCCCCCAGCATGAGGACTATATGCTTAAAAACAAGTGTTATATTAAGTGTTAAGTGTGGATCTGACCCATGTGGGTCTGCCTGAAATCGTAACCTGCTTCTTTGTCCTCTCTGATTCTAATAATGATCTGGGATCAGCCTGGGGGGCCACAAAGACTCTGATAATAACCTTAACTGATCTAACAGGAAACCACTCACTGAGTTCTTGGATCAAGTGATTAGGCTCATTGTCTCACTTTTTATGATGGAGTGAGCCTGATAAAGGTGCTGAAGCATTGGCTTTAACAGAGCGGCAGCCATGGACATAACTCTGTAAATATGAGACCAGTGCGATGAAACGAAACAATGGGGAAATATTTGGAAGGACATAAACAATCCAAGTGTACAAAGGAAATTTGACTAAGTAACTAATCACGTTAAACTTCTGCTTTCAGGTTTCACCAGTTTGTCAGCCATTTCTGCTACACATCTGTAATACGGATATTTCACCAGAAATCATACAGATCAGTTCTTCATTACCGCCAAACGCTTCTTTGGAAGTGCTTGTCAGATTAGGGGATCTGAGTCTGACAGTTTGCCCTCTCAAAACCACTTATATTCACGCCCCATTTTTCACCAGGATCGCTGCACTCTGCAGACGTGAGTGAAGCCTTTCACTCTTCAGCTGCTAACAACCACCGGTAACCTGATGACTGGCAGCTGCAATATGAAGAAAACCAACCCACACACTGGATAACAATGAAACTACACCTGCCTTTACCTGGAAGAGAAGCGGTTTCCATTCCCTCACTAAACATGTCCAATCACGTTGAAGTTAAAGCCCTGTTTAAGACCCCAAACAAAGCAGAGTGCTGTGGAGTGAATATGGGACATTAAATAGTGCTTTCTGCAGATTGTTGGTGCAAAATTTAGTCGCTTTACAACATATTTGCCTCAACAAGTCATTCACTTTAATAATATTAGTCGTTAGTTTGGATATGGCCCATGTATGAAAAGCCAAACAGGGCAGGAAAGACCGAAAGTAAAGTTAGGCTCTTAGATAATGACGTGTGGTTGAACCCAAAGAAAGCCAAAGAGTTACAACAGTTTGAACAAGGAGGGGAAAAGACCACCAATACAAACATACCCTTTAGTTTCCTGGGGTCCGATACTCTAACTGAAGACTTAACAACAACAACAACAACAACAACAACAACAACAACAACAACAAACTTTATTTATATAGCACATTTAAAAACCATTGGTATGCCAAAGTGCTTAACATACAAGAGGGTCAGATGTAAGTAATAGAGACAGATGAAGACCATGGCAAAGTACCAAACATGCTAGCAGGTTGATAGCATTAAAAACACAGAAAGAAAAAGAAATGCATATAAAAGCATAATAGAACAATATGTGTTAAAGATAAAAGAGTCAAGAAAAAATTTAAAATAATTAAAAGCAGTTACAAATAGAACAAAAGTAGCAACAAGCACTAAACTAACTAACAAACAAGCATTAACTGGTAGAAAAGGTTAAATAAATATGTTTTTAACCGCGATTTGAAGGATTGAATGGAATCAGACTCACGGATAGCGATGGGGAGGTTATTCCACAAATCGGGTGCAGCCAAGGCAAACGTGCGGTCACCTCTAGTCTTCAGCTCGGCTCTACCAAGAGTGACTGGGAAGATGATCTTAGTGCTCTAGAAGGGGTGTATGATCTAAGTAGTTCAATGAGGTAACTTGGCGCCATATTGTTGATAGTTTTAAAGGTGAGAAGCAGGATTTTGAATTAAATACGGTACTTAACGGGAAGCCAATGCAGGTCGGCAAGGACGGGGGTGATAGAGACACGCCGCCCAGTACCAGTAAGGAGACGAGCTGCCGCATTCTGAACAATTTGCAATCTATTCAATTCAATTTTATTCATATAGCGCCAAATCACAAAAAAAGTCGCCTCAAGGCGCTTCATAGATACAGAGAAAAACCCAACAACCATATGACCCCCTATGAGCAAGCACTTTGGCAACAGTGGGAAGGAAAAACTCCCTTTTAACAGGAAGAAACCTCCAGCGAACCAGGCTCAGGGAGGGGCGGGGCCATCTGCTGCGATTGGTTGGGGTGAGAGAAGGAAGACAGGATAAAGACATGCTGTGGAAGAGAGACAGAGGTTCTACGATCTATGGAGAAGAGTAGCGTTAAGACCAAAGTAAAGGGAGTTGCAGTGGATAAGCTTTTCCAGGCCATAGTGTCCCGCACAGGGGCCTGACAAATAAGACGCAATTGGTGGAAGCAAGATTTGACAACAGAAGACACTTGTTTGTCGAATTTAAATGAGCTGTCCAGAAACACACCCAGGTCACTAACAGTTTCAGTAAGAAAACTGGCAAAGGAACCAAAGGCGTCACGGAGTTGGCCACGAAGGATATTACTCTTAAACACGATGATTTCAGTTTTCCTGTCATTTAAGATAAGAGAGTTACCTGCGAGCCAATCTTTGACCTCACGCATACACTCATGAAAACAATGCAAAGACATGGCAGGACCATCAGTTAATTCGAAATAGATCTTAGTATCATCAGCATAACAATGATGTGCAATGTTGCACTTCTCAAAGTTTGCGCCTGAGGGAAGCATATACAGTGAGATGAGCAGGGGACCAAGGACAGATCCTTGAGGCACACCGCAGGAGACAGGTGCAGCAGAGGAAAAATAAGGGCCCAAATTGACTGAGAAAGACCTGTTAGAAAGGTATGACTGGGTTGTTTGACTATGACCAATCTAGGGCGGGACCTCTAATGCCTACTGTGTGTTCAGGCCTCGCTAATAGGATGTTATGATCCACCATATCAAAGGCCGAAGATAGATCTAGTAGGACCAGGACTGTGGAGCGTCTAGAGTCAGCAATCAGGAGGAGATCATTGAGGACTCTGAGCAACGCCGTTTCAGTGCTATGACAGGGTTTGTAAGCAGACTGAAATTTATCATTAATGGCATTCACATCCGGGGGGGGGGGGGGCGCTGGAGCCTATCCCAGCAAATTGCCACTAGGTGTGAATGTGCGAATGAATGTGAGTGCGAATGGTTGTCTGTCCCTGTGTGTTGGCCCTGCGATGGACTGGCGACCTGTCCAGGGTGTACCCTGCCTCTCGCCCTATGACAGCTGGGATAGGCTCCAGCGCCCCCCGCGACCCTGAAAAGGATAAGCGGAAGCGAATGGATGGATGGATGGATGGCATTCACATCCAAATACGGCTGGAGTTGTGAAAGAACGATCCTCTCCAGGATTTTGGACAGGAATGGAAGCTTAGAAATCGACCTATAGTTCACAAAATCGTTATGATCAAGGTTCCTTTTTTAAAGAACAGCTGGACAACAGCGCGTTTAAAGGCTTAAGGAACAGAGACAGAAATTAGGGATTAATTCATTAACAATAAGATGCTGGGTCCAATTACGTCAAAGCAATCCTTAGCTATGCGAAATGGAAGAATATTGTAGGCAGGAGAGATATTCTTTGATTGTTCAATAAGTTGCTTGAGAGTGTGGAGTGACACAGGCTCAAACTGTTGGAATGATGATGAACAACCAGGGGTGGGAACAGAACTCGGTACTAAAGGAAGCGAGGACTTAAGATATGAAACTTTATCAATAAAGTGAGTAAGAAATTGTTCACAGAGAGCAGGAGAGCCTGCCAGTGGCATTTCAGGACAGGGGTTAATGAATGAATTGAAAATATTAAACAGGGATCGGGGTTGTGACCATTAGCACAAATAATTTTAGATAGGAAGGCAGCTTTAGCCATTTTAGCAGCGATTTGAAATTGCAACCGGCTGGCACGCAGGATATCATAAAAAACCTGGAGTCTATCTTTCTTCTATCTTCTCTCATCGCGGCGGCACACAAGTCGCAGGGCACGTGTAGAATCATTTAGCCAACATCAGGAAAAGGATCAAGGCCGCTTCAGTATTGAGGATAGAGGAGCATTCGAGAAAAAAGGTGCTGGCGAAGTCATCAACTGTGGGAGACAGGGAACAGTTGGAAATGGAGGATGCAAGTTTAAGAAAACACATAGAAAAATTCTCCACAATTCCAGAAGTAATTATACGTGTAGGAGAGACTCGGAGTGAAGTTCAGAATTACATAAATTAACATCAAAGATAACAGGAAAGTGATCAGAAATCCCAACATTGCTTATATCCCTAATGCTAATGTCCAAGCCATGTGAAAAAACCAGATTGAGAGTATGGCCCTTAGCATGCGTTGGTTAGTTAACCCACTGGGCAAGATTGCAACGGGGCGGTCACTGGAGAAAGGGAAAGAGCGTAATAAGTCCCTAGAGGCATATGTGTAGACCGTAGCCTGTGCTTCAAGGTAAGCCTTCATACGAACACAAAGGCCACTCCTTTTACCCCGTCTCCTGTATTGTTTCTTATACAGGTTGAAAGGGGGTAGGCGGGGAAGGCTAGTGGGGGAGTCTGGTCATAGTGGGGCGGCGTCTCCCAGAGTCCAGCATCGGTCAAAGCGATGTGAATAGGAGAAACGGAGATCTAGGAGTGTTTGCCGGTCATAGGTCAATAATGCGCAGCCACCTGATGAGCACAATATGAAGAAAATCAAAAGTACAATGCCAAGGTCCAGAAGGCGAGGTAGAGAGGGTAGAGAGCAGAGGGGCAGATGCAGACAGGGGCGAGAGCGAGAACAAAGACGGCCAGCCACGGACATCTTG
Organism: Diplotaxodon limnothrissa; assembly: GCF_057381915.1. NCBI lineage: Eukaryota > Metazoa > Chordata > Actinopteri > Cichliformes > Cichlidae > Diplotaxodon > Diplotaxodon limnothrissa. The sequence goes on along the minus strand of NC_140609.1, from coordinate 40,598,882 downwards.
GCTCTAGGGATTATTGAAGGCGAGGTAGAGGTCACCAGCGAGTCATAATTAATCACGCGAGCCGTATTTGATGTCAGTATTTCCACTCATGGAAATCTAAGATGGACTTCTTGCGGGTATCTAACGTTTTACAGTTTAAAGATGTAGAGCACATCCTTCAACCACTGTGGAAAAGGCGGAGGAGTGAGTTATGTCCATTTCAGAAGAATCATTCAGGAACCTTGTAAGCAGTGATCAGCTGACTGTGGAGGCCATTTGAGTACAGTGAACTCACCGTCCAGTTCAGGAAACCTCCACCGTTGACAAAACTCAGGGTGGATCGGTGCTTTTACATTGGTTACAACAAAAAATTCCATATTGAGAAGACATTTTCACCTAAAGCTGCTGCTCACTGGATTATTTTTCTCTTTTAAGACCATTCCGTGTACATTCAGAGATGGTGGGACAATCCCAGCAGATCAGCAGTTTCTGAAATACTCAGACCAACAACAAGTTCAAAGTCACTTACATCACCTTTCTTTCCCACTCTGATGCTCATTTTGAACTTCAGTAGCTCATCTTTACTGTGTCTGCTGACCTAAATACACTGAGCTGCTGCCATGTGTTTGGGTGATTAGATATTTGTGTTAATATGAAGTTGAACAGGTGTACCTAATGGATGACCAGATTGCTCTAATCCCTTTGCTAAACCACAAAGTAAGCATGCAGTTTAAACCTCTCTGAAGTTCCAAACGGAGCCGATATTCTGATGAACTCATTCATTTTGAGTTAGGCTATTACTCAAGAGGGACAAACCTGCATCTGCTGTTGAGCTCAGATTATTAAAAGAAGATGCAAATGCACTAACGGAAGATTTTTCGGGGGAAAGGACTTTTAACAAAGTAGTATTCGTTAGGGGAAACGCTGCAGGCGTTATCGAAGTTTAGTTTCCATCTGACTCTGATTCTCACTCAAAGTCATGAATGGACATTTTTACATTTACAGAAAATCACACAAATGACGAACCCCTCATTATGAACATGCAAATCAGGTTTTTTTTGGAGCAATTATTAGAAGTTGATGTTGCAAAATTAGCACAAGTCATGAAACCACTGTGGAGACATTAAAGGGAAATAGAGCATGCTGAAGTAAAGCAGAATGTAAATGTTCAAACCTCAGAGGAACAGAAAGTAAAAGTAGACTGAAAGCTGCTGGACAATAAAACTGCAATGTGACAGGAAACTCTGAGAAATCTGTCATACTATACACACCAAGAGGTCAGCCAAGTGTTATCCGGCAAACTCAATCAGTCTTAATCTGCTTCCTGCCACATGTGGCATTCAATAAGAAACGATTAAAACATCCGGAAAGACTACCGTCCCACTGTGGATGCCAAGAAAGTCATAGTGGACCATCATCTGTCGGTTCACCCCCTAAACCATCAGTGCCATCAGGTGACTGTGATTCTTAGGTAAGTTAACAACAAGAAAAGCCCCAAACCAACAAAATGCCAATCTCCAAGTATTTTCACTTCCTGCCCAACACTTACATCTTTGAAAACAACAATAAGTGGTTTTAGGGCCCCGCTGATATTTGTAAGGTGTTTTTGAACAGAAGTAAACAATTGGGACTACTTAGAGTGGTGGATTAATCCACAGTTGGAATAGTCTTTCACACAGTAAATTCCCCTAATCAGAGATGCTTTTCGTAAGCTTTCAGGAAGGCACAAAACAAATGACTCATTTCTCAAAAATGTAACCTGTTAGTTTTGTTGTTAAAGCACAACAAAATTTATATCTATAAATATAAATAATAAAATAGTTACTTTTTCATACAATATCCAGCTTATCTTTTTCTCAGAGTTTCACAGGAGACCATGAAAATTAAAGTTTTAAAATTACGTTTAAATTTAAAATGAATTTTAGCAACAAATAATGTTTCTTTTCAAATAAACTGATTTTGGATGAATTATCCATTGGAGACACTGATGACAGGGTTTTGCCAGGTCAGACAGCTTTGTTAGTTAGCATTAGCAAACTAGCATTAGCAAACTAGCATTAGCAAACTTTACTGTGAATTTCATGCCTTCCTAATGGTACCCATAGTTTTCCACTGACACTTAAATTTCTGTTTCCTTTCTCCTTTCTAGTCACTTTCTGTTTTTATTCTACAAACAAACATTTCTTGGCTCGTGTGATTAGGTAGAGGATCAATAGGGGGTCCGTGACCCTCTTGGGGACACTCCCATAAGGCTTAAAATCTGGGACTCTCCACCAGTTGCTCTTAGAACTGAAGAAGCTTCTCGGATGAAGTGTCTTCAAGGAAACTTAAAGAAGTCCAGATGCTTTTCTTTCCAAACTCCTTAAACTACATGACCTGGAGGACTGAGAACCTTCACAGACACGTTGCTTGCTAGCAAACTCGGCGTGTTAGCTAACCTTAACCTTCAGGCAACCACTGGGGGATAAATGTTTAAGCGTACTCTGTGGTAGTGCAACTGTGAAACGTGCACATGCTGGCAGTGAAAAGGAGGCAGAAATTTTCATTTAAAAGTGAACGTGCTCCACAAAGTTGCAAGTTGCAGCAAGTTGGCGTCTTACAATGCAAACAGCCAATCGCAGCAATCTGCGAGTGACCAAAGTCATCTCTGATTGATTTCAGCCTCAGCGACCGATCTGGGAATATATATTGTTTTCTTGCTACTGCTGGCTGTATATGGCTCATATGACCTACAGCTCTCAAGCAACGTGTGAGCAACATCACATGAGAAACTTCTACTGGGAAATCAAAGGCAGGAACTCAGAAACATAACCACCACACCCTTTGGGTTTTTACGAATTCAACCAGAGTCCTTCACATAGAAATCAGTCCACAGGCTTTTAGAGCCGGCGAGATTTGGTGAAGCTCTCATTGTGTAAGTGTTACAAGTCCAGACGCTGGCATTAGAAAAGAAGAAGAAGAAGAAGAAGAAGAACCCGTCAACATCGTCAGGTTTAACTGAATGTGCTTGGAGGAGAGTTTAGTCCTTAAAACTGTTAATCTTTGAGTCGGAACGTACAGAGGGAACTGAAAAACCCACACACATGCCTCTATATCAACTCCTTTCACTTTCCCTGGAGTCACACCACAGGTGTAATTAAAAGGCAGCACAATACAAAAGTCATAAATGACGCAGTTTGTTTGTTATTTAACCTTTAAACTCAGGAATCTCCTGTGAACACCGTGAAGGCTCACGCTCTGACGTCAGTCTGAATTATATCATATTCTGAGAATTCAGGTTTTATCATTTGGCTCGAGTCTAACGGTCCTTGAGTTGTTTACAGTCTTTAAGATGAACTTAAAGGCTGTAAACATTTGACTGAAATTTACTTCTTCAGGGTCAGTCGGGGAAAGATTTTTTTAAATGTATGTTGGGAGTTATTATCATTATTGTGTCGCCTTTCTTTTCTAATGAAAGGGCAACAGGAATCAGAAAACATGCTACGTTAACACTTCCTCCACTGTGCCCTTGAACCAGACTAATGATTAACCAGGAGAGGTTCAGATATAGAAACAGGCCATTCTGTATAATGAATGCTTTCATCTTAAGTACCTTTTGATGTTCAAAGTTCAAAGTCAGCTTTATTGTCAAAGACCATATGTACAGTCATACACAGGAATTTGAAACTGGAATGCTCCCGTGGCCCCCAGTTTACACTAAAATACAAATATAAAAAAGGAAAGAAAAACAAATAAAAATAAAATAAAAGTTTGAGTGCAGTGGGAGTGGGGCAGTCAACGAAAGGGCCATGGTGGTGGGTCAGAGTTTGTATGTTTGGGGGGGTGGGGGGTTCAGAGGGGAGATCATGTGTGTGAGAGCAGGGAGAGAGTTCAGCATCCTGACAGCCTGATGGACGAAGCTGGTTCTGGTCCCGAGGCTCTTCAGTCTCCTTCCTGATGGCAGCAAACTGAAGAAGCAGTTGGACGGATGGGTGGAGTCGCCTGTGATGCAGAGGGCTTTCTGGATGAGGCGGGTGCAGCAGATGTCCTGGAGGGAGGGAAGAGAAGTACCCACGATCCTCTCGGCTGCGCTCACTACCCGTTGTAGCTGTTTCCAGGTGGAACCAGTGCTCAGTGGATCAATTTAGGAGATTCTTAGTGTCAGAATGTAGGATTATCCAGGTTTGTCGATGTTTGTGCCTGTCCTCGATTAGCTCGATCCACCTGTCACTCGGCAGTTTTGGTTCAATACTCCGAGTACGAGGGCGAGGTGCTTCAGTGCTTCCTGTATTATTGGATAGTTTAGCAAAGGAAACGAGTTCATAGCTACGCATCGTAACACCATCATTAATGGTAAACGGCCTGGTTCTTGTATAGAGCCGTTCTACTGTACATTAAAACAATCAACATGACTGATAAGTGTCATAATTAACAGTGTGTTTTACATTTCAGGACATAACCTGCTGATATGGTCGTGAACCTTGAATGCGAGGCTGATAAAGTGTTAGACAGCTGTGATAACATCTGCTTCGTATCAGGCTGCTGCCTCGTGTGAAGAAAGTAGATCTCTTAAAAAGCTTATGAGCCGTATTAAAACGATCGATGTGACTTTAATCTTTGCCATAATTCAGTTTGTATTATTTGTACACTTTAAGTGTGGCTGACGTCAGGCACTAATATATTTGATATCAGTCTCATGAAGTCTGCAGCTGCTGATTTCATTTAACTTCATGGACTGTTTATTCGGATGCACATATTATTATAACCCTGTTAAAGAGGCCATATTTTCCACCCGGCGGTTCTCTTTTATATGACCTGTGTGAAACAACACAGCGTGACCACGTTTACCAAACTATATTTGAACTCCACCTTTGTGTAGTTTTACCACAGCAGACCCACACCAACAACCTTTGCTACACCAAGCCTTTCCTTTCCCTGTTAATCCTTGTTTACGTCTGTGACGCCTGAGCAGCAGACACGGAAGAGAAAACGAACTACAACAAAAAGTGAGTTATTTATTAAAGCTGATAGCAAAACTCAAAATAAAGCGAACTGAGGCAAAACTAAAACCCAAACTGGGATCAACAAAAGCTGAATGTGAAAGCGATGACGTGAACATGAACTGAACAGGATCGTGCAAAACTATGATGTGTGGTAAGCAAGATAGAGCATGAACCTGAACCTGAACAGGAGTTGGTGCAGCCACAGCGCTGCTGTGGAGAGAGTGAGCAGCTTCCGGTTTCTTGGTGTACATCTGGCTGAGGATCTTACGTGGTCAGTACACACAAACAAAACAGTGAAGAAGGCGCAGCAGCGCCTCTTCTTTCTCAGGAGACTGAAAAGATTCGGCATGAGCCCCCGCATCCTCAGGACCTTCTATCACTGTGCCATTGAGAGCATCCTCACTGGATGCATCACCACCTGGTATGGCAACAGCACCGCCTACAACTGCAAAGCTCTCCAGCGAGTAGTGCGGTGCTCTGAACGGATAATTGGAGGTGAGCTTCCCTCCCTCCAAGACATCTACAGGAAGCGCTGCCTGAGGAAAGCAGGGAGGATCATCAAGGACTCCAGTCACCCCAGCCATAAACTGTTCAGACTGCTTCCATCAGGAAGGAGGTTCTGCAGCATCCGGTCCCGTACCAGCAGACTGAGAGACAGCTTTTTCCACCAGGCCATCAGACTGCTGAACACTTCATAGACACCTCAGCTTCACTACTGGAACTTCAACATTATGCACTCCATACTGTACAGTAATGCCACTGTTTTGCACATGTCTCAACTCTGTATATTGTTATATATTTTATTTATTGTTTACTCTATTTAATTTGTAAAATATGTGTACACACACACACACACACACACACACACACGTAGAAAAATATTTAGTATACACATCCAGAAATGCATATACTATTATATATTGTACATATATTTATTAGTTTCAGATGTAGCCATTCTTGTATTTTGCTTGTTTACATTATTGTATTTTGCACAACTCTGTTGCTTGTGAAGCTCGCACACAAGAATTTCACTCACATGTGCTGTACCAATGTACCTGCACATGTGATGTGACAATAAAAGTGATTTGATTTGATTTTTTTGATTTTGAGTGTAAAGATGTGAAAAATCCACTGAAATACACAGAAGGGTAATGAAGGAAGTGGAAACCCATATGGAAAAGATTTATATAAACCTTATAAAGTTTGTGTCTGTCTTGTGTGAAACTTGTATGAAAAGCATACAAGAGTGAAAACAGATATAAGATCCCTTGAAACGTGTGTTTTGGATACTAAAAAAAAATATGAAAGTAATGATAAAGTGGCCACTTTCATGAGTAAATTATACAAGTTGTTACTATTTCTTTTTTCCATATGGGAACACCTGAAGAAACATTAACCTGACGCCACAGGGTATGGCATAACTAAACCCACTGAACATGGAAACACAAGACTTTCAGAATAGAACAGGAAACATGTAGACGTGACAACACAATCACGACAGACGGGGGAACAAAAAGGAGCACAGAGAGAGGAACGAGGGGACAGATAAGGGGGACGAGGCTCGTCCTCTATGTGTATTAATTAGTATTAACCAGACAAACCCCAGCTAATAATAACTGAACATTATCCACATCATGAGAAATCAAAAGTACAAAATAACAGACTCCCTGACAACATCTTTGTTGTTTCCATCACAGTGAAGGTAAAGTGAACGCGTCTTCACATCCCAGTGGACAACATCGAGCTGGTGACTGAGCTGGTGGGCAGGTAAATACCACGCAACACAATTCCACATAAAATAACTGCACAAACAGTTTCACTTAGGAAGTATCACCGAGGCAAGAACTCTCACTGTTCATTAGCCAGTTGTTGTGTTTAACCCTGATCTTTTCAGTGGCCACGTCCACACTAATACGTTTTTGTTTGAAAACACATCTTTTTCTCTTTGGCCTCGCGTCCACGCTGAGACGGCGTTTTTGGTGAAGGAAAACTGAGCTTTTTCAAAACACTCTCCAAAGTGGATGAATCACAGTGTGGACTGTGAAAATGGAGGCTGACGCAAACAATGACGCATTTTAGTCATGTGATGCAGTCATGTGACCAATTCAACTAGGATGGCAGACGGCATCGTACAGCAGTTGTTCTGTTTGATCTCAGTTTGCAGCCCTATTAAAGATTAACATCAGTTTGTACATGATCCAGAGAGCTTTTCTTCAAAGGCGACGTTTACTCAGAGCTGTTGTTCAGCAACTTTGTACTTTTGTGTTACTCGCAGCAACAACTCCACCTCATTGTCAGTCCATTTAACAAACTCTGTGCTTTTCCTCGACATTTGGCCGGAAAATATATAAACGGCAGACGGAAATGATGCAGGTCGAGTTGTTTCACGCATGCGAGCTACAGGAACATCAGCGTTTTCAGTGTGGACAAACAACTCTCGGAAACGATTGAAAATGACACTGGAGGCAGAGCATTTTTAGACGACAACTTCATTTTCAGATGTATCCGGATTAGTGTAGACGTAGCCTCAATCTATACATACATAGCTCCCAATTACGAAACCTAAATGAACAGCTTCAGTCACTAAACCATTATTTCTTAGTTCTTTAACCAAGTGCATGCCTAAACTTAACCAAGTGATACATTTTTAATGAATAGTGTAAATAATAATGTATTCAAAAATAACACCTCAAATGTGTGATCCTGGTGTGAGCAGCGAAACGATTTGCTTCAGCACTGAGCATGTACACAAGCCTGTAACTGAGACTGGGCTGATGAAGTGTTGCATTCAGGGTCACAGGTCGATCGCCTGAAGGCTGCAACTGTTAAAGATCCTGGTATCACCATCACTGCGCTCTCTGCAGATGACAGGCTGGCCTTTAACGGTAACTTCTAATAAATGAGAAGCTTCAGACTTTGAGCCGCAGAAACCAAAAATGATGTCATTCTCTTGGTTACTGAGCAGTGACGACGTGGAGACTGACTGACGGGAATAAAACAGAGAAATACGATAAATTTGCTGCATAACGCTGCACACACCCAACAAAAGGACCTTTAACACACACACACATGCAAACATGCTGCCTCATGAGAAAAGTCCCTTACTGCTAGCAGCAGATCCTTATCAGCCTTTGACACAACTCTCCTCTTCCTCTTTTCTCACAAGCACTCCAACACTGTGCTTGCAGCTCGTCTGTCGGTGACAGAAAAATCTCACAACTGGTCAACATTTGGCTTAAAGGCTTGTTTTCCTTTTACTAATGAACTGAACAGAAGCAAAATAAGAAATGGACGAGTGTAAATACTGATGTAACTTTAGTGCCATTGATATTACCAACATGTAACTCCTCTTCCCATACGCTAAACAAATTTCAGTGATTCTTCCACATCAACTGGCTTTTAGGAAGATCCGTCTGTGCTGTTCTGCTTCTGCTTCCTCCCATAAAAACTCCCAGCGATGTTCGACAGTCATGCTTGTGGGGATGTGTCAGATTAAAGTATCGCTGCATTCTCAGACTCGCCTAGAGTAGCTTTGCACGGTGCGTCGTTCAGAATAGTCCTTATTTGTCTGAAACATCTGTCTGTTTTACCTGACTTTCTTTCTCATTGGCTGCCCCTCACAGGCAGGTGGGTGGAGTCAGTCTTCATAGGCTCCCATGTTTGCAGCCTGACACAAAAACTGTTTTGGTCTCTAAAAAATGAAATCCATAATATTTGTGGGTGCCGTGTGTTAGCAGTAGCTGTTAACTTAGCACTCCTTTCATGCACATTTGGTCACTTCTGGCCCCAAACACCAGTTTGTCAGTGGCCGAATGCTAACATACAACATCTGCTAACAGCATCTGAATTCTCAGAAGTGAAGTCACTGCAGCTACGTACTAGTGCTGGGTCATATCATACCGTTCACGGTATAATGTTGGGCAACGATAAGAAAATGAAATATGACGATAGAATTTGGGTAAAACGCGCGTGCGCAGTGCCTTTGTTTTCATACGCACATGGCGGAGAAAGCGGATCGTTAAATGAAACAGATGAATCAGAACTAGTTTGTAAAACTGCTGCAGCTTCACTGGTGTGGAACTGGTTTAGCTTTCGTCCGTCAGATACACAACAAAGCACTATTTTTGGTAGCGCATGCTAGCGGGCCGTCGTTATTACCGTGTTTTTTGGAAAATACGGCGCACTTAAAATCAATCCTTTGATTTTTCTGAAAGTCGACAGAGCCCCTTATAATCCCGTGTGCCTTATGTATGAACTCTGGTTGTGTTTACTGACCTCGAAACGATTTTATGTGCACGGCGCTCGAAAATCTGTCAAATGTTTTAGTACGACTTTGCTGAGCTACGAAGCCGCACCGCTTGATGGATTGTCGGAGCGTTACGGCATCGTAGGCGGAGCCTCGCGGAGTGATACGTGCTGTGTGCTTCAACATAATATTACCGTACTGTGTGTGTATAACCTGTTTTTAAGTTTTGTGGATATTATACATGGTTATGCTGAGGACATGTCGGCCAGTTTCCACTGGAAATGCCTTTTGGTTAAACTGTCAGCAAGGAATTTGCATTTGCACTGTTACATTTTTACATAACTTTAATGCAGATAAAAAACAGCTGCTTGTTTAAGTGAAAATACATTGATGAGGTTTTTTTTTTGCACTAATAAAGTTGTGGAGTTGTAAAGTATTTTGTCTCGCGTCAATTATATCGTCAGTTATATCGTTATCGTAAATTTTCAAATGTATATTGTGATAAATATTTTTGGTCATATCGCCCTGCTCTACCACCTACTGCTATATACATTTGTCTACAGCCATCCTTTATGCACAGACTTCAGATTTCTTTTATCAGATACAAACAGGCCTATTTATGGCACCACTGTCCAGTTTTCGGTGGAGTCTGACGCTTCCTCTCTCTCGTGTGTTATCAAATCACGTCCATAAACTTCCCTTGGATTCTCTCCCGGACACCTTTGCCACATCTCATAATTTGTCTTCTGCCGGCTCGTTCAAATGTGACGACTTCCGGTGGAGTGCAGGTTGGAGGCTGTAGAGGTTATCGGTAAAATTCGAGCGATGCAGGAGGAGCAGCTTCCTCTGGCAGCTGTTCTGCTGAGCCGATATTCCTGGAAATGTGCGGTTCATGGCTACATTTGAAAAACAAGACAGAACACTTAAGCTCAATTTAGACAGAAGCTTCCTCTAATATCTAGTGAGCGGCACTCGGTCTGCTTGTCTGCAGTAAGTTAGTGATAAAATCTCACTCTAACCTCAGTCATGAGGAGTGAAGCTATCGAGAATCATCATTATTATCAGGATTGCTCCTCCGTGGTTTAGTCCCAGAGGTTTGTTTGCTGATTTATAGATGTGCTTGTTTGTTTGTGGTTGGAGAGGAATGCGGTGGAAACAACAGCTGTTTCGCACCGCAGGCCGGCTCCCAGTCATTCACACACTGTCGCTCTCCAGACCAAAGCAGATCGGATTCCTTCATCAGTCCTTGAGCCTCCGAGTCAGAAAATAGACTCAGGTGTTTTTTCACTTATGGAACAAAGAGAAAATGATTGATTTCTTAAATTTATTTAACCAGGAAGTCCGTTGAGATTAAAATCTATTTTTTAGGGACGAGAAGGTTCATGGTTCAAATCCCAGCTGACATCCTAACACAAAAAAACACAGAATGAGTTAAAATAACACAAAAACCAGGTCAAGCTTCTGAAAAGTCTTAATGAGAGACACAAGCATTCAGCTTTAATGTGCTCAGAAGGGTTTTTATGTGACGAGGTGCAAAATAACAGAACGCCCATCCTGTGCTGGTTCCTCTAAAGAGGAACCAACCAGAGAACCACAAATCATAGCAGCTGTTTGAGGCTATTAAGAGTTTACACAGATAAGGAAGTTCAATCAGGATGGTTTGTACATGAAAACAAACCAGTGCAGTCGTTTAGTGATGAGTACAGGACAACATATCTGGATGTAAGAGTACACAGAGCACAGAGAAGGAAAACACATATAAATAATGTCCCTATAATTAATAATATTTAAGAAAGTAGTCTGATAAATCACAACAGAGCATATTTCTGTAAAACAACTCCACTCTAACCTTCTGCTGTCTCATCAAGCGCTCAGGAAAATCTGTCAAAATATTATTTCCAAATATATCTACGATGAAACTATTTCGGTAAAAAACACACTCTTTTTTTACTTAAGTAAAAGTACAAATACTTGTGTTAGAAATACTCAAGTAAAAGCTAAAGTGCTGATTCAACTTCTTTACTCAGTTAAAAGTGAAAAAGCACCGACTCTGAAATGTAGTCAGAGTAAGAAAGTAAAAAGTAGCGCCTTGGAGGACGCTACAGGTAGATATAATATTAGTACATGACAATACAAATGTTCATTAATCGAATCTCTGATTTTCATGAATGTCATTTCTGCTGAGAGCTGCAGGAGATTTACTTGTGCAGGCTGTGATCAGCTGACCTGCTGCTCTGCACACAACTCAGTTCAAGCAGATGTTTCGCAGATGTTTCGCAGGTATCTCGGCCGAGTTGCATTTACTACACTGACAGTATAAAGTTGAATCTGAGCATCATCGGCTCAAATGTAAAGTCATCTCTGCCACACCAGCCACACACTTACAACCATGGAAATAGAAATAATACGTTTAGAGTAAGCTTTACGTTTTCTGTGCCGCCCACGCTTGACTAGATACGAACGCAAATAAATTATTAATATTATAGAAAAACTGTGATTTAACTCTGTGCAGACTTTCTGTGAGGACCTGATTATATATGAGGTGTAACAGTGACTTCATCAGATGCTCTCAGGCTGCATGGCGTGCACACAGCGAGTCTTTAAGGCTGCAGTCTGTCTGTTTTTCCACAGTTCCCACAGTTTGTGATTGATGACAGGTTGTAAATTTTTCTCGTCATCTCCTGACCGAGTGATGGAGTCGAGTTTCAGTCTGACGGTGGGAGAGTTTCCTTCACAGGAGCACTTTTCTTTCTTCACGCAGTTCTGCTGATCTCGTCTTCAGACACATTTTTAAAATAAAAGTTTCAGATAATAATGTTTCATTTCTCCTTCAAGTCTCTGATGTTACCTCGTACATTTGTAAACTGATTTTCATGCCAATGAATTATACTGCTGTGACTGTGTTTCCTCGATTTCTGCTTAAACATTGCAAACTAACCTGACAAAGGTTTAGTGGCCGTCACGCAGAGCTTTAAGGCTGGTTGCCTGCACAGTATGCAGATGTATCCATGTGTTCCAGCTGTGACGTGTTGTTTATTTGAGTTGCTCTCTGGCTGTTTCCTCCAGCTTTCTGAAAGACTGAGGAGAGTCACGAGCCGTTTTGTGTACCCACGTCTGATAAATGGTCTCTGTTAGTATTTTATTATGAAAGGTTCAGGAAGCAGCATCCACATTCAGACGTGTGCGTGCCGACAGGTGCTGCGGTGGTCTGTTAGACTCATCATCGCCGTGGTAATGTTCTCCCGGTCGTCACGCCAACTCATCCTTCTGACGATGTTCCCACGATGGGCAGGTTCAAAGGTCGGGTGCTAGACGGATGTAGGGAAGGGGGGGAGGAGGGTGGGAAAAGCGTGGAGGAGAGAGGTGGAGGAGTAAAATGTTGCAGACTTAAAGGCGATGGTTTCAATTATTTAGTTCATAACAAACAGAACAAATTTTGTCAACTTTACCGGAGAATCATGTGACTTCTTCTTCCCCCGATGCTGCACACGTCTCAGAAGTAGGTTTTTATTTTTCATCAGTTCAAAGTTTCGTGATCAAACAGAAACAACACATTGTTGTTTGAACATTTTCCAGAGCAACAATAAATGAAGCAGCTGTGCCATGTCAGACATGGCCACTGTACAGCCAGGTGTGCTGTGCAGTGCAGCAACAGCCTGCAAGAGGTCGATGGGAAATAAGGATTAATGTTAGATATAACTACATCGTGCAGTTTCAGTCACTCTTTGATGAAGCTGTTTTGTTTCGCTTGTTCTTCATGTTTGTACACGTGTGCAAGTGGATTCGGTGGTTGGAGCAGCTGTTTAAGAGAGATGTGGGTTTGAAAGATGTCAGCTCACACTCAGAAAGGAAAGACTGATGCAGATTTTAGAGGTTTTCAAAAGACAAAGTTTATGGAGAGCCGACTAAACATGCAGAAAAATACAAGAACTTGACTGAAAGTTTGTGAGCAAAGTTGCAAAAGCAACGAGGACTTTGTTTTCACTTACAGATGGAGCAGTAAAAAGCAGCTTTGTGATTTCCCACAGTAATCATAAAGAACAGTGAGCAGCGCTCTGATGCAGTTTATCAAAGAGTGTTTGTTAGACTCTGCCACGCTAATATGCTGTGAACAAACGACACATTGGAGAATATGCTCCTCTCCAGGCGAACCATCAAAGGACTAATCAAGGACATCGAGAGAAATCTGGAGCTTCACTTGTAAAACAAAGCAGACGTTTACTCCATGGCTCTGGATGAGAGCTGCCATGTACACAAATAACCCAGTTTTACTCATGTTTTATGTGCAATAATAAAGGAGTTTGAGATTACAGAGGAGCTGGCACCGATGTGCTCAATAAAAGGGACCACGGCAGGTGTTCCAACCGACGGCTGTCCAAATCTGACAAAAACATCAGACTTGTGAAAACAAAGAACTGAAATTGGTATTTTTGCAGTTTCACCGGGATGAGAGCACTAAATCCCAGTTTGTTGCACAAGAGCATGCAACTGAAACGGTGACATAGGCTACCACACAGCGGTCAGGTGGTTCAGCTTCGCAGCTGAGAGCAGAAATTCAGGAGTTTTGTGAGAAGGACATTTCAGAGCTCTCACATGCAGAATGGAAAGCAGATCCTGTGCTGGCTGTTGATGCATCTGCACTAAATAATGAACTACCTACAGGAACAGGGCTTATTTGCACATGAATCGTACAGCCTGGTGAAAACTTTCATGAGAAACTTGCAGTTTCCTTTAACCCTGCTGGAGACCAAGATCCTTACTGGGACAGCAGCAATAAAGATGTTGATCTGTGAAACATACTGTTATAAAGTTCAGATACAGATCCTCTCTCAGTGATGAGTCCCTCGCATTGAATCTGACTTTATTGCACCTTTTCAAGTTTAAAACACACCAAATTTCCCTCACTGAACAAAAAAAACCCATTTTCATTGCCCAAAAGCAAAATCTACTCTCACCAGCAGCAGTTTATAAAGAGATCAATTAAAACTGAGCAGAGCTGAGTTCAGCTTATTGGTGCAGCCCTCTACAGCAGTCCCAGTTTCTCACATGGCCACTTGGGAAAATCAATTGCCCACCTGTGGTCTAAGAGTAAAAAAAGGAGGAGAGCAGGAATGCAAACACGTCGTGACTCGAAGCATAAACTGTTTTTACTGTGCCATGGCCTCTGCTTCCCGTGCAGTGACCTGCGGAGGGCTGGGTGGCCCTGACCGTGTGACAGAAGAGATTTACGCCACTTTAAGCATCAAAGTCCAGCTGAGATGAACCAGGGCCATGTGGAGGAGGTGCGAGAGTGTGTGCTTCATGTGGCGACGGCATGAAACTGCACACAGTCATTTTCTCAAAGCTGCTGGCGTGGTTCATTTATGCAGGAGGTTTCCTTTGTTGGCGTTACCCTCAGTCATGGTGTTGTGAGGTGGATCTGTCGCTCCCAGCTCATCACTTACCTCAGAGTGCTTTTTCAAAACACTCAGCTCATTCTGTGGAAGCCTAGAGAGTAAAGATTCAAACATGAATAAGACAGGCAACAAACAGACACTGCGAGGGGAGCCACGTCCTCCAGCTGATAAACCGTTGCATATTGCAGCACCACCCTGCTAAAGCGCTAATGTGGTGGCAAACGTTTACATGGCGTTTCTGTGACAGCACGAATCACAATAAGAGAACCAAAGACTTGGAGGTGCATTCAAATGCTCATATTCCTGTAGGTATGTAGCGTTTCACACTAAAAGCGGTTTGTATTAATGATAACTTTAAGATAACTTTTAGATTCTCTGTTTCAGTTAAACAAATAGCACGTTAGACTTCCAGATGCATGCGAGGAAGGAGTGCTGCACACTCCTACACCAACTACAGGTTGGTTTTGTTAATGAAACTTTACCCATCACAATAAAAGCCTACACCCAGCCTGGCTGTTGGGCTCCTCGTCTCACAGGAACATGATGCACCACAGATTCAGGGATTTAAATAAAGAATAATATTACTAATAGTGAAATAAATTATGACTTTCTTAAATTGTAAAATTGTGCTAATATGAACATAAGTATTTTAGACCTGCTTATTCTTATTTTGAAGAATGTTTGTCTATTTTTTGTCTCATAAACAAAACAGTGATAAATTACTTTAGCTGTAGTTAAATAAAGTTTTTTTAAATTTCTGGTGAACGTGCTCTGGATGAGTGGATATCCTGAACGTGGCTGCGAGGAGGTCCAGGACGAGTTACACGAGGATTATTTTGAAGCGCGAGTCATGCAAAGCTACTCTCAGAGCTACACTTCAAGTCTAAAAATATGGAGCTGAGAATGGGAACTCGTTGGGTACCTGCGAAGAAGAAAACTTTACATTGTTTTTCTCATCACTTTCCTGACCTCTGACACACAAACACACACATTACAGCTCTCTGTCTGTCTGTTAGCTCTCTCACTTCCTCCCTGGACGACCTCTGACCTTCCTGGGTCACAGCAGCTGATTTGGGGGTGGGCCTCCATCACGATGCACTCCTGCTGGGAGAGTTGTAATGCTGTGGTGTTAAACAGGATTTGGAGCTCTCTTAGTTCCTTCTGTTTTCATGTTTCATAACTTCAGATAAAAGCAGTCAGAGTGCAAAAGGCCCCCTGAATGTCCTCTGTCCTCCTCCTCTGTCCTCCTCCTCCTCCTCTGTATGCACCACCATTTATGCTTTTCACCCTGAATATTAAAACCATCCACCTCCTCCACCGCCTCCTGCTCTTTCAGAGGAACACCAAGGTGTTCACCACCCAGCTCCTAGCAGCTCCTATCAAGGACAGTAACTCTCTGTTCTGAGCTCGTGCTGCATGACTGATCTCTTCCCCCTGTCGCTCTGCAAAGCTCGTTTCTGCTGCTTGTAACCACAATCTCAGTCCCGTGGTTTCTACCCACAGTTTGTGTGCAGATGTCTTATATTCTTACCTTTTTATAACAGAAGAACTTTAAGCACATCAACCTGAAAGTTAACTGAAACTCTTCTTGTTTGTGGTTGGAAAGCTGCCTAGCCTGAAGCGGTTTCACGGTCACTTCTATGACCATACCTGTCTTAACCACCTCCATCAGGTCTCAGCATGACTGAGCTTCTCCCTCTACCTCTAAGGCTGATCCCAGGCATGTTTCAGACGCCCTCTCAGCTGAGCAAAGTGGCCTCGGATGTGCTCGTTCAAATCCCAGCCAGAGAGCAAACCTCTGAAGCCAACACTGGCAGTAATCATGGACTTCATCTTAGTGGTCGATCTTTAGCAGTGTGCTACAAAAAGTCTTGAAACGCATAAATACACATTTACTAGTAACAGGCCTGAAGTTTTACTTTGGCACATGAGAATTTCCAGCACACACAACATTAACCGTGTTACCCACTAACACTTTTAGACTGTTTTACATATGGTAAGCAGGTTACAGTAACACGAGGCTGACAGCTAATTTAGTTCATGTGCCTGTAAAAACATCAGTTGTAGAAATCCTCGACTAAACTTTCAAAATGAGACGACCAAAGTTTTTACAAAACCACATCATGTGGACGTGTGTGTGACCAGCCTGACTTCATGCATGTGTGTGTGTGCGCGCGCATTCACGAGCATTATCAGGGTAAATGGATGTGGTGCAGAAAGTGCAGACAAAACCGCAGCAGCACAAAGAGTCGATGAGAACATAAAAGCTGATAACAATGCTGCAGTTATGACGCCCACTGAGCCTGAATAAAACACACTCTTTCCTCACACTCCGATCATATCTGATCATTGGGCCGCAGATCATGCTTTAAAGACTTCAATCATTAGTGTTGGTGCCAGTTCCTCAGAACTAAACAGCAGAGGCGGTTTTCCAGTTTAGAAGATAAGCTGAGTGTTTCCAGTCTCCCTGCAGTCAAAGGTGGATCTTTGAACCACGTTTTAATTGAAGAAAGTTGCTTATTTGTGGATTCTGCACTTTTCTTTCAGGTAAATGAATGAAGACTTCCTGATATCACTTTTGAACTTTCTGCAGCAAATGTTATTATGTTGGTATTATGCCACCAGCTGAGTTCCTCATACTTGGGAACTTAGGTACCTGGGCATTCCTGGGAATAATATCCACTTCCCTTTTCTTGGAAACAAATCTTTAAACATCCTGCAGCATCCCGGGACATTGAGCATGTATTTGCACATGGGTTTATGCAGTAATTATGCAATGACATCCTGACTTATAGTCAAATTTAAGGTCAGTGCAGGACGTGGCTGATGTGAAGGAGGAAGGAAGAACCTGCACACAATGAAGTGAACGTTAAAATGTGAAAATGAAGACTTAAGCAATGCTTTGAAAGTTAAACGCATCACTGTTGTGCATGTATGAATGAAGATGTTAGGAACTGCTGCTCTTTGTGACGGAGACACGTCAGGTTGGGACGGTCAGAGTGTGTGTGTGTGTGTGTGTGTGTGTGTGTGTGTGTGTGTGTGTGTGTGTCTGAAATATTCATTATGAGAGAGAAGAAAGGTGAAGACAGTTGATTCATGTCTTTGTCTTTATCCTTCCTGTTCTTGTTTCCTCTTCATAACTTTCTCTCTCTCTTACACACACACACACACACACACACACACACACACACACACTCTCTCACACACACTCTCTCACACACACACACACACACACACACACACACACACACACTCTCTCTCACACACACACACACACACACACACACACACACACACACACACACACACACTCTCACACACACTCTCACACACACACACACACACACACACCTACCTTCGTGTCAGGATTGAGGGTAGGGTGTGTGTATCCAAAACAAGCTGGGAAAGAGAAGAGGGGAGGTCAGAGGTCAGAGACGGTGATGGAGTGATGACAGGTGTGTGTTTCATCTGTGTGTGTTCTTCACTTTCTCCCTTTCATCTGTCTCTCTGCTGAACCTCTCTGCTCGCCGTCTCTCACACAGCAGTTTTACTTTACAGATGCTAGAAATGAGATTTTACAGTATTGTACAATGAAAATGTGTCTGATGACGACATTCAGCTGTCTCTGGTCAAGATTAATCTACAGATTAGGTCATAATTTGAATCTGCAGTTTCTCTGGGTTCTAAATTTAATGTTTGGACCTTAAAAATATTAACAGATTAGTCCCACTACAGTAAAACTAGGACGCCAGCCAAACTCTGGTGGTTGATTTGTAATTGCAGATTTTCTGTTGTTGTTAAAGACTGACTGCAAGTCATTCTAGCGCCCTGGTGGTCATCAAGAATTAAGCATGCAACAAGTTCAACCTCTACGTGACCTGGTTTGCAAGGCAATGGCAAAGGTTGACTAGTGGTAGGCAGCAGGTCTCCAAACAATCGCATCCCAACTCGGACTGACTGGAATTACTCTCCAAGAGGTTGGCAAATAATCACCGTTTTTATAAACACATTTTGCAGAGTCTCTTTGTGGTAGGGGGCTGGACTCCACTGGTTGGCAGCCGTTTGCATGCTGGTTACATTCCTGTATGCAGAAACACAAGTGTCATTTAGCAGTTAAATCGCCATCCAGCAGCAACTACGTCACTACTTGTGGAGGAATTTCTGTTTCACATCTACGAGGTTCGGCTGGCCTTAGAATGTAAGTAGTTAATGTAAATTTGTTTATGCAGACAATAATAATAATAGTAATAATAGCATGTAAATAATGAATGAAAGAGGCCCCGATACTGCACCCTGGGGCACACCAACAGAAGCAGCAAATGAGTGCGATTAGAAAGATATAAGACTAATGCCAATGAATGCAAGTCTTTTCTGGAGGATAGTGTGAAAAAAGGAACTTGGGGTTACATGCACTACAACAGATTAAACCAAAATAGCATGCAGGGCCGAGACAGTACACTTCCTGTGAGACAGGATGTGATTAATATACATTTCTTTGTGTTTGGTAAACCGCGAGGTTGGTCTAAACCAAGGTGCTGAGCAAGAAAAGGACACAATCTGTGTTTGAGAGGAGCAAATGTACTAAGGAGGTTTTGAAGGCTGGTATTGTAACAGGAAACCAGATCAATGGGAGCTGAAATGCTACAAGTTAAAGGGAGATTGTTCATATCAGGTGAAAAAGTGTCAGGATTGACGGCTCTGATGTTGCTGAATGTAATATCACGAGGGGGCAGTGAAAACTAATTATTGAATCAGTTCCTGAATCACGATCAGTTCCTTGGTCTTTGCCACGTGCAGCTCAACGTGGCAAAAACCAAGGAACTGATCGTGGACTTCAGGAAGACCAGGAAACACTTGACCCCTGTTTCAATCCAGGGGGTCAGTGTTGACATTGTGGAGGACTATAAATACCTTGGAGTACACATTGACAATAAACTGGACTGGGCTAAAAACACCACAGCACTTTACAGGAAGGGCCAGAGTCGTCTCTATTTTTTGAGGCGACTGAGGTCCTTCAACATCTGCCAGAAAATGCTGAGGATTTTCTATGAGTCTGTTGTGGCCAGTGCGATCCTCTATGCTGTTGCATGCTGGGGGAGCAGGCTGAGGGTCGCAGATGCCAACAGACTTAATAAACTGATCCGTAAGGCCAGCAATGTTGTGGGGATGGAGCTGGACTCCCTCAAGGTGGTGTCGGAGAGGCGGATGCTGTCCAAGATAAAGACAATGTTGGATAACACCTCCCACCCACTCCATGACATGTTGGTCAGTCACAGGAGCTCGTTCAGTGAGAGACTGAGATTACCAAAAAGCACCACTGAACGACACAGGAAATCTTTCCTGCCTGTGGCTCCCTGTACAACGCATCCACTTAACACACTGTTTGCTGCTACAGCTACACATGTTTCTTTTCCAACTATTTATTTATGAGTGACTTATGTATGTATGTATGTATATATATGTATATATTGTACTATTCTTAGTTAGTGTATTGTCTGTCTTGTCTTAATGTTGGTTTAAAATGGAGCACTGTAACAAAAAATAATTTCCCCCAGGGATCAATAAAGTATTCTGATTCTGATTCTGATTGAATAAGATAAACATGTGATCAGAGAGGGGAAACAAACGGGCTTTGCAGTCAGTGAGACACCAGAACACCAGATCCAGTGTGTGACCTTTACAATGAGCTCAACATTTTAAATGTTGTTGCCGTCCAAAACTATCCAGACAGGATGTGAAGTCTCTGAAAAAAAGGGTTATTGTCAGTGTAGAAGAAGAACAGCAAAGTCGTTAAAGAATCCTCATTGGGTTTAGGTGATTGGTAAACCGTACATAGGATGGTACGAGTATTAGCAGTGTATTAAAATGAGTGGAAGACAGGAGCAGAGGCAGGAAGTAGCTTCCATCCCAACGGAGGATGGAAGGCAGGTCAGAATTCGTCCAGACAGCAGCAGCACAAGCAAACAGTTCAGGACAGGATTACTCTTAAACATCAATTATTGTTGTCATCAGGCAACTAAAAAGCAACCAAAGATAAGATGGTAACCAGTGAGCTCTGCGTCCACGCAACCGGAAGATCCAAAGTGCAGACGTTTTAAGGCCTTAATGGCAACAGATTTGTGCTTTAGCCTATTTGTTAGAATTACCTGCTGGATTATTACAGATCACAAGAAACTGCCAATCGCAAACTGTTTCCCCTAATGCGACTTATTAAACCCCAGCAGGAACCTCGGGAGGCCAACGCAGAAGCATCAAAAGCTGCAGTTCCTCTAATGTCCACCAGAGGCTCCAGCAGTGAGTCAGTCCCCACAGACTCCCATTTGAAATCTTTACAGCAGATATAAACATGTTTAGAGCCTGCTGTAAAAATTTGTAAAAATCCCCTCATAACCTGTTTCTACTTTCGGCATCACGACGAGTCAAATATTAAACATTTTTGCCAGTTTTGACTTCTCGGTACTTCCTAAAAAATTTTACTAAAATGCACCTCCCTGTTTCGGCCTAAAATCCCCGCAGTGCTTAGATTGTATCTGTAAGTTTCACCCAGTGTCAACTTTAGAAGTCAGTACAGGACAACCAGTCTTATATACAAAGTTGGGATATGGATCAGCGTGGCTGTGTTATTACAGGGTTATACCTGACAATATAAAGCACCTTGTGGTGACTGTTGTTGTGATTTGGTACAATAAAATTGTACTGAACTGAATGAGCGTTTCCTTTATTCAGGAGATCAGAGTTTACTTTCTGTCATGGACCTTCATTGGGAACCAAAAAAGTAGAACCCAGAAAGCTGAGAAGCTGCGTGAAATAA
Source organism: Diplotaxodon limnothrissa (assembly GCF_057381915.1). Taxonomy (NCBI): domain Eukaryota; kingdom Metazoa; phylum Chordata; class Actinopteri; order Cichliformes; family Cichlidae; genus Diplotaxodon; species Diplotaxodon limnothrissa. The sequence goes on along the minus strand of NC_140609.1, from coordinate 40,577,468 downwards.
AAACAAATCAATGATTTGCAAATCTCATTTTTTTCACAATTAATGTTCACATAAGTTCTTGGAAAAATCAAAGCATCTTATCTTGAATTAGTTTGTAAATTATGTTTTTTAAACTGTATTAAGGAGGCTTCACCTCAGCTTACTGGAGTCTCTGAACTGGACCTCGAAACTGTGTTTGTGCTGTTGGAGCCTTTTGGAGCATTTTTAATACAAATATCTGCACAATGATTTGGCTGATGTGCGGCTGAACCTGAAGAAAAACAGGCTTAACAGAGGGACAGGTGGGGTTGTTGTGTGCGGGATATCATCTAATCTGGAGGGAAGCTCTGTATGTCCAGAAAAAAGAAGAAAACAACCCCCACACATAAACTGAACATGAAAAACTAAACTGGAACATATGACACTAAAAAGTCAGCTTTCAGTGCTGAGCCTACAGACGTGATGTAACTACAACGAAGTAAAGAAGTGGTGTTATTTTCCAGTCAGGTGTGCTGACTAGAGATGGCACGATACCACTTTTTTATGTCCGATACCGATATCATAAATTTGGATATCTGCCGATACCGATATGAATCCGATATAGTGTTTTTTAATCAACAAAAGTGTTTTTTAAAATATCTTTCTGCATTTTGCAAGTCTGCAAGTTCATACTCAAGTTTAAAACAACAACTACACTAAAGCTATTCTGTTATACCTGTATACAAAAAAAATATTTCATAGTTCAGCAATACTGATCAATCTAATAAACTTAAACCTACACCATCCTCCCTATTCTGGTATTTTAAAGAGTACTTAGCATAAATATTAAGCAACCTAACTAATAGGGTTCCAACTCCCAGCAACAACAAAAATAAATAAATAAAAAATAGGGAACCACCCCTCACGCTCCACCTCATGATGCTTAATCGACGTAATCAACCTTAATTTGATGCAGTGTAAAAAAAAAATGCACAGAAATCAATTATTTTTCAAGAAATATTAAATAGATTCAACATCTTTCTTCAACAAAATTGCAGACTGTACAGATGGTACCTTCCCAAAGGAAAAAGTACTATAGCTTACTAGGGTATATATATTAGACTTAATAGTTACTATATACAGTAATTGACTTCTATTCATTTTACATCAGATTAAAACTTTGGGTGTAATATTCAGATAATTTTTTATTAAAAGCTAGACATTTTAAATGAGAGTAAGAAAGAAAAGTATGTCTTTGTGCCCCCTTTTCCCTGTTAATGCCCTATCGGCCCCCCTGGCTAAACTTTGCTAGATCCGCCCCTGCACAGTTACCAGCGTCAGCTACGTAGAAAAAGATCCTCGAGTAGAAAGTAATATTAAATAAATTCTAACAACAGCTTATCAAGCTTAAACGTGCTGCTGTTGTTCAGCCGCTGGTTTGCTCTTTCTGGTGCAAAGTGGGCCAAAAGCAAACTAGAGACACGGACTCACGACAGAAAAGCCAATCAGCTGATCATTAAGCAGTTTCATGATTGAAGTAGCAGCAAGAAGAGGCAGTCGCTCGTTAAGCTTAACGCAGGAATGCTTTACAAACATTCAGAGATGGACTTACACACTTGCTTTACTTCTCTCGGGATAACTTTGTCGGAGATGAAATGCCGGGTTGCTAGCGAAGCTCCAAATGCTATCCAGACCACCGACAGGTCCCGCATGCCACAGCCGCTCTATCACGTGATGCATACTGCTCCGACGTGCTAACGTTCTGAGGTGAGTTAGGGCGTGTGGCAAGTTTTGTGAGGTGCTTTCGTGATATTTAATGGATCGGATTACATTTTTTATTTTTCTCCGATATCCGATCCAGTAATTTAGGTCAGTATCGGACCGATACCGATACGTAATATCGGATCGGTCCATCTCTAGTGCTGACAGGCTGTACTTCAGACATATCCACAGTGCTGAGCATCGCTGGCTTGTGAAGCACTCTGGTGTTAATCTGACCAGAGGATGAAGACTTAGTTCACCAGACGAGATGAGAGATGAGAGAACACGTTTACTGAATCTTTGCTGGAGAATAAAAACAGGTTTCAGACAGAGCCCACACAGTTAATGAAGCGTGTCATTTTCATCTGCACTTACTTATATTTGGGGCTGGGACTCGGTTCTGTAGAGCAACAACAGACAGCAGCATCAATAACAGCAGATATAACGTTAAGTCAGTAACAAGAAAAAGATGGAGCTGGAGATGATTTGGGTTGCAAAGAGGCTTGCAGATGTGACTGTAGGATAAAGCAGACCCAGCATGTCTTATATGAGGTTTACGGACTGGACGCCAAGGTGAGACGAATGCTGTGCTTGATTAGTATCAGTGTGAGGTCCGATGCACTAAGAAAGAAACTGAAAGCTATTTAAACTGTAATTTTATGGCATCGGGAGTAAATACCAGCTACAAATATGATTATGAGTTTATTTCCTTAAGTGGTTAATTTTTGGATTCGGTCTTGGCACTTTTGACTTACCGTACGCTTTCACTGCCTCAAAGCATCACTTAGATATTTTGCTTAAGAGCTGGTAGAGACCAAACACAGAGCTCAAAGAGAAGCACTGTGCTCTAACGAGCCCCACATACCAAAAATGAGTCCTGTAGGTTTAGTCCTGAACCAGAAACTCGGCAGTGTGGACGTTTTACACGCAAGCAGCTTCTCTTTGTGTTTTTGCCTTTTGCTCCCTTATCGCTCACTCCTGCTGCATGTCATTCACATTTGGTGCCCCTGCACTGGGTCTTACCCCACTACAGGCAACTGTAAGTCCATCCAACTGGGACAAGAGAACAAAGCAGAGGGAGGATTTTCTATCCCTTAATGGCCCGGGAACACCTCAGGAGAAGGTGGCTGAGGACTGGGCCAGCTTAGGCTAGGTCCACACTAGCCCGGATAGATTTGAAAACGGCGTTTTCGTCTAAAAAAAACTGTGTTTTTGTTTGAAAACGCTCCGCGTCCACGCTAGTGTTTTCAGTTGTTTTCAGAGTTGTGCATCCACATTGAAATGGCAGAAAATGCTTACGTTCCAGTTCTGCGCATGCTTGAAACGCAAGAAGATTCAACCTGCCTCATTTAGTCTGACGCTCCTTTACTTTCCAGCTCTTTGAAAGGTCGCAGTAAAATGTTGAGGAAAAGCAGCGAGTTTTTTTAAATGGACTAACAATGAGGAGTTGTTGCTGCGAGTAACACAAAAGCACAAAGTTGCAAAAGTGAGTGAGAATTAAAGAATTTGAAGAAAAGCTCTCTGGGGCATGAACAGACATTAATCTTTAATAGGGCTGTCAATCAAAACAACTGCTGTGTAATGCCCTCCGCTATCATTGTTTAATTGGTCACATGACTGCATCACATGACTGTTTTCACCGTCTTTCTTGAGCTCTCAGCGAAGGCGGTCGCACTTTCTCCTCTCCTCCTCACCCTTATCTTCCCTGCTTCGCCTCTATGTCCTTGTCTTGTCTTGTGTGTATTTCACTTCCCTGGAACACTCTCTCACTGTCGTTCTCTAAACCTAAAAGAGAATTATGGATTTGATCAACTGGTCTCTGAGTGCTATTGACACCCTTAACGAGAAGTCGGGGCTCGGGAGAGCCTGAGTGCCCTGGAGGGACTTTCCCTGCCGGTTACACGATGGACGGGTGGAGGTGCGACCTCTCACAACGAACGTAATATGGTCAACACCTTGGAGACGCTTACAGCTGCTGTGAAGGCTCAAAACAACACCATTGAGCGTATGAGGGGAAACATCAGAGAGAGGCCTGCTCAAAATGAGACCCTTGAGCGACAGTTGGAAAACATCGCGGAACGGATCACTGCAGTTGTGAAGTCTCAGAATCAAAAGACTGACAACACCTTGGAACTGAAGTTTGATACCATCATGGGGAGGCTCGCAGCTCTTCAACGGGAGATTGAGAGACCAGCCTCGGAGTGCTAGAATTCGAGCTGCTCACAAAGGAGAAATCAACAATATTCAACATTTGGACACCACGGCCCCAGCTGCAGGCCCAAGGCTGGAGCCCACCAAAACAACTCCCTGATAACGACTGTGTGATGACTATTCTTCCCGCCCCATGAAGGACACCTGGATTGGCTGGAGGACTGTTTACTTAGCCTGATAGGCCGAAGGACACTGTCTCAGCTAAACTATGGACACGCACACACACACACTTACACTGATAAGCACTCACTCATCCCCCTCCCTTTCCAACGCCTTCGATGCTTGTGCCCTACCGGGGATGATAGCAGTCAACTGGACCAGCACAGATGCTGCAGGACCGGATGCGCTGTCTACGCCGGCTCTCTCTTACCCTTTACCCGCCCCTGTTGCTTGTCTCGTGTTTCTATGGTGTATTGATAGTCATGTGCTTTTGTGCTGAGGTGTTTTTTCTGTTATCAAACTGTTCTCCCACTAGGAGCTCAGTCTGAGTGGAGTTTTTTTTTCTCCTCCTCTTACCTCATGTAGTGTATTTTCGTTGTTTTTTTCCTATCAGCCTACCTTCTGACATGTCTGCCCAATGTGATGTTTGTGTAAAGTTGGTCAGAAGGTTCCTTTGTGAGTGCGCATGCGCCATTAGCGTGCTGCCTGCTGTAACCCCTAATTTCCCTCGGGATGAATAAAGTATTCTGATTCTGATTCACACTGTGACATGAAAGCGCTGTTTTGAAATGTATGTCTCAGTGTGGACGGGAGGCCAAAACGGAGAGAAAACCATGTGCTGTCAAATGAAAACACGTTAGTGTGGACGCAGCCTTAGACTGCTCTGCTACCTTATCTTTGCCCTTAACCTTGATTGGCCCTGTGACCACGGCAGACCCGATGACACGCTCATGCTTTGCAGCGTAATCTTTATTTACACTCACGGTTGCTGTACAGTCCAGGAGCTAGCCGAGGTGTGACTGCAGATGCAGCTCAGGTGCGTTCGCCTCCCCTGCAGCAGCACTGCAGACCACCACCACAGGCCCCCTCCAAGCAGTGACCATGTTAGAGGTTCAATAGAATTCAACTATTAACAGGCTCAACGCTCAGACGTCGTGACCTTTGAGCTCACTGATTCAGCAGAGTTCACAGTTCATTCTGAAGACAGGTGTGTGTGTGTGTGTTTTCAGAGACACAGCCAGCCAGGTGGACAGCAGGTGAGCCAGAGTCGGAAGTGACACGTGGCAGAAGCTACTCATTAGCCAGGAGTCAAAACAACAACATCAGATCAAAGTTTAAAGTGAGAACGTGAAAGCAAAGAGAAAGGGAAACAAAAGAAAAGCAGACAAAGGACTGAGGGGAGGAGGGAGGTGAACCGGCAGGAGACGGACAAAGAAGGAAGTTTGTCACATCCGTTGGAGAAGTTCTTCTTCTATTCAGCTTTTCAACCGAGGTGTAAAGATAAGACAGCAAAGATGTGGGTGACTCTGTGCAACACTGAGAACCTGTATAGCTTCTGCCTCAGCCTAATATTCATTAGAGCACCAAACTCCAAAGTGTGGATGAGATGTTTGCAACACGATTTCAGTCTGTGCCCATAAACTTATGGACCTTTGTTTTGTGGATTTGCTTCCATACACCAGTGCAGTGGATTTTAAATCAGACGATCGTGGTATGACCAGCCGTGTCCCGTTCTCTCAATATTCATGGACAAATTAAACAGCTGATTCCAAGATACCATTGTTATGTTTATTTGGGTTTCTTAAGCCTATCAGGTAGAGAGGAAAAACAATCTACAAAAGACCACAGAAGACACATGAAGCGAATGATGACAGGATTATTTCTATGGTTCAGGAAAACAACGTCACAACTAACCAAGTGGTGAATATGCTCGATGAGACAGATGCATTGCTGTCAGAGTCTACGGTCAAAAGGTGCAAACCGCCGGTTACACTCAACAAATGGAAGGCCAGGCTGTGTGTGAAAATGACTGAAATTCCTTAACAGTTAATGCAAAATCTTTGTAAAACCACCAGGACATGTCGTTAAACACACTCCAACAGCACAAACGCAGCCAGAGGTCCAGTTCAGGGACTCCAGTTAGCTCAGGGGAAGCCTAGCAGACAGCTAGCAGCTACAGCCACCTGCGTCCCCATCCACCTGTCGGTCAAAGAAGCCACGCCCCTGATAATGCAAACATTAATGACTAATCGAAACAGGTGAGTTATAAACAGTTGTTATGAAGGGGGAAACGAAAGAGTTCCAGCTAACAAGAAATGTTACGTGTCCACGAACACATAGCTCTCCTCTTCCTCAGCTTAGGCACTCGTTAGCCTGATCGCTGAGAGAGAAGGTAGCAGGTAGGTGAGGCAGTCATCATGGCTTCATGAAGTCCGGCCTGTTGGAGCAGTAAAGTGAAATTTATTGGGACGCTGTAAACACTGAGGTAAGCATGCGCCATTAGCGTGCTGCCTGCTGTAACCCCTAATTTCCCTCGGGATGAATAAAGTATTCTGATTCTGATACTCAGTGTCCATGTTTTGGTCTGACAACTGCACAGCTCTCTGTGGACTACTGTGAATATTCTGCACACACACACACACACACACACACACACACACACACAGCTGATTGTGCAGCTACCAGTGTGTGTTTTATGACTCTGGAGGCTTTTAAATCGTAATTTTCCTGCATCTGATTCCATTTACAGGACTAATAAGACTTTATTCAGTCGTCGCACTGACTATGGTTTGGTAGGGAAGGTTAAAGAGGTCTCATAAAATGATCGATGATTGTATGAATACAGATACGTTTCATTAATGCTGGGCTTCACTGGCTCCAGGACCACGGGACCATTTTTTTAAGCTGTCATCGGGAACGACAGAAGGCGATCGGTGGACATCGTGGATTTATTATCAGCGCAGAATAAAACAGAAGGATGGCGTCTTTTCAAAACTCGGTGGAAACGAAGGAAATTACAAGTAAAGATTATTATTAATAAATGAAATAAATAAATAATACAAAGGAAATTAAATAGTGAGTTATTATAAATGAATTCTTATTAATGTTGTGAGCACTGGACATAAAAAAAATGATGGGTATAATCTGTAAATAAATGAAATACTCGACTACGACTGCTTTTATTGTGGTTTGTCATGTATTTACCTCCTTTTTTTGTCATTTAACACGTCGGCAGTTTTGGTCCTCGACATAAAATAAGCTGGAGGCTCAACTGAGAGCCTAAATTTAGTTTGTAGACATGGAAATGTACAAAGTCTCGGTTACACAGACAGAAAGAAAAACACAGTACAGATAATGTTAATATTATTTTTCTAATTTATTTAAGAAAAATATATATTTGTTGATTCTGATGGAGACATTGGGCACATTAACGTAGACATATGTACAATTCTCTTTCATAAATACAAAATTATTTACAACGAGCAAAATTAAATAGGAAAACGTTCTTCTGGGAGGCATGTACACATTGCATTGTTCTCTTAAATTAATGAAGATAATACAAAGACACGTCTACACAAGAACAACACGTATTTTTGGTATCAAATGGATTATTAAAAAAAACAAAGGAATAAAAGCTCTTTGGAGTCCTTCACTGATAAAAAACGTTTTCTTTTTTTTCTTATATAAAAGCAAAAAAACCCGTCAGCGGCGTTTTTATTGTCAGACCGACTGAACTGGGTCTGCAGCGGTTTCATGAAGGCAGCTTTGAAGTTTAGCTTTTTGATTAATAGAAATATAAAATTCAGCTGGGAACAAATGGACCCGTACGATGAATCCAGCCCAACGGTTCGACTTTGATTATCTTTCAATTCACAAGGCGGAAAGGCAGGAAACAGCTGATTGTTATTAGGGGAACAAAGCCCCCCCCCAGTTCACCTGAAACATCATTTACACAGCGATTAATATCCAGGGCTGAAGGCTGGAGATACAACTGGGGCTCAGAGACGGGTGGACTGACAGGCTCAGCGCAGGATTTGAACTTACCATTAAAAACCATAATAAAACTCGTCCAGTCTTCTGGGAGAACATCAGACAGTGACGTTCTCACTCTGATTGCTGGCTTCAAGTCTTTTTGATGTTTTTAGGGACAGAGGCACTTTGGATTCTGCAGGTTTGGTGATTGTAAGGCGGATATTTTTCATACTGAACAGGCCACAATGTGACGAGGAAAAATTGAACGGCGATTGAAGGTGGACGACAGAATCGTTGTCACAAACTATCCAGCCCAGGTCACAGATACATGATCTGTGGAAAGGTACGGCTGTTTGACCTAAAAGAAAGAGGTTTGCCTCCCATTTCTGCGAGCAGGTCCTCTGATGATTGCGAAATTAGGGAGCATAGCTAAGGCACCCGTCTGTGTGAGAGGCGGACAATTCTCGCTTCGATCGTTTCGATCGTGGATCCAAAGAAGATTAAGAAAGAGTGCAGAGACAGAAAGTCAGGGCAAGATTTAAAGAATGAATAGTGCAAATGATGCCAGACGTTCAGTCTTTCCTCCCTCGTCTTCTCATTGCCATCCGAACATTGACAGTATCCAAGCAGACTAAAACAACAGAAGTCTCTCCATTGAGCAGCAGTAATAAATATTAAATTAAAAAACTGTGTGTAGAATAGATCCTCTGGGTATACTGTTCTGGACAAAACACTTTCAGGCCCTCAGCAGAAAAGATCCTTTGCTGGTGGTCTGAAAAATCTCAGGTTATACCTGAGAACGAGACAGAGAAGCAGCGGTTAGTCATCAGCGTACGGCATCACTGCACTGCGCCATGAACATCATTCATGAAGCACAACGTTAGAAGAAATATTAATAAGTGTTTTTAACCTCTTCCACCTGGAGGCACTGGGACCAGTCCGGACCTGTTAGAAAAAAGTTTGTACTTTCAGCGAGCAGCCCGCCTGAAACACTGCTGTGCTTCATTTCTCTGCAATTTATGGAGCTGCAGTGAAATCAGTGTCGCTGACTCTCACATTCACAGTTGTGATTAGGTCAGCACGATATCTAAACAATAACACTGACGACGGGATATTAGCATTCTTTACATTTTGTGATAGGCGCAGTATTGCAATAACATAGCACAATTTGCCAGCAGTTCAATTGAATTTATAAGACATTAATATTTTGTGTCCTTGCATCGTCACACAGAATACTGCAGTACTAGGATGTATTCATTTTCTCACCCCTACGGGGGGCGTTTTTTCCAGTTTTTTGCAAAAAATCTCTCACTCAGAGGTCACAGCTTTGTTCTTTCTTATGGACTTACAGATAAGCTGGAACATTGTAGCCAGAAGACATGCAAACATCAGTGCTGAGCATTAGAGTGAAAGAAAGGGGCATCTGGTGCATATCATATTACTCCAACCGACCAATCACAATGTTGTGATGCTAAAATAGCAGAGCCTGCATCAGGGGTCCAACTCCAGTCCTCGAGGGCCGCTGTCCTGAAACCTTTCCATGTGTCCCGCTGCAACACACCTGAATAACATTAGTAGGTCATTAGCAAGACTCAGAACCTGAACACATGCTGGACAGCGGCCCTCGAGGACTGGAGTTGGACCCCTGGCCTACATAAAGATGAAGTCCTGACGTGAGACTTTGAGTCTGGCTACATTTAGAATTAATTATTTCAAAAAGTTTGCATAAAACAGACGATTAACAGTAATAATGTTTCTCTGTGGCACAAAAGCCCTGAGAGTGAACCTCTCTCATGCACCGAGCAAGCAAGTCAATAAACCGGTAAATACTATTAATAATATGAAAAATACAATCCTGGTGGCTTTTTTCTGCAGATGTCAGCTGCTCTAAATTTGCCTTCTCATTTCCACTTTTAGAGGAAATGTTACTAACAGTTACTAACTTTTTTTATCTAGATTATTGTGCACACACTGGACCCACACACACAGCCGTCCATCATCCTCATCGAGTTCAAGTCATTTGTATAACAGTATGAATTTAATGCTCTGGACATGCTGAGCAAAGACACGTTGAACCAAGTTTAATTTTGCTTCGTCGAGCTTGCAGAGAAAAACCAAAGTGTAAATTCAGTGTCAGATGTTTAAAGACGACTTTGAACTTTGAACCTTCCTCAGCCTCCCATTCTGCGTTTCGCTGCCACTCTTCCATTAACAAAATGAATCCTTGTAATAGTAATGTGATCGACCCAAGTCAACAACGGAGAGATAAACGCTCGCGTGGTTGTGTTCCTCACCTCAGTAGCAAACACACACTGCTCCAGCTGGTCTGGGATGATGAACACTGAGTGATACAGACTGTCCTTTGCAAAACTGAGAGGAGGGACGATGACGGACGGCTCGCATTTCTTACTGTTAGAGGAAACAAGAGCGAGACAGACAGACAGACAGACGGAGAGAGGGAAGGTTGATCCAACAGCAAACAAAGATTTTGACAGCAAGACTCAGTGAAGATCCCCCCCCACCATGGACTGATCAGTTAAGACACAACGAGCTGCGACTTGTCTGAATTAAACTTACAGGAACGAAGCACAAACAGAAACAGAGATAACTATCAAACCATCAGGTCCTTACAGGTCATACTTGTTCTTGTCCAGGTGCTGCTCCTCCTTTGCCAGGTTGTAATCTGCCATTTTGTTTTTAAACATGGCCACGTTGTCGCTGCCCTTGTCCACCAGCGCTACATCCTTATTGGACATTTTAAGATGAGCTCCCGGGAGGAGGAAGGCCTCTTTCTCCTTCAGGCTGCCCAGAGTCGCTCCAGGTAAGCTCCCGTTCTTGAGCGCCCCTCCGCCAATCACCGCGTTGCGGTTGTTCACCGTCACCAGGTCGTTTTTTACTGACGTGGAAAGGGCTCTCAGCTCCCTGCCCCGGTACAGGTGGCGCAGAACGAAGATGGCGGCGCACACCAGCAGGGAAAATGTCACTATTCCCAGAGCAATAGCGGCAATCATGGCCGCTGGAGGGTCTCCATTTGCGGCCGGTTTCACAGTTGGCTTGAGAGAGTGTTCGCAGCGCGTGCCCATGAAGTTTCGCGGGCACTGGCACACGGGGCCGGTGAAGTGGGTGAAACACGTGCCGCCGTTTTCGCACGGGAACTGGTCGCAGAGGCTGGCGTGCACCGTGCAGTCCTTGCCGGAGAAGCCGAGGGTGCACGTGCAGCTGTAGTTGTTGATTCTGTCGAAGCAGGTGCCGCCGTTCCTGCAGGGATTGCTGGCACAGTCGTCGATGTTGGTCTCGCAGCGAGAGCCGGTGAAGCCTGGCTGACAGCGACACATGACGATGCTGCCAACGTCAAAACACTGAGCACCTGCAGACAGGAAAAAAAACAGGTGTGTGTTAATAACAACTGGAGGAAACAACTGGCAAGGTAAAGCAGAAGAGGGCAGATGTTCATCTGCTACTGACTGATGTTGAGACTTCAAAGAGGTGAAACGGGCCCCAGTTTTAGGGTCATTTATTCTGCTGAGCAGTAAGTGTTACCAGATATGTAGTTAGCATGTTGGCCATGAAGCATCATTTGGAAAGGAAATAAAGTGTGTAGACGTTTAATAGATTCTGATGCCTTCAGCCCTGCTTACGAGCTAAAGCCATACAGCAGACACGGGAAACAAGGTTTTTGTGAAATACTCATCATTGAATCGCTCTAAACGTCTCATACGTTCACTGGTATTTCTGAGTATTAGTATGTGGACTAGAAAAAACAGGGGAACCACAGCAGAGCCTTGGGGGAGGCCGGAGGAGGCTAAATACTCCACAGTTTCATTCTAAAAAAACAACAAAAGAAAGAAAGAAAAGAAACCAGGTTTCTGAAAATTTGACAAACTGTGGTAATAATTAAGCCGACAGTGTGCAGAAGACATTTTGAACCCTGCAGACTTGCCACAACGAAGCAAACTCCATCTGGACAGAGGAAGGACGAGCCGGGGCTGAGAGCGGGAGGGGAAAAATGTTCTTTACAACATTTCCTCTCAACAGATGCCCCTCAGAAAAACATGTGTGATTAGAAACATCCTGAGAAGTTGTTTTCCAGCACCAGGAAGTCATGTGATCTGCCAGAACAGTGGACTATAAAACTTAAACAGCCATATCCGTCATTTCAGTTTAACTTCTCTGAAACAGGAGAAGATGCGCATCACAAATTAGCTAACAAATGATTCATTTTTGCTTTTGCTGGGATTTCGTGCTCTAAAAGCATTTTTAGGAGGGGAGAGGCACTGATCCTGCAGCCATGTATGGGTTCATGTTGGGCTGTTATTCCAAACTGCAGGCTGTGTGCTGTAAAAACAGACCCATATTTGGTTGTTCTGTGTTGCAACACTGTAAACAGAGCACAGCGTCATCTATCAGGCAGCAGTATTTTTTTACCCTCTGTCAGGCTCACTGAAAGACAGGAATGACTGCAGATTGAAGATAAGCAGGCGGCCACATGTTAATGAGAACCTCAGGGAGAACTGAGGGGTCGACAGGCACCCCGAGAAGCGGGGGCGGATGATAGGCCGATGATGACTGTTGTTTAATTATAAACTCTGAGATATGCTTCCTTTATTAATGCCAGGTCTGCCGGTGGAGCCGTCTGACCCTGATAATGCGTCTCCTCTCGTAAACGACGTGAAACTTTAAACTGACTGTTGGCCCAGCTCGCACGAGAACAGGTTACCCAACCACAGACCACAGATTATAGAAATCAAACAGCAAAACATCCTGCACGGTGAACTCCAGCGGTTTTGTTGTGTTTTCCTCACACACACACACACACATACACACACACACACACACACACACACACACACACACACACACACACACACACACACACACACACACACACACACGGCTGTCAGCTACAACATTAACACTACTTACAGAGAATAAAAAACATTATCTAGCAACTAAACACTCGTGTCTCACCAAAACCATTTTGCATATTAGGTCAGGACAGTTGCTCGTAGCGACGACACTCCCCGGAGGCAGCGGTCTCTACAAACATCCCAGTGTCCGCCACAGGACACGTCCATCCCTAATGAGTCAAGTTTCTTCAAACAACCCAAAACTATTTGTTGGAAATACTTCTCTACGATATCTGGTGCTCTTCTGACTCTTTACGGCAGCAGCAAAGATGCAGACCTGTTGTGGGAAAGAAGTCAAGTTTATCCGCCTCCTTTATTAACACAAGAATGCTTTCATACTGTTTTTGATAACTCTCCTATCCCTCAAACTTTCTCACAGACGTTCTCTGAGGTGAGGATATGTTTATCTCCACAGCTCTAAACAGCTCAGACATCTTGTCTGCCTGACGAGGGCACGATATCCCCAGACGTCCCCAACCCCCCAGATGTAAAACAGTCGATTGCACATTAAACACGCTGAATTAAATCACATGAAATACTGTGCAAAAGTCTTGAATTATCCAAATTTCCTTGTGTTTTTTGGGGAGTTTGTCCGGTTCCAGCTTGACCTCTGTGCCAGCTTCTGTAACGTCTGTGAGGATCTTCAGGAACAGTTCTCCAGACGTCCTGAAGGATTCAAAGCTTTTCTTTCTGCCTTTTGTTCTTCTCTCTGTCGGGATGATCCCAAACTGAGGTCCAGGCTCTGGGGAGGCCGACCAATGACTGATCAGATGTGTGTTTTTCCATGAAGGAATGGTTTTACTGTATCGGCCCTGTGTTTGAATCATCACTGTGCTGAAAAATGAAGCCGTTAGCAGACAGACGGTTTCCAGGTGGTACTACACGGTGGAAGAAAATCCGATGGTTCTTTTTCAGAGTTCATAGTTGCATAAAGATCTGCAACACCACTGACCACAGCCCAAATAATACAGAGCCTCTACCGTGTCTCTCCCGACCTCTCTGCATACCGACCTGATCCTGCAGCATCAGGATGACCGCGACCATCATCCCGACACACCGCACACCATGACAAGACACATCCGGCTGCTTGGAAATCACTTTTTTCACCCCCAAATATTTTTATGTCAAAATGTGAAATCTTTGATTGAACTAAAGAAATGGAAACAACTGATGTGTGTTTATGACAGGCTGCTGGTAACAATGAGCCTAAAGATACAATTTCACAGTGGCTAAGTTGTGTGTTATACGTACACGACACCGGTTCTCTTGTTAGGAGCCTTTGTGTCATCAGGTACAAGATCAGGGCCCTATTTCAGGAAGCCGGTTTAGAAAACTCAGAGTGAAAAACGATACTCAGGGTTGAGTAACCCCGAACTGTCCAACTCGGAATATTCGGTTTCAGAAAGGCTGATAACAATTAGTTCAGTCAACGCGGAGTTGCTTTAACCCCAAGTTAAACGCGCACACGAGGATACATAAAGCCCTGATTAGTGGAGCACAGATTAAGCGAGTCACCATGGAGACGGAGGGAAAGAAGGCGCGGTCAATGTATCTTACAGCGCTTGAGGCCGAAATTCTGATGGCAGCATATGCCGATAACATGCAAATTTTGCGGGAAAAAAGTAACGCAGCCTCAGCTGCAAAAGAAAGGGAGCATGCATGGCAAACATAGCCGACAGAGTCAATGCGTGAGTGTTAATTTAAACATTGATCGAGGGATTTCCACCCATTTAACACGTTATTTTATTATATTTTATTTTTTATTTCATACATTTTATTTTGTGATGTGAGCGCAGGTGCAACCCAACAGGCCCCAAACGTGCCTGGCAGCAAGTAAAAATGAAATATAAAAATATAGTCCAAACAGGTAAGGTGTAATTGTATTATGAGCCATAGTGCTTGGTCTGTTTGTCCGATGTAAATCAATTGCAGTTAGAGGCTACATTAATTTCCCCTCTGTAAGCACTTATTGAAATTATCTGAGCACATTACAAGTACATATTTGCTTACTCTGTATGCTCAAATGTGACCCGTTATAGCCAACAGAAAAAAAAGCGGAGGCCCGAAAAACAGGTGGGGGTCCTCCACCACCACCACCACTCACAGAGGCTGAGCAGTTGGCTTCCACATTTGTGATAATGTTGGCAGCATCACATATGATCTTCACAGTGCAGAGAACACAAATTAGCATCCATTACTATAATGAAATAATTTGTTAGTTTGAAATGCTACAGGGAACTATGTACCTGTACATTAATGCTGTGGAAAGACTTCCTGTTCACATAGTCTCCTTCATTTACTGAAGGAGCAATGATTGGAATGTGAGTGCCATCTATACAGCCAATCACGCCTGGGAACCGTGAAAATAAATGTAAAATTTAAGTAGTAGTTCAAATATCACCACATCATGAATTAAGTTTCGTTCATCCTGATACCTGCAATTTTGTGGAATCCCTCTTTGATAAATCTTGTGGGTCTATGACCGGGGAACACCACAGACGAGTACAGGAGACGTTTCAGTGCAACTGTAACATTCCTGACTGCCCGACAGACGGTAGCCTTGGAAACGTGCTCAGCGTCACCAATATTATACAGAAAGCTCCCGTTTGCAAAAAAACGAAGTGCAATACAAATAATATGCAATGAACTGAGAGCATGTCCGCGATGTGTCACATGCGTAATATATGGCCTGAGGATGTTATCCAAATAAATTATAGATTGTGCTGAAAAACGGTAACGTTCACACAGGAAATCATCAGGAAATGATCAAATGTCCAAACGCGCTCTAATCACTCTCTCCCGGCGGAGAGCTCTGCGGAGAATTTGGGCTTCAACATCTACTGGCTCTTCAAGGACGGAGCACGCCATGTCCGACACTTCCTACAGTCAGGTTTCTGACAAAGAGGCGGAGACAGTCAGGGTTAGTTGAAGTAAACCTGCTAGGGGGCAGGTTAGCTTCACGGAGTGTGTCATCATAGTGACTCACTCAGGATCAATCTAAACTCGCTTTGTGAAACCGAAAACCCAGAGTTTTCGTTATCTCAGGGTATACTTACTCAGAGTTTGCACTAAACCGGCTTCCTGAAACAGGGCCCTGGACAGAACACGAGTGAAAACGTGGCCAGTGTGTAAAAATCTGTACACTCAGGTTCTGTGTAAGCAAACGATAAAGACGTGACTGACTCAAGACTTTTGCACAGTGCTTTAAGTATATGATGAGGTTACATCACAGTTTAATTAGTGATATTTATGACATTTGAATATTCAGCGTGTATATGATTGAATACTATCAGTACCAAAAAGCCTGAATCAATATTTATGATCAACTACAGTTGAACTATTATGGATTATTGATCTGGAGCAATTTGAAGTTCTGGACACAAATAAGAGAAAATAATACTGATAAGAATAAACTGCTTGAAAAGAGAAATGAAAACTTTCACTGTGTTTCCTGGATCGTTTGCATTAACTGACTTCTCAGGAATCACACACACGTCTGCGGATATTTGCGTGCCACTATGAGCCGACTTTATGGTTATCTTGCTGTTGTGAAGCTCTGGTCTGCATTTCCAGGAAGAAATGAGCCGTGGATGAAAACTCTATCAGACTGTTAACAGCTGGCAGCAGAGCTGGACTCTCGACAGAGTCGAGTGCAATCAGGTAGGTGAACAAAAGGACGAGCTCGTCTCCAGAGCTGCTGCGAAAACAGGTTTGTTTAAGGCAACGAGGACACAGTGTTTGTAATTGTGCGGGAGGTGACGAGACATGTTCGAGAGCTCCCGCCAAGCAACACACACACAGCACTAACACCACTCGCAGGTGGAGCGGCTAACGTTGATTATGCTGACCAAGCGCACCCTCGTCATTGCAAAGACGCCCCCAGATGGCAGCAGCCAAGTCTTCTGGGTACCAAACGGATCTAAACGAGGTCCAGGACACTACAGGACACTACAGGTCGCTCAGCCACACGGCCTGAATCCATACCCTGATCATTAGCAGCTGCTTTGGTGGTCCGAGTAGGGATCTACGCAAAGCCTGGCACTCGTCCCGACACATGTCTTTGATTACAAGCGTTTAAAGATCGCAGGTCCACGTCTGTGTACAGTTACGTTTAACTTTGCATCATAAATTGTGCTCAGAGCAGAAAGGACTCAACATTTTCCAAACACTGGAACAATTCAGTGCAGGGTTGACGAGTGCTTGCAAACTTTATTGTAAAAGCCGTGCGACATGCACAACAGTCATGCTAACCTGCTTCCACTCATGCCTGCAGTGAGAGACGGTCTTCAAAATAAACTTTGGCTCATAAGCCAGCGACAGACAGATATGACCATCGTGAGGGCAGGTGGAGGAAGAACAGAGCTACTAATGTGCTTTTAACTCTGTGAAGCTGATGAAAATCTACATTTCTGCAGCTGCTTGTGCCGAGCGTTGTTGGCGCTACAGTCATGGCAACATCAAAGCTCTAAATCGCGTTAAGGAGCTCTCAGCCTACGTTAGGCTGCGGGTAATAAAGCTCATGTCATGCTTCATCAACTGAAATATAAACCGAGAAGCATAAGCAGATGTTTTATCCGCTCCTATCCTTCGTTGGCAGCAGAGAAATATTTGGGTTCACAACAAGAACAACAAATGACAACATAACGATTCCCAGGAAGAGTCGGGACTGGTAATTCATGTTCTATCACATCTGAAAGGCTCGCTGTGAGGTTTACAGGAGTTTAGCTCCGATTCTCTCCACACCAGCCTTCGCACTCTGGGCAAGACTAAGCCGAGCCCCAAACGAGTCGCTGCAAATGAATGCATTTCATCTAAGCATGCAAATTCCAAATATTCATATTCTGAATATGAATTTACCGGCTCCAGAACCTGATAAGATATGAGTGATGTTATCAGTGCTGACCGGGAAACTGGGAACCAGCAAAATAAACAAAGGTGACTTTGATCTGCTCCAACACAAACATCAGGCCTCGTCTCAGTAATGCTTTTTATATTTCTGTCATGTAGAGAGGAGAGACCGTTAACTGTAATGGAAAGCTGCAGCCAGACAGGTAGGAGTCACCAAACAGTAACATCATTTGCTCTTTTTTGTGTCTTATTACCAAAAACACCTCAAACCTGAACTCTACCACAGCTGTGCAGTTTAGAGCAACACGCTGCTGATCAGAAGACAGATTAACATCCCAGTGACGCAGATGATGCACTGAGATTTGATTTTCCTGAGGCTGTCCCTGCACTTCAAGCCACATATACCAGCTGAGAAGTCAACCCTCTGATGTCTGAATCATCCTCGGTGACCTCAGCGCCAACCCGAGTCATCAAAATATCAGGAAACAAAGAAAATGACCGTTGGAGCTGAAATGCTTCAAAACCTCAGCAGGTTACGCGAGCTGTAGCAGCCATGTCTAAAATATGCACTGATATCTTCAAGCTCACACGGCGCCTACAAAGCACCGAATCTGCAACTATTTTTTATTTAGACGAAGACTGTAAGACTGTGTTGACTCCGACAGGAGCGACCTTTCACTTAACCTGACTGCTGGGTGACAACGAAAGTAAACACAATGAAACTGAACTGGTTGAAACTCTGGTGCATTTCTGTGTGTTGTGGTTGTTTCACGTGTCATTATTTAATCATTACTGCAGCCTGTGCACTGTGGGACATTGATTTATAGCAGTATTTAAATTAAAGTTTAACTGATGCACGGCCCAGCCTTTGGGATGTCGAGGCTTTAAGCCAAGGCCGCCAACGCAAAGCCACTGCAGTAAAATCATCAGAGCTGAAGAGTCGCACAAACAGCAGGTGAGAAAAAGCACCAAACTCTGATAAGCTGAGAAGCATTCAAAGAATCTGCACGTAATAAAGAAAAGCAGCCAGACTGGACACATTCCTGCAGCTCAGTCCCTCTTTACACTTTGAGCTGCAGCGATCTCATTCAGAGACTTCGGCTGCTATTTTTAGCTGCACAGACGCCAACGCTGGTTAGCGAACAAATCGGATATTAGTTTCACGGATTAAACACGCGTGAGTGCGCATTTACTGCATTGTTTACATGGATGTCAGCCACTTGCACGTCTGAACTGCACAGGCACAGAGTATCTCAACTTTCTATCAGCTTTTCCTGCTCCCAACGTGTTTTGGATGCACTGATAGGAGGCTGCTGTTACGTGGTTCAGTCTTATCTGGCAAGTACAAACAGGACTGTTGGAACAATAAAGCCGAGCCTGCTGTTCTGTTTGTATTCAGTTTGCAGCAGCAGCTCAGAAAGCACGCGATCGAGAAAATAAACCAGCACGACCGTCTTTGTCCTTTACCAGAGCGTGTCCCTCTCCACAGCCACCTCTGGAACTCCTACAGTGTGTGAAACATGCCTGTGATTGGCTCACACGCAGACCAGGTGAAAATGCAAACGTGAGCCCTCTCTCTCGTTACATTTGTTTCTGAGGAAAGTTCAAAAATGGTATTAAGTCATAATATCTGCCTGGTTCTGTTCATTGTATAAAAGTGGTTAATGGGGACCTAATAAGATTTTTAACAGTGATGTTTTCGACGTATGTTGTGGCGTCAAAACTTCACTAGGAATGCACGAGTCCCTGCAAACACACACGTGCACGTCTATGAAGGCGTTTGAATGCAAAGGTATCTCAATATTTCACACACAATTATAAACTGTGTGTGTGTGTGTGTGTGTTAGCAGAGACACAGCAAAGTCACAGTTTTCAGTTTTCTCTGATGACTCATGCGATGCTGTGATGATGCTTCAAAAGCCTGGGCGGCTGCTTCCTCCAGTTCCTCACTGACCTGCTTCTTCTCAGGAACGTATTTTGAAGTATTTCGCTGCTTCTATTTTTATTCTGTCCTTTGACTTGCATGACTTATTCCAAATGTATCTGCAGAGGAGCAAACGCAGCAGCGTGCATCGTGTCACCACGGCACTGAATTAAAAGTAAGTGTTGCTCCACATGTGTGAATTCTGAGAGGTCTGTCAACTATTTCCTGTTAATCATCAAGCCGACTGTTTACAGGAGGCTAAACCAACCCTTGGACCACAGGTGTCGAACTCCAGGCCTCGAGGGCAGGTTTTAGACGTAACCTTGATACAGGACAGCTGATTTAAATGGCTAAATTACGTCCTCAACATGTCCTGAAGTTCTCCAGATGCCTGATGATGAACTAATCGTGTGATTCAGGTGTGTTAACCCAGGGTGAGATCTAAAACCTGCAGGACTCCGGCCCTTGAGGCCTGGAGTTTGACACCCCTGCCTTAGACGTTGCCCAGGAGCTCCTGAGGGGCTCTGCTGGTGACCCTGAACAGATGCTGAATCCAGCTGCCAGGCTGAGCCGATGGAACTTTGATATATTCGATTTTTATTACCAAAAACGTGAAAGTTTTATTTTTACGCCTTATAGCTCATGAAAACCAAAATTCCAGTATCTCAAATTATTAGAAATATTTCAGGTTTGCGTCGTTCACTGTTGGAACAGCATAAACACCGTGCAGCTTTTGGTCTAGTTGACTACATGCAAACACAACCGCGGGGACGACTGTTGACCTGGACTGAGCTGATCCTCGAGGAGCCAAATTTCTCTTTTCACTGAAGTAAGTTTTGCATTTTGTTTGGAAACGAAGGTCCTGGAGGAAGTCGGAGACACAGAATCCAGGGGTCTGAAGTCTAATGTCAGGTTTCTGTGATGGTTTGGGGTGTCGTCCAAAATCGGCGCAGCCATCTACCAGAAGATGCTAGCGCACTTCATGCTTCCAACTGCTGACGAGGTTTGCTAACCACGACAGGAACACGAGACGCACCCGACAGGAGCTGGTGGCCGTCACAGCTTCAACAACGCCTGAGCAACAACACGCTCGCCATGTCCACGACACACTGATGCAGCGGTTCGTGGTAATGGGACTCCAACCACGTGTGTGAATCAACTGCTATCAGAAGTCTCTGTATGCAAATCTTTATTTATATACATTCTAATAATATGAGATACAGTGCTTTAGATTTTCATGAGCTAAAAGCAGTAAAAAGCTTTCAAATATGTGACTTTACATGTAATAGATAGAGAGTATATGGAATCTGCAGCCTTGTGGATTCGAGCCCATTTGGGGTCGTCAGCCTGGAGGTCTGAGGGTCGTTCTGGCCCTGTGTGAACAGTCTGTGGCCAAACATCATTCAAAGAGAACTTAAAACGTACTAGGATAACATAGAAAGCGTAACTGTGAACTTTAGCATGGTTAGAGATCAGACGGCACTCTGTGTTTCTGATGATGTGAAGTGCATGAACTGGGCTACACTCGACTGGTACCGTTAGTGCAGGGGCTGCTGCTGCTGCATCGATCCATCCTCTTCTCACAGTTGGAGCCTGTGAAGTTGGACGGGCAGCGGCAGGTGTACCCGCCGGTGTCTTCCTGTATGCAAGTGCCTCCATTAAAGCACGGCCCGTCAGCGCACCTCATGGCGCTGATCTCGCAGCTCTTCCCGTAGAAACCCTGAGGGCACGTGCAGGAGTAATCGTTCTCCGAGTCCTGGAGGAGAGACAGAGGAGAAGAACAAGGTGAGGAGGCGACAAGCAAAGCTGCGTGTGATTCTGATTCTGCAGCATCGGTTAGCAAAGGTGCGGCCTGCTGCGAGCAGTTAGTGCAGGTTATAGTTCGGTGAACTATTACATCATCAGCAAAATCACACGGACTTTGCACCAGCAATCCGCACCGTTACCCCTCTGAGGTATAAGCACTGTCAGAATTAGCTTTGTGAACATTAGTGTGAGATTTTGTTTAAGATACTATTTTAATTTATCAGAAGGTTCAATAAACAGCACTGATGAATGAAACATTTACTGACAATTACTTCATGCTTCAGGCTCCCTAAAAGATGATGATGAGCGAACAGTGTTAACACTAAGTTCTAAACCATCATCACCAACAGCCCCATTCCCCTAACCTGACCCCGACCCTGACCCCGACCCCGACCTTTACCTCAGTTGTGGAGAAAAACGCTTTATTGGAAATGCACACCAGCTGATTACTCTTTGTTTTTTCCTCCCTGATTGCTAAGACTTTGCACAACAAGATTTGGATTAGCGTGACTGTTACGACTGAGTGTGCAGGTGCTCCTCCATGATTGGTGCATCCAGGGTGGATGGATCGTACCGACTGGCTAACAACCGGGAGGCAGCGCATAAGAAGACACCGCCAGGGACTGCCAGGTGATTCATCCTCGGCCCGACCCAACCGGCAGACCGTTCACTGTGTCACTATGTTGGTTTAATGTAGGAGCATGTAGGGGTGGACCGCCTTTTTGTTGTGGTCTGGCCGCGCCTAGACGGGCCATAACAGTGACCATCAGTGACCTCTGACCTCTCAGGGCTAACAGCTTGACATCCAGTCCGACTGTGTCTGGCATTTTTGTTCCAACATGCTACTCCGCCAGGAAACGCTCTATCCTGCACGTGAGAAGCTGGTAAAGTTGGGAGTTACTTCCTAAACGATCTGAAGAGTTAAAGAAAAGGAGGTTTGGCTGCACCGAGCCCGTTGCTGACTTACGTTGCAGCTGCCGCCGTTCCTGCAGGGGTTGCTGTCGCACTCGTTGACTTCGACCTCGCAGTCTTTGCCGGTGTAGCCGGGCCGGCAGGCGCACGTATAGCTGCCCTCGCCGGTGTTGGTGCAGGAGGCGCCGTTCTGGCACGGCTTGTGGTTGGTGCAGTAATTCAGGTCTGCAGTGAAGAAAGAAGATTACAGGAAACGGGAAACAACAACATCCACAACAAGAGACGAGGCAACTGTGGCGCCTGCTGTTTTAGTGTTTTGATTGTTACCATAATCCTTGTCGGTGTCGGTGCTGTGCTTTTGGAAACCAAATTTCCCAGAGGAACCCACCCGAGGGATTAATAAAGTTTTATCTTATCTTTGGTGTTTGAAAGTCGAACTCAAAACCACAACAAAATCCCCTCAGTGCCACTAAATTAAAGTGTTTTGGTTTTGTTATTATGATTGATATTTCTAATTTCACACAGACACATCTGTGGAGTTCCCTGTTCACAATGCGATTCATGTGTTTTCTTGCAAACATAATTCACGAGTCCAGCTCATCTCTGCAGCGACAGATGGAGCTGCTGTAAAACACTAAACAACATGTTTCTGTTTGAAATGCTAAAACCAGCTGACACAGTTGGAAACTGTCGCATTAACCACGACAGCAGCAGGCAGGTAATTTAACATTTACAACAATATTTATTCTACTGCTACTATTCTGCTGCAGATCTCAAACACAGATCCACGTAACCCTAATCAATCAGCAGGTGATTGGTGATGTATCTTAGAGGTGAGAGGTTTGGTTAAGCTGACAGTTTACTGTTCAGAACGGGAAAAGCAAAAATGTTCAGGACTTCATTTGAAATGCAACATGTAGTTAAGTTTTAGGTACCTGAACATTTTTGAGTCTACTGAACAATCACTTTAAAGCAATGTAATTATCCATAACCAGAATGCAAATAATGTAAACCCTGAGCGGTGCATGTAGAGGCAAAAAGACAGAAAGTTTGTCATGTGAGCTGTTATTAGATTACTTGGATCAATGCGAGTGATCGGTGTGTGAACATATGTACAAAAAAGGAAAATAAAAGGAAAGGTATTAAGGAAAATGTAAAAGGACTCAGGATGGCGCCCTGAGGTGCCCCGCTTCAGCTCAAACACAATGCTGTCAACCTCGGTGCCTTTGTCTAAAGGTTTACTTTTATAAATGATCAAATGCTGCTGAGGAGCAAATCCTCATTCCCAGGGTGCCAAATCCTGCCGTTAAAAGTTCAAATAGAGGACTCGGTGTCCTCTGTGCTCGGCGTCATCGATGGAAGCAACAGTGGGACTGTTTTTCTCCCAGCTCGTCACATATGGATGTCCGGTCAGGCACCAGCAGTGTCACGTCTGAGGGGAATATTAGAAATGGCTTTTCTACCATCCCACCACCCTCCCACTGCCCTGTCTGGACTTTGTGGGAAGAAAAACATATTTATTGTTCATGTTTTGGTTATACTGGCCCAACATAACCGTCTTCATTTAAACACAGTACATGTGGCTTTTTTCTGCATACATGCAGATGACACACATAAAAACATCCCCTCATAAAGATCTGTTATCAAATGTGGAAATTTGTCTTTAATGTGTTCAATCTTTAACCTTAAATCTATTGATATTCTGCAGATGAGCAGGGTCAGAGGTCATAGCTCTGCATGGCAGCACAGTTCTCAGTTCTGGGATTTAAAAACCGCTGTGGCCAAAAGTTTGTGTCACCAAAGACAAAACTGAATGTTTAAATTCTTTATATGAAATGTTCATGATTACTCTTCACTGCGTCACAGCAAAAACAATCATCTGAACTGAAGGTTCAGCAGCAAAGTGCATGAAACACAACATTTGTGTGGCTAACCTGCTGTGGTGCGTGGCTTTAAAGAACCTGCGTATAAAGTAATCATTGTTACAGTCACTTAAAAACTGTTATTGGCTCATAAAACTAAACCAGCAGCTTATTTCTAAAGATTGTCAGAAATGTATTTAGAGCTGCTGACACGATGTCTGCTGACATTTCAGGTAAAAGTTTCTGAAACAGAAAATAACTGATGCGGTGAACCAAAAGCTTGTCTGCAAAGGGGTTTGCTTCCACACGAATGCAGCCCTCGTTTCATATCAGCCCCAAGCTTCTTCTATATTGTGAATAAATTGCATCATATCAGGTCATTTAAAGATATAAGTGACAAATTAATCTGATCTTAGTTAGTCAGACGCCTCCGGCATCAGAAACGATGGTTAAAAACAGCTCTACACTTCCTTAAACTAAAAATAAAACATCTTTAAAGAGCACTCTTGGTTTTTACTTGCTGTTCGATGAGAGTTGTGAAATAAATCATAGTTTCAGCTAAAATGCGTCACTGTGGGAGGACAGTAACAGCTGACGTACAGGCAGAAAAACACCTCATAGTGAAATACATCAGCTTCACACTGTTTTCCTGAAAGTTTAAATCGTTGCCAACAAACTGGGTGAATCTTTTTGCAGCTCTGAAAGTGTGTGGATTTATTTCAATAAACAGAAAAAGGAGAAGTTACAAATCAGCCGCAGCGTCAGTTTGTTGTGGGGGTGGGGTGGGGGTATGCTTGAACCTGCAAAGGAAACCCTCAGCTGCCCGTTAACCCCACCGGGGCGACGCTCCCGCAGGTTTAAACCCACCTTGGTCGCAGTACAGGCCGCCCCAGCCTTCCCTGCAGTCGCACTGCCAGGGCAGCTTACAGGTCCCGTGTTTGCAGCCGGGGTGTCGGACGCACTCGTCGCAGCTCTTGCCCTGCCAGCCCTGCTGGCACACGCACTCCCGGGGAGACTTGCAGAAACCATGCTGCTCGCTGCACCCTGCACAGATGGCTGATGGGAGGAGGAGGGACGCAGGGAGAGAGAGGGCAGGAGGAGGAAGGTCAAAGAACGCAAGAAAGAGAGGGAAGGGAGGAAATATTATCATGACTGTGTGTGTGTGTGTGTGTGTGTGTGTGTGTGTGTGAGAGAGAGAGAGACAAAACAGCTCCTCACCCGTCTAAGGGACTCCTTCTTAAACTCACACACGGTCACGATTACATGACTGCATCACGTTAACTTTCTTTAATTTCCTGGAGACTCACTTTAACCTGGACCTGCTGAAAGCTCACCTTAAAACTGAATGAATACACGCACACACACACACACACACACACACACACACACACACACACCTCCCCTACAAGTGCTTGTTAAGTGCTGAACGAAGCAGCTGGCCCGCACAACAAAAGCAACACATGCTGTCTCCTTTCACGCAAGGCAGCACACATTAAGCTGCAGCGCGTGTCCCCTTAAAGGCGGGCGGGCCGGGGGCCGACTGGGGGCCCATTGTTGATCTCAAAACAAAAGGAGCAGACCTCAGAGGCACACACGCACACTGGAAACGACATAAGCTCTAACATCTCTTTTTTGTCCCCTGCAGCCACCAGGGCCAGCGGTGGCACTGACAACTGCTTGACTTCACAATTTCAAGGCTGCCAAGGGTCCCATTCTTTACCCCCCCCCCCCCCTCCTCAGCAGGAGAAACGTTAGAATAAAAAATGGAGGGAGCTCAGGAGGAGGAGTTGCACTACTGGCACTACTGTAAGAAAACAAGAGATCGCTCCTGATTTGGAGCCAGTTTTGTTGCATCATTGAACGTTTTTAGTATATTTTCGTGAGACTGGAGCCGTTAAAAACAGCTTTGCTCAGCGTGTGACTCTGGGTGTAATCTTAAGTGAGAAGGGCACCAATGACTCTCCTCAAATGATCATAAGCAGTAAAATTACACCTTAAAGGACAATTTCTGTTGAATTGCTGAAAGCATCACAGAGGACACTCACCCACTGTGCAATACTCTCCTTTCCAGCCCTCCAGGCAGTTAATCTTCCCTTCCTTGTCACAGGTGTAGTGGCCGAAGGTGTCGTTGCGTGGCCGGCAGTAGGCGGAGCAGGCCTCCCCGTGGTAGAACTCCTTGCACACGACGTGGTAGGAGTAGTGGAGCTCGCTCTGGTTGCTGGTGTTCTCGCCCTTGGTCCAGTCCTCTCCAACCCTCAGCTTGTGGCGGGTGGCCAGCCGGCTGATCAGGTTGTTCGGATTCTCTGGTTGGAAATACATCATCATCATCATCATCATCATCATCATCATCATCAGACAAAAACACCACTCGTGTTTTTAATTATGTTCGTCTGTGGCGATAGTAAACATTAACAAATAATAGTTTTAAGTGTCTTTATCTGGTGCTTGTTGATGTTCACAGGTACGAATCACGAGTGGATTCTCTGTGCGGGAAGATGAACTGTGAGCATGAGGCCTGATTGTGTGAGCTGTCGCCACCTGCCGGTGAGCCGGCGGCGATGCGTCGGGAGTTTACCTATGGACCGTCCTGGAGCGTCCGCCTTCCAGGCTTCAATGATCAGAGAGAACGTCCCCTGAAAGTAACCGGAAAAGGAAACATCTTAGTTAGTTAGATGTTAGTAGACGTGGAGGGAAACGGCACATTTGAGTTTGCTTTGTCTTTCTGAGGCTTTTGAGAAAAGTTTCTTCTTCTCTGGATGTTTGTGGCTGAAAACCTTTAAGATTTCAAGAGCAATAAAGAAATAACTCCTTTAGTGCATTCGCTGCGCTGCTGTCACGCCTGAAACACGCGTGACTGTCGTTACTTACCGGCCACTTGAATTGAAACTGCACTCTTATGGGCTCTCTCTCGGAGATGGAGTTGGAGTCGGCGTCGAAGACATCCGTGAACGCTTCGCCGTACGTGCACGGCGGCTCCGGCTTAATAACGTTCTGCGAGTGTTTGAGGCACACGCGGAAAAAAATCAGGCAGTCCTCAGACTTTTGGCCACAGATGCCGCTGGAGCTGGTGAAGGAGTCGATCTTGAGCTCGAAAACTCCGGCGGTAAGAGCCTGAGGGGGGCAAAGAGAGGAGAGGAGTCACCTGGTGCAAAGACGCACACGAATTCATCACTGCAAAACGGCGCACGTCTGCATCACAAACCCGACGCGCGCGGTTTCTGCAGCGCAGCGTGTCCGAAACACGTAACACAACAGTTTAACAAAAGCATCAACAAAGCCCCACGCCCCCGTGGGTCCCGTGAGCGCTGTCACTCACCGTCTGTGCCAAGGCGAGCAGCAGGAGACACGGCAGCAGCGAGCGTGCCATGGCGCGTCCACAGGTCCAGTGCGTAAAGTCCAAAGGATCCAAAATCAAACGGAGAGACGAAGAAAAACCTCCAGAAAGAGCGGGCAGTGTCCGCGGTGGGCAACCCGAACTGAAACAAAGTTTAATCCGCTCCGCGCTGAACTCTGGACCGCAGCTGTCGTCCCACCTCCTTTATACCTCAGGAGGAGGGCAGGAAGGAGGTGCGTCGACTGCAAGGAGGGAGGGCTGCTGTGCTGATGTTTCTGTGAAATGAGTTTAGAACGAAAGAAAAACAAAAGCAGCAGTGAGTGAAACTCCCCATGCCGCGCGCCGTTACGCACGCTTTACGCGTTCTTTTAACTTTTTATTTTTCAGGCGCTTCTTTTCTCCAGCGCTGCGAGAACACGAAGCCTGAGCCACTCAGATTATACAGATTTCCAACACTCTGTGTGACGATGTCACGAGGGACGGGGGCTGAGGGACGGGGGGGATGCTTTGATTGGCTTTCACCAGCTGATGGTGCAATTACGCAGCAAAGTGCCAGGAGCCAAACGCTCACGACCGAGGCGCTGCTTTTACTGCCTCTGTGACGTCACAAAGTGTCCGCAGGTATTTACCTTCTGCGGTCAGCACGCTGAGGCAGTGAAATGTGCTGTGGAAGTGAAACTACCTCTCCGCGCACACCACACGCGCCTCTCCTGTCGCGTGCCGTCCCACGAGTGGGGAGGAAGACTGAAATTATGGTGGGTGGTTTTGAAGCTCTGAAGCGCGAAACAGCGAAGTCAGAAGAACCTGAACGTGGTCCTGTCAAGTTCTTAGTGTGGCAGGATTAAATCACCACAACTTATCCTGACACGTCGCCTGAGATTTTTATATTCAGAGGTTGAGTTTAAAATGCGCGAAACTTTTATTGTTTGATTTAGAGCTGCTGAAACCAATAAAACCAACAAATTCAGCTGTTGGTCCGGAATTGGACTGATGTGTTTCACAGTTTTTTATATTTGCAGATTAAAGATATCTGCAGTCTTTAATCTGCAGTCTTTAATCTGCGGGGACTGCACAGGTTACACAAATAAATCAATCACTGAGAATTTGTGTTCAGTGAAGTCACCTGATAGTAATCAAACTAAAGCACTTTCCACGTTTCTGTGATCGAGCTGTGGCTCAGTCTCATACATTCAGTTTAGTTTAATGACTCAGACTCTGCTGTGAGAGATGTTAGAAAAGAATGAAGAGCCCAGTCCAGCTGTCCGTCACACGCACACTTACAGCTGCTTTGTCCCGTTTGGAGTTTTGCTTCTTTCTCATCACTGGTTTGCTTTTTACCCATCAGGGCTCTCCAACACCAACCGAGTCATTTTGGGAGCCCAGTTATACTCGCTGTTCTTCAGGTCGGTGTCACACGTCACAGTGGGACAGAGTGACGTCGTTATTTTTCATCAACATAAGCAATGGGGCGAACTTAAACCAAACAAAATAATCATTTACAGGGATCTCTGCTGATCTTTGACATATTTCTACTCTTGCACTACAGCAGCTCTGCATGATCCACAGTTCATAATAATCTTTCTTTATCTAACACTCGCCCTCAGGTGCAGCCTCGGAGCTGCTGTCTGAAACAAGCTCCTCGTTCCTCAGCTTTTGCGCCTCCAGGCTGCCGTAGCTGAGGCACGCCTCACACACACTTCAACAAATGAGATTTCAATCTAGATTACATGCACCTTAGTGTGAGTGTGTGAGTGTGTGTGTGTGTGTGTGGGGGGGGGGGGGGGGGTCTCAGCTGTATGATAATGACCCACCTTCAGGCCGTGGAGCTTCACTGATGTTGCTAACTTGTCACCAAAAACAGAGCCATAAACTCTCTGCGTACAGTGTCAACACATGAGAGTAAATAAGGCCTGCTGCATTCATTCATGTATTCATTCATTCATTCATTCATGTATTACTGGTAATGCCTGAGCCCTGAGCTCACTAGGTGTTTCCAGGGGTGTTTAAATGCACACAGACTTGAGTTTTAACCAATCAGAGCTGTCGTTGCTGCGTTGCTGTGAAGGTGCCAGTTTTCAGCTGGCTGTGTTCTGTTTGCAGCTAAACAGCTGCTGCTGCTGGTGGTGGTGGTGGTGGTGCTGGTGGTGGTGGGGTCTAATCTACAGAGAGAACTTTAAACCAGTTTAACAGCTGTGGAGCTTTCAGGTGACTTTTGAAAGTTACTCTGGTTAAATTTAGAAGAATAAACCTGATCTCAGAGCTACTGCGGAGCTTTGAGCTCACAGGTTTGAAGAGCACTTCCATAAACCCAGATTTCTGCTGTCAGCTGTGAAAACAAAGACACTCCTGCTCAATTTCAGGAAAATGTTCAGCGAATGGACCGAAACACAGAGCTCGGGCCTCCCCTTCACCTCAGGTGTATGAGGAGGAGGCGCTCATGCTGATGAGCTGTAGCTTTTGTTGGGCTGCCACCCCCACCGCCCAACCCCCCACCTCCACCATTTGTATTTGAATGAGGGCAGCGCGTGCCTCTGCTGGTCCTGAATTCAGCCCCCCTCCTTCCTGGCACGAGGCATGCTTCATCACACCCTATTGTTTGTGTGTGTGTGTGTGTGTGTGTGTGTGTGTGTGTGTGTGTGTGTGTGTGTGTGTGTCTGTCGCAGGGATGAATTCTATAATATAAACCAACAACAACAGATGTTTGGCTCGAGACGAGTCGGCAGAGTCTCAGAGAAACAAGAATGAGGCGTGAAAACTCCTCCGAGCTGTAAACTGGATGTTTCACACATAAACCGGTCACATGACCCCAGCCCATGTGATGTCACTGAGGAAGAACAGGAGGAAGAGCTGAAAGTCAGAGCATCATTTTTCCAGCTGTGCAGGCTTCAGGGTGAAGGTCTGATCTTATCCTCAGACCACAGCACGACGTCTCATTTCAAGAATCAAGTGCAGTTTTTCCCAAACCCTAAAACACGTTTGCAGAAACTTTTGACTCGGCTGCACATCCGAGTCCAACAACATCCCAGAACCAATTCTGCCGTTTGGTTTCATACATGTGCAAAAACACAACGTGTCACAGCTCTGCCCCTCACATCGTCTACAGTTCATATTAACCTTCATCACGTCGTGCTGTTTAAGCAGGGAGCTCAGTGCTGCTCGTGAATCTCAAGGAGGATGTGCAGAAACATCCAATCAGAGCTGCATCGACATGCAGGTGAAAACTGCTCAAACCACATTCTCACATAAGTGATTGAATCTGCTAGAAAGAGAGGAAGCGCTTTAGTGCACGAATGCATGTTTAAACATTCGAGTCAGACCATCTCAGTCCTGCAGCAGCCGCCTGACGCTGGAAACACGTCAGCTTCATGCAGTGTTTGTGTATGGATGCATGGATGCATCGGGAGGGGTGATGAGTCAGAGTACCAGGCTGTGGTCGACTCCTTTGTCACGTGGTGCGAGCAGAATCATCTGCAGCTCAACGTGGCAAAGACCAAGGAACTGATCGTGGACTTCAGTAAGACCAGGAAACACTTGACCCCGTTTCAATCCACAGGGTCAACGTGGACATTGTGGACGACTATAAATGCCTCTGGGTTTAAAAACACTACCACACTTTACAGGAAGGGCCGGAGTCATCTCTATTTTCTGAGGCGGCTGAGGTCCTTTAACATCTGTTGAACTATGCTCTGGATTTTCTACGAGTCTGTTTTGGCCAGTCCTCTATGCTGTTGCATGCTGGGGCAGCAGGTTGAGGCTTGCTGATGCTAACAGACTAAATAAACTGATCCACAAGGCCAATAATGTTGTGGGGCTGGAGCTGGACTCCCTTAAAGTGGTGTCGGAGGCGAATGTTGTCCAAGATAAAGACAATGTTGGACACCCCCTCCCACCCACTCCATGACGTGCTGGCTAGCCACAGGAGCACGTTCAGTGAGAGACAGATTACTGAAAAGCACCACTGAACGACACAGGACATCATTCCTGCCCGTGGCTCCCTGTACAACTCCTCCACCTAACACACTAAACACTGCAACAGTTGCACCCTTTCTCTTTCTTATTCGGTAATGTTGCTGTCAATTTTCAAGATATTTCCTTATAATCACATCTGCCAACCCTGGATACTTATTATGTGTTGATTTTTACATATTGTGCTATTCCTTATATCCTGACATATTGTATTGTTAAATAGTTTAGTCTGTTTTTGTTAATGCAACTGCAACCCACATAATTTCCTCAGGGATTAATAAAGCATGCTGATTCTGTTATCTGTGTGTGTGTGTGTGTGTGTGTGTGTGTGTGTGTGTGTGTGTGTGTGTGTGTGATTTATGAATGAAATTGTGAAAAATGGCCTCCGTTTATTATATGAGCGAGTTCTAATGTGGCGCATGCGTTTCGAGCTTTAGAGCGTCTTTTTTTTACCTGATGAGCACGTGCAGCGTCGGCACCCCGGGGAGTGAGGGCGCGTGCACACACCAGCAGGAAGCTTCAGCGGACAATATGCACATATTCAATCGCGCGCCATCTGCTTATCGATCAGACCTCCCCCTCCTCAGACACACGCGCGCCACGCGCTTCGCCTCCTCCAAATGAGTATGTGCGCGTGCCCCTGCGCACGGGAGCGACAGGTTGATGCAGGTGAGCCTCAGTTGCTGCTTTTGTTTTGTTCAAAGCTTTATTGATCAGGTGAAACGCCGCGGACTGCGTCACAGCATCGCAGGTAAAGCTTCGTTTACATTGAGCGAAAGTCAGAGGTTAAAGGTCAGCAGGTTTCCTCGTGTGTCTGTGTCTCTGAAGTGAGGAAGAGGAGGCCCAGTGCTCCATCAGCCCGAGCTCTGCTCCTCCTCCTGAGGAGGTTTTACTGCCGCCGGAAGGACCTGAAAGGCTTCACACCTCCATCGCCTCCTTTTGTCCTCCAACACGTGCCCAAATGGCCCGACGAGAGGCGGCACGAGCTTTTGTTCAGGTGAGACGACACATGGCGTGTGCCGCCCGCGAGGAGGATAAAGGAGGTGTCTGGGGGGAGGCAGGCCGTGGGAAAGTCTCAGGTGTGAACAGCTTGGTGCGTTCACAAAAGTGAGCGAGGCGTCAACTCTGACACCTGAGCAGACATGCGCAGATAAACAAACGCTCTGCATCAGGAGGAGGGGGCGTAGTCTGGAGGGTCCTGAAGGAGCAGGCAGGTAAATGACAGAGCACGGTGAAGTCTCACCTGTGAATCAGGGACTGTGTTAGCCCCGCCCACACGAACAAAGTTAATTTTATATTTTTTATATTTTCTTATATTTTTAAAAGAGTTTTTTCTTTTTTTCTTATTTTTAGACTCAAAATTTTCATTTAATTTTCTTACTTTAAATATTTCTCCTGTTTTTTGTTTTTAACTGTCATTTAAATTATTATCTCCTTTGTTTTATTTTACTTTTTATAATTTACTTGATCGCTTGTCTTGTGAGTAGTTTTACCTTCAGGAGATATTTCGCTTTGTCATATTGATAATAAAATGTTGAAATTATCCCCCCGGTGTAAGTAAAGTGTGTTTCAGTGTAAATGTGACACCTGAGCTGGTTTAGTGTTTTTGGGGCTGCAGTCTGCTGCCTTCTGTTAGCGTGTGACAGCTGAACAGCCGTGAGCTGCTGTGAGGCAAATGGAGGAGTCATAAAGCTCTGCGGCAGCCTCGGCGTTCCCAGGTTCACACCTCCACACTGAGCTGTGGGAAGTCTGAGTGGAAGCACATTTAGGTCCCAAACCTCCCAGCCTGCACTCAGAAACGAGCCGCGGCTCAGATCAGTGCAAACGAAGCCAGACTTTGTGTTTGTGAACATTTCGACCACATCACGTGTTCTTCGTCGTCTGTCTGCCCTTTTATCTCCGCTCTTATGCGAGCTTTCTCAGATCGGGGAATCAAACGAGCAGCTCAGGGTCCAGTCTGGCCCACTGGAGCTTTTGCAGTGTCAAAAATGCAGCAAACTCTTGAATTCTTTCAGCTTTCTCAGAAAAACACAGCACAGTACCTGCTGAGGCGATGACAGCGTGGGTGGAGAGACTGTTGGAACGTCTGTAGATATGTGATCATTAAATGTGAACTTTTACTTCTTATGGAAGTTTGACTCCTGGAAGCCTCAGACGTTGAGTCATGGCAGTGAGTTTGGGATGAAAAATGAAGCTGTTATTAATCAGGTGGTCCTTCCATAATCTGATGGTTCTTTCTGTGTTTGTGAGTCCATCAGTTTTAACAAAGGTCTCCAACACCACTGGCTGACCTACAGCCCAAACCACGACAGAGCCTCCACCGCAGCTGGCTGCAGACTGACTGCTGAGCCTCTCTCCTGACCATGATGTGCACCCATTTCTCCATCAGACCCGTTCCTCTGATCTTCAGCCCAGTTCTTGTGTCATTTTCATATCTCCAGCCTTTCCTTCAGTTTCCTTTCATTAAGCACGGCTTCCTGACAGCTGCCCATCCACTGAGGCTTCAGTGAGCAGTAGATGATCGTCTCTCAGGTTCTGCTGTAGAGTTTTTATAAACAGGTGACCGTCACAGATTTGTTGTTTAATTAAAGTTAAACCTCCAACATTTGGAAGATGATCTTTGATGAGTCTTTTTTGTGGGTGCGTTTTTAGCATGAGCGTTTTTCATCATCTGGGAACATCTGGGAGTTCATTAACGGTTTAATCTCACGGTCTGAATGACGTCACCAGAAATGATCACAAACTGATCAGCTGTATTGATCTGTGAAAGAAAACCTATGGACCTGATGGTTTCTGTTTAAGATGGAAGCGCCACAACTTAAAAAGGACACACGCACACACACATGCACGTGGAGCGGCGGATTTGGGCGCGCGCTCGCTAACCTCACTGCCTGTTTGCAGGTGGGCACTCTCACAACATCATGTGCTCGTTGTGTCCACGTTTATTTTAAAGCAGCGGTCTCCAACCTTTTTTGCGCCACGGACCGGTTTATGCCCGACAATATTTTCACGGACCGGCCTTTAAGATAAATACAACAAAATAAAACTAGTACCGGTACCGAAAAAAAGAAAATTTATTCATAACACACGTGAAAAGACCCAGGAAAACAGAGTTAACGATAAAAACGATAACAAAATAACGCTGAAAACCCTGAAAACCACACATTTCACACCTGAGCCTCAACTCTCGCGGCCCGGTACCAAACAACTCACGGACCGGTACCGGTCCGAGGCCCGGGGGTTGGGGACCGCTGGTTTAAAGCAAATCAGGACATTTCCAGCATTTCAAGCAGGAACCAGCAAATAGTCGGTGTCGGCATGATCACACCTTCCTGCATCAGTCAGCAGATGGAAGGAGGGGGGCTGATGCTCACCATTAAAATGGAAATGAACTTTCCATTTCTGGTGTGAAACGAGCCTCACCTGGCCGTCAAACACTAATCAGCTAGTTAACCAATCACAGGTCTCTGCAAATGAGTCTGAACTTCAGTCACATCGTTTCTGAGTTCAAATCCTCAGCGGTGGTGCACCGACGGAAAACTACATCAAATCTTGTCATCGTGGATCTCACGTCACGTGCACAGAGACGACAATCAAAGCTTCATTTTTACTGAGAACATTTCAGAAGAACAGATTGTTGCTGTTGTTATGAAATCATGCTTTTGTGTTCCTTTATGAATGTCGGTGCTACATTTAAGAACACAGCGTGCATTCGTGCTTTATGTGCATCAGTTTGCATCAGCAGGAAGTTAAATCTCAGACTTGGAGAACAGGACTGAGAATTGAAACAAGCTCCTGGATCCTGCAGATCTGGATCTGTGTCACGAGTCTGACAGAGCATCAAATGTGATGAGTTTGAGCTGAGGAGCCGTGCTGGCGGGTTGTTTTAATCACACTGAACTAAATGTAGAAAAACACTCATTTTTCTCTGCCGCTCATTATAAACGGACCGGTCATTAAATGTGAACTTTTCCGGGATGGTACTGGTTTCACACCAAAGTAAAAGAATCTGGAGCTATTTTTGTTATTATGCAGCAACTTGAGATTTCAGGGCCCACCTGTGGTTAAATGAACCGCCCCTGCTCTGTGAAGTCAGCCCGCGGTTTCCTTATTTAATCCTGTAATCTGTAAAAACAGACTTTTTAAACCACTCCATCCTCAGCAAACGGCAGCATGTGGGGGGGCTCATCACCCACTCTGGATAAATGAAGATCTGCTTTAGTTTGTGTTTGACTTTCTATTTAATCTGTTTGCCTTAAACCCCGAGCAGCCCACAGCTCCCACTGCACAAACTGCAAGAAAGTGGAAAGTTACTGCTTCAATTATTTAAAGACGGCCGCCTCCCCTTTGCTAAGAGTCCAAAGTAGAGTTTATGAGAGGGATTTATTATGTCTAATATATTTCCAGTTGAGTTTGGCAGGACTCTGTGTGTATTTGCACTTTATGAGCAGTTAGGAGGGTCAAATATTTGGAATCTGAATGGCAAAGTGTTCCAAATATGCTATTTATACATTTGAAGAGAAAACATATTTACAGGTTCTGGGCACCACGGGGCTCCTGCTGTAACGCCAACAAAAAGCACATTTCTCACGTTCGGCCCAGCGCCGGCCTCATTTTCCGTACATTAAACGTATACAGCAGCGCTGCACGTTCTATTAAAACTCGGCACGAAGGCTTCTGCGAAGCCCGAGGAGCAGCCAGAAGATCAAAAGCATCCCGGCCGTGTCCTCCTCTGTCCAACGCGCTCAATAACAGCGTGTTTCAGATGCATTTGTTAGAGGGAAGCATCCTGAACCAGCGGAATCTCATTAAAAGAGAGAAAATTCAAAGCTTGTAAACAGCGAAGGGAAAACTATAAAACCTAAAATGATTCACATTATGAGCCTGAAACGCCAAAGAGTCCACCGATTTACACTTTAAAAAGACCGAACAAAAACAGGAAAATCCACATATCACGCTGGTCGGTTTGATTTATTCTGGGTTTATTACCAATGGTGAGTTTACATCACATGCATATTGAGACGAATGATCTCTGGACTCGTTGCTCTGGAGAAAGAATAAAACTCAGAGGCCTCGGAGGGCGGCGATCGTCGGTTTATCTGCAGCAGATCTGACTGAAAGTCTTTTTTTCCTAAATGAGTGTAAAGCAGAAATGCAGCACGTCGTCCTCTTTGTAAAACACGCTGCTGTTTAAAGCCAAGAACGAGCCACCGCATCAGACTCGTGTACAGCGCTGTGCACAGGTCTTACGCCTCTCCTCTAATCTTTATATTCTGCAGGAAAATGAGAACCAAGTGCAGCGATTTATTGAAACACGGTCTCTATGAGGCAGAAACAGGTGACAGTATTTGAGTGGACACCTTTATTCTCCAGCACAGGCTGTAAAATCTCTCCAGGCTTCTTGAAGGACACGCAAAGCTCTTCTGTTCTTGTTCTGCTCTGCCGGGATGATCCCACACTGCTTCAGTAATGCTACGCTGCAGGAGGCTCCACTGTGCGCTTTCACTGCGTTGGGATCATTGTCAGGCTTTGCAGAAGGATCAAATTCAGTCTGATGGTACTTTGTTAAAACTGATGAATCGAACGTCACTGACTGAAATCCAGACCCAGCCTCCACTGTGGCCTCACTGTTGGACCTCCTCTGTACATATCGCCAAAGATTTGGACTCATCGCTCCCTCTGACCTGTTGTTATCGAGTTTCAGTCCAGTTCTTGTGTAGTTTGGATGGTTCAGCTGAAGGCCCCGTGATTTTTAGGCTGAACACTTGTTGTTTTGTCCGCCACTTGTCCAGTTTCCTCACATTTTTTAAGGACACACTGCACACCGTGCGAGATCCGCCAGGTTTTCTGCTAATAGTTCAGAGAATCCATTGTTGGTCCAAAAATGACATTTTATGACAAACTACTATCTTCAGGATTTTTCACAGATTCAACTAAAGAAACTAGAATAAATCATCGGTTTGTGTGACAGGCTGCTTTCATCAAAGATAAACTTTAAGATGGATTCTGGCAAGTCGTTATGTGCAGAGACAGCTTGGAAGCAAAATAGGGAGAAATGAGGGGTTGCTTAAGGCTACGTCCACACGTACACGGGTATTTTTGAAAACGGAGATTTTCCGTTTTCGTTTTAAAAAATAATCCCGTCCACACATAAAGGCAGAAATGAAGGAAAACGCTGCTATGAACATGCCAAAGCAGCAGGTGGCGCTAGATTCCTAACCGTGCAGAAATGTTTGCCAATCAGAAGTCTAGAAGCCTCGGTGGGAAAAAGTAAACAAAGCTGGGGCATAGAAGCAGAACCGAGTCGTATGTGTGGAGGGACAGTAACTGTGTGTATATGTAAGCATTTAAACACTGCAGAGAGTAGAATTAACAGTATTGTAGAAATTCATTTCACCGAAACAATAACGTGGCGCACAGTGTGACGTCAAAAAATGCGCACACCTTTGACGCTGCGTTTTCTCCGTTTTTTTCGTCCACACGTAAATGCAAAAACTGAGTTTTCAAAAATATCCACCCTGGCCGGAGTTTTTAAAAATCTTCGTTTTCAGTGACCAAAAACGCCGTTTACGTGTGGACGAAAGGTGCAAACGCATAGAAAAATCTGCGTTTTCAAAAATGCCCGGGTACGTGTGGACGTAGCCTGAGACTTCTGCACAACTGTGTACAGCACAGGAACCAGGCGTGGCTCGGCATGCATCTTTGGTAGCTTCGTCACGTGGAGGTGATCTCTGTGGATCGATCACATGTTCAGTCAGGGTGGCAGGTCGGGTCAACACTTCAGGCTCTCTGACGTGTTCCTTGAGGTGCTCCCGAACACGTCTGCTGGTGGCCTAATATTGCAGAGCTATGCAAGCTAACGTGATCTAGTTTGATCTAATGAAGCCCTCATAGGACCAGACCAGGTACGACAGGTGAGCCATCCCGAGCCAAACACTGTCGCCAAGATTTCCTCCAACACAGTCTGTTGTTCTTCCTCAGAGTCACGTCTCACACACCAGGATGTGCTCACACAGACAGAACATCACAAGACCTCATCCCTCTCGCTGTTACGTCCTGGACGCATATTCGTCTACGCCACGGCGGCCGACGCCGCTTGGCGCTCTGACATATTCACCAAACTCTCATAAATGCTACTTATCGTTTATTTGCATCATTATAAACAATATTCATGATGTGACGTTCGCCTCCAACAGCACAGTCTGAGACACACACACAGGAACAGAAAATAAAATACACATTCTCAAAGTGTGGCAGATGACAGCTGATCTCAGGTCAGATCCAGTGAGCGGCGATGCGACTGGAGCTGGAGTGGCGACGGCAGCGCTGATTCCCGATCAGCCTCCAACCACCAGCAACCAGAGTTTAGACCGACCTGGATCCTCTCCATCAGAAGCTTAAAAATGCATCAGGTGTCACAAAGATGAGGCCCCACCTCCACAAAAACCAGGAAGTGCAAGGCCAGTTAAAGTCCTAGCTCCGGTCCAGCGCAACAGCCCCGCCCACTGAGACGTCCGTGACGGCAGAGACCATTCGCCTGCAGCACACGGGTCTCTCTCCTCCTCTTTCTCACCTCACCTTGGACGAGTGATAGGTGGAAAGCGAGCAGGGGAGGGGGTGGGGCTCATTGCTGCTTGGAGCGCCAAAACCGCGAGGCGATGGAGCCGATCGAGAGTCCCTGTTTCTTCTGCTGGGAGAGCTCGGACAGACGCTGCTCCTCCTCCTGACGGGCAGAGAAAACAGAGTCAAAGCCATTTCAGGTGAAACCTGTGACAGGTGCGTTTGATTTCTCCTCCTACCTGTGCCAGCTGAGCCTGTCGGCGCTTGAAGGCCTCGATGGGGTCTTCCTCCAGCGCGTAGTTCTCCAACACCGAACGCACGTCGTCCACGCCGCTCATAGCGATGGCTGATGGAGAGGAGGAGACGGAGGAGGTGAAACAACAACAGACAGGAAACACGGGAAGGTCAACCAATCAAATATGAGCTTAGTGACAGTAGAGGGATGCACTGACGAACACAAGAAGCAGACGTCAACTACAAAAACAAATTAAGTTAAGGAACGGCTGGGTGACAGGACGGTCCCCGAACGCCTCGCCGTGCGTCTTACTCTTGAGGAAGTTGGCGAGGTCGTAGAGCGTTCGGTCCTCAGAGTTTCCGTCCCATTTCTTCAGAGCCAGGCCGTTGAAAGGCTGCAGGCTGAATGCCTCCCGCTTACAGTCCACCACGATGACCTTACTGCTGTCGCGGTTCAGACACGACACATCCTAAAAGACAGACACACACACACACACGTTTACTCTCCTGCTGCAGATAAAATCACTAATTCGATGACTGATGAGGTAAACGCCTCCTCCATCACTCCAGCCCGACTAAAGTTGACACTGGTGATCTTTCATGCCTCATCAAATAAGAGACTCCATTACCTTAATGACCCTTAAGGTAACACTTGCTAGCCCCAGCTGGTGTGTGTGTGTGTGTGTGTGTGTGTGTGTGTGTGTGTGTGTGTGTGTGTGTGTGTGTGTGTGTGTGTGTGTGTATTCATATCTTTGTAGGGACCAAAAATTGGAAATCCTCACGAGTCTGAAGGTATTTTTCAGACTCAGGATGTGGTTTTAGTGTCAGGGTTACAACTGGGTTATGGTTGGGTTTAGGCTCAGGGTTAGGCATTCACTTTTGATGGTTAGGGTAAAGGGCGAGGGGAAGCATTATTTCAATTAGATGTCTCCACAAGAAATGAATACCCGACGTGTGTGTGAGTGAGACAGATGGAGAGGGACTGTCTGCGGCCCAATCATCCTCCACGTCCTCACAGCTGATGAAAGAAGGCCGCCGTTCTCCTTCACGTTGTGTTTGTGTGAAGGAATCAAGCTGCCACTGAAGAATCGGACCTTCTCAGTCTTTTACGCCATTGTGGAGGAATTTTGGCCGCTCTTCTTTCCAGCATTGCTTCAGTTCATTGAGATTTGAACGGTGGATCTAAGCACAGCTCTCTGAAGGTGTCAGCAGGCTGAGCAGTCTGGACTTTTTCTTTTTCAGCCATTCTGTTGGAGATTTACTGCCTGGCTCAACTCAGCGACTGCAAAGTGCTTACATCGTCATCCCTCGTCCACCGGTCGGTATGAGGCGTTTGAACTGAGTTTGGATCTCTGCAGCTGAGGACAAACCTCTCCACCAGCTGGGGCAAGCCCTGGATGACCCGGGAGGTCAGGCAGCTGCTGAAGGAGAGGAACATTGCGTTCAGGTCTGGCAACAGGGATTACTACACCACAGCCCGATCCAACCTGAAGAGAGGCATCAGAGAGGCAAAGGGGGACTATAGGAGGAGGATCGAGGACCATTTGAAGAGTAATACCAGCCGGCAGGTGTGGCAAGGCATCCAGCACCTAACCAACTATAAGATCAATCTCGGAGCTGCGGACGGTGACCTGGAGCTGGCAGAGGAGCTGAATATCTTCTTTGCCCGCTTTGAGACCAGGGTACCGGAGGTATTGGAGCCACAGCAGCAACACGCCACCCATAGCAGCACCACCCTCACCCTGGAAGAGCACGAGGTGAGGCGCATGCTGCAGGCTGTTAACCCGAGGAAGGCGGCGGGTCCTGATGGTGTGCCAGGTCGAATATTGAGGGATTGTGCAGGACAGCTGGCTGGGATCTTCACCAGGATTTTCAACAAATCCCTCGCACAGGCGACTGTCCCACTCTGCCTGAAGTCCTCCACCATAGTCCCCTTGCCTAAGAAGCCCCACATCACCGGCCTGAATGACTACAGACCGGTGGCACTCACCCCAGTGGTAATGAAATGCTTTGAGAAGCTGGTCCGCAGACACATCACAGCAGCCCTGCCCCGCAGCCTGGATCCACACCAGTTTGCCTACAGAGCAAACCGATCCACGGAAGACGCTGTAGCCACAGCACTCCATGCTGCATTAACTCACCTGGAAGAGCATGGTAGCTATGTGCGGATGCTCTTCGTGGATTACTGCTCAGCTTTTAACACCATCCTTCCACACAAACTGGTGGCCAAGCTACAAGACCTGGGGCTTCCATACAGCACCTGCATGTGGATCAACAGCTTCCTCTCGGGCCGTAGACAGAGAGTCAGAGTTGGCCATCACACATCCTCAGCCCTGAGTCTCAGCACTGGCTCACCCCAGGGCTGTGTGCTCAGTCCACTGCTCTACTCTCTCTACACACACGACTGCACTCCTCGCCACCACAGCAACATCTTTGTGAAATTTGCAGATGACACCACAGTGGTGGGGCTCATTACCAAGGGAGACGAGTCTACGTACAGAGACGAGGTGGAGCAGCTGACGTCATGGTGTAAGGCCAATAACCTCCTCCTCAACACTTCAAAAACCAAAGAACTCATAATAGACTTCAGAAGGAAAAAGGCAGAGATCCAACCACTATTCATAAATGGGGACTGTGTAGAAAGGGTGGCAAGCTTCCGCTTCCTGGGAGTCAATATAGAGGAGAACCTTTCCTGGAGTGTGAACACCTCCGAGCTGCTGAAAAAGGCCCAACAGAGACTGTACTTCCTGAGAATTCTCAGGAGGAATAACATCACACAGAGACTGCTGGTGTCCTTCTACAGAGCCACCATTGAGAGTGTTCTAACTTACTGCATATGCATCTGGTACACTAGCTGCACAGGGGCTCAGAGGAAAGCACTCCAAGGGATCATTAACACCGCCCAAAAGATCACTGGCTGCCCTCTCCCCACACTGGAAGTTCTACACAACGCCCACTGTTTTAAAAAGGCCCAAAACATCATAAAAGACACCTCACATCCTGGCCACTCCCTGTTCGAACTGTTGCCCTCAGGCAGACGGTACAGGGCAATCAGAGCAAGGACTAATAGACTCAAACACAGCTGTTATCCAACTGCAATAACACATCTGAATACTACAAAAAAAATGTCCATCACGCCACTCTTGTGTTAATCTATGCACGGTCTGAAGCATGTGTGTGGGAATGTATGTGAATGTTTTACTGTTATATCTTATTAGTATTTTAAGTATTCTATTTTATTTATTGAATTTTATTGTTTTATTTATATTTTGATATTGCTAGGGATGATGCAATGATCGGGGACCATTCTTAATTTCGTTGTTCTCATGACAATGACAATAAAGTTTCTGATTCTGATTCTGACATTGGTATCATCCATTTGAAGGACGCTGTTACAGATGTGGTTTATTGAGCCTTTGTAAACCTCAGTTAAGGAAATGGCCTCGTAGCCCTCCCTCAGCAGACGGTTCTCTAAGATCACTGCTGATTGCAGACCTGCAAACTGCCCAAACCTCTGCTTTTATAGGGAAGCTTGAGCTTTCAGATGATCGGTTAATCAGTGCATTTGATAGTCGACACCTGGCTGCTCCTTTCCCTCTTCCACATATTGTTTGTGCATTTGAAGCGCCTTGAGGCGACTTTTGTTGTGATTTGGCGCTATATAAATAAAATTGAATTGAACATTTCGTCTTCGTTTCAGGTACATGAATAATGACTATGAATATAAGTGACGTAGAGAAGATGCAATAGAGCAACATGGCGTGGACGTCTGACAACGACGGTCTCTGATCTTAATTAGAGCTCTTATGATGCCATGTGACCAATAAAAGCCGTCCGAAGCCTGTCATGTTGAATGTTCTAAATACGCGTCGATTCAAACTGTGAAACACTGGCTTCACTCTAGAACAGCAGCTGGACGGGACTAAAGCAGGACTTTGCTCCAGGTTGGGGGTTAACTCTAACACACACAGAGTTACGTCAATGAAAGGTCGCGTCCCGACAACTTCCCCGGCACCGCACTTCTCCGTCTTTGTATGAAAATTCCTCTCGTCAAATCTGCCGTGCGATGTTATTGGCAGGCGCCATCTGTGGCTGCCCTCTCCGTTGGGAGATTAGAAATAGGAATGACATCTACTGCTGTGCAGCGTCCAGCAGAGGAAACTTTGCCGTCACAGAAGCTCACGAACACCAGCGTGACTCCCTCCTGCGAGACCCTCGGCTCATGTTCTCAGCAAATTGGGCAGCAGCATTTTTACAGAGTCGGTGAAGTGCTAAGAAATGCTGCACACACTCACAAATACAGTTTAGGTAAATGTATTATGTACTGTACTGCAAGCTGACAGTAAGATTCTACTTATCCCAATCATATCAGAGCCTGACTCCGCCCACTGCATGGTCTTGAAAAAGACCAAAACATTTATTTGGGTCATTTCGAGCTGGATGGCTCCTCCTCTCCAACATCTTCCCCCTCTGATGTCTTGGAGCACTGCAGTAGTTGGCAGATGCATCAGTTTGAGGAGTCCGCTTGTCCTGTTATTGATGGACCAGCATGCAGTCTGTAACAGTGGGGCCAATACATAAGGTATACCGGGTTGAACCTTCTTTTTCCTTCACAGCCGTTTTAATTCTTCATGTCTCAGATTCCTCGACATGACAGTGTCACACAGCTGCTGCACGTCTATGACCTCCCACTCCACTACATCATAAAAAATAAAAAAAAAAGACTACCGTATTTTCACGACCATAAGGCGCACTTAAAAGTCTTAGATTTTCTTCAAAAAGTGCGGCGCGCCCTATAGCGCGGTGCGCCCTATGTGTTGTAAGGAGGACGTAGTAGAGAACACCATGAGAACGTTAAAGGGTGAAGTGTGGGCGTTGATCGTATATACCGGGACAATCGCACATACCTGTATAAAAGAACAGGTATGTGCATTATGCAGGACATCGTTGTTTTAACAACCCTGAAAATGGCAAAGAGACACGCTTACGAAGCACAGTTTAAACTGAAGGCCATCAGCTACGCGGAGGAACATGGAAATCGAGCAGCGGCGAGAGAATTTAAGATTAACGAATCGATGGTTCGCAAATGGAGGAAGCTGGAAAACGAGCTCCGGCAGGTCAAGAAAACGCAGCTGAGTTTCCGCGGACATAAGGCGAGGTGGCCCGAGTTGGAGGAAAGACTCGAGCGGTGGATCATCGAGCAAAGAACGAGCGGGAGAAGCGTTTCGACGGTCACCATTAGGCTAAAAGCAGTTTCACTAGCTGAAGAGATGAACATTGAACATTTCCAAGGAGGTCCGTCTTGGTGCTTTCGTTTTATGAAACGGTGCCATTTTTCCATCAGGACCGGGACTACGGTAGCGCAGCAACTTCCAGCGGATTATAAGGAAAAGCTGGCCATCTTCCGC
Source organism: Diplotaxodon limnothrissa (assembly GCF_057381915.1). NCBI lineage: Eukaryota > Metazoa > Chordata > Actinopteri > Cichliformes > Cichlidae > Diplotaxodon > Diplotaxodon limnothrissa. Next base: position 40,532,865 of record NC_140609.1, on the reverse strand, counting down.
TCCTACTGCAGCAAACACATCGGCGACAAAAACATCCAGCCCAGCCACATCACTAACATGGACGAGGTGCCGCTCACTTTTGACATCCCGGTGAGTCACACTGTGGAGAAGAAGGGGACCAGCACGGTAGCGATACGCACAACGGGGTATGAAAAGTCTTCTTTTACTGTTGTGCTTGGCTGCCATGCTAATGGACAGAAACTGCCGCCTATGGTGATTTTTAAGCGAAAGACTTTGCCTAAAGAGAAGTTTCCAGCAGAAATCATCATTAAGGCAAATGAAAAGGGCTGGATGGATGAGGAAATGATGAAAGACTGGCTGAGGGAGGTGTATGTAAGGAGACCAGGTGGTTTTTTCCACGCATCACCATCGCTCTTAATCTGTGACTCTATGCGTGCCCATCTCACAGCCGATGTGAAAAAACTAGTGAAACAAATGAACTGTGAGCTTGCTGTCATTCCGGGAGGCCTGACAAAGGAACTCCAACCGCTGGACATCGGTGTGAACCGGCCGTTCAAAGTAAGGCTCCGAGCGGCCTGGGAGCGATGGATGACCGGTGGAGACCACAGTTTCACTAAGAGTGGAAGGCAGCGCCGGGCGAGTTATGCCACAATTTGCCAATGGATTGTAGATGCTTGGGCTAACATGTCTGCTGGCACTGTTGTTCGAGCTTTCGCAAAAGCCGGCATCGTTTCCGAGGAGCCGCACGGCACGGAAAGTGACTCTGACGGTGAAGACAGTGAACCTGGCATGTTTGATGGAGATTTAGCGCAGCTGTTCAATTCAGACACAGAGGATGAGGACTTCGATGGGTTTGATTGATGATAAAAATGTGAGTACCAAACTTCGTTTTGCTCCTGCTTTATTTTTAAATACGCACACTTGTATGCTTGTGTGTTGTTGATGATGACGATTACCGGCAATAGAAATGTGAGTAAGGTACCGAATTCAGGTTTGCTCCCGCTTTATTTTTAAATACGCATACGGTACTTGTATGCGCCCTATGGTCCAGTGCGCCTTATGTGTGTGTTAAATACAGTAAGGGCACACATAACTGAGACTGCGCCTTTTAGCACAGTGCGCCTTATGGTCGTGAAAATACGGTATTTGATTAAGATTAAGTGACTGTGGATGTTTGAGTGAACGTCACGGTCAAGAAACCAGTTTGATGATCTGAGTTTGTAACGTGGTGATTTATTCTGCAGCCACTCAGGCTGTGGAGTTTGAACGATGCTCGGCTGGTACTGAGGAGAGAAAAGTCCACCAAGGAAATAACCCCCACACCATCACACCAGCAGCCTGAACTGGTGACACAGGCACGATGGATCCATGCTTTCATGATGTTTAGCCACATTCTGACCAGGTTTGTCTTTCCAGTCTTCTGCTGCCCAGTTTTGGTGAGTCTGTGTGAGCCGTCGTCTCATTTTCCTGTTCGTAGCTGACAGGAGTGACACTCATTGTGGTCTTCTGCTGCTGTAGCCCAGCTCGAAGCGCTCTGTCCATTCTCCTCTGACCTCTGGTATCAACAAGTCATTTTCTCGCGGAGAACTCCTGCTCATAGGACATTTTCGAATTGGACCGTTTTCTGTAAACTCAGATGGTTGGTGGAAGAATCCCAGCAGATTAGCAGTTTCTGCACCGTGCCATGTTCAAAGTCACTAAAAATCACATTTCTTTCCCATTCTGGTGCTCAGTCTGAACTTCAGCAGGTCTTCCTGGGCGTGGTTATATGCTCTACATCTTTAACCATAACTATTGTTGCAGTTCATTACTGCCTTTTGTAAACTGTATTTATTCTTTTTAACTGTATTGCTTATTGCACTGTAGAGGCTGGTGAGAAACAGTATTTCGTTTCAGGCTGGGCAACTCCATACAAAATGACAAACTTGTTGAGTCTACATGTGACTGGCTGATTAAATATTTACTGAAACAATAAAATATCCTTGAAATTCAAAAAGTAAGCCTTAAGTTTATTATTTAACTCTGTGCTTAAAGATGTTACTCTGAGCAGCTCTTTGTGGTTTCATTGGGATATTGTCTGAGTTAATGAGTGAAATGTACTTTATATTAATGTTAAATGTATTCTGAGTTTGTTATAACAGATTAAGGTCATTTTTAGAGTGAGAAGCGTGCACATGTACGTGAACCAATACAAGAGTTGGGATCCCTTCAGTGTGTTTTAGTGTCTGCAGACCTCCTGATTTGGGGTTTTGCATATATAAACTAAACATCAGGCTTAAAATGAATGATTTAAAAATAACAAAGTTAATCCAACTGTTGCGTTTCTTATCCAGCCAACAAACAATAAGACGTCTGATCCACTTCAGGCCAGCAGCCGACGCTCGGATGCAGGCCAGCCAACAATAGGCAGAGGAAGGGTTAACGCTGAGGTAATTATCTCATTGTGGTGTTAGTTTAATATTCCTGAAGGAATATCAGACAGTGGAGAATAAAACAGCTGGTAGAACAGGATCAGTATGCCTGACTCTGTGAAATAAAAAGACAACCATTGTTTTTCCAACTCAGCGGTCAAGCATCCATGCAGAGCAGCTTTGCTCATTTTTAGGTGCGGAATAAGAAAAAAAGCTAAAATAATAACTAATGTAGACGATGCACAGATATAATTACATTTTTAAGTTTTATTTAAAAAGCACCACGCACCGCCAAGGTGCTCGTTACTGTAAGGTAAATATCCTTAATGATACAAAGAGAACCCAAACAGTCAGATGATCCCTGTGGAGCAAGCACTTGGCGACAGTGGGAAGAAAAAAAACCCTTTTAACAGGAAGAAACCTCACAATCCAACTGACAAACGAAAGAGCATCCATACAGACTGATCGGTGCTAAATATTTCCCCTAAATCTGAGGGACTCGGAAAAAACTGGAACCAAAACCGGAAAATTAGCCAAAATGCATTTTTTGAAGTTTTGTCCAGTTACAGAAAAGAAAACAGACTTCAGATTGTGACTCTGTGATGTCTGTTTGAAGCCTGATGGTGTTGGTTTGGATCAAACTCGTCCACGGCTGCTAAAAGCACAGCCACAGGCATCATTAAACAACTGTTTTAATTTCACAGGGACTTAATAACTTTCTCTTGTTGCCATATACAGCACTTTAACTCTCTCTCAGCATCTGTTGCATTCAGCCTGTCTTGGCATTATGGAGATGAGCTGGTAAAGTGTGTCTTTGCTCTGGGAAGTAGGTTAAACCAGCTCCTTCCAGCCTCCACCCAGCTCTCTAATGCACAGAGATGGCAGTTGGAGGGAGACAGAAGGAGGAGGAGGACGAAGAAAGTGGGGTGAGGGAGGGTGAAAGGGAGGTGACATAAGAGGAAGAGGGGAGAAAGGAAGCAGAAGGTTAATGAGGCCTGAGAGGGGGAGCGAGGGGAGGAGAAATCAATTTGTGCAGCAGAAGGCGAACATGGAGAGAGGACGGGGGGGGGGGGGGGGGGGGGGTGACGCAGCACCGCCGAGCTGCTGTAGCAGAGTTTAGAAACTTAAACTTCCTGCTCACGGTTTCATCTTCTGGAAGTAACTGGAAAGTAAAAGTTTGGGCACCAAACCTGATCAGGCAGTAGTAGTGGATTATCGATTAGTTTGGTCTGGTGGTGCAACAGAGGAGAAACTGCAAATGGTACAAAATGGAGCAGCACGAATGCTTCTTTGTTGTGCGCATAGAACAGATGTTGTTAACTGTAAACTTCATGCTTCACTTGGATTTATCTGAAATATATCCGCTCAGATTCTTTCTGTATTTTGTTTAGAAAATGCGTTTCAGTATATTTATAATTGAGCCATTTGTTAACTTTGTAATATACTGTATTATTGAATTGGTTCAGTCTGTTACTGTCTTAGAGCAGGGGTCTCAAACTCGTGGCCCACGTCACGCCTAGAAAAGAATCATCTTTATTATCCCACGGATAAGAAATCTCGGTTACAGAGCTCTTACAGCACGGGAAAATAAAATATAAAAGGAAGACACAAGGTGGTCCTATAAACATAAGCAACCAAAGTTTGTATATACAGGTAACAATGTACAGAATATGTATAGAAAAATTGAGAAAATTGTACAGAGATTTGTATGAAATGTACCGTAAACAAACAAGCTGGTGAGTAAGACGACCAAAGCATGTTAAGCTGCGTCACAGAGTCTGACAGCTGCTGTAATGACCTCCTTCCTACTGCTGAACGAGCTGCTCGGTGTTCAGTCTCATGCAGGGGTGGGAGGTGATGTCCGTGATGGATGTTAGCTTAGACAACATCCTCCCCAGCCTGCTCGATGGACCTCAGCGGACAGTCCAGGACAGAGCTGGCCCTCCTGACCAGTTTGAGTTCCCCCCCGTCCCTCTCTGCCACTCCACCATGACAGCAGACCACAGCATAGAAAATCGCAGATGTAAATGTTATCAGCGTTTACCCGACACTGATAACATGATAACACACGCCAACGACAGGAGGCATCGTTGTGCATGTTTGACTGCTGCAGGTAACAAGGATCAGAAACTAAACGAGCACAGCACCCTGACCTCACCTGGAGCAGAGCACCTCTATAGAAGAACCGGTCAACTACCCATAAACTACACAGTACGGACACCTCAGCGTTTTAATTAATGAAGGAAGACAAAATGAACAAAGACTATGTTAGTTGGACGTGTTTCACTGTTAACAGTCGACTTAAGAAGCGAACGAGATGCTTTGGGATGATTTTAGTTAAACTCGCCACGCCCCGCCCTTCACAGAGGGGGCGCTGTCTCGTTTTAAAATTTACATTGTGAGATTATAATATTATCTTATGCCACGTTATGCCCCCGATTAATGATTGTGAAATTATTATGTAGGTTTAGTTTGCATTATTCTCCTGAATTAGAGAAGGTGAAACTATTACTGATCGGTATTACATCAGACTGCTGATTTATTGTGAATGAATGATATTGTTTATGATGCATTATACTGCTGAGTTATAAGAAATGCTGTTTTCAGAGTCAGGACTTTGCTTTTTCTGATAGCGGAGGAGTCAGAGCACATTCCACGGGAGCTTCACTCCTGCTGTTGTTAAAGGCAGACGAAATAGGGAGCCAAGGCCATAAGTCAGGCTCGCTAGGAGTTAGTGAATGATTAGGCTTTTACGACTATAAGAGTTTGAGTAATGCTCCACCATTTGGAGATCGATGCAGTCGGTGGGCAGTGTTCATCTCCCCACGAGTGTGTTCATTAAAACCATTGTTTGACCGAAGCTCTTCTGGGCCAGTGTTGTGTTTGTGCTCACCCTCAATATCTGAACCCGTAACAACATCCATCCAGAAATCAGCACTAAAGATCGTTTAACACATGAATAAAGTTATCCAACACAAGCTGAACACTTCTTTAACTGAATCTAAAACTTTAACACTTTTTATTATTAAAATGTAAAAGAAATTTAGGATTTTTTGAGCCACAGATTCAAACTGATGTGAAACATGAGATTATTCAAGAGCAAAGGTTTGTTGGTCAAAAACACCTTTAAATGTAAGTTAGTGTCCTTTAAGTCAACATTTCTGTCATGTCAGGCTGACATAACACCACACAGACGAGCACCTCAGCAGTAACCACACACACACACACACACACACACACACACACACACACACACCTTGATATGATGTCCCTCCACGTAACGCGTTGCGTCTCTGAAGAGACGGTACATGACGAAACCCTGAGGGTCGATGCTGTCGATCAGAGGATACGCCGTCTGCACACGAAAGGAAGCACAAAGCATGGATGCAAAGAGCTGATTTAATGTGTCGTCACGCCTCAGATTAGTAAATAAGACAGAAACACGCTCCTCTCCCCCCACGTGAGTTCAAAGTGGTACGATCCCATTAAAGAGGGCCAGCCCGTGTGGGAACAGCAGGAGAGGGAACTGTAAGCCGTCTCTATGAGCAGCTGCTGAAACGCTCACCATGCCGGTCTCTGCGGTGAAGACGACGATCTCGTAGAGCGGCGCCACCTGCTGGAACAGGTAATCGATGCCCGGACGTTTCTTAAAGCGCCAACCTGTTGCCAACTGCAGAGAGAAAGAGCAGCTGTTTAAACACATCTGGATTGAAGCGTAGGGTTTCCAGCTGCTGCTCATCATGAACAAAGTCCTGCAGCTTTTCCTGCACTTTGGTGGACGCGAGCAGTTTGCTTCCCTTTCTGAGTTTCTCTGTTTATCATAATAAAGTTCGATCACATGTTGTTAAGAATACAACACAACACAGTGTCTGCGAGACCAGAAAAGAGTCGTTAATGAAGGTTACATGAATCGTTTTGCAAAAGTATGAAGGCGTGAGGCACCGACAGCTGCAGGAAGGAGATCTGACAGCCACTGTCTGGGCACGCTCACAGGTCGTGACCTCGTCACTCAGGCTGCTTTCAGTTAAACAGATAAAACAAGCTTTGTCCCATTATCACCTGTGTGTGTGTGTGTGTGTGTGTGTGTGTGTGTGTGTGCCTGCTTTAACCGGCGGCAGGTGTTGGCTGCTGCGCACCTGTCAGGTAAGAGGCGTGTTTTACACGAGTGAAAAGGAGCAGACACTGAACGAGCGGACAGGTGGTGGACACGCCTCCAGCACATCCTCCACCTGTCTCTCCTGAACTGTAACCTGTTTGTTAAAGGATCATTTCAGGATTATTCAGTCTTGAGGAGTTCACTGTAGCTCTTTGTGTGTTTCAAGTTTAAGGGAACGAGGACAGGAAACAAGGACAATAAGAGGCCAAACACAAGCTCGCAGCAGCTTTCTAAAAAACAGCAGGTGAGGAGCCCTGGAAGCAGGAAGCTACGTACCACAGCTCTAACTCGGGTTTCTTTGTTGGCGACTAATGGAGTTCATCTCCTGAGACACTGTTTGGCCAAACAATTAATATCCATTCTCTTCCGTTTATGTAATTCAAGGTCACAGGGGAGGAGCCTATCCCAGCTGTCTCAGGGTGGGAGGCGGGGCACACCTTGGCCAGGTCGCAGGTCTGTCACAGGGATAACACAGCATCCATCCCGTTTTGGCTGCAGCAGGTCTCCTTTCTAGAAATCTGGCTAAATGTATTAGACCCTCCAAAACGTGACGATCCAGAGTTGCAGTCTTACACGCCTCTCTCAGCTTCTCACCTCCTGTTTTCCTCCAAAGGCCCATCAGAAAACATCATCTACAGCTACTCTCAGTACCATTGGTTTAGGTGGTCTTGACTCCAAGTCTACTTTATACAGATAAGGTGCTGGGATCAGGGGTATCTGTAACTGACAGATTATAATCTGTGGGGCTGGTTGTAAAGGATCAAATACACCACGCTGTTGCTTTGCTCCGAGTTCACACCTCTGCAGAGCATGCTTCTTCTGCCTGCTGATTCCTCACCTTCATAACGTTCTGAAGGAAGTTGGAAAAACTTGACTAATTTAACTTTAACAGTTTTCAGTTCCGTTCAGTTTCAGTGGGATTGCTGCAGTGTTACCCTCCAGCTTCTCATTGGACCGTTTATAATCGACAAAGGCTGTAAAGCTCTCGGAGAAGCAGACGTACCGACCACTCCGGGTGCAACAGGACGTCTGTGAGCTCCAGCACCAGCGTGTAAGGAGGCTGGTAGTACGGCTCCTTCAGAGGGTCGGGGAGCAGCTTCGGGCTCGTGGGCTCGATGATCATCTGACATCATCAACGAGAGACAAACAAAGACGAGGTCACAGAGAGCCTCTAAAAGTCCGAAACAGGTAATGCAATAGTTCAACTGGCTGCACTAAAGCTGGGTCTACACTTTAATCAGATCTTAATTGTTTGACTCTCATGAAAGTTAGTTCTGGATGTTTCCATGCACCGACGCTGACTGGACTCACCTGTCTGTAGTCCTTAAAGTATTTGTAGGTTCTTCGTAACTGTTGGATGACCGGAGGGTCTGAAAGAAAAGGGAAAAGTGCTCAGTTACATAAGTGAATTGACTGTGAGACGGAGGCTGACGGTGCAGGAGATGATCAAAGAGGAGGCGGGACTCCTCTGTTAGCTGCTTAGAGCCCATTTAAAGCCGACAGATTACCGAAAGTGAGCACAGCTGTAGTTCTAATGGCTTCTGAAAACTACAATTCCCTGAGGGGACGCAAACAGCTGATAAGATCTCAGCGAGTGCGCGTGGAGCTGGACTTCCAGCCAAGCCAAGCTGACGCTGAAGCCGCAGGTCTCCGACAGCTCGGCAAACATCACGTTCAAGTCATCTCCTCAAAAAGCAAACGACCATTGAATACGGAGGGGAAGATCTATTCTGTTGGCTGCGATTCCCTTCTACCAGTTTTGAACAAACCAGCAGTAATTTTGGGGGAAATGAGACATTTTAAGATCTTTTTATTTTCATCTTTTTCTCATTTTTATTTATCGAGGTTCCCACGGGAACCCTGGTAAATAACAGCAAAACACACAGCGTCCATGATCTTCTTCATACATTTCTGTGAGATGGCATTGAATGTGATTATTATGTATATACTTGTATTAATTTGGCAATTTTTAAATTCACTTTTAGCTTTAACAAATACTGGAGTAGCAGGAGGAGATCTGATTGGTCAGAATAAAACCCAAAGCTGAGCTGACTGGTTTTTATCAGCGTGGTGATCGGGGAGACGATGCCGAGTCTTCGTGCTAATGACTACTAAATAACAATGACTCCATTTCCCATGGGGTGGTGGGCTCATTACTGCACACCTCTATCCTTCATCTCCCTCTAAACACAAGCACTGAGAGACGCACGCTGTGTTCCCGAGGGACTCAGTCCCCCAGAGTTCATTGCAGGAAGCGAGGGAGCCATCTGCCTGATGTGATGACACGCTGAGGAGGTGGACACACACTGTGTGGAAATATGTACATGTATATATGGTTAATAATTAGAGAGGGGCGGAGCAAAGGAGAGAGTGCATGACTCCAAATTAGAAGGTCAAGCATCCATCCATCAAAACACGGACAGCAAAGATGGAGCTCAGATTCCTTATCGTGTTCCACTCAGCCTGTGAAGACGACGTCTTCATTCCCATGGCACCGCTCTGCTTTGTGTCATTAACAAGAACAGCAGATCTTTTAAACGAGGACGGGAAGGCAAACAAAGCAAGCTTAGAGCAGGCAGTTTTCAAAATAAAAGACCCTGTGGAGACCTGGATCACTCCGCTCGAGCTCCAGCAGTGAGCCAGTCCTCATTAAAACTTTACAGCAGAAATAAAGGTGTTTACAGCCTAATTTCAGCATTCAGGTCCTGACAGCAGCAGAGAGGCTGACGTTTCCCTACAAGCCAATCACATTTATATTAGAGCTGACTTTTCACTGTTTGGACCACACAGCTGGGCCGTCTCTCATATTCTTGCTTCCTTAATTGGCTTCCAGTGAAATCTGGTATTTATTTGAACATTTATAAATAATGTGCAACACCCTACATGGCTCCTGCTTATATCTCAGATCTCCTCTGATCTTATTCCTGCCTCGCCGACCATCTAATCCACCACGTCCTTTTATATCCACATTTTGAGGTTGGATCACTTTGGAAAAGACTTCCTTCTTCCATCGGAGCTTCATTTTAAACATCACGCTAGCTCAGTTTGTTCTGGTTAGATCCCCTGTACTGTTGTCTGTGTATATGTTGGTAATTCTTCAATGTTTGCTTTTATCCAAATAATAAAATACTGTAACTGTATCCAGATGGCCCCGCCCCTCCCTGAGCCTGGTTCTGTTGGAGGTTTCTTCCTGTTAAAAGGGAGTTTTTCCTTCCCACTGTCGCCAAAGTGCTGCTCATAGGGGGTCATATGATTGTTGGGTTTTTCTCTGTATGTGTTATTGTAGGGTCGACCTTACAATATAAAGACCTTGAGTTGACTGTTGTTGTGATTTGGCGCTATATAAATAAAGTTCAGTTAAAGATGTCCAGAAGTAAACAAGGAGATGACCATGCAGGGGAGACTGACCACATTTAAATCTGGTTTCTGTTTCGATGTATACTCATATACGCATGACATTTACAGACATAAAAAAAAAAAAAAAAAAGACAAAATGCCAACAAATATCCAGAAATATCCACAAAATCGAGAAAAAAGTCCAGACAAAATAACCAGAAAATGAGACCAAAACACCTGCATTAAGATCCTAAGAAGCCCAGAAATAACAGAACAAAAATCAAAACCATGAAATGGCCACAAAGAGACAGACAACAAACTCTAAGACACACAATGACCTGAAAGGAAAGATAAAACCTCCAGTGAGGTTTTTCCTGCTTCAGATTATTTGTGACAACAGCTAGATTACACACGGGGGAAAGTAGTGTGTGATGTCAGAGAAGGTATGTCCATCTTTTACATACAGGCTGTGGGGTGCTAGCAAACAGATGGTGTGAGAGTAATGAAATAAAAGAGGAGCGATAATATCCTCGAGGCTGAAGAAGAGGATGTTTACGCGTGCAGGCAGCGTGGGGTGTAAAGCGTGGCTGCTGAGTAACCTGTCCCCTGGGAGCCCCACCAAACACACCAGGAAAAGTGTGTGTGTGTGTGTGTGTGTGAGAGGGAAATCTAGGACGCCAGTGTGTGGGGATATCCTCCACAGAGGGGAGGGGGATTAATCTGGGCTTTTATCATGTTAATGGAGCAGAGGAGAGGTGATGGAGGTGGTGATGGGGGAGGAATCTGTCTTTCTGACAGTTTCTACGACTGAGAGGAGGAAGGTGGTGTTCGAGGCAACACCAGGATGTTAACCACATTTTACTGGATTACACTGGAATTTGTTTCAGTTGTCAAAATGCAGCCAAAGACACACCAAAGACTGGTTTCGCTTCCTAAACGAGAATATTTTCCCTTTCTTGACTTTTCTTTCGTTTATGAGGTGGAAACATGCAACACACTCCAAACACGGCCTATTCTACTGTTTCCAGCTCTGAAACAAGCTGTTTTAGCACCACCTTAGATGACCCTGTCTCTATGACCTCACAAAGATCCAAGAGAAGAGAAAACAATCTGAATCTGAGTGTTAAGAGCAGAGAAGCTCAGTAAGTTTTTACTGTTTCTGAAATAAAAAGGTGGGGGAGGAGGAGGTATGATGAAGGCGACAAAGAGAGGGATAGAGGAGTAAGGGGATGAAGAAAGAGTTAAAGAGGGAGGTGTGTGGAGAGATGGAGGTCTCTGGCCTTAAACAAAAGCCACAGTGAGGACGGGCATCTGCTGCACAACGCCACCTCCTCCTCTTCCTCAGATATCAATCGTTTGCTTTCTCTCCGGGTGACAAACGACGGCACGCTGTGGCCTCTTCAATGTGTTCATACGAGGCCCCCGGGCTGACTGCGAGGGGTTATTAATGCTCCGGCAGCAGGACGCAGTACGAACGTGTCAGGTTCAAACACCACGGAGGGCTCGGCGTGGACAGAAACACGGTTTTTAGGCTTTGAGCGCACAGATCCACCAACGTATGAACAGCAGACATCCAGGGGACATTTTTAGGGCTCAAAGAGCTGCCCACTCACAGTGTCACGATATGAAGCAATGTGAATATGAAGTGCATTCTGGGTAAATGTTGAAGGCTCATATCAGAGTGTGGGACAGGTGGCAGGACGTGAGATTTCCCCCTTTCCACCATCTCCAAGTCTAGTCTGTCGCTCTGAAGGTAAAACTTTGCATTGTGTGTGCGAGGCGTGTCACATGCTGGTTGCTATGGTATCCGACGCTCCTCAGCATCACAGACACAAATGCCGTCACTTGGCACGCGAACAGATTCTGCAGCCAAATGTGTCCCAGAAGTCCCATTCGCACATCCATCGCCTCACTCACCTTCTGCCGCTCCCTGAGGAGGAGGAGGAGGAGGAGGAGGAGGAAGGTAGAATATAAAAGAGGAGTGAGGAGGATGAAAGATGTGGAGGCGCGTCTCCCTGAGGGGTGGTGAACTTTTAGGTTGCTCCCTAAGCTAATCAGGGATCATTTGCCCCTGGTTCCTAAGGTCCCGCAGGTCATGATGTGCATGAATCCACCACTCATCACCATTCTGACATTTCTTCTTCTCCTCGCTGTGAATACATTTACAGCCCCTCAGACCGCATGTGAGAACTAATGATGAAGGTCGGCTCTTCTTCAGCATCTTCAGTGTTCGTCATAACTGATGGTCTGCTGTCAGAGAGCGCCAGCAGCGATTTCTACTCCTGAAGCAAACCGGCTGCAAACACCAACGAGCAGTTTTCTCCTTACAGTCAGTATTAATTAAAACAGCAATAAAGTCCTTCTGCGTGCACAGCTAAACGTGACGCAGATCAGTTTTTGTCCGCTTCCATCTGCCGCGGGTTCGTTTCACGCGGCGACGGCGGCGCTGAAACTGAAGCCGACTGAGCTTTGAAGCCTGCAGACTTCTGTTTCACTTTGTTCTTGCTTTGGTGTATGGATGTGGATTTAGATGCATCTGTGCGGCTAATGCTGTCGTTCACTCTTGTAAAAGGTTTGAATTTTCCTGTTTGAATAAAACGGACAACTTCCAATTTAAAAGTTTAGTTATTTTTTTCCACTATAGATAAAATATCGAATATAAATCTGACAATGATTTGTGCTTTAATCGTGCAGATTAACAGCTTTATGTAGAGACGTTAAACTCTTTTCTCATGTCTGACACACTATTCCGAGGAGACGGAGGGAAAATGATTATTACCTCTACAAAACTTTCTATTCTGCACAGAAACTTGAATTAAAAGCAAAGTTTTGTGTATAAAAACAGTTTAAGAGTCAAACTGTTGGTTTAAGAGGATAAAACTGTGACGTGGGGAGCTGTCCACACTGTAAATGAGTGTGTGGTGGACAGCTGTGAGCGTCACATCAGCCCGGATCTAATCCACTCATCAATACTCAGTGTCCCTGAGCTTCAGTCCAACCTCGTCCTTCTGTTCATCAATCAATCGATCAATCCACACATCCTCCCTCTCTCCCGACCGGTTCCAGCCTCGGCATCGCGAGCTGCCGACCGCAGATGGAGACGGACAGGCAGAGAGGGGGCGAAGGCGTCACCCACAGAGGGAGGAGAGACGGAGGTTTGCAGCCAGATGAGGACAAAGTGGACCTCAGGGAGCGATTTAGGCTGGAAAGGGAGGACTGGAGGAGAGGAGGAGGAGAGGAGGCAGATTGGACCCCCGGGAGGAAGAGATATTGACCATCTGATTATTAGGTTTAATAAGCAATCAGAATAGCTTTTTAAGAAAGAGAGCAGATCAATGTGAGGAGCAGAAAGGCCAGAAGAATGAAGATTTACTCTGTTTACATCATGTTCTTCCTCCTGCATGTAGAAATGATGCAGCTCTGGGATTCACTCTCCATTCACTTATTGAATTTACATGAGCCACACATGGAAGCCGTTCAATCTTTTATAGATATTAATCGTAAGATGAACTTTGTCATCTTTGTTTCTAAAGCTTGGAAAACACGTCAGGAGAGATTATTTCTTTATTACTTCATCTGTAAATTAAGCTGCTGCTTCAGTTTTATAAACATCTTGTGAACCTGTTTGGGCGGAGCATGTAGTTTTCTGCACGACTCAGCAATAAAATCAAACCAATAATGACTGACGTGCATGAAGAGGTGTGCAGACGAGCATCTCGGATTGAGCAGATGAGCTACATCAGCAGAGGACCACACCCCGCCCCCCCGTCAGTTATTTAAACCCTGCAGCCCGTTACTGTGACCACGCACGGCCACTTCTAAAAGCTAAAGGTGGTCCAGCCTGCTACTGGTCATCTGTACGTATGCAAACCTACTGCTGCACAGAACTGCACCTCAGCTAATGAACGCAGCTTTCCACACCTTCAGCATGCCAATGGTCTCCACATGTATTTTTAGCACTACTCCCATTATTCTGTCATCTTGTTAAGAGGCAGCGGGTTAACGGAGGCGATGAGCTGTAGTCTGTCTCGCTGGATGGAAACGTGTGCATTTGTGCTGACAGGCAGCTCAGGGGTGGGCGGGGTGAATGATGGGGCATATGGATGACTGGAGCAAACACACAGAGTGAGAACAGTTGGCACCGAGTGATCAATCATTCACACAAGCAGAGAGCGCCTCAGCTGTGAGCAGTAAACACAGTTTAAGATCAGTTTAAATGTGAGCTCGAGCTGAGAAAAAAAATAAAAGGTTTACACTCACCTTTGTCGAACTCGTCTGGAATCTGTGAGGAGGAGCAGAAAGGAGGTGGTTACAAATCTGCTCTCATCAATCACGTCTGCTCATCAGAGCTGTGAGGGCAGCGTAAACATGCAGCTCCACATCGGTCTGCTTACTTACACGTGTGCTGATACACTGCAGAAAATAATTTTTATTTTCTGTTCATGACACAGACCTCAGGTGAGACAGGTACTGATCAGCTGATTATTAGCTAACAGGATTCAAATGAGATTTACTTATAAACAAAACAGCAAAAAGCTCAATAAAGTCTGAATAAAATACAATAAAATGCATTTATTTATCGGGACAAAATAAAACAGAGGTAAAAATAAATAAAAAAACTATCAAGTATCACAGGTATAATGTATAATTACATTATATGACTTCTATGATTCATCTACAGCTTCATGACTTTTTCTGGGCGTAAAAACTACACAAAGATTTGTTTTTAAAAGTTCAATTTGAAATTGAACTTTTAAGAAGGAAAATCTTTTTAGAGACAGAAGATAAGATGATGAAGAGAGATCTGAAGTCGGATCTGTGATGAAGCCCTCCCCCTGGTGGACATGCAGCGACACTGCAGTTACTACACTGGACCACAGGTACGCGTCACTGACTCCGTTGGACTTTGCTCACTTTAAGACTTTTAGGAGTTTATTCTGGAAATAAACACTCTGGGATTAGAGACACGAGACTTTACTGCAAAGTAAAAAAAGAATGACAGTGTGGGCTCTTCATGGCAATTTATTACTGATCTGTATGAGACAATAAAATCTCCGACTTGCATCCACCTTTGAAAGATTTTCCAGGGATGGCAAATAAATAACCGTCCTCACCTTCAAGGTTTAATCAGTGAATAAAGAAAAAAAATGAAATAACAATTAAACGTCTGATTTTATTTATATTAAGAGCTTTTTCTGTTTTCCTGGGAATAATCCTGATATTCAAACAGATTTCCAAGATTCCTACCAGCTGATGCTAGAAATGCACTTTATTATTTTAATTCGACTCTTTAATGATTTTAAAGTAATTCTGATGGGCAGACGTGTGGGAAAAGGGTGGATGTGCATGAACCTCCTCTGGTGAAGCTCTTTTCTTTTTACAGAGTGGAGAAAATGGCTAATTAGAGGCGTGCAGATGCTCTCGTGCGGGGGTGAAGTGATGTCAGTGCAGAGGCGAGGAAGAGGCCGTTAAACCCTCATCGACACCTCAGTGCGACTGCAGAGCAGCCTGGGAGAGCGGGACGGGTTCCCACACTCCCCAAACTCGACGTGTCGAGGACAGAAAGTACAAAAACATCCCAGAACCTGAGCTGGCAAACGGAGACCACCGGCCGGACGGGATTCATCATTTAAACGTGTCGCGCTGGCAACAGAGAGCCCTCAAACACACAACTCCACACAGACATCCAATAAAAGCAAAGCATTTCACTGCTCTAGTTTGTTTAACAGGCCAACCTGGCTGTGCAGGAACCTGCACGACTAGAACAGGAAGTCGTTTTCGGCGGTGGAGCTCACGTGTCTGAAACATCAGAACTATTTTTCTTTGTACAAACGTTTCATTCTTAGAAAACTGAGATCGGCCCGTTTATCCCAGCGGTGCCTCGTTTGTTCACACACGCCGGCTCAAACTTTATGCCCACAAATCAAACGAGTGTCATCAAGTCTGGGCTCGTGGATTTTTGTTTGTTGTCATTTATGGCCAAAACCACGCTGCCCTCACACATGCACTGACCGTGTCACCCCTCCACACACAGACTACACCAGCTACGAAGTTACGTCCAGCGGCGCAGAGCTTCCCTCGCTGCAGAGCAGAATGTTGTGCTTCTGAAAAACACCAATAGCTCATAAACATCGTCCTAATGATGAGAACCTCTCATAACATTTATATCTGATATAACTGACGACCTCATGATTCCTTGAGTATGTAAAGACTTTACATTTTGTAGTTATGAGAAAGTCATTATGAAGTCAAAGGTTATCATTTCGCCTGCATGACTTACAGCGTGCCAAACCCTGTAACAGGCCAACAGCTTGTTCTTCAGGGACACCGGGAGCTGTTCCTGGAAGAAGCCTCGGTGCTCACCACTTCTCCCAAAGCTGTCTGAGAGCTCCAGCAGGCGGCTGTTTGCTGCTCTTAATTCATTTGTGCTTCATCGGATTTTTACCCCGACGGCCGCCGAGCCGACCGTAACGTGTAAATCTGTTCACAGTGTGTCGTCTGAAGGGTTTCTCCTCCTGACAGCCGGGTCGTGTGACCTCACGAGGGGGGCAGGCTAGCAGGAAGGCGTGAGAAGTGTGCCTCGGCTTTGAAGCGGTCCGGCCCGCCTGCTGGCTCGACAGGATACAGCCGGAGGCTTTAATGTGAGAGAGCGGTCCTTACGGCGCAGCACGGAAAAGAGGCCGGCCTGCGGTTCCCGTGTCCTCGCGGCGCTGATTTTAGAACATTTACATCATACTGACCACAGTGTTAAATAACAGCAGAGGGTTCCCACAGGTCCGCTCACGTGTGAGACCTTGCATGCAGACAAACCACAAGGACGTCCACAAAACCCCTAAAAACAAACCTGTGCGTGTCAGCGTGAGCCGCGGTCAGCAGCAGGTTTCCCCACGCTGCTTAAACAGCCAACGCTCTGGTTTAAGAGTATTTTAGATGCACTTTCACAGATTTACTCTCACAAATATTCTCACACATTAACGGGGCCTCCATGTTACTCCTGCCATGTGCACTAACGCCCCCGAGCACCACCAGGGCGCTTTGTGCTGGGTTTCATGGTAAAGTTGGGCGATATCTAAAATTTTCCAGCAGATATTCATCAGTCCAATAAATGATGATAGGCGATATATTCGCGCAGGTGACTTTTTGATGGGCGGAGCAATGTTTGAATGGTTGAAAATTAACCCTGTCATACATCAATCATGACAACCTCAATCAGGACTTTTTTCTTACGTATTTTTTTATTCATCTTTAGGCATGAAAAAAAGATTTTTGAACTTCTAAGAGGTTAGAGAAATTTACATTTTAATTTAAATAAGAATCTTTTTGTGCACCAACACTGGCTGTCCACTGTAGTGACCACCATGAAAGGGTTAAATGGACAGCTCAGGTGGACACAGTGCACGCTGGCTGTATCTAAATATCTGTCAAAGGAAATGATGTCGCATCATACTGTGGAAAAGGATCATCCGTTGGATTGCTGAAAACGTTTGGCGAACATGTGCTTCCAGGACGGAAATATTTAATAACATAAACAGCCCTGTTGCTCGTTTCACCACCGACCGCTTCTCTCAGCTTCAACCAGCATTATTGGCAACGACCGGTGAAAGGCTCAGCCGATCGGCAATAAATTCCAACCTGAACGTCCATCCCAAAGTTTTAATCGTTTCCTTTTGACAGTCCGGTCGGTTTCAGCAGACGAAGATACTGATGACGCCCCTCAGCCTCCTCACAGACACTGCTCACTCAAAAGTCCTCGGTGACTTTCTTCTCGAGTTACAGCATTCACAAGATTTTCAGAACACTTGACCTTTGACCTCGACATCACTGAGATTCAAACCTGTCTGAGATTTTCAGTAGATATCCCCCCCCCCACACCTTCAGTATTAATTTCACTCTCCTACGTCGCCTACCAAACTTGTGTCCATGCTGCCCGCCCACGGCGCGGGGTGACGACAACACCTCACAGCAGCAGGTAAAAACGTCTAAACAGCGAAGTGATCGTTTCATTTCATTACGTTTGTAGAAATGTGACATCGAGACGAATCACACCTGTGGTTTCAAACAGCAGGGAGATCAAACTTAAAACTGTGGAAAATAATTAAAACTTTATGACTAAAGAGCAGCTGACACACGCACACACACACACACACACACACACACACACACACACTCTTTCTGGGAAGTGTTTCCTGCATAAACACCTCTCCGAGCGCCGGCACACGCTGCCGTTAAATGCCCTGAAGACGACAGTTTGAGGATGAGGAGTTGGTAAGTGTTAGCGCAGACACACTGCAGAAGACGGGCGTCACGGCAACATGAGAAGTGTGCCGTCTGATTGGAGCTCCTGACAGGAAGTCAGGTGAGATAAGTGTGCCCTTTGAAGAGAGAAATCCTCTCGTGCCGGGACAAAGCGAGCTCATCCTTCCCACATCCACACCTCAAACTGAAACTATCCTACCTGAGCAGACGGTCGATTCACATCCTGTCAGTTAAAGCTTGCACGGTCAGGCAGATCAGATTCTGAATTACTAAATGTACGATTTCTAATACGGTAAAATACATAATCAGGGTAAAAGAATGAAACACACCAGTTTCCTCCCTTCCAGTTTGGATCGTAGCTGATCCTGAGGTGGATGATTCACACAGAGATAAAGCATGACGCCTGTGCTTCAGGTGTCCATCACTCTCTGCACCGAGCTGTCTCAGACGTCCCGAGGTAGACGACCCAGCTTTGCACCAGAACACCCCCCCCCCATCTGTTTGCTTTTCATTTAAATTCAGCTCGAGCCCATCTGTCTGTAAAAGGACACTTTAGAAAGCTGTAAGTGTGCAGTAATGAAGTGCAGAGCAAGTTTATGAGTCAACTGAAGACAAACGACTGAAGTTACTGCAGGCTTCAGTCTGGGGTCCTTTTCTCCGACGCTGATGCCCGCGGCCGGCTCTTCTGTTCCCGAGCTTCAAATACACACCGAGCAAACGACACGCTCACCTCTTTGTCACCAACAAAAGGATCCTAATGAGACTGAAGTGTGCCCTTTGAAGTGGCCATTAACGCCTCCAACAAAGATCCTGTCCCCAAAGACCAGCATCAAAGGAAACCGCAAAGCTCAAGCCAACCCCCACCACCCCCTCTAATCTGACAGCTTGATCCAAGTCTTCAGCTGTTATTACTTTCAAAATCACCATCAGCTCAGATCTGTCACACACAGACACTGCTGATGTCTCCAGATGCTAATAAACATCTGTTTCCATCAGTAAACACTGCCCTGTATCAGTTCACCACAGAAACACATCTGGCTTGCCTTTCAGCTGGTTAGCAGCAACTGAGCTGAGCAAAGTAAGAGCGAGGGGACGATCTTATTACCGGAACAAAGCAAAGCTTCTGCACTGGAAAGGCTGGTTATCTGAACACAAACATGTATAATCTGAAGGCGAGGGCTGGAGCTGCGCATGTTTAAAACGCTGATGCTGCTCTCACAGCCTGCTGAACATCTGGATCACCGTCTGGCTGGAAGTACAGGTCGTTGTCTGCTCAATCCTGTTACAGTATGAAAGCGGACAAAAGGTGAGATAAGTGTGCTGCTTCCTCTCCCACAGCGACACCTCTCACCCCTCCATCACGCAGCGAGCTGTTAAGTGTGCTCCTCACGCGACAGATGCCTGATTTGAATCTGAACAGGTGACTTCACAATCAAACACCGTCGCCTTAAAGCATGAGCACGACCACACGTGTGTGTGTGTGTGTGTGTGTGTGTGTGTGTGTGTGTGTGTGTGTGTGTGTGTGTGAGAGAGAGAGGGAGACAGCAAAACTTACCGTGTTTCCTTGTTCATCCACCGAATTTGTGCCTAAAAAAGAAGAAAAATAAAACAGTTTATTGCCTCCCTCCATTCTCTTCCACTTATCCTGGACAGGTCACCAGTCTGTCACAGGGCTAACACGCAGACAACCATTCACACCTATGGGCACTTTAGAGCAGGGGTCCCCAATCCCAGTCCACAAGGGCCGGTGTCCCTGCAGGTTTTAGACGTGTCCTTGATCCATCACAGCTGATTTAAACGGCTAAACGACCTCCTCAACATGTCCTGAAGTTCTCCAGAGGCCTGGTAATGAACTAATCATGTGATTCAGGTGTGCTGACCCAGGGTGAGATCTAAAACCTGCAGGACACCGGCCCTTGTGGACTGGGATTGGGGACCCCTGCTTTAGAGTTACCAGTTAACCTGTCCCCACTAACTGCATGTGTTTGGACTGTGGGAGGAAGCCGGAGTACCTGGAGGGAACCCACAGTGTATCACCTGTTCAGGTTATTTACTAGATTTGAGGCAGGTGACACGCACACTTCACAATAATGCTTGAACCTTCCAGCAGAAATATTAGCAAACACAGAGAAATCAATATTTGAAAACACGCGTGAGTAAACAGACATCACTGGTTGTGGTCGAGCAAAAACATTTTCCCATGTTTTAAAAATAAATGAGAGACGAAAAAAAACAACCAAACCATCCAATAACCAACAAGCACCAACAGCAACATCTCATCTCCTCCCAGGATGTTCGCTTGTTAGAAATGGTTAAACCACTACACTGTGCAGTCGCTGTTACACACATTTAAAAGCTTCATTTATTACATTTCCAGGTAGGTGCCCTGCAGGTTAAAGGTCAGGTTACAGATCTATTTATACTCATCAGAAGCGAGCAGCTGTGGTTTGGGCTCTCTGATTTCTGTAAGCCTGAAAAGATGAAACTCAGCGGTGTCGGTGTTTCCTGTTTCAGCTGCGTCTTCTCCTTTGTCTGCACCGACACAGAGGTCGTTTCTGAGTCAAGACTGCAGTGAGGCCTGGGCCCTCAGGTGCTAGCACACCGTCAGAGGCTGTGGTGGCTTCACGTGCTGCTGGTAATATCACACAGCGCCACCTCAGCCCCGACACAGGAAGAGAACAAGTCAGAACCAGAAGTTTTCAAACTGTCTGCCGCCATATCTCTGAGCTTCTGTACAGACACGTCGTTATCTCCAGGAGGAACGAACTTCAAAAGGATCCAAAATACGATCGAAAGCGTGGAATTAAAGACATAAAATCCCATTCCTGTGAAGACCGAGGTCACAGAGTCTGCCACGGTCTTCAAAACACGCAGACAAAAAGCAAATCAAAAATCTCCAATAACTTCATGAACGACTTGTTTCTGAAGAGGACGACTCCCCAAAGAAATCCTTCATCCTCTCCTCACCCGAGTCCGACTCCACAAATCAAAGATTACATTTCCATCCTCTCCTCCTCCTTAAACGGATCACTCTGGGTCCATTTTTCTACTCGACAAACCTGTCAACAACGCCCTTCACCATCCTCAGTCTGACTCTCCTCTGAAGGACAGGCTGCTAGCTCCACCCACCTGTCCCTGCAATCAGGGAGCCAAGTGTGAAAACACCAATCACACCCACCTTTCCATCAGAGGAAGTTCAGAGGCCCAGCGCGGCCAGAAATACAGATTATACCTGTTCTTTTGTTCTTTTGAAGATGGCTCAAAGAATAAAGCTGCATCTCCTGTTTGAAACGCCTTAAACTGACGTGTTTAAACCCAGCAGCAGAACCAAACATCTGATCCATGTTTCATCCGTGACCAACAACCACGTGCTGGGTTCATGTTTTCAAACAGGGGTATGTATAAAAGCGCCCGGCCGAAAAGCCCACGGTGATCTTTCCAGGAGTTTAATATTACTGACCCCCAGGGTAGCTGTGGCACATTTATTCCAACAAAACCCTCATTAAATTCTAAAGAGAAAAATACAGAGCTGCCCTGCATGCATAAACCCTCACAGCACACTCGCATGAAGGAAACAATAAAAACCCTCTCTTCCTTTAAAAATGCCACACCACACTAGACTCTGTCAACTATTAGTTTAAAAAAACGCTCCTAAAACCTTTTCAAGAATTTCTGTTTGTCCTCAAACAAATCTCTTCTTTTCTTTACATGGAAGGTTTGACATGATCAATCTGATCCAGTGGGAAACATCTGGATTACAGGCTTATTCTTGACTTTATTCCAGGGGTGGGGAACTCCAGGCCTCGAGGGCCAGTGTCCTGCAGGTTTTAGATGTGTCCTTGATCCATCACAGCTGACTGAAATGGCTAAATGACCTCCTCAACATGTCGTAACGTTCTCCAGAGGCCGGGTAATGAACTAATCATGTGATTCAAGTGTGTTGACCCAGAGGGTCCTGCAGATCTAAAACCTGCAGGACGCCGGCCCTCGAGGCCTGGAGTTTCCCACCCCTGATCTAACACATTTAAACTCTGCAGCTCTTGAATGTTTGTCAAGTTTCTGGATAGAAACCAGGTAGAAACAGCTTTGTGTCTACTGAAATTTATTTTCAGCTCCTTTGTCACATCACCCCTACAGAAAGAGGTTGAACTGGATTTGAACATAGAGACGTGCTGCTGAGCAAGCTGATTGGCTGACAGTGACCGTGTTTCCACCTGTGAAGCAAACCGGCTGAAACTGACTAAGTGAGGACGCCGTTTCAGGAGAGGCAGCAAAGTCTCTCGCTCTGAGTGCACAGGACGAAGCTTAAAGACTCACCGAATATATAAACGATGGCGACCGCGCCGCCGACTCCCATGAATCCGGCCAACCGTAGCACCATCTTCTTGGCGTAGGCCGTGTTCTCCTTCTGCTTCCTGTCCTCTGCCTTCTCGCCCTCCCTCTCGCCCTCCCCTCCCTCTGGAGGAGGCTGACCCTTAAACAAAAACAAGCGTTTCTGTTTGACTATGAACTAGCATTAATGAAATGTGCAGCACTGATGCGCTCACCTTCAGTCTGAACTGAGAGGAAAGCGTTAGAGACGTCAGCTTCATTCAGTTTAACACAAGGAAACGTTTTTGTGTCTCTTTTAAACAAACAAGCAAAAAAAAAAACAAAAAAAAACTTTATTCCCAAAAACAGAATTTACAGAAACAATAAAAACTGACAGGAGGTGGTTTGGTGTGTATGCTGGCACAGTCGACAGAGTGTGGAGGAGAGCCGTGCAGGGCAGTAGAGGAGTGCTGCATGAGTGCTGCATAACAGCCTCCATCGTGCTCCTCGTGCATGTTTCTGAGCAGACTGTCAGAATCAGACCGCATGCAGCAGGGCCTGTGCTCACAGCACAGTGCAGCAGAGGACAACAACCAACAGTCCAGCTCTGGTGGATGAGAGCAGGTTCACACTGAGCACAGGAGACAGATGAGAGTCTGGAGACGAACGTTATGATACCTTCAGGCTCATCCAGCATGACTGGTTTAGCTGGATAAAGTCCTCAAACCCAGTCTGAGACCTGATGCTGCTGCAGTAGGCCCTTGTGTAGCCGCAGTGTGTAGTCAGTGTCTGAAAGATGACGACTCTGATGCTCCCCAGACTTGAACCCAAGGAGAACCTCAGGGAGGTTCATGCACCTGATGCTGCCAAACAGAACTGCAGACTGCAGCACGCACAGATGCACTGGTCCATGTCTGGGAGGAGATCACCCTCAAAACACCGTCCATCATCAGGAGCATGCCAAACTAACTGAAAAGGCATGGATGTGTGAATGTGTGCAAATGTTATACAGCATTTAAAACAACACAGACTGACAGAAACCAACATGGTCTCATGGAAGGCTGTTGATTTCCTTCATGTCCAATTAAATTCATGGATTTTAACAGATTTCAGCACTTTCTGTATCTGCTGCTGGGAAGAAGTGGAGTGGCAATTATTTAGTCTTTAACTAAAACCCTTATTACAGTTCGTCTGTAGATGTCACACTTTTATGTTTGGAGTCTGTGGGAAACACACTGTTAGGAGTCACGTGGTGGGTGGCTTCCTCCATGACCAGACACCACACTGAGCTGCACGGGGAGGAGGGTGGGGGTCTGCTCTGACCTTCAGAGCGAAACAAACCTCGGCTGTTAATGCGATTTATCCCGCAGATAAAATCAAGCTGTGGCACTGACAAACACACACACAGCTGCGGGTGAAGGGCAGGTAACCACAGCAGTGCCAGCTGCACTCACTGCCACACAGTTAGGGTTAACCCTAACCCTAGGGTTACTGTTCAGAGGAACACACATTGTGAGGATACTCACGTGAGCCGGGCTCAGGTAAGCTGTGTTGCTACAGCCAGACTAGATAAACGCATGCTAACATTAGCATGCTAGCTAGTTAATGCCAGGTTCATTCATTCAGCAGACAGCTGAGCCCGCGTGGGGTGGTGCTGTCATAACGTCACATTTCTGAAGATCACGTGTGTCGCGACAAACACCACAAAACACACAGTTTAGTCCGTCTGGGCCCGCGTGGGTGAGGAAAATAACTTTATGTAAGCTAGCTGTCAGTCTGAGCTAAGGTTGGAAATGTTCGTTCATGAGTTGATTTACATCACCAGGGCAGCTCGTGATGGCGGGGTTTCACGGTCGGACCTACTACTTAATACAGTTACCCCCGTCGACGCCACTGAGTGCTGTTAAGGTTGTAAAATGAAGCGCACCTGAGTCGGCTGCTGTTGCTGCTGGAGTCTCTCCTGGAGGATCGCCTGAGCTAACCCGCCCGTCGCACTGCCCGCTGCGGCCGGCGGCTTGTCCGTGGACAGTGTCCGGATGACGTCCACCATGGCTGGGGCGGAGGCACCCGCCGCCGCGCTCCTGAGCCGGAGGAGGCCCCGGCTCGCCCGCAGACACATGGGGAGCACACACACAGCCGACATGTTGGAAAGTAGCACTACAGCTAACGCAAATGACGCGAGTAAGAAGGACAAAAGCACCCGATTGGCCGAGGCCCTGTGAGGGGCAGGCAGACGCCCCAATCAGAGGAGTGGAAAGCCACGTGGGGCGCTAGGATGGAGGGCCTTTTAGGGTTGGCACCAATCAGAAGAAAGAGTGAGTCTGACCTTCGATTGCGACATTAACCCTCATATTCTCATCAAATATTACTAACACGTTTTACCACCAAGAGATATTTGCCTCAAGGAAATGGTTTGCATATGGCTGATGAGCAAGTGTTTGTGTCAGGCACTTTGTTTATTTATTGAATACATAAATGGCCCCTTGATAATGAAACTCTAGCGCCACCATCAGGTCAAACTTTTAATTTTAGATTTATTTTCTAATTATGTTTCTAATCAGGTGCTTCACCAGGGGATTTACCTCTGTATTTGGTTTTTGTTCTTTATTTTTCTCTCACTTTCTGTTTTTTAGTTTTCTTTTTCTAAACTTTTCTTATACTGTCTTTTCAGCTGCTGGCACTGTAGAGTCCCAGTGCTTACTGCCCAGATGCGTATCACATCTGGTAGGTGTGTTTCTTCAGGCTGAACCACTACCATAAAGCTCTACCAGTTAAAATAAAATTTGTTTGTTTGTGTTGTAGATCCGGACCGTGGTCCGCCTGTTAGCCTTCTCTGATCTATGGTATCAAAAATAAGGTGTCGTCAATAAGTCTTATCAGGAAGTCATT
Source organism: Diplotaxodon limnothrissa (assembly GCF_057381915.1). Taxonomy (NCBI): domain Eukaryota; kingdom Metazoa; phylum Chordata; class Actinopteri; order Cichliformes; family Cichlidae; genus Diplotaxodon; species Diplotaxodon limnothrissa. The sequence goes on along the minus strand of NC_140609.1, from coordinate 40,507,545 downwards.
CTCAAGAAAAAAACAGCTCCAAATTTGTGATTTTCTAACTTGTCCACATTATCAGCCATGAGCAAAACAAGCCCCTACACCCCTCTCCATGTTAAACCTTAAAGCTAGGCTGGAACTGAATTGCAAGAAATTGTAGGAAAACAAATAGTATTGCAAAAAGAAACTACTTACTTAAAAAGTCAATGAAGGAAGGGCAAAAATTATGGTGATACTGACAGTAATGGGCAGTAAACTGAAGTACTGTCCTGCTGCACCAGGGTGGAGTCAGTCATGCTCCAGAAGAGACTGAGCGCAAAGTCCGAGCAGATTCATCAGCACGTCTAAATTTCAGGTGGAACGTAAAGCCACGTTCTTTTCAAACATTAGTATTTGATCCATCTGCTGACACTGTAGTGCCCCTTCCCTGTATACATAATAGATACACATGTCTATAAAATCACCAAATCATCACGTCAGATTTGACTCACCTGCAATTTGCTGAAAACATTTCAAAATGAGTTGAAATTAGTAAAACATTTGAAGATATGTAGGGTTATGAAACTTAATTATTTTAGCTTTTATTATTATAAAGAGACACCGACTTAAATATTAAAACATAGCTTCCAGTTAGGTTCTATAAATCATTAGCCATTGATTAATTAATAAAAATTAAGAAATACATGCTTATATACGCTGCTTAATTGTTTATGTGTGTTATTTGTGCAAGAATTTACAAAACTACTACTAATAATAATACATTTTATTTATAGGCGCCTTTAAGACCCTCAAGGTCACTTTACAATAGCGCAAGAACAATAGAAGCAGTAAAATATAATAAGCACAACACAATAAAATATAGAGAAAAGGTAAAAGGTTAAAAAAAAGAAAAGGGAAAAAAAAGATGCAAACTATCAAAGAAAATTTCACAATCTGTATTTTTCACTGTTGGTGGAATCCTAAGTACCTGGAGAGAACATGCAAGATGCAAAAAAATAAAAAAAAATCAGCCTCAAATTTACCCTAACTATAAAAATATTAGTGTTTACTCTGATATAACAGCTGGATTGATTTAGATTATGAGATAGGTGAGAAGAGGGAAATCTAAGATGCTTGGAAAGACCTATCTTATGTCTAAGTCTATGTTTAAGTCTATCTTATGGCCAACCTCTGGCTGTATCTTGGACCTGGAAAATGGCGCCACGTTCCCACAATACATTGTGGCGTGATGTCAACTCCAAAGCCCTATTGGTGGAGAGTCCTGGATTGTGAAGTCCTATTGGGAGTGTTCCTAAGAGGTTTCATTGACCCACTATTGATCATGTGCCTCATCACATCAACCAAGTGTGAAAACAGGTGTGGGTCACTATCAGAGGTTTTGGGTGAACCCATTGTGAGAGCTTGCTGAGGTCAAATGGCCCCAGGATGTGAGTGGGTGTTAAGGCGTCTGGGAAGGCTCTCAAAACTGGATTATAAATGACAGACAGTTAGCGTCGTAAGCCCCGCCCTCCGTTCAAAGATGGTCGTTCACAGTGGACATAGATGGCTTCTTTGTGAACTGGTTTAGATTTCTGGATTCCTTTGGAGAGTTAACCCCTGCGTATTAGCTTAAAACGCTACAAAGGGCCAAGAATAAAGGAGGACAAGATCTACCTAACTTCCAACACTACTTCTTAGCCAACAGGCTACAATTCATCCCAGGTTGCCTAAATCACAGCCACTTAGATGAACCCTAGCTAGACACAGAACAGGCACTATGCAATATAAATAGAGACCTCAGACCTACCATTCATTAGCTCAAACATCAAATACGATGTATGCAAAAGCATCAACATCAGCTGCTCTCTGACAGCATGGTGTCTTCATTCATCCCAAGCAAACGTGCACCCATCTGGAACAACCCTGACATACTACAGAACAATAATATGATTAACTTCACAGTCTGGAGTCGTAAAGGAATTAAATACTTGGAAGATATATTCGAAGGAACAGACTTTATTCCATTTGACAGATTAGTTATACAATACATGATTAACAAGAATAGATTTTTAGAATATCAACAAATTAAGTCTATAGTAAAAAAGAAATTAAAGCCTAATCAAACGCCATCAAGTGTGGTACAAATTCTTTTACATCCCTGGGTACAGTTAATAAAATAATACATAGAGTGCACTATACAGATCAATGGATGTTCAGGATGGGTTTTACGTCTTCTAACAACTGTTCGCACTGTAAAGGCAATACGCCTAAAAATTACATCCATGCTCGTAGGTTCTGGTGCTGGATATGCGAAGACTTATCAAAGTTTTTTGAAATGTAACATTCCAGCCTCCCCTTCAGTTTGCTTTTCGGGTCATTTAGATGATGTCACTGTGGAGATGATTACAGTCCACATGGCTCTCGCTGCCTTATCCATTGCTAAGAAGACTGTCCTCATGAAATGGAAAATAAAAATCATTTTAAGTTTAACCAATGTAGAGACCGTTTGTTGGACTATTGCCAGACAGGAATCAAATAAACAAACAAAAAATAGATTCTGGGAAGAGACAATGGAGTAAAAGTCAAATGCTCTGGACCTCCTCTCTCAGAGACAAACGACTGCCACGACCAGGCACTAACACTTTTTATTATGGGTGATAAACAGGATACTAAAACAGATTAAGGTGGCCTTAGGTCTGATCTCGGCTCATGTTTCTCCTTCTGCAACTTTCTGGGCATCTCCTTATTTGGAGTCACTGCTTCACCCATCACCATGGCAACCACCTCCTACCCTCCAGTCAGATCTGCATAAAGGAGTGTATGGTGCATACCATCGCCTAACAACTGATTTATCACCTTAGCTATATTCCACAGAGAGGAATGCTTCTCTCTGCTCATGTCTGTTAGCATCAGAGTGAATCCTGTGTGCAGTAAAAGACAAAACACAAATATGTGGTGCTAATTATGCGACATTAGCCTTACAAGATAAAAATTAATCCCAACACGTGTCTTTAGTTGCTCACAGGTTCTTGCACTTACAAATTGGTTCAGTTTTGGTTGCTGTATGTTTTGAAATGTTACATTTACATTTTTCTTTACTTTAAATAGTAATGAATTTATTATAATGATGCATTAAAAAACTGCATCAACTCTATGCCTTGAAAGCAGTCAGCTGACTTTTTCTATTTAGCTTTTAAAATTTTTAATGTATTTTTTCTATTAAAGATTTTACTATTATTATAATATGGAGGTAATTTCCTGCCAGATATGGAGGTCTCCCACTGTAGTTGTTTGATTTTGAAATGTGATGTCATGGTCCTCCAATTCTCCCTGGGTTCCTGTCAGTGCTTGTTATTGTGTGTCCCTCTCTCCCTCCCATCCTCACTCCTTTCCGCCTGGGTGGTGTTGCATTGCAGATTTCCACCTTCGGCCAACGCACCTGCTGGCAATCAACTCACCTGCTGCTCATCATCCCCATCAGACTGGTCACTACGGCGGCTGAGTTGTGGTCATCGCTGGCTCGTGTAGCCCCAGCTGTCACAGTTTCTCTTCTCCCTGGTGCAGACCTTCCTTGATCCCTCCCTGTTTCCCTTGGACCCTGTTGAGCGAGTGTATTCATGAGTGAGCGTCAGCGTGGAGTGCAAGTTTGGTCATGTAAGTGACTGACTTTGTGAAGACAGGAGTTTGGGCGTGTTTCCCTTCTCTGGATTCTATGGAGCTCCTGTTCCCTTCACCATTGTATATAGCAGCTGGTGTCACTTAAATAAACTCACCTTTATTGTGAACATTCAGAGACCCGCGTTTGAGTCCTGTCAATCATCTTGACATGTGAATGGGCAGATTGAAGGCTCAGTCTGAAAGCCCAGAAACAACCTCCATAAAGTAGCTCTGCTTTTGTCACTGTGGACTGCTACCAGTATTATTTGTGTCACAGTAAATATTCAAATTTTCTTTAGATTTCTCTGTTTTCCAAGCATATCAGTGACATATCAGCAAATCAGTTCTCTCTTTGTGGCACTGTTAGCTAAAAGTTAATAAATTAACACAGGGTGTTATTCTGAGGTTTTTAAATTTTTCCCCCTTTTTGATACAATGTAGTGACAGACATTAAAATGAAGCATAATCTTACAAATTTAAAGGAAGGAGATGATGAAGAATTCAGAACTGATGAAAAATGGCAGGAGTAACTGTTAGGTAAATCACATTGGCTGGTAAAAGCAAAGAGTTCCTTCAGTGGGCTGGTTTCAGTCATTATGCAAATGTACTGTTTATAAGATTGAAACCTGCAGTCAGCTGAGACTGAAGAAGTCACCTGGATGAGTGATGAAACGTTTCTCCCACTGAAAACGCTACTTCCAGATGAACAGAATCAACCATTTGGAGATCTGCTTACCTGGATGACTGAGCATCAAGACAAAGAGAAGTTAACCTTTATTTAGTGATATGACCAAATAGCAAAATGGACTTTTTGGGAGGAAGTCTGCAGAATTGAACCAAAAGCAATCTGGAATTCTTCTTCCCCTTCGGTTTTTTTTTTTTTTTTTTGCAAATTTTTGTTCAGGCAAACGTGTTGAAAGAAGCCTTTAACTGTCAAAATTCTTGTTTTGGACCTCTAATAAAATCAGTCATGTCTGATAGCTTTTCTGATATTGCTAAAAACCAAATTTGCTACCCTCTTCACTCATTTGGATGAGCAATTTAGGTTCTCACCACAGTGAGGACGCTGGTAGGTCAACACTTGGAATATCCCTAACACTTATATGAAGGAACAAATAGAAGAGCCATAAATATCTCTTTATCATAGTTCAATAAGTTTAAAGTGATTTGTCTTTGAAAGCTTTGTTGTAGCTTTACTCTTTTTTCAATATAGTGTAATCAAAGTTCCAATTTTCAAATGGGTTCAAATGGAGCGTTCCAACATATACACCAAATTTGACAATTGTCTTATTTAACCTGTTTGTCTGAAACAGGTCTCTACCTGTATAAAGAAAGGTTAAATAAAATAAAATTGACTTCATTCAAACAAAAGCATACAACATCACTCTCAAACTGAGATTTTGAAATTTAGCATTAGTCCACTTTGTTTTTTTCCCTCCTTTCTTTCAGCTCAATCTTCAATATGCTTTGTCCACTATCCCTCCTGACATATTCAAACCATCTCAGCATTGCCTCTTTATTTGTCACTTGGGTTTGGTAAAAACAAACAAACAAGCAAACAAAAAAAAAACTATTCAAGTACAATACAGATAGCTGAAAATTCTACTGTACTGAAAAGTACAGTAGTCATACCTGGGTCCTGGGTTAGCAACCAGACAAAAACATTCAAAAAGTCCTAGGAGTGAAGGGAACAGTTTACCCAGCCCAGGATAGGGTTACCACCCTGGAGCCAGGTCCGGGGAGGGGGCCTGGGGGCGAACGTCTGGCAGCTGGGCCTTAGTCCACGGGGCCCGCCCAGTCCAATAAATGGACATTAGCCCAGACTCCTGTAGGCCCATCACCAGCAGGAAGCACTCTAAGGGTCGGGTGCAGTGTGTGCTGGGCAGCTGCCAGGGGATTCTCACAAACCATCAACCAACATGTTGCAGGGTGGAACCTCTTGACCGGGGTGGTGTTTTCCATCTTCAAGAAGCGGGGACCCGAGAGCATGCTCCAACTATAGGGGGGAATCACACTGCTCGGCCAGAGTTCGTTCATTAGTCGAATGTTGGATACCGGAGGAACAATGTGGTTTTCATCCTGGTCGTGGAACGCTGGCCCTGCTCTTCACGCTCTTGAGGATACTTGAGGGTGCATGGGAGTTTGCCCAGCCAGTCTACACGTGTTTTGTGTACTTGGAAAAGGTATTCAACTGTGTCCCTCTGAGTGTTCTGTGGGAGGTTCTTCGAGAGTATTCGGGTGTCTGGCACACTGATGGGGGCCATTTGATCCTTATACAACTTTTGCAAGAGCTTGTAATAGGTCATACTCATTTCCAGTGGGGTTTGGACTCTGCCAAATCTGTTCTTTGTCACTGATTCAGATTATTTGTACAGAATTTCAAGGAATAGCCAGGTGGTGGGAGGTTTCCACTGGGACTGCCTGAGAATTTCATCTCTGCTTTTCGCAGATAATATGGTTCTGTTGGCTTTATCAGGTGGTGGCCTCCAGTTCACACTGGAGCAATTCTCACGCCAGTGTAAAGCAGCGGGAATGACAATCAGCACCTCCAAATCTGAGGCCATGGTCTTCAGCAGAAAAAAGGGTGAAGTGCCCACTCCAGGTCAGGGACCTGGAATCTCCTCCCCAAGTGGAGGAGTTTAAGTATCTCTGGGTTTTCTTCACAAGTAAGGGAAGAAGATGGATTGGTGCAGCGTCTGCAGTGATACGGACGCTGTACAGGTCTGTCTATAAACTGTTGTCGAACAGATCCTGACTCAAGAGTCTGGATCACTGTATCACAGGACAGAATCTTGTTTTGATTTCTTTTGAAGGAATAGCTGGACTATAAGAAATTTCAGAGTCATTATTTTGAATATGAATCTGTCATGATGGAGCAGGATAGACTCACGCACAGACTGCGAATCACAATAAACAGTTCCTTATTAACACAACTCCAAGTGCACCATATACAAGTGGGGAAAAGGGGGTCCAGGGATCCCAGGGGTCCACTGCCGGTCCGCTCACTCCACATGGAAATCCTCCTCCTTCTACATGCCACACTTAAACTGCCACACTCACGTACAGGTTCTGAAACAGGGTCTCAAGACGGGGGCAAGGAGAATCTATATACAGGGTCAAGGTATTTAATACTAAGAAAACATGAATAGAACTCGAAATGTTGGAAAGCCCAGAATTACACTAAGGAGTGTTACACAATAGTCCAGCGACGAAGGTCTCATAGCAAAATAACAGAAACAAAAGAGTTGTGTTGTCATGGTCCTCCTGGATGTCCCCTGTCCCCTCTCCCTCTGGTTTTTCTTTCTTTTTCTATCTGTCTGTGCTGTGTGGGTGCACTAACCACACCCTGTGTTTTAGAGGTGGATCTTCTGCCTACTTCAGCCAGACTGGGCACACCTGTTTCTGAACTTGTGATCTGCCGCTCCCTACTGAGGCTTGAGGAAGACGTCCATTTGATGCCAGACTGTTAATGAGATTGGTGTCTCAGTATGGAAATGTCTTGATACACGCTCAATCATCCAGGTAAGGAAATCCCAAAAAGTTGATTCTGTTCATCTGGAGTATGGAAATGTTTGTCTGCTTACCTTCTGCTTCTTTCTGTGCCGATATCTAGACCTGGGGTGTGAGTAAAAAGGAGGATTAAGGATCTGTTGAACTGGCGGAGTGTCGTAACTGAGGAGTTATGGATCAGACGGCTTGAAGGTTCCGCTATCGCTGGCAACTTGATGTTCTAATTGTAAAAAGACAAAAACGCACTGAACTTGGATTCTGAGTCTGTGTTTTCAGTCAGAAAACCTCAAACATGACAGGTATAGTACATGTACATGTTAAAACAGGAGTTTGCAGTGTAACTAATCAACTAAGTGTTTTATAAAACATGTTAGTGAACTTGTAGTCAAGTTCCTAAACTTAAAAAAAAAAGGTTTTGTTTTTTTTAATTGTGATAAACTTCTTCAAATTTAAAATTGTATTCAATTTTGGTTATTGTTATTGTGTCCACTTGTAAATAACATTTACGTTGTGCAAGTCTTACTTATTTTTCACTTTTTCTTTGTTATGCCACCTTTGTGTTGAACTGAATTTGGGTTTTAGCCCTTGTTGTTTATTTTTCTTGTCCTGGAGCTTCTAAATTATTCATTTTTGTCTTGAGACTTCTTTAAAGCTCTTATAATTATGCACCCTGCAAGCTTCTCCTTTTACTACATTTCCGTTAACATTTGACACTACTCAACAATTCTGTTTCTACTTGCTCTTGCTGGACTGGTTTGACAAGGTGTTAGAACTCGAGGGGCATAAGTAGCGTTTCTAATGCTGTTTGAATCTAACGTACTACTTTTGCAACTATCCCACTCAGATAAGTTTCCTTAGAAGTGCAGTATGCAGATGATCTGATGGATCCAAAAATGAATAACTCCAGTAAGTCCTATTATTTTCTTTTTCATATTTATTGTTTGTTTTTTTGTTTTGTTTTTTGAGGGCTTTTAATAATAAAATGAATAATTAAAATAATCTTCAACCTGAGTGCTAATTTAGTTTTTTCTTTTCACTCTTAGGTGCATCCTCTAGCAAGAAAAGGTAATCCCATGTTTACATCGTGCTTTCATTCCCTTAAACACATTTCTCATGTACTGATGAAGCTCATGATCTGAGTTGTTATGAAATTGAACACATTAAACTCCAGAAAAAAAAAAAGAGAATTTATGGTTTTAATTTAAGTGGTGTACAAAGAGTCATCCTAAGGATGGTCAAAAGTAGATGAAAATTAAGGACTTGGATTAAAGAATTGAAAGTGGTTCTTTTGAGGCTACATTAGTCAAGTCTGGTTTTACTGGTTTCCCATATGCTAGCTCAATCCAAACAAGTGATGACTTGTTAAACTGAACCTACATGTTCCTAAAAAATATATATCTATAATGCTTTGTATGTATATTTATCATATAAGGGTTTCAGTCTTCATGCTCCAAGCTTGTGTCCTCTACCAGAGGCCTGGGAGCTTGAGGGTCCTGTTCCTTCTTCCTGATGTTGCTGTCATTCGGTATCACTACAGCTATCATTACAGCCGTCTGCTTCTGGTTGTCTACCACCACTATGTCCATTTGGTTAGCCGCCACCGTTTTGCCCATCTGTATCTTGAAGTCCCAAAAGATCTTTGGTCAGTTATTCTGCACCACCCTAGTAGGAGTCTCCCATGTTGATCTCAGGACTTCCAGTCCATACTCGGCCCAGATGTTCCTGTATTCTACGCCAGCCACTGGTTTGTTGGGGGTTTTGTTTGTTTTTTTATATATATGTAAATATTCATCATGAACTCATGGGGATGTGGTGAACAACACTAAAGGTCAACTTCAAGCCAATAGCGTCAGTCAGCATCAAGTGCGGGATCTACCAAGGAGATGCTCTGTCCCCCCTGATGTTCTGCAGGGGCCTGAAGAACAATATGGGCCTCGACAAAGGCATCATTTGGACACACCCCATTTGCTTGATACAGGCCTGGGGGTTTCAATGTCAGGTGTAACATCACTAGCAATCAATAAACCTTTTCAAATTACATCTGCCTGCCTCTGAATGTGTACATGTGGGTCGTGCTCACGACTACAATGTGTTTCTCTGGCAGACATTAGCATTCTGATGCTTTTTTGTCTCTCGGCAGTCAGTCTTTCTGTTAGCATGATTAACCTACATTGAAGTGAGACATGTCATTGTGTTCTCTTCCTTTGATTTATTTACGCTGTAAATTTGTCCATTTTTAGATGTGAATGTGTTGTGCTCAGTCTGTTTTGTGACAGCTGCTCACAACTGCAGGTGGTCATGAGATCACAACTGTGTTAGTTAAACTACTGTACAAATCTTTCTGCTATAGATAAGCATTATTTACTGTTAACTACCTGTAGGTACTGCATGTAAACTATGACACATTACGCATAGTTTTATTTCTCTGCAGAGATCATCGGGACGGAACCGAGTCTGCCAGTTTTCCATCTATCCATAACAATCCTCAAGACTTGGACTCCATATTTGCAGTATGTGATTGTAGAACATTTTTCACCATCGTTAAAATCATTGAAAATTTATCTGTTTTGATGATCCTTGCAGTGCTATTAAGACTAGTGTTGTCAACTCCTACAACATTGCCTGATTGTGGTTCTGTCTGTTCTGTTACAGTTACTTCAGGAGGACATTATAGCATTTGTGAAGAATGAACTGCAGATGATTCAGAGTGTTTTGAGTCAAGGAAACTCTGACTATTTAGAGACTCAGAAGAAGCACGAGGTGGGAGATGTTGGTGAAGAAAAGCAGATCCGGATCAGGAGAACAGCTTTTCTTAAGATCACACTGCAGTTCCTGAGGAGAATGAATCACAACGAACTAGCTAAGTCCATCCAGAGCAGTAAGACATATTAACAATACTGAGAAACAAATGATGATAATTACAATGACAAAAGCTATGACATCTAATGATGCCACAGTGATCCCTAATACTGTCATGAATTGCTGTGTGGTGGGCAGGAAGTGAACCTCAATGCAGGACTCATGAAAAAAGGAAATAAACTCAAAACAGGTTTAATACTGAAGTCTTTCGAAATATACATGCAAAAAACAGAAGATGGGCCTGGACCACTAAATTAGACTCTAAGGAAACACCGAACTAGGGACCACAGAACACTGAGGACAATGGGCAAATACACATGGTAATGTGACTAGTGGGGAGAATTCACTGGGAAAAAAATCAGGAATAAGACAAGGGAGAGAAAACACAATACAAAGCACACAACATGAGAGGTTATCAAAGTAAAACAGGAAGTAACTGACAGAGTAAAAGCTAATGCCAAGATGTAGACTTGAACCTATGAACTGGACACAATCGGGGAAAAACTCAAAATGAACAGGAGAATAAACCTGAAGTGAGATGCTACCAGCATCAACATAACAAAACAAAAACTAAGGCTCAGCATATCCGTGTGATTATAAGTATACTGAATTTATTTGCTCACTTAAAACTTCTGTAAAAATCATGGAGAGAAAGAATGTAATACACAATCAAAAATCCAGAAAAAACAAACAAAGTTATACATACTAACTTTGTGGACTGCGCTGACTTTGCATTTTAACAGAGAGCCAGAATGTCAACCAAAAATCCAGAAAAAAAAAAGCAAACAACTACTGAGACTGTTTGTGGCAGGGTGTGGTCTATGGCGCCACTGCAGGGAGGAGTATTGGCTTGCTGAATTAAGCAATGAAAAAGACATGGGTTAGATAGTGGCATTCATATAAATCTTTATGGTGCATCCCCAGATGTAAAGGTTTTACATGCCATGTGCACAAATCATGGAACAAATATAAATAATGGATGTAATACAGGTCTAAAAACTGAAGCCATTACAACTCCATTACACATGTGTACCGTATTTTTCAGACCATATAAGGCGCATTAAGCGAAACAAAACAGTCAGATAAGTCAAACTTTACTCAACTCATTCTTCTTGCTTCCTCCACTTCTGTACCATTGATTCATTAATGTTGAATTCTCAGGCAGCTGCTCTATTCCCATGTTGTTGCAGTATATTAATGACTAACCTCGTATTGTGGATGGATTATTTTCAGTTGTTCTCCTGACTGAAGTTTGGTCCGTTTAAAGCATCCTGTCTCTAACCATCGGGAACCCTCACATTAACTTTTATTGAGTGGAAAAAAGTTAGCGTTCATCCTGCAGCTTCACCGTTTATGTTATGCTAACATAGCTGTGTCGCTAGCGATCACGTAGCGCATCATTATATACCAGCTAATCACACTTGAGCAACCCTACAAACGTCACTGCTGTTTAGTTTTCTGTCTTCATTTATGTTGGAAGTGATAGCAGAGCTGTACGTTTGAATTTTTCAGAAATCTCTCAGTCAGAACATGCTATATCATGCTTAGGTGGAAGCTAGCGAGCTAACTCGGTTAAATTTAATTAATTCTGTTTTCATGGACGCCTGGATGTTAAACTTAATTGTTACACCTGGTAAAGCCCCAACACTGATCATTTTATTAAAGATGAAAGAATTTAGACAGTTTTTAACTCTCAGTGATGCTGCTGTTTTCGTTTAACTTTGGGACCTGAAGCAGAAGGAATTTAGGAGCCAGATTACTCCGCGAGGTTCCTGACTACAGCAGTCGTAATGCTCTGACAATCCATCAAGCGGTGCGGCTTTGTAGCTTAGCAAAGTCATACTAAAACATTTTTGACAGATTTTTGAGCGCCGTGTACCACATTAAATTGGTTCGAGGTCAGTAAGTACAACCAGAATTCATCATAAGTCGCACCAGATTATAAGGCGTACTGTCGATTTTTGAGAAAATTAAAGCATATTAAGTGCGCCTGAAAAATACAGTACTCCAATATGTATTTAAAATCACTGGATTCTGTTTTTATTTGGATTTTACACACTGTCTAAACTCTTTTGAAAATGAGGTTGTATCACTTTTGCCATTGTTACTGCAAACTCCACTTGGTGTTATTACTGGTTTGTTTTATGTTTTGTTTTTGTTTGTTTGTTTTTTAATTCAGAAACTAACACAATGAACTGCCAGCGGAAAGTCAAATGTAATCTGAAGAAGAAATTCCAGGTTTTGTTTGAGGGAGTTGCTAAAGCTGGAAATCCAACGCTCCTCAATGAGATCTACACAGAGCTCTACATCACAGAGGGGGGAACTGGAAAAGTCAATGATGAACATGAAATCAGACAAATTGAAGCAGTATTTAAGAAAACAGACACAACAGAAACGACAATCAAATGTGAAGATATCTTTAAAACTTCATCTGAAAGAGATGGGCCAATCAGAACAGTGCTGACAAACGGAGTGGCTGGCATTGGGAAAACAGTCTTAACACAGAAATACACTCTTGACTGGGCTGAAGACAAAGCCAATCAGGACATTCAGTTTATATTTCCATTTACTTTCAGAGAGCTGAATGTGCTGAAAGAGAAAAAGTTCAGCTTGAAGAAACTTCTTCGTCACTTCTTTTCTGAAACAAAAGGAGAAACCTACAACTATGACAAGCCCCAAGTTGTGTTCATCTTTGACGGTCTGGATGAGTGCCGCCTTCCTCTGGACTTCAAAAAAAATAAAACCTTGACTAATGTCAGAAAGTCGACTTCACTGGATGTGCTGCTGACAAACCTCATCAGTGGTAAACTCCTTCCCTCCGCTCGCCTCTGGATAACCACACGACCTGCAGCAGCCAATCAGATCCCTCCTGAGTATGTGCACATGGTGACGGAGGTCAGGGGGTTTTCTGATCCACAGAAGGAGGAGTATTTCAGGAAGAGATTCAGAGATGAGCGACAGGCTAGCATTGTCCTCAGCAATATCCAGACATCGCGAAGCCTCCACATCATGTGCCACATCCCAGTCTTCTGTTGGATCACTGCTACGGTTCTGGAAGATGTGCTGAAAACCAGAGGGGGAGGACAGCTGCCCAAGACCCTGACTGAGATGTACATCCACTTCCTGGTGGTTCAGGCCAAAGTGAAGAAGGTCAAGTGTGATGGAGGAGCTGAGACATATCAATACTGGAGGAAGATGACAGAGTCTCTGGGAAAACTGGCGTTTGATCAGCTGCAGAAAGGAAACCTGATCTTCTATGAATCAGACCTGACAGAGAGTGGCATCGATATCAGAGCAGCCTCAGTGTACTCAGGAGTGTTCACACAGATCTTTAAAGAGGAGAGAGGACTGTATCAGGAAAAGTTGTTCTGCTTCGTCCATCTGAGCGTTCAGGAGTTTCTGGCTGCTCTTCATGTCCATCTGACCTTCATCAACTCTGGAGTCAATCTGCTTTCTGATGCACAATCTAAATCCAAGTTGTCCGAACTGTTATTTAAGGACAACGCAGCTACAAAGTTTTACCAGACTGCTGTGGACAAAGCCTTGCAGAGCCCAAATGGACACCTAGATCTCTTCCTCCGTTTCCTCTTGGGTCTTTCACTGGAAACCAACCAGAGTCTCCTGCAAGGTTTGCCAAGGCAGCAAGACAGTTGCTCAAAACCTAAACAGAAAACAATCCAATACATCAAAAAGATGATAACAAAAGTCTCTTCACGGAGAAGCATCAATCTGTTTTACTGTCTGAGTGAACTGAATGACAGTTCTCTAGTGGAGGAAATTCAAAAATCACTGAGATCAGGAAGACTCTCCACAAATGAACTATCACCTGCTCACTGGTCAGCACTGGTCTTCATCCTACTGTCATCTGAAGAAAATTTGGATGTGTTTGACCTAAAGAAATACTCTGCTTCAGAGGAGGCTCTTCTGAGGCTGCTGCCAGTGGTCAAAACCTCCAGCACAGCTCTGTAGGTTGATTTTTATAAATAACAATATATAGAAGCATGAAAGAAAAAAACACCATAAATTACTTCCATTTGTAATATTTGTAACTTTCTGTTTTTTCTCCCCAGACTAAGTGACTGTAAACTGACAGACAGAAGCTGCTTATTTCTGGCAAACGTTTTTAACTCCCCATTGTGTAATTTGGTTGAACTAGACCTTAGTAACAACAACCTCCAAGATTCAGGAGTGATCTCACTCTGTGCTGGACTGCAGAATCCAAACTGTCAACTGAAAACTCTCAGGTGTTTATTTTATTGTAAGGAAGACTTTTATTTCAATTTCAGTTTCTTAAATAAAACCAAATTTGTTTCTTTTAACATCTAGGTTGGACAAAAACAGCCTCACAAGCGCATGCTGTCAGGATCTCTCATCAGTCCTCAGCACCCAGTCCAGTCTGAGAACTCTGTCCCTGAATTATAACAAGCTGCAGAATTCAGCAGTGAAGCTGCTTTCTGATGGCTTGTCCAGTCCACAGTGTAAACTCCAAGTTCTCGGGTTAGATAAATTTTACATTGCTCAGTGTGTGTGTGTGTGTGTGTGTGTGTGTGTGTGTGTGTGTGTGTGTGTGTGTGTGTGTGTGTGTGTACACATATATAGCTCTGTACGCCGTCTCGTCTTCCCCAAAGATGAGCCCCACCATGGTGGTATCATCTGCAAACTTAATCACTGCGTTGTTGCGTTGTCTGAGTGGGTACTGACACAGTCATGTGTGTACAGAGTGTACAGTAGGGGACTTAGTACACAGTCTTGTGGAGAGTTGCTGTTAAGGCTGGGGAAAGATGAGGCCCCACTCTAACTCTCTGTACACGGTCTGACAGGAAGTCTCTGATCCAGCAGCAGGTAGTTGAAGGAAGTTCAATATCCAGCAGTTTTATTATTGGTCTGTCCGGGAGTATTAATATTAATAATAATAATGGATTGGATTTATATAGCGCTTTTCAAGGCACCCAAAGCGCTTTACAATACCACTATTCATTCACTCTCACATTCATACACTGGTGGAGGCAGCTACAGTTGTAGCCACAGCTGCCCTGGGGCAGACTGACAGAAGCCAGGCTGCCATATCGCGCCATCGGCCCCTCTGGCCAACACCAGTAGGCAAGTAGGGTAAAGTGTCTTGCCCACAGACACAACGACCAGGACAGAGAGCCCAGGGATCGAACCAGCGACCTTCCGGTTACAGAATTGTATTGTATTGAAAGCACAGCTAAAGTCAACAAGGAGCAGCCTGTTGAGAGATGGTGGTGTGGAGCGTTGTAACAATGGCATCTTCAGTTGATCTGTTAGCTCTGTATGGAAACTGGAGCGGGTCAAGTGTGGGTGGCAGGCACAGGGTGGATCACACTGATGCAGTTTCTCCTGTACCGTGCCATTGGTGGCGGGAGTCTTTTAAATCACTGGCTAACGCAGGGGAGCATCAGTAGTGAGTCACGGATGGGAGTGGGCTTTCAAAGCTAGCAGGGACACCACTATGAATACAATACATAAACATTTTAGAACCGAGAAACAGCATGCCATGAAACCCAGCGCCATCTTTCCTGTGTTTCCTGAGTTCTTATTATGTCCTCCGGAAAGCCGTAGAAGTGGTGATAGTCCAACGTAATGTTCCTTGCACAGCGTAATCCCAAACTCAGAATATCACTTGTTGTTCCTAGAGTATTTAAAAGTAGAATGGGAGGCAGAGCCTTCAGTTTTCAGGCCCCTCTTCTGTGGAACCAGCTTCCAGTTTGGATTCAGGAGACAGACACTATCTCTACTTTCAAGATTAGGCTTCAAACTTTCCTTTTTGCTAAAGCATATAGTTAGGGCTGGACCAGGTGACCCTGAATCCTCCCTTAGTTATGCTGCAATAGACGTAGGCTGCCGGGGATTCCCATGATGCATTGAGTGTTTCTTCTTCACTCACTATGTGTTTATACACCTCTACATTTAATCATTAGTTATTTTCAGTCTCCGGCTCTCTTCCACAGCATGTCTTTGTCCTATCTTCCTACCCACACCTCAGCCAATCACAGCAGATGGCCCCGCCCCTCCCTGAACCTTGTTGTACTGGAAGTTTCTTCCTGTTAAAAGGGAGTTTTTTCCTTTTCACAGATGCCAAAACGTTTGCACAGTGGGGGTCATATATAATTGGGTGGATGGGTTTTCTTGTTTGTTTGGGTTTTTTTTTAGTATTATTGTAGGATCTTTGCCTTACAATATAAAGTGGCTTAAGGCAACTGTTGTTGTGATTTGATGCTATATAAATCAAACTAAATTGAGAATTGATGGTAAGTGTTGTAACTCGTCCACACAGGGATAAGAAGTTTATGAACTGTACAGCCTATGCTTTGGATGTGTAATGGATGTACTGTTGATGCAGTTTATGGAATACTAGGAGATTTTATAAGTTTTTTTTGACAAGCTTGAATGTTTTATGAAGTGATGAATATGAACAGCAAAATGCCGTCTGGATATAAACAGGTTTTGTGATCAGTGGTTGTTATGCCCTTGAGTCAAAAGTCAGCGGTTGGTGTGTGTGCTGATTGAGCCACATAAGCAGAGTGATAAATAAGCTCAGAGTGAGACATCATTGCCACAAGAGATCTTTGTATCCTATGTGCGGAAATGGAGCGAGGGAGCGCTCTGTTCACTAACCTATCTTTGATGTACCCTTTCGCTTATGATGTCGTGAAAAAGTGCTCCGGCAGTTATTAAATAGGGACTAGTTCATGTTCACGCTAAGAGTGCTCTACACGTTCGCACCTCGGAAAACGTTCGTCTTTGTGAGTATTGACATGTGTAGAGACAGTCGTTATGTGTGTTTACATGGAGCGAACTGTATGCTGATGTAATGTACATGTTAAGCTAGGCTAATCGGCAAGTTGTTATTAAGATGTGTGTTAACCAGCGATTCATTTTCATTTTTTCTCATGTTCTAGTTACATAAAAACAAGAAAGTCAAGCCTTGTGTGGAAGACCTCTTCTATTTGTTCGCTAGCTGTCTAACCTCACAGGGTCACGTGTCGTGAGGGCAGCATAGTAAAAAGACGAAGGAAAAGACGCCTACTCAGCGGGTTCAAACATACAGAGCTACTTTAAGCAACATGAGTCTACGCTCAGGAAGAAATTACCTAAAAGACTACGCTGCTGAAGAGCTAGACGAAGCAGCCGGTGGTGAACAGCAACCAGACGTCGCCACTCAACCAGCTACAACGCAGCAACGGTCTCAGCCATTCGACACCAAGTCGCAGCAATCCAGAACATCGACAAGGCGTTCTCAACGGACATCCTCATCAACAGCTTCTGCAGCTGCAAGGGCCTACGCCAAAGCTCAAGCAGCACGAGCTCAACTGGCCTTCGCTGAAAAGGAAGCTAATGCAATGAAACAGAGAGCTGAACTGGATGCTCATCTACATGTCCTCCAGTGCCAAAAAGCAATAGCCGCAGCTGAAGCAGAGGCCTCAGCCTATGAAGAAGCAGAGATTCAGAGCGGGGAGCTCTACGGAGAACTTTGTGAGGAAGCTGAGCCCATCAGTACAGTGCACCGCACTAACGAATATGTTCAACAACAATGTGAGTTACTCTACCCAGACACTCAGCACGACCCAGCACAGCCTCCTAAAGGAAATTGCAATGAAGTAGATGCACAAGACAGTACACAAATAACTAATCCTTTTATAACCAACACTCAGACGAAAACACCACCTGTAAATAGAGAAAGGAAACAGGAGCAAACAGTGAACACTGGTGTAGTCGACACGTACTGGTCCAACTCCACAAAGCACACCCCCAACCTTAACAACTGCGTACCTGAATCAAGTGAAATGCAACAGTTTGCAAAATACCTAATTCGCAAAGAACTAGTTAGCACAGGTCTTTTGCAATTTGATGACAAACCTGAAAACTATTGGGCATGGAAAACCTCATTCATCAGCGCAACCAAAGACCTAAATTTGTCTCCAAGAGAGGAATTAGACTTGCTAACAAAATGGTTGGGTCCAACATCATCCGAACAGGCTAAGCGCATTCGTGCTGTACACACCCTCAATCCTGCTGCAGGTGCGAAGATGGTCTGGCAACGCCTTGAAGAGTGCTACGGCTCACCTGAGGCTATTGAGGACGCACTCTTAAAAAAGGTAGAGGACTTTCCCAAACTCACAAACAAAGACAATGTTAAGCTGCAGGAACTTAGTGACATCTTATTGGAGCTTCAGTGTGCTAAACAAGATGGCGCGCTCCCAGGACTTGCTTACCTGGACACAGCTAGAGGAGTCAGGCAAATAGTGGAAAAACTTCCCTTCAACCTACAGGAAAAGTGGACAACTGTAGGAACACAGTACAAGGAGACTCATAGTGTGTCATTTCCTCCTTTCTCAGTTTTCACACAATTTGTCCAGCGGCAAGCGAAAATGAGGAATGACCCAAGCTTTGCTATGTCCAAGGCCAACACCCATGTCCCTTCTCCCACAGAAAAACTGAGGTCATATAGTCGCAAACCTACTGTGTCAGCACACAAAATGGACATTACGGCAGAGCCGGACCAGAATAATCTCAGTCCAAAGAAAATGGAGGAACCGGATCGCCAGTGCCCAATCCACAAAAAACCACATCCACTCAAAAAGTGTAAGCTCTTTAGAGACAAAACTATTGAAGAAAGACAAGCCTATCTCAAAGAGCACCACATATGCTACAGATGCTGTGGGTCTGTCCAACACATTGCAAAAAACTGTAAAGCAATGGTTAAGTGTATTGAATGTGACAGCCTCAAACACTTATCTGCAATGCATCCTGGTCCTACTCTTGCCCCTAAGAGTACTACACCAGGAAACAACGACAATGAAGAGCAAATCGAGAGCTCACCTTCAGTCGAGTCGAAGTGCACAGAGGTATGTGGCCAAGGTGATAGCCCACGTTCATGTTCTAAGATCAGTTTGGTCAAAGTGTATCCCGCAGGCCAAAAAGAGAGAGCTATAAAAATGTATGCAGTAATAGATGATCAGTCCAACAGGTCACTGGTTAAGTCAGAGTTTTTCAGCCTTTTCAAAATCAATGCCAAACCCACTCCATACACCTTAAAGACTTGCTCTGGCAGAGAACAAACCTCAGGTAGGAGAGCTGTAAACTTCTTCCTCGAGTCTTTGGATGGAGAAGTCAACATCCAGCTACCCCCTTTAATTGAATGTGACTCTGTGCCGGACAATAGATCTGAAATACCCTCTCCAGAGATTGCCCAGCATCACCCACATCTTCTTCCAGTGACAGATAACATCCCACCTGTCGACCACCACGCCCCAATCCTTTTACTCCTTGGAAGGGACGTCATCAGGGTCCATAAGGTACGTGAGCAAATCAACGGACCCAATGATGCACCATACGCCCAAAGGCTAGACCTGGGTTGGGTTATTGTGGGGGAGGTGTGTCTAGGAAAAGTGCACAGTCAGTCAGAGGTCAATGTCTATAAAACACACACCTTAGATAATGGACGTGCATCCTATTTTGAGCCTTGCCCAAACACAATTCACGTTAAAGAGAATTATGGGGTCACTATGAATGCAACCTGCATCACAGACGATTTGGGACACTCTGTGTTTGTTAGATCTGAGGGTGATAACAAACAAGCCATGTCTATCGACGACAGAGCATTCCTGACAATAATGGACAGTGAAGTTTATCAAAACCAAGAGAACAGCTGGGTTGCACCTTTACCCTTTCGCTCACAGAGAAGGAGGCTCCCTGACAACAGAGAACAAGCCCTAAAACGCCTCTGCTCTCTCCGAAAGACTTTGGAAAAGAGACCAGAAATGAAAGATCACTACATCCAATTCATGCAGAAAATGTTGGATAACGACCAAGCCGAGCCTGCCCCTCCTCTGCCACTAAGTAAAGAACATTGGTATCTGCCCACGTTTGGGGTATACCACCCACAGAAGCCACAACAAATACGAGTCGTGTTTGATTCAAGTGCAGAATGTGATGGAATTTCGCTCAATCAAGTGCTTCTTGGCGGACCTGATTTGAACAACTCCCTATTGGGAGTGCTGTTGCGCTTCCGCAAAGAGCCCATAGCCCTGACAGCCGATGTGCAGCAAATGTTTTACTGCTTCGTTGTGCGCGAAGACCACAGAGATTATCTGCGTTATCTGTGGTATGAGGACAATGACATTACAAAGAGCATAGTTGAGTTTAGAATGAAGGTCCACGTGTTTGGAAACAGCCCGTCACCCGCTGTTGCCATCTACTGCATGAGACAGGCAGCACAGCAGGGAGAACGAGAACACGGATCTGATGCAAGACAGTTTGTTGAGCGTCAGTTTTATGTTGACGATGGTCTCACATCAGTCGCCACGCCAGAGGAAGCAATCAACCTGCTCACAAGAACGCAAAACATGTTGGCAGAGTCTAACTTGCGCCTCCACAAGGTGGCATCAAACTGCAGTCAAGTCATGGAAGCTTTCCCCGTTGAGGATCGTGCAAAGGACCTGAAAGATTTAGACCTAGGAGTAGACCCTCTTCCAGTTCAGAGAAGCTTGGGACTCTGTTGGAACCTACAATCTGACAGCTTCACTTACCAGGTGTCAAATGAGAGCAAACCATTCACACGGAGGGGAGTATTGTCGACAGTTAATAGCCTCTATGACCCTTTGGGATTTGCTGCTCCCATAATAATGCAGGGCAAAGCATTACTCAGGGAACTGTCATCTGATGGAAAAGACTGGGACACACTCTTACCCCCTGAGAAACAGGAGAGGTGGGACTTATGGAAAGACTCTTTGCAAGCCCTTGAGAACCTCCAAATACCAAGGTGCTACAGCCCAGGTACGTTAAGCACAACGAAAGTGAAAGAACTTTGCATTTTCTGTGATGCCTCCACTGTCGCTATAGGTGCAGTAGTCTATCTGCGTACAGTTGACAGTGAAGGACAGTGTCATACTGGGTTTGTGATGGGGAAGTCTAAACTCGCACCCCGCCCCGCACACACTGTACCACGCCTGGAACTATGTGCTGCTGTGCTCGCGGTGGAAATGTTTGAGCTCATCAGAGACGAGTTAGACATTAAAGTAGACAATGTGACTTTTTACACAGACAGTAGGATTGTGTTGGGGTACATACACAACACCTCCAGACGATTCTACATGTATGTTGCCAACAGGGTTACGCGCATTAGAGCATCCACCCATCCGAGTCAATGGCATTATGTACCAAGTGAGTTAAATCCAGCTGACCAGGCCACTCGGTTCATTCCAGCAGCAGACCTGCAGAACAGTACCTGGTTCTCAGGTCCACCCTTTCTGTACTCTGACCCACACACAGAACCACACACTGGTCCTTTCACGCTCATCGAACCTGAAAAAGACAGAGAGATACATCCGGAAATAAAAGTAATGAAAACTACTGTAGCAGAGCCACAGTTGGGTTCTGACCGTTTCAAAAAGTACTCAAACTGGATCACTCTTTGCAGAGTCATAGCCAGACTCATTCATGTAGTTACATCCTTTGCACAAAAGACAAGTGGACAAAGGGGATGGAAAGGTTTCAGTGAGACACCGAGCGTCCAAGAACTCACCCGAGCCCAAGCAGTCATTATTCGAGCCGTCCAACAAGAAGCTTACAAAGGGACGCTTGAAAACATTAAAGAAGGAAGGAAGGTCAGTGGCATATTTGATGCACTCAAAAAGCTCAATCCTGTAGTGGACAAAGACAGTCTCTTACGAGTCGGTGGACGTCTTTCCGCTGCCGATCTCACAGAGAATGAAAAGCACCCTCTGATTATCCCATCTACCAGCCACATCGCCATGCTAATTGTAACTCACTATCATGAACGAGTGGCTCATCAAGGAAGACACATAACTGAAGGAGCTATCCGTGGTGCTGGGTACTGGATAATTGGAGGGAAGCGGCTTGTGTCATCTGTCATTCATCGGTGTGTCACATGTCGCAAGTTGCGAGGCAAAATGCAGATCCAGAAAATGGCAGACTTGCCTGCAGACCGAGTCACCCCTGAACCACCCTTTACCACTGTAGGCCTAGATGTATTTGGGCCATGGACTATTGTGACGCGTCGTACAAGAGGTGGTTGTTCCCAGAACAAACGTTGGGCTGTGTTATTCACATGCATGTCAACTAGGGCTGTGCATATCGAACTGATAGAGACTATGTCTGCTGATAGTTTTATCAATGCATTAAGAAGGCTCTTCTCTATTCGGGGCCCGGCCAAGTTTCTGCGCTCGGACAGAGGCACGAATTTTGTGGGCGCTTGTAAGGAATTAGACCTAAACTCAGGAAACAAAGCAGTAGGAAAGTACCTGCAAGAGAGAGGGTGCGTTTGGACTTTCAATCCCCCTCATGCGTCTCATATGGGAGGCTCGTGGGAGCGCCTTATAGGCGTTGCCAGGCGCATTCTGGATGCAATGTTGTTACGAACTGAACAAACACGTCTTACTCATGAAGTGTTGTGCACCTTCATGGCCGAGGTGATGGCAATTATTAATGCAAGGCCTCTTGTTCCCATATCCACCGACCCTGACAGTCCTGCAGTACTCACTCCAGCAGTGCTACTAACGCAGAAGATGAGTGCTGTGTCCGCCCCACTTGGGAACTTCTCATCAGGGCAGCTGTTTGGGAAACAATGGAAACATGTTCAACTCCTCGCTGATACCTTTTGGAAAAGGTGGAAGGGAGAGTATTTATCCACCTTACAAGGTCGTGCAAAATGGACAGAGACTAGACCTAATGTCAAAATAGGAGATGTGGTCCTGCTAAAGGACCTCCAAGCCAGCAGGAACGAATGGCCCATGGGACTAATAGTAAAAACATTCCCCAGCAGCGACAAGAAGGTCCGAAAAGTGGAAGTGCGGACTGTAAAAGATGGGACTGTTAAAATGTTTCTCAGACCAGTTTCAGAGATTGTTGTTTTGCTTGCAGAGACTGAATGAATATTCTTCAATGCTAGATGATGTTTGAATATGTTGTATTGATGTTTATTGTGATATAATGTGTGTATATCAAGCGGGGAGTGTTATGCCCTTGAGTCAAAAGTCAGCGGTTGGTGTGTGTGCTGATTGAGCCACATAAGCAGAGTGATAAATAAGCTCAGAGTGAGACATCATTGCCACAAGAGATCTTTGTATCCTATGTGCGGAAATGGAGCGAGGGAGCGCTCTGTTCACTAACCTATCTTTGATGTACCCTTTCGCTTATGATGTCGTGAAAAAGTGCTCCGGCAGTTATTAAATAGGGACTAGTTCATGTTCACGCTAAGAGTGCTCTACACGTTCGCACCTCGGAAAACGTTCGTCTTTGTGAGTATTGACATGTGTAGAGACAGTCGTTATGTGTGTTTACATGGAGCGAACTGTATGCTGATGTAATGTACATGTTAAGCTAGGCTAATCGGCAAGTTGTTATTAAGATGTGTGTTAACCAGCGATTCATTTTCATTTTTTCTCATGTTCTAGTTACATAAAAACAAGAAAGTCAAGCCTTGTGTGGAAGACCTCTTCTATTTGTTCGCTAGCTGTCTAACCTCACAGGGTCACGTGTCGTGAGGGCAGCATAGTGGTATATCTTAGAATTCCATTGTTTTGTTTTTGGGGTTAAACATCTGAATCAAAACAAAAGTGTTTCTTTTAACATCTAGGTTGGAAAGAAACTGCCTCACAAATGCATCCTGCCAGATACTCTCATCAGTCCTCAGCACCCAGTCCTCCAGTCTGAGAACTCTGTCCCTGAATTACAATCTGCTGCAGGATTCAGGGGTGAAGCTGCTTTCTGTTGGCTTGTCCAGTCCACAGTGTAAACTCCAGAATCTCAGGTATGATGTATTTTACATAGAGGGAGTTTCAGTGCTCATCAAGACTCTTGAATATGCTCTCTCTCTCTCAGACATTACATACAAAGAACATTACAGACAATGGTAATATTTAAATATTGAAGTGAGTGTGTATGTTATATAATGCCTGTAATTCTATTAAATCCAACAGTGAGTATTTGTGAGAGAGCAAATAGTAAGTGCAAAGAAAAGGAACAAACAAAAAAATAAATAAAGGTAACATAAAATAACATGAAAAAAATTTAATTAAATTTATTTTTATAGTGTCAAATTACAACAATTGCGTCAAGGCACTTTATATTGTAGAGACAAGATACTACAATAATAAATTGAAAAACTCAACAATTTGGGTTAGTTTTAGCCTCCTAACCCTCTCAGCCTCTGAGTCACTATAAGAAGAAACGAAATTACAATCATCTGCAGTGGTTCTGTAGATCCCCGAGAGCTTGACAGAAAAGGCTGGTGTTAGTGCTCCACATAATATGAACCTAGAAAGCAGATGTGAGAATAGTATATGGTTCAGACTGTGACTACATTGTGATGAGATGGGAACACACCTTTTGCTTAACAAAAAAGCAAAAACTTTCATCAAAATTACATAATCTGAGTAAAAAATACTGAAGTAACTATGATTTATCACGGGCAGTGCCAACTGCAATGTCATCAGAGAGAAGCAGTAATAATGTCACTTTCAATTTATTGTTATTTTTATCAAAATATATTTTAAAAACATTATTTATAATATTATTTTGTACATCAATCTAATACAGCAAGAGAAGCGTGAGGGGCACTGGTGTTGTAAACATTATTTGATATTATTAATATTATTTGTGGTATGCCATTTTAAAAAGTGTAACATTACTTTAAAAACACATAGCTCTGTTAAAGTGACTCATTAAATGACTCGTTTTCTATTATAATTGAATACCATCTAATGTGCGTGGGGTTGTTATAGCAAGGCAGCTGAGCGTCCTGTGATGTAATTAGTATTTCACACGAACACCACAAGAAAGGTGGACATCGAGGCTGCAGGTGGATCCTCTCTCATGCCCTGGATTGTTGATTACCTGACAGGAAGACCACAGTATGTGCATCTTCAACATTTTGTGTATGACTAGAGGACCAGCAACACAGGGGCACCACAAGGGGCCGTCCTCGCCCCCTTCCTCTTCATTCTACACCACAGATTTCAGCCACTGCACAGAGACCTCCGTCTTCAGAGGTTTTCTGCCGACTCTGCGGTGGTTGGATGCATCAGTGACGGTGATGAGACAGAGTACCAGGCTGTGGTCGACTGTGTGTGAGCAGAATCATCTGCAGCTCAACGTGGCAAAGACCAAAGAATCAACTGTTGGCTGAAAACTGAGGTCATTGTGACCATTATGACCTCAGCCTCTTAGAAAACAACAGAAAATCATTTGCAAGAAATTTATGAGTGATCTTTGATAGCAATTTAATCTTTGATAAACAGATGAACAATGTAATCAAAACTAGCTTCTTTCATCTTCGCCTCCTTGCAAAAGTTAAGCCTTTTCTCTACTTCAGAGATTTTGAGAAAGCGATCCATGCCTTCATCTCACCTCGACTTCTGTAGCCTCTATTCTGGTGTTACCTCGTCATCTACTGGCTGACTGCAGCTGGTCCAAAACACTGCAGCAGGGCTCCTAACTGGCACACGCAAGCGAGATCACATATCTCCCATACTTGCATCATTACACTGGCTGCCAGTCAGTTTTCAAATTGATTTTAAGATTTTAACACTTGTTTTTAAGACGCTGCATGGACTAGCTCCTGCATATCTTTCTGATCTTCTAACCTGGTATACTCCTGCAAGATCTTTGAGGTCTGCGGACCAAATGCTACTAGTTGTCCCAAGGTCCAGATTAAAACTCTGAGGAGACCGGGCATTTGTGGCGGCTGCTCCTAAATTGTGGAACACTTTGCCTCTGCACATCAGGACCTCCTGGAGACTTTCAAAACCCATCTAAATTTTTATTGTCTTGCTTTTAAATCAGTATGAGTCTGTAACTATTGTTTTTATTATCATTCTATGATTCTCTTCCCCTCTAACTTTATCCTATTTTATGTCTTTTGCTTTAACTATTTTTATTGTACCGCAATCTACAGGAAGTGCCAGAGTCGTCTCTGTTGTCTTTCAACATCTGAGTCGGTTTGTTTTAGCAATGTAAACATAGTTGTTATTCAGACCTAATTTTCCACCTAAAATCATCCCTGTACTCCAACAATACAGCCACAATCTTTAATGAGCACAGTCCAATCAGTACTTGCCAAAAGAAAAGAGGCTATGAAGAAATACAGCATTATGTATTGGAGGTGCTGTAAGTGATCGGTCCTAGAAAACTAAGATTGCACTGCTTAATTGATCATTTCTTCATTTTTACACTTTCAGGTTGTCTTTCTGTTTTCTGTCATCGGGAAGTTGTGGTTTTCTGGCTTCAGTTTTCAGCAATCAGCCTTCCAGCCTGAGAGAACTGGATATGAGCCGCAATAGACTGTTGGATTCAGGAGTCAAGCAGCTCTGTGTTGGTCTACAGAGTCGATTCTGTAGACTGGAAACTCTCAGGTCAGAGTTCTAACTGTAATATTGCACGCTGATTTTTTTCTATCATCCCCACTTTCTTTTTGTGTGGCTTAATCAGTAATTAACATCCCCCCCCCCCAGCCTGGGGTTCTGTGGGCTGACAGAGAAAAGCTGTGAATTTCTGGGTTCACTTCTCAGCTCCAAGGCCTGTCATCTGAAAGTGGTTAATTTAAGTGCCAATAAATTGCTGGATTCAGGAGTGATGAGGCTTTCAGCTGAACTACAAAGTCCTGATTGTCAAATAAAATCTCTCAGGCAAGGAATCCTTAAATCAGACAAATTAGCCGTGTTCCATGCACTGGCATACTTATACACATTGAGTTGCTTGGGTCTTCACAACCTGATTAGCAGACAGCAAGCTGTCATTTCTTGATGACATTTACAAAAATGGATTTCACAGCAGTGGGGAATACGTTTCATTACAGTAGATGTCTTTCTGAAAACGCTATAAGTATTTTTTTTTTTAAACATTTATTTATTGGTTTTAACCGGTTTTACATGGTGCACTGTGAGCATTAAAAAAAATAAAGTAAAAAATAAATACATAAATAAAAACAAAACCACAACAACAACAGAAACAACATAGTAATAGAAACAAAAACAAAGCAAACCATAACAGAAGGGAAGGGCAGATATACAAATCGAGTCAGAGTTTCAGGCTGTTAAGTCCACAGTGTGCACGCTGCAGTTCTCCAGAAAGTTGTAGAATTTTGACCATAAAGCCCAAAACTTGTCCAGTTTATTTCTTAATGCATAAGTTATTTTCTCCATAGATAGTATAGATGTCAGTCCATTAAGCCACTGAGTTAGTCCACATATTTTTTGATTTTTCCAACACATAGCAACACAGCGCTTGGCTTCCAAAAGTCCAGTCGTTAACAGAGCTCTGTTGTTTGCAGCAGGTACAAAATTATTTGGGTATATATTTAAAATACATATTTTAGGATGAAGTGGAATCACATCACCAATAATTTGACTCAACAGATTTATTACCTTTTCCCAAAAGATTTTCACATGTGGACACTCCCATATACAGTGAAATAAAGTGCCCCTGTCCACTCCACACTTAATACAGGTGTCTGGGATGTTTGAGTTAAAATGATGCATTTTTGATGGAGTAAGATATTGTCTTGTTAAACATTTATATAGAAGTAGTCGAGATTGCACATTGTTAAGTTGAAATATTAATTGTCTGACTCTGGGCCAAGGAGCATGATTTATAGCACTCATCATCAGATATTTCCATTTGCAAATCCTTCCTCCAAGCCTCTAAAATAGACTGTGTTGATTCTTTGGAATTTTCTGTAAATAATTTATACAATGCAGAAACTCGGCCTCTCCCATTTAGATGCTTTATAACTGTGTTCTCTAGAGAGGAGGAGGTGGGATTTCTAAGCTGTCACCTTGTGTGGTTGAGATAAAATTTCTTAATTGAAGAAATTTAAAAAAATATTTGACAGGAATAGAAAAAGTACTTCTAAGTTGTTCAAAAGACATAAGAGTATTATTCCTAAACATATCAGACACTTTTCTTATACCTTGATCGAACCAAAATCTAAAACCTGCATCCGCCCTACCAGGAAGAAACCGAGACAGTTGGATCATTTCTCCGAAGTAGTTATGTGTTTCAAACCAGATCATTATAGTGTTTTTTAGAAAGGGGTTCTTAGTTTGCTTATTTAGTGTCTTCCTGTCGGCCGAGTAAAGATATAAGTTAGCGGAAATTTTGATTTCTGTAGACTCCATAGAAACCCACACTGGAATTTGCTCATTAACAAAATAAAACATTGCTGCTCTGATTTGAGCAGCCCAGAAGTACCACTTTAAATTTGGAAGTTGTAAACCCCCTCTTTCATAAGGAAGGTATAATAATGAGATTCTGAGTCTTGGTCTTCTGTTGTTCCAAATAAAGTTTCGGAATAGTTTTTGCAAATCTAAGAAGAAAGAGTTTGGTGGTATTGATTGAAAAAGGTAAAGATATTTTGGCAAAATTGACATTTTTAGTATATTAATACGACCAATTAAAGATATAGGTAGTTTCATCCATCTGTGTAGAAGTGCAGTAACTGACGTCGTTAAGGAATTATAATTGGATGCCAGAATATTTTCAATTGAGGGGGTTAATTTCACACCCAGATAAGTAAACCCATGTTCAGATAGCAGAAAGGGAGTATTGATTGGAGGATTTTGTCGTTTCATTTTTATTCAAAAATAATATTTCGGATTTATCAAAATTTATTTTGTAACCCGAAAATGTACTAAATGTATTAATGAGACTTAATATGTGTCACGGCTGCCGAGGCGAGCCGTGTGGAGTTAGAAGAAGGACCCAAGATGCAGGCAGTGGATGAGATGCCGGTGAGTTTATTTACACAGTGGTGAGAAGGCAAAACAGGCAAGAGGGAAGACAAAACTAAAGACCTGAACTGGGAAAGCTAAATGACAAACCTGAGATGAAACAAAAAAGGGAAGAGAGGCAGAGAGACGAGCAGGACACCGAGGAACACAGACTGACGCGGAGTTACACAGACGAACCGGCAACAGGCAGGAGAACACACAGGGCTTAAATATACACACCAGTAATCAGGGGATGAGAGACAGGAGGGCAACACAGCTGGGAGGAATCTGGGCTGACGGGACAGGGGAAACGTAAACTGATCACACTCACATACGACACGGACCTTCACAATAAAACAGGAAACTCAGATACATGGAACCAGACAAGACATTGAACTAAACAGACAGATTCACAAACAGATGGGGAGACACCATAGACAGACAGATACAGACGCAGACTCAGAGGCAGATCGAAAATAACACAGAACTTAAACAATCATCATCTAGAAAATGATAACAAACTAAAAGCGCTGGGTCACCGACCCAGGACCATGACAGTACCCCCCCCCCCTCAAGGGCTGGCACCAGACAGCCCAGCAGAAACGAAAAAACGGACCAAAACAAAACAGAAAACAACCCGACCAGGGCGGGCGGAGGGGGCCCAGGACGGAGGGACAGAGTCCAAAAAGGCCCAGATGGTCAAGTTCAGGAGGCCGACCATGCGAATGGCAACGGGGCAGGTCCGGATGCCGGCCACGCAGTAGGCAGTGGCGTGGAAACAGTTCTGGGGGCCGACCGTGCGGACGGCAACGGCGGCGTGGAAACAGTTCTGGGGGCCGACCGTGCGGACGGCAACGGCGGCGTGGAAACAGTTCTGGGGGCCGACCGTGCGGACGGCAACGGCGGCGTGGAAACAGTTCTGGGGGCCGACCGTGCGGACGGCAACGGCGGCGTGGAAACAGTTCTGGGGGCCGACCGTGCGGACGGCAACGGCGGCGTGGAAACAAGTCCGGAGGCCGGCCACGCGGAAGGCAGTGGCGGCGTTCAGGAGGGCGTTCAGGAGGGCGTCCACGGTGGCGGAGATGCCCAACAAGCGGCCTGGCAGATGACCGAAGATGTGGAAGTGGTAGTAGGGGACCTGAAGGCTGCGTGGCCCCTGCAGCCCCAGGCGAGGCGCAAGCTGAGGCTGGACCAGACAAGGCGGAAGCTGAGGCTGGACCAGACAAGGCTGATGAGGATGACGAGGAAGCTGAGGCCGGACCAGACGAGGCTGATGAGGATGATGAGGAAGCTGAGGCCGGACCAGGCGAGGCTGATGAGGATGCGGAGGCCGGACCAGGCGAGGCTGAAGCAGAAGCGGAGGCCGGACCAGGCGAGGCTGAAGCAGAAGCGGAGGCCGGACCAGGCGAGGCTGAAGCAGAAGCAGAGGCCGGACCAGGCGAGGCAGCAGCTGATGAGGATGCTGAAGCTGGACCAGGCAAAGCAGCTGATGAGGATGCTGAAGCTGGACCAGGCAAAGCAGCTGATGAGGATGCTGAAGCTGGACCAGGCAAAGCAGCTGATACTGAAGCTGAAGAGGAGGCCACTGCAGGTGATGCGGAGGCCGGACCAGGCGAGGCTGAAGCAGAAGCGGAGGCCGGACCAGGCGAGGCTGAAGCAGAAGCGGAGGCCGGACCAGGCGAGGCAGCAGCTGATGAGGATGCTGAAGCTGGACCAGGCAAAGCAGCTGATGAGGATGCTGAAGCTGGACCAGGCAAAGCAGCTGATGAGGATGCTGAAGCTGGACCAGGCAAAGCAGCTGATACTGAAGCTGAAGAGGAGGCCACTGCAGGTGATGCGGGAGCTGGACCAGGCGAGGATGAAGACACGGAGGCTGGACCAGGCGAGGATGAAGACACGGAGGCTGGACCAGGTGAAGTGGATGAAGCCGAAGCATGCGCTGGACCAGGCGACGCTGAGGAGGCTGAATCCGGACCAGGCGACGGCGTGGAGGATGCAGACGGAGGCGCTGAAGCAGGTGGCGGCATGGATGAAACTGCTGCTGCAAGCGTGGATGAGGCTGCTGGTGGAGCAGCTGGTGGCTGGATGGGCTCCTCGGGCCCCCCAGCTGACGAGGAAGGAGGCTGGACGGGCTCCTCGGGCCCCCCAGCTGACGAGGAAGGAGGCTGGATGGGCTCCTCGGGCCCCCCAGCTGATGATGCAAAAGGCTGGACGGGCTCCTCGGGCCCTCCAGTGAGAACAGTCTCAGGACCAGTGGGCACAGGGGCCCCTGGAACACACAGGACAGAACCAGCAGGCACACGGGCCTCTGGCAGGCACAGAACAGGACCAGCAGGCGCACGGGCCTCTGGCAGGCACAGAACAGGACCAGCAGGCGCACGGGCCTCTGGCAGGCACAGAACAGGACCAGCAGGCGCATGGGCCTCTGGCAGGCACAGGACAGGACCAGCAGGCGCACGGGCCTCTGGCAGGGACAGGACAGGACCAGCAGGCACGGTGGCCTCTGGCAAACACATAGCAGGCTGCAGCTGCATAGAGCATCGACGCTGCTCAGGCAGCGACAGCCGGGTGCGGCCCTCAGCTGGCTTCTTAACCTCCAGGGGTCCGGAGTCTGCTGGGGGCTGAAACCCAGCCTCTGGGGAGGCCCTGGAGTGCACCTCAGTTTCAGAACTGGCCAGCCTTTGAGGAGTGTTGACATTATTACTAGGTGTGTCCCTCTGCTTGGAATGGACGGGCGAGGAATGGTGTTTTTCGGGTTGAATTGACTTGTATTGTTTTACAGGTGGAGCAATTGGTACAGGATGCCGGGCTAGCGGCTGCTGAACAGGAGGCTGGACTAAGGGTGACTGACATAATGGTTGTGATGACAACGGTGGTGGAGGTGGCGACTGAGCTTCTGGCCGGGCGGCTAACTGAGCTTCTGGCCGGGCGGCTAACTGAGCTTCTGGCCGGGCGGCTAACTGAGCTTCTGGCCGGGCGGCTAACTGAGCTTCTGGCCGGGCGGCTAACTGAGCTTCTGGCCGGGCGGCTAACTGAGCTTCTGGTAGATAGTCTTTCTTATTTCCAGATTTTGGTTTGAAAGTCCGGGTTGGCATAACAGAGGACTCGGAAGAGGCAGAATGAAAGCAGTCCTCTAGATCCTCAGAGCGAGTGTTAACGGACCTTGGAGTATCAGACAAAGAATTAACAGTTTCCGAATTACTCTTTTCAAATTTGAATAACCCTGAGTTGACTGGTATTGAATTACTAGATTCAGGAAAAACTGACAGAGTGTTCATGAATGCACGCTCAGATGGAGCAGAAAAAACACTGCGCTCCTGACTCACGGAATCCGCCGGTAACTGACGGCCGTGCGGACGTCGCTTCCGCCTGGGAGAAGGGGCGAGAGCGGCCGGGGAAGCGGACGGTGATGCGAGGCAGCTCTGAAGTGGCTGCTCCTGCTGTGAGGTGGATGGGCTGGGTGGAATGAGGATGATTCCCAGTGCTTTGTAAAAAGCCTGGGCTGGTGTGAGCTGGCCACTGGGGGGCTGCATGTACATGAAACCGTCACTCTCACTGACCCCGAGAGCTGGTTTGGCAAGCGAAGGATGACGGCGGCGTGACCGCCGTTTTGCCCGGAAGGAGGGGGAAGCCGACTGATCGGGCGGCATTGCGTCCAGCAGAGAGTCCTCTGGTGGACTGGGGAGAGAATCTTCCGGTAAGCCAGGCAGGTCAGCTGTCACAGTTGGAGGGTGAAGATGAAGCGTGTTGAGGATGAAGTCCTGTAGGAGTGGGTGAAGTGAATCCAGCAACCAGGGGTGATTGGAAACTAGCCGCTGTATTCGGGCCTCCAGAGCATGACGAAATTCCTCCCCCTCATGCTCTAGCCACAGATTAGTCCATCTGGAAACTGAATCGGTTAATTCCTCCCGAAGCTCCTTGGAAGGTGCGAATGCCGCTGGGTCCATATTTGGCCGGTTCGTACTGTCACGGCTGCCGAGGCGAGCCGTGTGGAGTTAGAAGAAGGACCCAAGATGCAGGCAGTGGATGAGATGCCGGTGAGTTTATTTACACAGTGGTGAGAAGGCAAAACAGGCAAGAGGGAAGACAAAACTAAAGACCTGAACTGGGAAAGCTAAATGACAAACCTGAGATGAAACAAAAAAGGGAAGAGAGGCAGAGAGACGAGCAGGACACCGAGGAACACAGACTGACGCGGAGTTACACAGACGAACCGGCAACAGGCAGGAGAACACACAGGGCTTAAATACACACACCAGTAATCAGGGGATGAGAGACAGGAGGGCAACACAGCTGGGAGGAATCTGGGCTGACGGGACAGGGGAAACGTAAACTGATCACACTCACATACGACACGGACCTTCACAATAAAACAGGAAACTCAGATACATGGAACCAGACAAGACATTGAACTAAACAGACAGATTCACAAACAGATGGGGAGACACCATAGACAGACAGATACAGACGCAGACTCAGAGGCAGATCGAAAATAACACAGAACTTAAACAATCATCATCTAGAAAATGATAACAAACTAAAAGCGCTGGGTCACCGACCCAGGACCATGACAATATGGATGGTATTGATTTGTTTGAATTAGTGCAGAACAGGATCACATCATCTGCTATAAGTATTGTTATTGCCAATGTCATGTGCAAACAGTGCAGAGTAGCTACATAAATTCTACTCACACCGAAGTTGATTATTTGTTAATAGTTTTACATCCTTGCTACATATATTTATTACTTCTAGATTGAACTAATTCATTATTATCAGGATTTCCTAAAAACTCCCTGAAAAAGCCTTCAGCTGATCCAAAATGCTGCTTTCAGACTCCTGGCTTACACGGTTCCTACGGTATTTAAAAGTAGGCTTTGAGGTGCTGCAGTATTCCTGAACAATAAGAATCAGCTCTCAGACAATATTGGTGGTGGTCAGAGGGCCCGGTGGCGCCAGTGTCCGGCAGCCTCGCCTCTGTCAGTGCGCCCCAGGGTGGCTGTGGCTACAATGTAGCTGCCATCACCAGTGTGTGAATGTGTGTGTGAATGGGTGGATGACTGAATGTAGTGTAAAGCGCTTTGGGGTCCTTAGGGACTAGAAAAGCGCTATACAAATGCAGACAATATTGCCACATAAGCAATGATGTAGGAGAAGACGTCAAAACTGCATATACAACTACTGTCTATAAACAGCATGTCTCTGAGCTTGCTTGCTCATAAGGGTCCATCTGACATACAATTTATTCTCTGCCTACTGTTTTTTGCTTTTGTAGTCTGTCAGCCTGCTGGATAGGTGAGAAAGGATGCATTTCTCTGGCTTCAGCCCTCACATCCAACCCCTTCAGCCTGAAGGAGCTGGACCTGAGCTACAATTGTCCTGGTGACTTGGGAGCAAAACTGCTTTCTGCTAAACTGAAGGATCCCCAATGCAGCCTTGAGACTCTCAGGTATAAAGAGCCTTTTTGTCATGCACAGATGTCTAAGCATCATGTTTGTGAACTAACCCATTATAATATAATGGGTGTATCAGTATAATCTCATTATTATACACCCATTATATTATATATCACCCATTAACCAGATCAAAGTTGATACTGATCATCTTCAGTGCAGAATTCAAGGTTGTGACATTCATGTGATTCTTACATGACTGAAAACAAGAACACTGTATTTTTTCAAATACAAAATATTTGTCGATGTGTCTCATTATGCTTTATTCATAAAAATGTGGCCCCTTTATGCATTTTCTCAGATTATGTTTACTTCATCCATCCATGATCGGCTTCATGAGTAGTTGTGGGAATAGCAGTCTTAGTGTCATGAATCGGCTGTGGCACGCAGGATGTAGGACCCAAAACACAGGACACTCAGACGGAGGAGTAAACTCAAAGAGGCTGCTTTTATTGCAGTAGCAGAAAAAACTCCATAAACAATAAACTTGCAAAAACTAAACTAAACTAGAAACTAATACTAAACACTAAGAAACCTAGGGACGAGGCGCACAAAGGGAAACCACACAGCATGAGGGGACGACGCGACACTGACACAGGGCTAAAATACACTGAGGGATAACGAGGGGATGGGACACAGGAGGAGAGCACAGCTGGGAGTAATCAAACACAACAAGATCAGAGGAAGCCAAACTAGAGACTAACAAAGTAAAACAGGAAACACAACACATAGACGCGGATTTGACAAGGGGAGACTGGGTCTGTCTCTCAGTGGGACAAAACCACCAGGAGGCATCCTAACTGGAGTAGCAGCTGTTCCTCTTTTAAATGATGGATGAAAATAGCAGAAAGACAACTAAGACAGTCCCACAACATCCAGAATGTTACGGAACCTGAGACAAATCTCATTCACCCCACGGAGCAGACCACTGAGACTTATATGGGCGACCGTGACTCAGGCGGTTGGGAAGCGTATCTGTAACCGGAAGGTCGCCGGTTCGATCCCTGGGCTCTCTGTCCTGGTTGTTGTGTCCTTGGGCAAGACACTTTACCCTACTTGCCTACTGGTGTTGGCCAGAGGGGCCGATGGTGCGATATGGCAGCCTCGCTTCTGTCAGTCTGCCCCAGGGCAGCTGTGGCTACAACTGTAGCTGCCTCCACCAGTGTGTGACTGAATAGTGGCATTGTAAAGCGCTTTGGGTGCCTTGAAAAGCGCTATATAAATCCAATCCATTATTATATGCCTCATTCTTACTTAATCCTTATAATTACATGTTGTATCAGGAAAAATGTAAAAAAACACTTTTCACTAACAAATCGAACTATGGAAAGCATAAGCTGCATGAGACATGCGTAAAATACATATAAAACTGACTATTAGATTGCTTTTTTTTTAAATTAATTTTCATTTTGGAAATAATAAATGTAATTATTATACAGCACGGTGGTTAGCACTGTTGCCGCACAGCAACAAGGTCCTGAGTTCAATTCCACCATCATCCTCGGGTCTTTCTGTGTGGAGTTTGCATGTTCCCGTGTTTGTGTGGGTTCCTTACGGGTACTCTGGCTTCCTCCCACAGCCCAAAGACATGCAGCTTGTAGGGATAGGTTCATCGATTAGTCTAAATTTCCCATAGGTGAGAATACGGGAGTGAATGTGAGCGCGAATGATTTTTTACTCTTCGTTTCAGGCTGGACTACTCAGGAGCAGAGGGTGCGAAGAAGGGTAAGTAATTCATGAAGTCTTTTTTTTTTAACTGGGAAGCTCAATACTATGTTTAATTCCTGAAAATGTGTCAATAACAGTGTGCGCTAGTTTGCATTAATGTAACCTACATGAACGTGTTATTAATGGCACCTGTGGTTAGTTAACTGAATCGTCAGCATCCTGCTGCACACAAAGGTTTTGATATTCATGTTCAAACACTGCTGTAGATTTCAATGTGCAAATAAAAGAGGCCTGAAAGTGTGTAGACTGAAGATTTTTCAAAGCAAAAAACAAAATAACTTCAAGTGTTTTATTCATAAAGCGAAACTTTCAAAGCGCTCTTTAATATT
Organism: Diplotaxodon limnothrissa; assembly: GCF_057381915.1. Lineage (NCBI taxonomy): Eukaryota > Metazoa > Chordata > Actinopteri > Cichliformes > Cichlidae > Diplotaxodon > Diplotaxodon limnothrissa. The sequence continues at coordinate 40,471,302 of NC_140609.1, read as the reverse complement.
CAAACATGTGTATAACCCCAAAAGTTGATTCTGTTGATCTGGACGCAGCGTTTTCAGTGTTAGAAACGTTACATCATCATCAGCTGACTGCAGGTTTCAACCTTATGAACAACATTTGCATAATGACTGAAACTAGCACTGAATGAACTGTGAGGTCAGCTCTTTGACATTTCTCCAGATGAACATGATTTACTTACCCTGACGACTGAGCATGCATCAGGACAAATGTGTAAAACCTGTAAGAAACACTGCAGTGATGAAACATCTCAGTGTTGTATATTTTTCTTCCAACAGTTGCCTGCAGTCTCACACTGGACCCCGATACAGCTCACAGGAACCTTGCTCTCTCTGCAGACAGAAAGGCAGTACTTGGGTCAAAACGACCAATTTTACATTCACGGTGGGAATTATTTCCTAGCAGTCCAGAGGTTTATTATAAGTGGGAGCAGGTGCTATGTACACAGGGTCTCACTGGTTTACGTTACTGGGAGGTAGAGTGGAAGGGAACTGTTTCCATAGGTGTAACTTACAAAGCTGGACCTGACAAAGGTCCAGATGAATCGTGGCATGGAGGAAATGACAGATCCTGGATGCTGCTCTGCAAAGATAATCATTACTCAGCGTGGCACGATTACAAAGTGACAGAAATACGACTTTCTCAGCACCCCGCTGGTTTTCAAAAAGTCGGAGTTTTTTTGAACTGGCCAGCTGGCATTCTGTCCTTCTTTGATATCTCCTCTGACACTCGGCTCCACCTCCACACCTTTTTCTGCAGGTTCACTGAGCCCCTCTACCCTGCACTGTGGTTCTGGTTTACACTTGAAATGTACAAGTGCTCAGCAGCTTTGTGTGACCCGCAGGGATAGCAGTCACCAAATGTAAACAACTACTTAAGTGCCACACAGAACAACCTTTGCACACACTGTGATCACCTGATCACATATTTTGAGACACGTCAGACTCTGATGCAGAAATATTTTATTATGTTTTTCTCTGAAAAAAGTGTTTGATCACCAAGTCTCTGACCCTAATGGTTAAGACTGGAATTTAGAGTAATTGGAAGCAGCCATAGTCAGTCTCTGCATGAATAATGATTCCATCATAAATACCTGCTCATTATTAAGTTAGCCCAGGGATTAAAGAGCTGTTCTGCTCATGTTCACTTCTAAAGTGTTTTTCTTGGACTCCAGCGTAGCTTTGTTCAGTTTATTTATCTTACATGAGGACTTATGTACTTGCCTTGTTTATGAATACTTCAGGACCTCATAGAGCACATTGTTATATTAATTAACATTACATAGTTATATTTGCAATGATACAATAATGTGTTCTGTTAGATATATTTCATGTATCTGCTGATCATTTGTAATCTTTTGTTCTGGTCATGATTAAATAAATGCTTTTTAACAGAAGAACTGTGTGTACCATATGCTCTGCAATTCCCACAACGCTGTGCAGGACTCAGTGACTGAAGCACATCTTTAGTCTTCATACTACATCCTGGGGCATACGTCACAAATCTGTGGTTCTGAATCTTTATCTGGATCATGTGACTCTTTCATCCAACTACAGTGGCTCTCTGTGGCTTTGACAAAAAACAAATTACTACTGTTGCTTGTTAAAAAGTCCTCCTGCCACCCTGCAGTACCTCAGATCCTAATATGCCTACACTGCACGTAAGGAGGCGGTGCTTCCTCTGCTCCGCAGAGCAGAGGTTGTTGAAGTCATCAGAGCAGGTCCTCACCTACACAGCAGAGATTCAGAGAGTAAAAAGGGACGTCCATGTTGTCAAACTTGAGCTTGGGGCTGTGTCCACAGATTGTCCACCCTGAATCAGAGATATAGGCTGTGTCTCAATTCAGGGGCTGCATCCTTTGAAGGCCGATTACGTCACAGCAACGAGACGAAGGCTGCTTCAAATGCATCCTTCATTTCCCCGAATTTGAAGGATGGCTCGGGTGTGTCCTTCACTTTTGGAAGCGTTTCATGTAAATATTTTCTTCCGAGCCTGCAGAGCAGACAAAAGTGGAACTTCAAGACTCCTGACATTCTTGGGGGCAAAGCAGTTATGATTGTAGATCCACGGCTTCCCTGTGCACTGTGGCTGGTGGGATGAATCACAGAAACTTTCCCAGGATCAGATGGACTGGTCAGAACTTGGTGGAAGTAAGTGGGGGTGGATACACCCGCCTTCTTACCCTGCTTATTTATCTTCCTGCGTTACCAGACTAATGGAGGAAATTCACCCATGTAGACACTTTGTTACTGCAGTGTGAGAGTAGCCACGTTAATAGTGAAGCATGTAGTAGCCTGGCTTCACAGGCTATATTTCCATTTATACGTTCATTGTTGTTGTTATTGTGTAGAGCTAATGTTTACCAGACGGTGTTATCTGTTGTAATTACTGTATTAATATACAAACCTGTGTTTGCTGACAGCTCCGTGTCATCATAGCGACATTATGTGAATATCTGTGTCCACTAGAGGGCGGCGTTGATCCACGAATGACAGATTTAATCCAGTTCAGCTGTGATTCTGTGTCTGTCATCTTGATATTATATTATTATAAACTTATTATATCATCTGCGCTTAATATTATATTGTGTTATTGACGTTAATACTTAGTGTGAAAGACGCTGAATCATGGGAGGAGATGTTTTTATTATTTCTTCTCACACCGGTTCACCAATGTCACGTTCATTACGAGGAAGAAAAAATGCTAAAACTAAATTGCCCTTAACCTTTTTATTGAAAAGGAAAAAGAAACTCAGATTCTAGGGCATTTCAGTCGGAGCATGTTCAGTTTCTAATTTTGCAAGTTTACATTAGAGACATGACCCTGTGGTTCTTGGGCCCAGAAACAAAAGTCATTGGTTGTTTTCAGGTTTGGAGCATTAAAAAAAAGGAAAAGTCAGTCTTTTTTTTATTTTCTCTTATCGTTTGATTTACTGTAAAAGTCTTTTTACTTGTTTCAACAAATAAGCTTTGGATCCCTTTCAGACTATACAGAATGCTGTGGTAAGACTTGTCTATGTGTGTGCTGTGGCCGGCAGGATGAAGGATCCAAACGCAGCACTCGTGCACGAAGGAATAAACTCAAAACAGCAGCTTCATTGCTGGAGAAAACTCGAACCTGTAATACAAGAAAACAAAACTAGAAACTCAAAACATGAAGCTCAAAACAGAGAACCAGAACATCATCAGGAGCACAGAAGAAAAACAGCACTGTAAGGGGAAATCACAGCACTTAAATACACGAGGGACTAACAAGGAAATGGGAGACAGGAGGCAAACACAGCTGGGACTAATCTGACATAATGAGATGAAGGGGAAAACTCAAAACTCAATGCACTGAACACAGGACAAGAAACAGAAGACAGACAAGGAGACGTGACTGACTGGGGAGGAACACAGGGAAGACGCAGTGACAGAGAACTGAGACAAGCATACAACACATGGAGACAAATAAGGAGAACAAGAATACAGAAGGAAACCTTCAGTGGAGACACGACACCAGGAACTATAAATATAATACAAGCAGGAAGCAATCATTCAAATAAAATAACTTAAACCAAACACAGAAACAGTGGGTCACCAGACCTGTACGTGACATAACTATAGCACTAACAGGAAATCACATATTACTCCAGTTTTGGCTTCTGTTCGCTACATACTGTAGATCTTAAGTTAATCTCAGAGAGGATGGTTGGAGGACTTCGATGGACAGTGCACAGGCTTTAAACCATCTAAGCCACATGCAAGAGTGAGAGAAGAAGCACTGATCTGCATGTCTTAAAGTAGTCATTGCTTGTATGGAGCTCAGAGGAGTTACATAAAAAAATAATGCTGTTGGTAATTTTAAGATCAGACAAATGATCAAATTTGAGAACTTTAAACTGAAAGCTGGAAAGTGTAAGAGGAATAGTAACTATTAGACTAGAGGGAAGAAGCTCAAATGTAAGAATCTGGAGCCTCAGTAAACATGTAGGTGAAGGGAACAGAGGGGATTTAGATGTGTTGGGCAGGTGTGGTGTTAATGAGATAAATGCTGAAGAACAAATAGTAGCAAATTTTGCAAAAAGAAGAATAAGAATGGAAATGACTGTGGCGAACCCATGGTTCAAGAAAGGGCAGGAACGTAACGTAAAATAGAAGTGGAGGAAGGTGCACAGGTTGAATATGATGGAGGTGCAATCTGAAAGAAATAGGAGACGGTTCTTCAGGAAATGCAGAAGATTTGTAAGGAGGAAGTGAGGGCAGCTACAGCAGGGTCCAGTTGGTCCAGATGAACTACCTGCTGATGAACTTTTTAACCAGCTTGTTTAACACAATCCAGGAGAGTGAGAGGATACCGGAGGAACTGAGAAGTGCAATGGTACCGAGTTTCAAGAACAAAGGTGATGTGCAGTGCTGCAGTAAAACTGATGAGAGAACTGTTGGAACTAGGTTAACCCACGAGGTCTTTTAGGTCAAACTAACCTACTTCTTCAACCGTTCACGCAATCGCAAAATTCAAATGACTCCTGAAAGCCGCAACTGTGCGTTTCAGTGGGCACTGAGCTACCAGAACTTTTCCTGTAATTTTGCACAGAAAAACATAATGTACTATTGAAATTACACTTCTTTATCTTATATTAAGATATCTCAGGGATTAAAGGTGTAGTAAAATTTCTTTATACTCAAAATTCACTTGGTGGACCCACTTAATATCAAAGTGTTCTATATGTAAGATGACTTTGAATGACTTTGACATTCCTGATTTATAGAGTTGAAGCAGAGTGTCTGTGTGGAACAGAAACACAGACTATAGATAACTAAAGTCAAAATCAACGTTCAACATAAGATGTGTGTGTTTGTGCGTACACGTCAGGGCTGTTGCTAGGAACTTGAAACATTGGGAAATTAGCCCAGCCCTGAAATCTTTTGGATTTTTGCTCAGTAACAGCACCTTTTAAAAGTTATTTACTACATTTGATTTAAGTATTTAAGTAGAAGATTTTAAGTATTAAAATCACATTGCTGATGAAGCAGTCATGTGAGATTTTATGTTGACATTGTTCAGGTTTTTTTTGCAGCTCTGGTCTCATAGATTCTGCTTCTGTTGTGCAATTATGACTCCTTTTAAAATGCATTACCTCTGTCTGGTGTTTTGGATGCTCACGTGTTCTTCACTTTTCCTGCTCTTTTAGTGTCCAATTAATCTACTGTACCTTCCATCTCATTTCCTCTCTCTGCTTCTTCCCTCTCCTGTCCTGGTTGTAAAAAGAATACAGTTCTAATCAAAGAATCCAAATATGTATTTTTTGATGTAAAGATTAGACATTTAACACATTATTTAGCCATTTATTTTAAACACTGGGTCAACTAAATTTGCATTTGAACACATTAACAAATATAAGATTGCATTATGATTGTCAGTTGATCAGACAGAGACAGTAGTGTTACTTACCTAGTGAAAAACTGATGCCTGAATACGGTTGCCCTTTACTAAACAATTCTTTTACCACTTCTGGGTCTATTCAAAACAGAGCTAAAGACATGCCTGCACATCACTTTAGTTCCACTCTGCTGCCATCAGAGGGCAGCTTAGACTTGTAGTGATGTAGCCATGTCTGCAGCTTGTTACCACTGGAGGTTAATTAGAACAGATCACATCATTTATAAAACTAGGCTGTAAAGAAATATAATTTTCTCAAAGGACTAGAAAAGAAAACAATATGTGTGCACTATTGTTAAGCTTCTTCTTGTATTTAAAACAATCTTATTCCTATAAAGCCAAAATTACCAATTCAAGACCATCCAGTCATTTCGATAGTTTGTAATTTATTAATGATTATTACTTTGAGTAATTCTTTTTCTCTGGTATCTGAAGATTATGAACAACATAGCCAAACACCTACTCTATACCTTGCTAGTTTTTTCTTTCTTTTGCTACATTCGAGTCAACCTCTGAATGCCACAGTTCTTTGCCCCAACTTGCACTTGCTGAACTGGTTTCATGATGTTACAGTTTGATAGCAGCTTGGAGGAAAGAGAGCTGTCTGAGAAGTGTCTCTCCTGCTTTATGTTTTTGGCAATTATGGATCTAACTTTTTATTATCTGTGTTAATAAACTTTTAATAATTCAGTCAGATCATCGTAAAAGTCACTTTTGAAGCAGCTGTGTGTAGGATACAATGATCTGCTGGTGTGATGGATCCTGAAAGGAATAACCCAAGTAAGTCCTAATTATTAAATGTTTATTTTTCTTTTATAATTTGTTGTCATTTTAAAAACAATCTTCAGCTTCAGTGTTGATTTTGCAGCAACTCACTCTCTCACTTCTTTTTTTTTTTTTATGTTAGGTGCATGCTCCAACAGGAAAAGGTAGTTTAAATCACAGTAACATCTGTTTTCATCGTTTCTCATCATATGAAATTGAAAACAACTACAAAAAATATATATATTCTTGCTCTCCTTAAAGTTTGCAGCAGCAGAGACCTGAGGTTGGTGAATTTCGCTGCACAGAAAAGAGTCATCCTAAAGATGGACAAAACTCTGCAGATGAAAAGTAAAGACTGAAAAGTTATGCTTTCTGTTGTTGAGGCGGCACCAAGGCTTATTGTTGTTTCACTGACTGTTTCCCAAGTCTGCTCATCCGTGAAATTCAGAGGTTTTTACAGAACTCCTTATGCCTGAACAGCTATGCAAGTGTATTTGGCAGTACACCCTTTAGGAGAAATTCTTGGGAGTCAGTTTAGCTCAGTCGGTGCGCAGGCCATAACATCTCACATAGTCCTTTGCTGCATGTCCTCCCCTTCTCTCTGTTGTCACTTTTCTGTCTGTCTGCTCTTATATCAAATAAAGGCTAAAATGCTTCCCCAAAAAATAATTTAATAAAAATAAATAAATAAAAACATACCATAGGATGATTTTCTGTTCTGTTACCCTAATTCAATTAATTCAATTTTGGTCTATTCCTTGGAAACATACTGGACCACTTTCACAGATAAGTCTACTCAGACTAACAACTGACATCCTATCCTTTTAATTCATTCTCTTTTATTATTTCAGGGTCTATCAGGAGAGTCCAAAGTCTCCTCAACCTCAACCCAGTTGTGTTTCCATGAAGAGCAACTGGTCAAAGTCTGAACCTCTTAGATTCAAAGATGGACAATCTTCTTCAGGAAAGACGTGAGATGTTGTTGAGATATAAGTGTTAAAGTTTGCACTGTTAGATTTTTATTTTTTTGAGTTTCTGATGCTCTTTCTTTTGATCTCAGTAGTCATCAGGAGAAAGCAAAGTGCTCTGATCCCAGCTCTGTGTCCATGAAGAGCAACTGGTCAAAGTCTGAACCTCTTAGATTCAAAGATGGACAGTCTGGTTCAGAAAACATGTAAGACTTGACTAACTGAAAAAAAAGATTAGATTTGGTTGGTTTAATAGTTATTAGAGAAGCCATGGGAACATTGAAAAGTGTTTGTCATAGATGTCATCCTGATTTTATTTCCTGTCACTTCCATCTTTATTTTTTAAATTCCTCTTCTCTCTTCACACTTTTGGCAGTTTCACTAGCTTTGTTAGCCTTCTTAGAATTGTCTCTATGCATGCAGGTGATAGTTAAGATGATGAGATCTGTGATGAGGTCTTTGAAATATAATCAGTGCAAGCATGACTTAATGCTTTATTTCTATAGGCAGTGTGTGCATAATCTATAACAACACATTATGAATAATATTTTTCTTTGCAGAGATCTTGGGGACAAGTGTGAATCTGACAGTTTCTCATGTGGTCATAAAACTCCAAAGGACATGGATTCCATATTTATAGTATGTGATTGTTGAAAACCTTTTACCACTTTTAAAATCAATTAAAATATCTTGCATTTTCATGATCCATGCAGTGCTATTCAGACTAGTGTTCACAAGTCATACAACTGATTGTGGTTCTATTCTTATCTGTTCATTCCGATACAGTTACTTGAGGAGAATATAGCAGGATTTGTGAAGACTGAACTGAAGAGGATCCAGAGGATTTTGAGCCAAGATGACTCTGAATATTTAGAGACTGGGAGTGAGGTTGAGGAGATGGGAGACATTAAGAAAAAAAAACAGTTGAGAAGCAGCAGAACAGCTTTTCTTGAAATCACGCTGCATTTTCTGAGAAGAATGAATCAGGAGGAACTAGCTGAGTCACTTCAGAGCAGTAAGACAATGCCGAGAAACAGTTGTTGAGAAAAAATATCAAAAGGTTATACTAATGATACCATCCAGACTAGTATTCTGACAAGCACATATTTTTTGTTAAAATAGAATAGAATAGAATTCAACTTTATTGTCATGGCACATGTCACAAGTACAAGGCAACGAAATGCAGTTTGCATCCATCCAGAAGTCCTTTAGCCATGATATAGATATATTACAAAATATATATGAGCAATAATATAGGTATATAGATATATTACAGAAATGGGTCTGTTATAGGTATGAGGGTACAAAAATGGGTCTATTATGGGTATGTTACAATGTACACGGTATGAAGGTCTGTTATGAATATGCTATAAGTATGTACAGGCTGTAGTGGGTATACAAGCTTTGTACAGGCTATGAACAGGATATAAATATGAAACTATACAGAAATATGCAAGTTATAAACAGTTGTGAACAGTTGTAGAATTATAATTATCATATTGTACAGAATGATTGTTTGTACAGAATTATACAGTAGTGCCGTTAAGATAAGTGAAATATGTGGCTACTTTTTACAGAGGCTATATAAAGTGCTAGTAGTTGTGTGTATGTTCAGTCCATGTGTTAACATGGGTCAGATGTCAGGAGGCAGAGTTCAGGAGTCTGACAGCTGTGGGGAAGAAGCTGTTCCAGTGCCTGGTGGTCTTAGTCCGGAGGCTCCTGTAGCGCCTCCCAGAGGGCAGGAGGGTGAAGAGTTCATTTGATGGGTGACTGGGGTCTCTGATGATTTTCCCAGCCCTTTTCAGACACCGCTTCCTGTAGATGTCATTTATGGCAGGAAGTGGTGCTCCGGCGATGCGCTGGGCAGTTTTCACGACCCTCTGCAACGCCTTCCGGTCCGAGGCAGAGCAGTTCCCGTACCAGACTGTTATACAGTTGGTCAGGATGCTCTCAATGGTGCAGCGATAGAAGTTCACCAGGATGTCTGAGGACAGGTGGTTCTTCCTCAGAGTCCTCAAGAAGAAGAGGCGCTGGTGAGCCTTCTTGACCAGCTTGGAGCAGTTGGTCGTCCAGATGAGATCCTCGGAGATGTGGACTCCCAGGAACTTGAAGCTGCTCACACGCTCCACAGCCGTCCCCTTAATGTGGATGGGTGGATGTGGGTCAGCATTCCTCCTGTAGTCCACGATGAGCTCCTTGGTCTTCTCGGTGTTAAGCAGCAGGTTGTTTCTGTCGCACCACTCAGCCAGACGATCCACCTCCTCCCTGTAGACGGCCTCATTGTTGTCATTGATGAGGCCAATCACCGTGGTGTCATCTGCAAACTTAATGATGGTGTTGGAACCATCAGCAGGTCTGCAGTCGTGGGTGAAGAGGGAGTAGAGGAAAGGGCTCATCACACAGCCTTGTGGTACACCGGTGTTCATCGTGATTGTAGATGAACAGTGGTTATCCAGCCGGACATGTTGGGGGCGGTTGGTCAGGAAGTCCAGTAACCATTTGCAGATGAGGGAACTGATGCCCAGGTCTGTCAGTTTCCTGATGAGTTGTCAGGGGTGGATTGTATTGAATGCTGAACTGAAGTCTATAAACAGCATTCTGGTGTAGGTGTTGTTGTTGTCCAGGTGTGAGAGGACAGAGTGCAGTGCGATGGAGACTGCATCCTCTGTGCTCCTGTTCTGGCGGTATGCAAATTGGTGGGGGTCCAGGGTGGGGGGGGAGAAAGGATTTGAAGTGTGCTAGGACCAGCTGCTCTAAGCACTTTGTGATGATGGGGGTGAGTGCTACTGGGCGGTAGTCATTGAGGCAAGATGGGTTGGAGTTTTTGGGTATCGGGACGATGGAGGTGGATTTGAAGCAGACCGGTACCACAGCGTGGGCCAAGGACAGATTGAATATGTGTGTCAGCACTCCTGCAAGCTCCCCAGAACACGCTCTGAGAACACGCCCGGGGATGCCATCAGGACCTGCAGCCTTTTGGACATTAATCCTGCTCAGCACCGCTCCTAGATCGGTGGGGGAAAGAGTCAGTGGGTGGTGGTCCGGCGTCACGTCTGCTTTGGTCGTAGTTGTGGGGTTCCCTCTTCTAGGCTTTTAATAACTTGCATAATGAAATGTCAAGCATAAACACTGACTTGAATATTGTTTACATGTTTATATGAAGTATTTTAGTGTCTTTTACTATGGATCCATGCAGTTGGAATAAATGCAAAATGTCATTATCTTGCTTAAATAACCACGATTTACGGAAAAGTCTGGATAGCAGTAGAATTATTATAAATCTGTAAGTATTTATGGTGTTAGTTATCCATGCCTTGTGCACAAATATATAATGAATATAAATGATGGCTGTAATGCAGATCAGAGAATTTAAGCAATTCAAAATCATATTAACAAATAAAAGCCCAGACCCATTTTTACAGTCAGGAAAACTATGGGGGATTCAATTCTGAAACTTTAACAGAAACTTACCTCATTTTCCCATAAGAACCCCCAGTGACACCTCTGTCCCCGTTTGTCCTTATGGGTTAAACATGTGTTGTTGTATTTAAATGACTTGCTAATTCACCTTTACATTTACATTCTGTTCTTATTTACATTTTACTTGACATTCAATTTTTTTTAAAAATGGGTTTATACAAATTTTGGCAAAAACACTCATTATTATTTCTGTTGATTGTTGATTCAGAAACCTACACCATCAACTGCCAGCGGAAACTCAAATGTAATCTCAAGAAGAAGTTCCAGGTTGTGTTTGAGGGAGTTGCTAAAGCTGGAAATCCAACGCTCCTCAATGAGATCTACACAGAGCTCTACATCACAGAGGGAGAGACTGGAAAGATTAATAATGAACATGAGATCAGACAAATTGAAGCAGTATTTAGGAAAAGAGACAAAATAGAAACAACAATCAGATGTGAAGACATCTTTAAACTCTCACCTACAAGAGATGAACCAATCAGAATCGTGCTGACGAAGGGAGTGGCAGGCATTGGGAAAACAGTCTTAACACAGAAATACACTCTTGACTGGGCTGAAGACAAAGCCAATCAGGACATTCAGTTTATATTTCCATTTACTTTCAGAGAGCTGAATGTGCTGAAAGAGAAAAAGTTCAGCTTGAAGAAACTTCTTCGTCACTTCTTTTCTGAAACAAAAGGAGAAACCTACAACTATGACAAGCCCCAAGTTGTGTTCATCTTTGATGGTCTGGATGAGTGCCGCCTTCCTCTGGACTTCAAGCACAATAAAACATTGAGTGATGTAACAAAGTCAACTTCACTGGATGTGCTGCTGACTAACCTTATCAGTGGTAAACTCCTTCCCTCCGCTCGCCTCTGGATAACCACACGACCTGCAGCAGCCAATCAGATACCTGCTGAATGTGTCCACATGCTGACAGAGGTCAGAGGATTTACTAATTCACAGAAGGAAGCATACTTTCAAAAGAGATTTAAAGATAAAATGCAGGGCAGTATTGTCCTCCAAAACATCAAGAGATCACGAAGCCTCCACATCATGTGCCACATCCCAGTCTTCTGTTGGATCACTGCTACGGTTCTGGAAGATGTGCTGATAACCAGAGAGGGAGGACAGCTGCCCAAGACCCTGACTGAGATGTACATCCACTTCTTGGTAGTTCAGGCAAAACTAAAGAACATAAAGTATGACGGAGGAGCTGAGACAGATCCACACTGGAGTCCAGAAACCATAAAGATGACAGAGTCTCTGGGAAAACTGGCTTTTGACCAGCTTCAGAAAGGAAACCTGATCTTCTATGAATCAGACCTGACAGAGTGTGGCATCGATATCAGAGCAGCCTCGGTGTACTCAGGAGTTTTCACACAGATCTTCAAAGAGGAGAGAGGACTGTACCAGGAAAAGGTGTTCTGCTTTGTCCATCTGAGCGTTCAGGAGTTTCTGGCTGCTCTTCACGTCCATCTGACCTTCATCAATTCTGGGGTCAATCTGCTGTCTGATGTACAGTCTAAATCCAAATGGTCTGGACTATTAAACAAGGACAACACATATGCAAAGTTTTACCAGAGTGCTGTGGACAAAGCCTTGCAGAGTCCGAATGGACATCTAGATCTCTTCCTCCGCTTCCTCTTGGGTCTCTCGCTGGAAACCAACCAGGCACTCCTAGCAGGCTCTGCTATGCCAGCACAGCAAGGAAGTTGCTCAAAAGTGAACCAGAAAACAAATCAGTACATCAAGAAAATAATCAGAAAAAAAATCTCTCCAGAGAGAAGCATCAATCTGTTCCACTGTCTGAATGAACTGCATGACAGTTCTCTAGTGGAAGAAATTCAGCAATCACTGAGGTCAAGAAGTCTCTCCTCAAACCAACTATCACGTGCTCATTGGTCAGCACTGATCTTCATCTTACTGTCATCAGAAGAAGATTTGGATGTGTTTGACCTAAAGAAATACTCTGCATCAGAGGAAGCTCTTCAAAGGCTGCTGCCAGTGGTCAAAACCTCCAGCACAGCTCTGTAGGTTGATGTTATATATAACAAAAAATTCCCCTCTCACCCCTGCGGAGCAGTCTTTGTCCTTCAAGCTTGGGTCCTCTGCCAGAGGCCTGGGAGCTTGAGGGTCCTGCGCAGTATCTTAGCTGTTCTTAGGACTGCTCTCTTCTGGACAGAGATCTGGAATGTTGTTCCTGGGATCTGCTGGAGCCACTCGGCTATCTTGGGGGTCATTGCACCATTGGCATACATAGAACGCCATCACCATTAGTTATGGCGTGCATGCCCTGCCTGCTAGCATCTTGCGCCCTGCTGTTATGTGCTGGATTGTCTCAGGGGCATCTTTACACAGCCTGCACCCGGGGTCTTGCCTGGTGTGGTAGACTCCAGTCTCTATGGATCTTGTACTTAGAGCTTGTTACTGTGCTGCCATGATTAGTGCCTCTGTGCTGTCTTTTAGTCTAGCTCTGTCCAGCCATTGGTAGGATTTCTGGATGCCAGCCACTTGGTGCAATGACCCCCAAGCAAGGCGAGTGGTTCCAGCAGATCCCAGAAACAACATCTGAGATCTCTGTCCAGAAGAACGTAGTCCTAGGAACAACTAAGATACTGCGCAGGACCCTCAAGCTTCCGGGCCTCTGGTAGAGGGCCTGAGTTTGAAGGATAAAGACCGCCACCGCAGGGAAAGAGGCGAGTTTTGTTTTTTGTTTTTTTTAATGAATGACAAAATAAAACTTGAATCTACTTATATGACTTCTGTCTTTTCCCCACTGGTACTTATTTCAGGCTGAGCGGCTGTAAGCTGACAGAGAAAATCTGTTCATTTTTGGCAACAGTTTTTAACTCCCAGTCATGTAATTTGACTAAGCTAAACCTGAGTAACAACAACCTGCAAGATCCAGGGGTGATTTCACTCTGTGCTGGACTGCGGAGTCCATACTGTCAAGTGAAAACTCTGAGGTTTGATAAAGTTTGCGTGTGCTTATGTGTTTCTTGTAAGATTTTGTGTTATGTGAAGACATACATTTGTTATGAATTTGCACTCTATGCAGTTCTAATTTTGGTGTTTTAAAACTGTTTACAACCTACATGTAGTTTATTAAGGCACTAAAGATCTCGGATAAACTTATGAAATGTCTGAAATAAAAACAAATGTGTTTCTTTTAACATTTAGGTTGGAACAAACCAGTCTCACAGAGGCATGCTGCGAGGATCTCTCATCAGTCCTCAGCACCCAGTCCTCCAGTCTGATAAACCTGTCCCTGAATTATAACAAGCTGGAGGATTCTGGAGTGAAGCTGCTTTCTGTTGGCTTGGGCAGTCTACAGTGTAAACTCGAAGTTCTCAGGTTTGATTAATGAAGAAAGTTTTAGTCATATTACTGTCTAGGTTATAAAGAAAGTTTATCATGAATATGGTAGTTCATGCCACAGCCATATATACAAAAATATGTTAAAAGGCATATGCCATCATTGGGAAATACATACATATATTCCTGCAGCTTGACAGTGGGCATTACTTGAGAAAATTAAATTATGAACATGTAACTCTGCCCATTGTTTCAGCATAATGAAAAAATATCCATGCATCTGTCATAGACACAACAGAATAAGCAGAGATACCCAGAGCTCACCTCCTCCAGCTCAAGCCAGCCAAGAAACATAATCTCCCTAGTGTGTTCTGGGTCTGCACCAGGGTTTCCTTCCATGCTCCCCCTCAAATGTCTTCTTTAAGTTTAGAAGACTCTAGGCTGTCCTCTGAACTCAACCTGAATGACCTAAAAGAATGAGGTCTGTGATCAACCAAAGCTCTTAGCCATATCCCCAAGATATGGTATAGTGGTTTGTTGCACTGTGGATTGGGTGGTGGTCAGGGCCATCTGCCAAGACTGTTTAGACTAGTAGATACTTAAGAAAACATTATTAAGAAAATACCAGCATGATAAATGTTTAATGGTTGTGTTAGGCAAAGCACATATAAAAGATATGATTCTTTCAAACAGCCAGCAGGGAGCAACTTCTCTGATATAAAAAAAAGAGAAGTCTGAGAAAGTAAGTTTAAAAAAAGCAAGTAAAACTTTATTTATACGGCACCTTTAAAGATAAAAGATCACAAAGTGCTTCACACAGGGATAACAAAGTATAAAACAAAACAGACAACATGTGTTTTTAGTTATTTAGAAGCTACTGAGTCCAGAGATTTTAAGCTCAGTGGGAGAGAGTGACAAGAGATGAATGACAAGTAGACCATGATTACATGACCTAAGAGACCTGCTAGGAACATGAGGCTGTAGAAGTTCAATGATGTAGGCAGGTGCTTGACCATGAAGAGCTCTATAAGTCAGTACCAGAATCTTGAAGTGGACTCTAAATTCAATGGGGAGCCAGTGCAGCTGTATTAGCAATGGTGTCAGATGTAAATACTTAGATGTTTTGGTCACAAGTCTTGCTGCGGCATTTTGAACAATCTGTAGATGCTCCAAGGAGTTTTTGTTTAAACATGTAAACAGTGAATTACAGTAGTCCCGTCTTGATAAAATGAAAGCATGAATGATAATCTCCAGTTCAGTGTGAGATACAATAGGGCTTAGTTTAGAAATGTTTCTTAAGTGATAAAAGCAGGACCGAACCAAAGATTTGACATGAACATCCAAGTGAGGTCAAAGATTACCCCTAGGTTCCTGTTAGACAATTTCAGAAATGTTGCAAGGGGACCAAGAGCATTCATTATCTTAGGTACGTGTCTATCAGGGGCATGCAAGGACTTCAGTCTTTCCTGGAATCTAAGCACTCATTAAAAATCTGTAGCTTAGAAACATCTTGAGACTTAAAAGAAATGAATAACTGGATATCATCTGCGTAGCAGTGGTAGCAAATGTCCTCAAAGGGGCTCAAAACATGCTGGAGGGGAAGTAGACATATTAAGAACTATAGAAAATAGAAAATGCTCCCACTGCTCACTTTCTCGCTTCAGCGAACACTTTGTGAAGAGTTTATGGTCTCAATTCCTGGAAGCTAAGACCAAGTACAAAACCATAAGTGAACCACTTATTTTGGCTGAAAAAAAAAAAGAAATTAAACAATGTCCAAGATACCAGAGACCGGTGGCTGTGGCTCAGGTGGTAGAGCAGATCAGCTACTGATTAGAAGGTTGGTGGTTTGATTCTTGGCTTCCCTAGTCTGCATGCCAAATATCCTTGGGCACGATACTAACCCCAAGTTGCTCTCTGATGTGTTCATTGGAGTGTGAATGTTTATTAGTTTGCACTTGAGTTTAGAAGTGCTGGGTTGAATGAGGCATGTTGTATACAGTGCTTTGAGTAGAAAAGCGCTATATAAGAATCAGTTCATTTACCAGTCCAAGATACAAAATAAAAATCTCCAGGCAAAGCAACACACATGGGGAAACAGGAAGGCAAGGACAACAGCATTAAAGGATAAATGGAAAACACAGAAAATCTATACTAGGGGACACTTAGGGAAACAGGTTGGGAACAAGGAACACCTGAAACTAATTAAGGGTAACAAGACTGGGGAATAGGGGAACTAGCAACATGACATGGACAAACCGCTACCAAAATAAAATAGGCACTCACAACCTAAACATAGAGATAAGACTATAACAGACTACTCTGATTAATGGGGAGGCTTGTGCCAGGAAGGGCATCCGGCATAATTTATTATGTGTGCAGGAGACCATTTGGAAGGGAAGCAAGGCCAGGAGTTGTTGTGCCATGGTGTAGATGGGAGGAGAAATGGAGTAGGAGTAAGTATTGCTTGCTTTGCTTGTCCTGTCAGAACACTAATGAAAATGAATATATCACAGTGACACCTGAGCTGGGAGCCATGAGAGAGATGGTTTGGACATGTACAGAGGAGGGATAGTGGATATAGTGGGGGGGAAAAGAGGAAGGAAAGAGGAAAAGATGAAGACCACAGTAAAATTCATGGTTGTAGTAAAGGAGAACATGCAGAGGGATGATATGACAGGGGATCATGTTGGGATGAGGTGAGGTAGATGGAGCTCATCTGCTGTGGTGACCTTTGAATGGAGCAGCTGAAAGGAAAATGATTTTATATTAACATATATAATATTGGGGGGTTTTCTTCCTTCTCTTTTAAACATTCAGGTTGGTTGCCTGTGATCTATCAACAGTAAGCTGTGGCATTTTGACTTCAGTGCTCAACTTTCAGTCCTCCAGGCTGACAGAGCTGGACATGAGTTTCAACTGTCTGCAAGATTCAGGAGTCAAGCAACTCTGTGTTGGCTTACAGAGTCCATACTGTAGACTAAAAACTCTCAGGTCAGTGGGGTAACTGCAATATTGCATAGGCCTGTTGATTG
Source organism: Diplotaxodon limnothrissa (assembly GCF_057381915.1). Taxonomy (NCBI): domain Eukaryota; kingdom Metazoa; phylum Chordata; class Actinopteri; order Cichliformes; family Cichlidae; genus Diplotaxodon; species Diplotaxodon limnothrissa. The sequence continues at coordinate 40,454,317 of NC_140609.1, read as the reverse complement.
CTCTCTCATTTGTAATGTCTCCAGTTTTCATTTGTTCAATATTATCTGTTAGAATTCTCAGTTCAGTTGAATTCAGTTTATATAGTGCCTAATCACAACAGCAGTACCTTAAAACACTTTGTATTTTAAGGCAAAGACTCACAATAATATATCAAATGTGCTTTTTTTCAGCCTTAGCTACTGTGGTCTGTCAGAGAAAAGCTGTGGATATCTGGCTTCAGCTGTCAGAGTCTGTCATCTGACAGTTCTTGATTTAAGTAGCAATGACCTGCTGGATTCAGGAGTGGTGATGCTCTCTGCTGGACTACGAAATCCTTACTGTAAACTGAAGGCACTCAGGTCAGATCTCTTAAACTGAACACCTTGGCTGTGTTCTTAGTATTAGACTTTTTTTTGTTTTGTTTTGTTTTTAGCTGGCTGAAACTGGTGGATTGCCTGAACTAGGTCTTCAAAATCTGTCTTCATCAGTATTGACGTGGTACTCATCCACCTCATTCTATAGTAGTCTGTCAGTCTTACTCTTAAATCTATAAACTTGAATAACTTGAAAGTATTCACTTAGGTACTTGACTTACTCCCAAACCAACAGAGTACCAGATCTGACCTTTATTTCCACTGACACCCGACTGAAAGTAAAGCCTGGCTGAATACAGTACCATGACACTTTCCTCATTAATGGTGGTGGCCATAACATTCTGTAACAAGAAAACAATTTACTGTCTGGGATCTACTAAAGTTTATAGTACTTCAATCAAAGCATAAATTATAATTTTTTTCAGTGTTTAATCTGACAAATTTAGAACTTTGCATTTACAAATACTGACTTTATATAAAAATGTACATAGCTGTTTTCAACTCAGTATTTTGAAGGCCCCATGTTAATGTTTTGACCATAACTAACTGTATTTTATTTATTTATTTTGGCAGGTGGCAGGTAATTTAGCCACACCCCTAACATGAACCCTTATCAGTATTCCAAGTGAAAAAAATGTACTCCTTGTACAGTATTTTTTGTTTGCTTGTTTGTTTTTGTACCAGGGTTTCAACATGTTCATTTTTACTGTCAAGTTGGATAATTTAGTTTGGTGATTGCTGTAACACGCACCAACCACCATACAGCCTCTTATGGCAAGGTCTCTCTGCAGAGGAGATATCGAACATAGTTCATTTGAGCTCAGCATCCCCAGGCTCCACTGGAATGCTGTCAAAGTTCTACCTGAGGTAGAAATTAAAGATCTCCATAACCATGTCCTCTGCCAAGTGCCAAGCCTACTGAGCATCTTCCCCTGCCACCCGATCCCTATCAAATGATTACCACCAGCTGGTGAATGCTAAAATTCAAATCTTCCCTTCACCTGAGTGTCCAAGGCAAACAGCCATAGATCTGATGGCATAATTGCAAAACTGATCATTTTGGAATAAGTTGGACCTGAGACCTAGGCCCCTGTCACAGTAACACTATCCTGGGCAGGGTATCATGGTCTAGAGTTGTAAAAATCTTTTCTATTCACGCCAGGCAACAACTCGATGAGAAGTAGTTTTTATTCCAGATGTGTTCAGGGTTCAGCTGTGTTGTTAAAAACTATATCAGCAGCTTATGAAATGAAAAAGTGGTTACAATTAACATGCACACTTTGCACCACTTTGTTTATTATCTTGATTTTTTTCATAAATGGTTGGATGGTCAGCTCTTTTCATAAAGGCTGGTCCCAGTATATACTATGCTGAAGGAAGCAATGAAGCTCCTTTAATTAGTATTTGGAACATCTGCCATCCAGATACTTCTGGGTGACGTCTATCAGTTAGGAACCTTGCTAACCAAAACAGACAATTGGAATGCACCGTAAAAGTAAGGCATAGGAGATAAAGAAAATCAGGAATTCAGACATCTAAACAGTAGGCAATTATGGGAAATCAGTGCAACATGTTGGGGCCTTTTTTGTGTCCTTTTTGCCAAATACAGTATAACATAACATTTTCCCTTTGTGTGTGCGTTTACAGTCTGTCGGGCTGTCAGATAACAGAAAAAGGATGTCCTTCTTTGGCCTCAGCCCTGACATCCAACCCCATCCATCTGCAAGAACTGGACCTGAACTACAATCATCTTGGTGACTTTGGCGCAATGCTTCTTACTGCTAAACTGGAGGATCCCCAATGCAGACTGGAAACACTCAGGTATGGAGAGCCTTGCTTTAATCCAGAGATATATAAAGAAGCACCAGGAAAGAATTTTTGATAACTGTGAAACCAGACAAATTCATGGTTCATCCCATAGAAGAAAAATTGAAAAACACTGAGGCTGCCATTCCCACCAGTCGAAAATAGTTATGTCTTTATGGTTCATTGTGCTTATTAATGAAATGAAATGAAAATTTGCATTTTTCACATGTTGAAGCAGTGGTGCATCCATGATAACCAGTTTTATCTGTTAGTTGTTTTGATGATCAACCTGATGCTAATTTATATTCCTGTAGATTTAACGCTGTTGATTAATCAATACTGCATTTATTTGCTAACAGCTTGTTTCTGTAGTTGCTTGTGGTTTAGAAAAGCACTGTTGCCTCACAGCAAGAAGGTCCTGGGTTTGTACTCCACCATTGGCTGGTCCCTTTCTGTGTTTGCATGTTCTCTCCGTGTCTGTGTGGGTTCTGTTTGGGTACTCTTTGGATTGTGTGACTCTCTCCCACAGTCCAAAGACATGCAATTAGTGGGGTTTGATTAATTGGTAACTCTAAATCGCCCATAGATGCGAATGTGAGCGCGAATGGTTGTCTGTCTGCGTCAGATTCCTTTTCCATATGGGACAGACTAAAACCCCCACATGACCCTGATAAGGATAAGTGGAAGAGAATGGATGGATGGAAGCATGTTGGTCTGATATTGTTTGCTTTTTTTTTTTATCTCAGGCTGGACCACAATGGAGCACAGAGGTTAAAAACAGATCTTAGAAAGTGTAAGTAATTAATTAGTGAAAACCTTTTTTTTAATTGGAAAGTTTCCTGCTCAGAAAGTGTCATTATTTTGTCAAACCTTATCTTTGTAATATATTGTTACAAGCATGTTGTTGGTAATGACTGAGAGAATAGGCATATTGTACAAATGTGCATACTTTATACCTGAGTATCAGTGTCATGAAAACAAAGCTGCCTTGATTTGATGAAGCTAAGCTTGTAAGTTACAGCGGTTTAACTGCTTACATGTTAGCTTTTACTGTAGAAAGTAACCCAGACAGCACCCTCATTCGCCATGATGATGGGATTACAGAGGAACGTAGTCAGTAAATCATGTTCTATCTAAGGGTGCCTTTAAAAAAATCGATGTCCTGATTTAAATTAATTTTAGTTAGAATAACGTGATATCGATTCATTAAATCCAGAAATCGATTTTTAAATATAAATGTATTTTGCCAGAAACACCAGAATCTCAGCTCAAAGTTCACAAAATGATTTCAACAACCACCAAACAGCTAGAACGGTAACAATGAAAGAGCAGGTAAAAGGAAAACGATGTAAACACAAAGCATGACTTGTTCACCTGATGGCACGTATGCAGCCACACCGTTGGTGCTGAAAGCCAACAATCTCACAGATTCTGAAGCTGCAGGTTTCGTCACTCTCCGACCAAAATGTTGTGCTGTGCCTCTCATTTTATAGCTTTAGAGCACATACAGTAATGTAATGCAAAAAAGTAATCATTTAGAATATCAAGTCAAACTTTCAATGGTCAACAAAAGGGCTAAATAAATAACATAAAGTAATGTATCACTAAAAAAAATCACCAAAAACCCAACTGAGAAAAATAATAAATAAAAAGTTAAGCAGTAAAACAAAACAAAAAATTGACAACCCGGATTGAAGGTTTTGGTGCTTTAAAATATAACAAATGTAACAAAAATTCACAATTCAACCCTTAATCTCAAATTCACTAAAATCATATTAGCAAGTGCTAATTTAACAGCACACAAGCAAATAACAAAACTCACATTTCCAGAACACAAAAATATCTCCATACCTGCAAAATACAGAGAAACATGAGCTGTGCATGTTGTGCATCAGCTTTTCTTTTTAAACCTGCTGCTAGTAATCAGGTTAATTTGGCTTGCTAGCGCTACAGTTGTTATCCTCAAGATAAAAATCATTGAAAACTTAAGTTAGTGAACTCAGCCCTCTGCAAGACTCACAACAAACAAGTTGGATATTAAACAGAACAAAATGCAGCAGTTGGGTCATTCTAATTACAACTAATGGCTTTAAAAGACTGTTATTAGCCCACATTTGGGAAAGGAGAGAAATGTTTCTTGTATAAAATAGGCTGATTCTATATCATCAGCCACAGTGTCTATGTTGTTGGCTGCTCGCTGTGCTCAAAATCACTGCAGTTAGAAAAATAGCTTTTTGTAGCAAGTGTGATTAACTAAATTTTGTTAAAGCTCCTTGTTTTATCAGTTTGTAATCTTTTCTTCAATCAGATGCCTGCTGTCTCACACTGGACAATAATACAGTCCACAAGAACCTTGCTCTGAAGCCAGACAAGAAGACTGTGTTGGGGTCAAAACAGCCAGTTTTACAGTCACGATGGGAATTCCTGCCTTTCACTCCAGATATATTTTATAACTGGGAACAGGCACTATGTACAGAAGGTCTCACTGGACGTTGTTACTGGGAGGTAAAGTGGAGAGGGATTGTTTCCATAGGTGTGACTTACAAGGGCATCCAGAGGAAAGGTGAGGATAAATCCTACTGGCTTGGGGGAAATGAGAGGTCCTGGATACTACTCTGCCATAGGGATAATTACTCCGTGTGGCACAATTATAGTCAAAAAGAGATACCATTTCGCCCCAGCAATAAAGGCTCTTGCTTTAGAATTGGAGTGTACATGGACTGGCCAGCTGGCATTCTGTCCTTCTTTGATGTCTCCACTGACACTCGGATCCACCTCCACACCTTTCACTGCAAGTTCACTGAGCCCCTCTACCCTGCACTTTGGTTCTGGTTTACAGTTGAAATGCACAAGTGCTCAGCAGCTTTGTGTGACCTGCAGGAATGGGAGTAACCAACTGTTTATGACAACTGTAGTTTAATCTATCTATTGATTGAACTTTGTACATATGTTAAGGTAAAAGGGAGCAGAATTTCCAGTAAATTATGCCATGTAAACACTACCAGCCATGCAAGAGTCTTGGCTAAGTAAAAGCAACAAAATAAGATTGTTGGCACATTTTTAGGTTTAAAGGAGGATCTAGTCTGCTCATATCCAGTTCCATATTTTTATACTTGGACTCCACTATACTAGCTTTGCATGAGTATTTTCGGACCATAAGGTGCACCGGATTATAAGGCGCATTAAGTGAAACAAAACGGTCAGATAAGTCAAACTTTACTCTTTATTTATAAATTTACTTGGGACAGTGCATGTTAATGAAAAAAAAAAGAAATTACATGAATGCAAACATACCAGATTATAGCCAAAGGCTAATTTCCATCTGTTGTCCAAAAAAAGTCAAATCATTCTTCTTGCTTCCTCCACTTCTGTACCATTGATTCATTAATGTTGAATTCTCAGGCAGCTGTTCTATTCCCATCTTGTTGCAGTATATGAATGACTAACCTCGTATTGTGGATGGATTATCTCAGTTGTTCTCCTGACTGAAGTTTGGTCCGTTTACAGCATCCTGCCATGCGATTGCATTTGTCTCTAACCATCGGGAACCCTCACGTTAACTTTTATCGAGTGGAAAAAAGTTAGCGTTCATCCTCCAGCTTCACTGTGTTTATTATGCTAACATAGCTGTGTAGCTAGCGATCACGTAGCACATCATTATATAGCAGCTAGCCCAACTTCAGTAACCCTACAAACGTCACTGCTGTTTAGTTTTCTGTCTTTATGTTGGAAGTGATAGCAGAGCTGTATGTTTGAATTTGTTTCCGTAATCTCTCAGTCAGAACATGCTATATCATATTTAGGTGGAAACTAGCGAGCTAACTTCCTGCTAACTTCCTGCTAACTTCTAACTCTGTTAAATGTAATAAATCCTGTTTTCATGGATGCCTGGATGTTAAACTTAATTGTTACACCTGGTAAAGCAGCAATATTAGCACCACATCCTCATTTGGTGCCATTTACATTTTTAATTAATGAAAAAAAGGAAACATTGAGACAAACGTTTGTCATTTTGAAAATTACAATTGTTTTTTGTGTTTTGTTTTTTAATTAAAAACATTTGTGGATAATTTGGAAAAGTATTGGATTTTCTTTCCTTTAAATAGGATTTCATTTTAAAAAGGTGAACATCTGTGAGGGCATTAAGTAAAACTTTGGATTGTGCAGTCATTTTTGGAGTATTGGTGCATTTAGTAAAGCGTGGACATGTTTTAACCCTTTAAGTCATTTATGAGACCCCTCATTTATTTCTAGGTGCCACTATATTTAATCATAGACATGGATTTGTCAGTTTGCTTCTCCCACAACTTTTATATTTTTTTCCTTTTTTTTGTTTTACACAGTTAGGACTATTAATGTGTGGGTGGTGCAAAGTTGTGTAAAATATATGTATGCTTTTAATGTACAGTACATAATAATTCTGATTGTGATTGTAGGCTTTGATTCAATGTAATTTTCCACTTCTAATCACTGCAGTGGCATGTTTTGCATTAAACCATGGATAACAGACCCACAGTAGCAAGATTTGCTGTTTGAGGCAGAAATGTAAAGCTCAAGATGATAATGAAAACAATCGAATGGATGGGGGGGAGCGAAAGTCATAATGGCTTAAGAACACTTTGAATATCTGTCATATACAAAGGAAACTGTACATGAATGATAAACACCAATAGATCTATCCATCCATCCATTCTCTTCTGCTTTCCTCATCAGGGTCTAACAGATTCATTAAAAAAATATCCCTGTACACTCACCAGTCACTTTATTACAGGGGTAGGCAACTTCAGGCCTCGAGGACCGGGATCCTGCAGGTTTTAGATGTGTCTGTGATCCATCACAGCTGATTTAAATGGCTAAATGACCTCCTCAACATGTCTTGAAGTTCTCCAGAGGCCTGGGAATGAACTAATCATGTGATTCTTGGTGATATCTAAAACCTGCAGGACACAGGCCCTTGAGGCCTGGAGTTCCCCACCCCTGCTTTATTAGGTACATCTTTTTAGTACTGGGTTGGACTCACTTTTTCCTTCATAGCTGCATTAGCTCTTCACAGCCCACATTCAACATTGCTCTGAGATTTTGGTCCATGCTGATGTGATAGCATCACACAACTGCTTCAGATTTGGCAGTGGCACAAATGTGCACAATGTGATTCTCCCATTCCATCATTCCAAAGGTGCTCTATTGAACTCTATTCTACCAGCTCGATAGTGTAGTGGTAAGACTACACACCTTTGGAGCGAAAGTTTGATTCCCCAGCCAATATCCAGTAAGGGTCCTGGCTAGACCCCCCATGTGAAAAACCAAGCCCTGGAATGGCGCAGCTATGTCCGCAGCCTGGACAGAAAACATTTCACTGTATGTTGTACTCTGTATGATTGTGTATCCTGCAGCCATCTGAATATGGTACACTGGTCATGAAGGGATGGACATGGTCAGCAACAACACTCAGTTAGGCTGTTGAGTCTGAATGATGCTCAGTTGGTGCTGAGAGGCCAAAACCAACAGCATGTACATAAGATGCAATGTAGGATGCATCCAAGTTTTCATGACGTTTAAGGCAAATTCTGACCCACCGTCCAACATCCAATGTTGGTTCAGTTGTAGTGTTGGTTTTCTTAGTTGACACCTGCTGTGGATCATATGGATGCTCTTCTGCATACCTCAGTTGTAACAAGTAGTTATTTAAGTTACTGGTGGCTTAATTATAAGCTTGAAGCAATTCTCCCTTTCTCCTAGAGAACTGCTGCTCGCGGGATATTAGCTCCTTTTCAGACCATTTTCTGTAAAATAGATTTTCTGTGGCTGTGTGGAAAATCCCAGCCGATCAATAGCAGTTTTTGAAACACTCACATGAACGTCTGGGGGCAAAGAAGTCTTAAATCTTCGTCATTCCAATGTTCACTTTGAACTTCAGCGAGTTGTCCTCAGTGGCGTGTCTAGAAAATTTTTGTTGGGGGGGCCAGGTAGGGGCACAGATTTGGAGAAGGGTGGCAGATTTAATTGGCAGATAATGTTTAAAAAAAAAATTCTACCAACCCTTAACCATAATTCAATAACCCTATAAACCTAATAACCAAATGCACTTTTAACTCTTATTAGAATGAGATTTTAACCACTACGGTGCAAAGTTTTTAGATACTGCGTTGATAAAGTACAAGAGATACAATCAGTGCTTTGTCAGTGTTTACTCAGCATTCAAGGACATCAATATTTGCATAGTATTTTTACTGACATATAGTGCACATATGTTTTGGGCAAAAACATTTTTGAAAATTAAAATACGAACATTTGTAACAAACAATTGGCAAATTAGCCAATGCCAATGCAAAACTTTATCTGCCTGTTAAAAAAAGAAGATAATCTTCTCACAAACTGGTGTTTGATTGTGAAACAGGAAAAAAGTGGAGAAACAAATGAAAAGACTAACATTTGAATAAAACCTGAAAGCAAGTAAATACTTTCTATGCTGCCTTATGGTAAACTTTGGTAATATTGATAAAGAACAGCACTGGCTGATGATAAAATACAGTCAGCTGGCATGGTGACACTGCCAGTATTAAGCTGCAGGGCTGGACTGGGACAAAAAAATTGGGCATTTTTACTACAGACCGACCCACCAGGTATTAAAGCCATAAAGACTTTGAATGAAAACAAATGCTGTTGTGACAGTGATGTACAGTCTTGTTGGTATATGTATGATTTCTATACATTTTACGTCAGATAAAAACTTTGGTTGTAAGATTTAGATAATTATTTAATAAAAACTAGACATTTTAAATGAGAATAAGAAAGAAAAGTATTTCTTTGTGCCCACCTTTCCCTGTTAATGCCCTACCTGCCCCCCTGGCAAAACTTTGCTAGACCCGCCCCTGCACAGTTACCAGCTGTCAGCTACATAAAAAAGGATCCTGGTGTTATTTGTCTCTCAGAAACAGTTCATAACTTCAACTCATTCATGTCACCTAAAAGGTAAACCTGTTTCTCCATCACAGCTCTGATGATTCAGTAAGGACATCTCCTGGTTTCATCTTCATGTTTCCCTCTCACCACATATCTAAACAGACATCATGACCAGCAGCTTTACAGCTGTGGCTCCAGCAAACATCAGCTGATACTAGAAATTAATATTAAATAAATTCTAACAACAGCTGATCAAGCTTAAACGTGCTGCTGTTGTTTAGCGCGACATCTGCTGGTTTCCTGTTTCTGGCGCAAAGTGGGCAATAAACAAACAAGAGAGAAAAGCCGATCAGCTGATCATTGATCAGTTTCATGATTGAAGTAGCAACAGGAGAGGGAGGGGAGAGGATGAGAGAAGAGGCAGCTGTGCAGCGTAACGACAGAATAAATCCAGCTTTGTGTCTTTTTTCCATTCTAGCTAAAGTCCGGGACAAACTGCGTCTCTTCTCAGCTCAATACGAAACGCGTAATATTTTCTCTGAATGAGGGACCATTCCATTTTTTTAAGGAGCCGTTGGCAACTCTACTAACTGACCTTATGAATAAAATAAAGTTCACTATCAGTAACATCATAGCACCCACCCAGCTGTATAGAAACTCTGTCAAACTGGCTAGAACGCAGTATGAGTTATTGCAACTGACAGTAAAAAGTCAGCACAACGAAAATAAACTCCACCTAAACTTGGTTTATATCTGACCCAGATAGACTGCAGGTCATAACTTCTTACCTGAAGTTCAGTTCACCTGACACTCGGACTGGCGGCTGCCTCGGGGCTCTCCTCCTGCCTCCCCTTCCCTCATCCACCTGTTGCCTCTGTGGAAGCCCCGCCATAGCCACCACCAAACAACGGAGTTATTTCTACACATCGACCTGCATCTGGCCAATCCACCACCTCTCATTGTTCATGCCATTACAAAAAAAATAAAAAATAAGTCACTGGGGATATGCCCGGTATGCCCGATGGCCAGTCCAGCTATGTTAACCTGCAACCAAATCTGCAGCTCCATACAGCAATGTTACGACTTAGATTATATCTTATAACTCATAACTCTTATGTTAGCTGCCCTCTGTAGCAAACTGTCAGAAATATTCCACAGCTGCAATAATTCTTTAAGTGTTATTTTTTCCTTGGTATTCTAATTTCACCGAAGTTTACTAAACTCAACAAACTTGATATTACTTACCGGGACATTTATTCTGTCCTCATTTTCTTTCACCGAAAAATTGTTTCCTGCAGTGACGTCTTTCGCGCTTGGCTCTCCTACCTTTGCTAACGTGATGCGCATAGCGCAGAAGCGATGCTGCATTCACTTACACTCGGATATCTGAGCGTCACCGTGAAAACATAATCGGACATTTGATATTTGATTGAATTTTATTGTTTTGCCTTTGGGGTGGCACCTGGGGTGGCCACTCTGGTTTGGGGGGTGGCCTGTGCCCCCCCAGGCCACCCCGCTGGACACGCCATTGGTTGTCCTGACCATGTCTACATGATTAACTGCGCTGGGTTTCTATCATATGATTGTATTAACAAGCAGCTGAATATGTGTATCTAATGGAGAGTGTCTGTGTATATAAAGGCGTCTTATTCCTAAATGAAGGAATAATTATTCAGCTGATCCCATTAAAAAAAGTCATTTCTTCTCTGAAAGTGTTTTTATGGCTGAGCGGCGGAGAGGTGAGCGAGAGAGGCGGTGGAGCGACGCAGACGGAAACAGCCAGAACCGTCTGGGCGGAGAGAGAGGGAGGACTATATACAGCGGCGGAAGGAGCGCAGCGTCACAGAGGTGAGTGCTGCGGAGCTGCCATCAGACAAGAGAGAAGCTCGTCACCCACTCATCAACCAGCGGCTTGTTCTCAGGTAAGTAAAACACGTCAAAGCGCAGATTTGAGTCCGAGCTGAGCTTCATTTACGGGGTTTGGAGGCGACGAGACGATGGAGGCAGAGCAGGTGCTTTAGTGAGGATGACGATGCTGCGGAGGAAGGATGGAGAAAACAGCAGCAGCAGCTTCAAATCTCTTTAAAGTGGCTCCGGTGGGCTTTAAGCAGCCTGCCGATGTTTTCATTGTGTCACAGGGGCGTTTTTCCCGTCCTGGCCTTCACTGCGCACATCGCCACAAACGCGCACCGAGCCCGAATCCCAACATTTTCATCACTCAGCGTCAGAAACACGCTGCGTGGGGAGGAGACCGTGGGTTCGGGCATGTTCTGACTCGGTTTGCAGCGATTTTGTCTTCATGTTTGGTTTGATGTAAAATGGAGGCTGGGTGGAGGAGGAGGAGGATGCTGAAGCTGCCATGGCCTCCTTCCTCTCCTCCTTTCCTTCCTCCGCCTCCCACATCACGTGGCGTCTAACAGCTTCTAACCACCACAAACCCACACAAATATCGCGCAGCTGTCGCGTTATAAGCGCTCAGGTCTGCGTGTCGGTCAATCTGTAAAACGAGCTCTTTGCTGGGTAGAGCGGAGCGTTCCCAGTATTCCCAGTAAGAGATCGATCCTTCTCCAGTCTGCGAGCTGAGTGGGCCGATCTAAGAAAACACGGACATCTTTGAATATGCATGAGGAGATTTATCCATAATATGTTGGAAAGTATGGATATTTTAAATAGTGCGCAGCTTGCCATGTAATCTGTAAAAGGAGCTGTTTGTTGGTGGTAACAGAACTTTCCCAGTATTCCCAGTAAGAGGTCGATGTTGCTCCAGTGTGTGAACTGAGCCGGTCGATTTGTGGAAATGAAAATATTTTTGTTCACGAGGAAAATTGGGGGAAATGTTCGTTTTGGAAAGTAGCAGTATTCTTCGACACTGTGTTGCAGGAAAAAGGAAAAGTTGCTTCCACGAGAAGACAAAAAAGTGAAAATACTTTCACGTGGTCAGATTCAAGGCTCGCTGGAAGGTCTTAGGAAAGTCGGAACATTATGGAACATCTGGAGATTTTAGAAATTTACTGGAAAGTTTGAATTTTTAGAAAGCAGGAATATTATGGGGGGGGGGGGGGGGGGCAGTTTGTTAGCTATTCCTTAAAATGAGCTTTTTCGGGGTCACATAAAAAATCCCCTGGAGTATATTGATGATAAAATTATTACTGGGAAAGGCTTTGCTGGGATGTTTGGGGCATAAGGAAACTGCTGAATGTGTTTGTTTTGCTAATGAAGGAACGTTTTGAACACAGGACAACGTGGTTATCTTTAAAACGGGAACATCTTGGACATCGTGGAGATTTTGGGAAATACGTCTTACGTGTCTGAACACTGACTTTCTCCTGATGGTGCACATAGAAAAACCCAGAAGAGCCTGTGACTGTGAACGCGTTTGTTCCTGTTTGAGAACATGGATGTAGCACAGTGGCCTTACAAAAGGTCAAAAGCGCCTCCTTAGAGGCGACGTGCTGCAGTTTGTACCTGTAGGGACAGAAACGCTTTTTGTTTCTCGGTGTCGTCGTCCAGTCAACAATAATCTGGAATATAATCCAAACTCATGTTTATTAACACAGATGATCTCTGTTCTCAGAATGCTGAGCGTGGCTGTAACTTTGGTGCTGCTCAGGCTTTCATCAGGAATCTCTCATTTCTTTATTTTTGTTTCAGTAAATCTACATGAAGTTGTGTTTAGTACATGTGCCATAAACATGAAGTGAATACATGTAACATGTATGTGCGTGTCGCCTTCACTGGTCCTAAATCAGCCCGGATCATTTGACCTGGAAGCGAGGCGTCTGAAAACAGGAACCTCGTTAACACAGCAGAGAGCAGCAGCTGAGCTTATTTTTAGGAGATTCATCGGGATGCTTATGCACTTCACCTGTGTGTGTGTGTGTGTGTGTGTGTGTGTGTGTGTGTGTGTGTGTCCACGCTGACTCGTAGGGTCGTGTTGCGTAACCTCGATCGTGGCCTCAGCTGAGTCCTGTTGTCGTTGTGTCCCGCTGGGATCTCAGATTACATAAAGCACTGATAACGAGCTTAATCAGAGAAGTCAAACCCACTAAATGGTGCACAGAGGGAAGTGTTTATCCCGCTCATGCTTTTCAGGTCATTTTCACGTGTAAACAGCCCACAGTGACACGTTCAGGCCTGTTCTGGAAGATTCTGCAGATACATGAGATCCATGGCGTGCATAGACTGCACGGCTGCGTCGCACAGACATTTGATAAATAACGTGAAGAAATAAAGAAAACGCTGCCTTTAGCGTTTGAAAGCAGCCTAAACCTAAACCAGCACACTCTGCATGATGCTGACTCAGTGATGGATGCAGTCGGATGGATTTCAGCATCGTGTCCATTTGCTAAAGTGGATTTAATCCAGTCAACAGCTAATGATGGGCAGCAAGGGTTAGCGTTAGCCCTCTAAGCCACTGTGCAGTGGGTCAATTAGCCTGCTTTCAGCTCTTTCCTCTCTCTCACACACTCACACACACACCCTCTCTCTGGAGTTATACTTAGCACTCGTGTTGTGATGCTGAATGGAAACAGAGACAACAAGACGCTGAAGGAAAACAAACCTCGGCCGGTCTCAGCTGCATCCCGGCCACGCCCTCGTGGCGGAGCCGTGCGGTGGTTCGGGCCGGGAGCGGCCCGAGTACAGCACAACAAACTGCTGAAATGTTGTGTTACTGGCAACAAACTGCGTCACTGATTGAATCTGTTTATTTAAAGTCATTCTGCAGCAGAAACCTAAAGTAAAGCTGTTTGAAGCGCGTCACAGCACAGCTCAGAAACATAATGTGGTGCTAGTGGAATAATTATGTAATTACAAAATGTAATTATTGAGTAAATACCAAGTAATAACTAAGCTCGAGCCCAGTATTAGCAGTAGGTTTATCTGAGTAATGTTAGTTTCATGTAACAGCACAGTAATAGAATTCTAACCGTTTGGATTCAGGTGTGATGTTAAGATGCAGACGGTCATTGTCTTTATGTGCTGCCAATAAAGCTTTATTATGAGTGTTTGTGCACAGAACATTTGAAACATCACACGGAGCAGATTTAGTCTGAAACAGTAACCTCACCTTAGATTCAATCAAACATCTGAAAGGTAAAGATTTTCTGTCTTTTTGGAGCAAAGAAAATGAGCTTCTATGTGACGTAGCAGCTGAATGTTTTCAGGTTTTCTGTTTCATTTGTTTCTGGGGGAAGTTTGGATTTCCTGCTTTGATCTGTGTCCCGTGTTTTGTGGCTCTGGTTTCGATGATGTCGTGCTTCTTATGACGAGGTCTGTATCGCGATGTCCTGTGTTCTGGTTCATATCATGCTTATTATCTGCAGCAGTCTCACCCGTGTCGCAGTTTTGGACTTCTTGTGGTTGATTCTGTTTCACAAAATGCGAATATTAAACCAAACAAGAGGGGCAGTCATTGCAGCTAGAAGTCTTTCAGGTCACACGAGACAATGTGACAGAAACAGAACCTCAGTCCGCAGGAAAGCAAAGGAAGCAGCTCCTTTTAAAGACTCAGTGTCAGTTACAAAGACGGGGTGAGGGCACGCCAGCCGTGGCTGTTAGCACACACCTGTCTTCTCTGATCAGACTTGTACAGTCAGTCAAAAAGTGTGAAGGCCCAGCAGTCTGATGGAGTAAAACATCAAGAAAGGCTGTGAAACCTGGTTCTTCATGAAGGTCAGTCAGACTGGATGGTGTCCTGACCGAGGACGTAAGGCTCCCTGAATCAGGGATGTCCTTAGTTATTAGTATTTACTGACAGTTTGTGCTCTCCAACATCCAGCTTCCTGTTTCAACCTCTGCTTGTATTCTCATTAGTGTTTGAGGAGCACAAACGCTGAGAATTCCTGAATAAAATGTGAGCAAAATGTTGTTTAAAGGACAAAATAATAGAAAATCTCATGAAAATCTGTTACTGTGTCCTCTCTGACAGGCCCTGCTGCAGAATCCCTCATCATGACAAAAGAGGAGAACCTGGAGGTGCAGGAGAAGGAGAGGCACGACCGGGAGGAGCAGGAGGAGGGGAGGGTCCAGAGAGAGGAGGAGGAGGCGCTGACTGAAGAAGAGGAGGAAGAAGTAGAGGAGGAGGAAGAAGAGGAAGAGGAGGAGTATGAGCTAGAGGAAGAGAGGGAGCAGGAGGAGAGGACAGAAGTGGAGGAGGATGAGGAAGAAGAGCAGCAGGAGGAGGAGCGGGAGGAGAGAGAGGAGCGCGAGGAAGAGGAGGAGGCTCCGGCCGAACCGGAGCCAGAGCCCGTGTCTGTGTCCGAGTACCAGAGTCCGGTTCACGAGCCGCGGCGCCGAGCCATGGTGCACCCGTCCGCCCAGGCACCGCTGCCCAAAGACTACGGTACGTCATACCACCTTAAATTCAGACACCTTAAATGCTGCCAGTCACGCTGTTAAAGTGGAGACTGCTGGAGTCACAGCTCACTGTCAGCACTCGCAGTCTGACTGATCGGCCTGTTGTATTGATGACAGCCAATCACTGTTCAGTAAGCAAATCACCGCAGTTCACGGAGCAGCACAGCAGAGGGCGCTCTCAAGCTGACTTTTACTCTTTCAGCATTAACTCCTACTCTGTGCACTTCCTGCTCCCTAGGGGGCGCTCTGTGGAGCTGTAGAGCAAAAATATAAATGTGAGGTAAATGTTTGGTCCCGACAACAGCTTCACTTTAATTTTTAGATGTTTCTCACAGGTTTCTGTTGTATCTGAGTATTACTGATGTTACAGCACCACAAGCTGCTTAATGGCAGCTGCCATTTTGATTTGGGGCGTGAAGCAAACAGCAGCAGAGACTGTGTAGCTGCATCACCTTCAACCACCGCAACCAGCTGCTTCTTCTTCTTTAACTTCTAACGTCCGGTTATCTTTTGGGAATGGGCGCCATTGAGGGAGGACGTCCTTTAGTGACCAATCAGCTTGCATTAGCAGAATGCATTTTATAGATAAAGTTACACATCGGTGGTATTTTATTTCAGTCCCATTCATAAGACCTTCTCCATTAGTACCTACTCGGATCCACTGATTTTCCATTACAACCCAGTGTGCGTGCTTGTCGTCATAGCAACATATCTGCATGTCATGACATGACTGCCACAACAAAGGTGGACGTCGAGGTGATGATATACCTGCTGCTCAGTCTGTGGCTTTTCTCACACTCTGAATCACGGCGTCGTTTTTGTAGCCGTTTCCCTCGTAGTCAAGCTTCAAAAATGGTGGTTTGGATTTTCGTAAACAATCGAGTGACGCTACTGACCAGCCAGTTGGTGGGATGAAGTCTGACGATGTCACATTTTAGTACCTGCTCGGATCGCTAGGAACCCCGAGTGAGCAGGTACTATGACTTAATGGAAAACCCTGAAAACTGTAGCGAATCGTGCTGAGTCGATCGAGTAGGTACTAATGGAAAAGGGGCTATTGAGGACAAGCTCATGAGCGCCCCCTGCTGTGCCTCAAGATGAATATGCAGCTGATTTCCTTCATTGTTATTAGCAGGAAGTGGAATGGCTCTCCCGGAGCTGCTGACAGTGAGTCGCAGTGGGGCAGGTTGTCAGGCTGATGGCAGTGAAATAAAACCCTCCTCAGAGCTGCAGAGCCTGCAGGAAGAGAAACTGCAGCACTCGCAGGTTATTTCTGATTTGATGACGGGGACAGATTCTTCTTGGTGTCACCGTCTGGAACCATCTCCTGCCTGCTTTCCTCGCTCCTTTCCGTTTACCTTTCTTTGTCTCTTTAAGCTCATCTGTGATTTCTTCCTGTTTGCGTGCAGCGTTCACCTTCTTCGACCCAAATGACCCGGCCTGCTTGGAGATCCTCATGAATCCCCAAACCACGGTCCCTGAGCTGTTCGCCATCGTGCGACAGTGGGTTCCCCAGGTGCAGCACAAGATTGACATCATCGGCAATGAGGTGAGAACATAAAAGCAAAAAGAAAAAAAAACACTGGAAAACCTGCAGTTCCTCTAACGTCCACTAGAGGCTCCAGCAGTGAGTCCGTCCCCACAGACTCCCCTGTTCAAACTTTACAGCAGAAATAAACACGTTTACAGTCTGATGCATAAAAACTTGCTGCTTTCTACACATAATTTCCTGATTCATACATTCATAGTTAATTTTTTAATAACTTCCATTAGGCTTAAACTTTGGGGCTCATGTCTCCGTTTTTGAAACCTCGGCAGTGCTGCAGCTTCTCTTTCAGCCTGCTGCAGTCCTCTGTGTCACTGGCTTAAAGCCAACACTGATTCATTGTCACATTGACCCAGATTCAACCCTCTGGACACACACACACACACACACACACACACACACACACACACACACACACACACACACACAGTGATGTCTCTCTGAGCAGCTCTTGTCAGGCTCTTAAAGCCTGAATGCTGAAAGCTTCTGTTCAAAGCACAAATTATGGTCCATGCAATTAAAAAATACAGGCTGGGAAGATTATTTATTATTGATGATTGATTTGGACTGGATACCAGATAACAATATGGAGGCTCTTCCATGTGATAAAGTGCTCTCTGCATCAGACACCTGTATGTGCACTTTGATTGCATCACCAGCAGCGTCTCAAAGGTTGTTGCTGCCGTTACTTTATTTTTAGTCAAAAGTGAGAAGAAGCTGCTGTGCCAAGTTTTTAGCAACCATGGTGACCAAGGCACAGATACCATGTAATTGTTGCTAAGCAACATGCAAATAACATCCTAGAGAAGATTGGATGCGCGGGCCCCACAGCTGGACATGCTGTTTGTCAGATCACTGCACTGAAAATGCTCCAAAGCAAACCTAAAGCAGCAGCATCCATGTGCATCATCAGGCCCATCCGCTCACCGTAACCTAAACAATTATTTAAAGAAATCCATCCCTTAGGGAGGGGAAAGGTTTATGAAGGGGGCATATCTGTACAGACCTTCTGTAATGGTCACACTGGCAGCAGCGCTGCTCACAGAGAGATGGTGATAATGACCCAGTTAAAATGGCTGCATGGAAACAGGAGGCAGAGCAAGTGGTGCAGAGGGAGAGGGAGCGATGGAAAGTCAGTGAGGCTTCACCGTGACTCAGCGTGAAGCCGACTCAGCCTGGAGGAAAGAAAAACAAGGAGAGAGCGGCACAGCGACGATCGCGGAGAAGAAATCAGCCAACGAGCTGGAAGGCTGGCGGCCAGCACGGCCAGGATGTGAACTCAGGGTTTTCCCACTTTAAAGTTTATTATACAACCATAACATCACATGTAGGAGCGATATACAGATGTTAAATAAAATATTATAAATGTATCCTCAGCTATCTGCCCCTCCTGGCTTTATTTAACGTTTTTGTTTAGTGTGACAGGAAAGTGACGCCTAAAAATCCAGAAAACTGAAAGCCTGATATCAATAACTGCTGTGTGAAAACCAGAACATGCTCTGACACGATTAAAAAACCCAGAGTACAAGGGGCTCTAAACAGAAAGGGAAAGTTCCAGAAGCCTGCACGTGCAGATATCAGTTTGTAAAGTTTTGATGTGAAATCTCTGGTCAGGTTACCTGTAACTGTCTTTCCTCCGTCTCAGCTCCTGAAGCGTGGTTGCCATGTGAACGACCGCGATGGTTTGACCGACATGACGCTGCTTCACTACAGCTGCAAGGCCGGAGCGCACGGAGTTGGTAAGTTACTTTATTTGATACTTATTAGGGAAGCATCGGTCTAGAGGTGCACCGACCGACCGGAGACCAGGATCAGACAGTTCCTGACTTAATTAGCCTGTTTCATATGCAGCATACACACAGCGATGTGTTCAAATACTCAGTTGCAGACTCACAGGCAGGTCGTTAGTGTGAGGCTGTGGCTGTTAGCGAGCTCTTCGCTGTGAGTGATGGAGACAATAGACCTCGTAATTCACCCTCAGCCAGTTAACAAAGTTATCCAAACCTCAGCCGCAAGCTAGCAGCCTCGGTATGAGCAAAGGATCAAGGCGGCTACGAGCAAAACTACAGAGACGAGTGAAAAACAGAAAAAAAGTTGCTGGCTCGGTGACGTCGGGTGAGGTCGGGTATTCGGCAGCAGCTCATTTCACTTCACTTTCAGCACTTTCATTAGTTCAGTAGTTTAAGTGAGAGAAACTCACCACAGTTCATGTTCAAAAAGGTTCTTTAATTATGAAGAAAAGCTGCTTTTTGCTTGTAAGGCTGTCAGGTTCTTAGAGACATCATCTAAGTCAGCAGGACACATTTGGAAAACTGGAGTCAGTGCGTCTCTGTTAATCATCCCAGAATAAATATCTGACAAATGACTCTAAACGCTGATATCAGCCCAGAATATCACAAATCTTCAACTTTACCATCCTGGGTCTAACTCGACGTTACTGCTGATGACTCTGACTCCACCCACGAGAAAATAATAAAACTATTTACATATTTTTCCCATAAACCTTCTGTGAAGAGTTTGTGTTATTACCTGTGAAAACTTGGCCCTCAGGGGGTTGAATTCTAATAATCACAAATCACATGAAACAAAAAAATCCCAACAACACACCAAACCAACTTCAGTCCAAAGTCTCAAATCCTTCCACCCTCGATTCAGAAGAGATTTTGCTTCAGGAGGAAGAGCAGAGGGGCGATCCTTGTTTCAGGTCCCACGTTCCTCTAGTTCGTCCTGATGTAACAACTGGGAATAATGCCGACTCGAGCTCTCACGTGGTTCCAAGTTATTGTACAGGGCAGCTGCGTGGACCTGCTCTGGGGCGGCCGGCGTCTGTGCGTGTGGTGGATTCAGCTCCTCCGCGTCTTAGTTTCGTCCTCATTGTGTGTGCAGGCGACCCGGCGGCAGCGCTGCGTCTCACCACTCAGCTGATCTCGCTGGGCGCCGACGTGAGTCTGAGGAGCCGCTGGACCAACATGAACGCCCTGCACTATGCCGCGTACTTCGACGTCCCGGAGCTGATCCGAGTCCTGCTCAAAGCAGCCAAACCCAGAGGTAATTTCTACACCAGGCAGTATTTTAGTGGTCGTTCTGAAGGTAACAGGAGGTGAGACTCTCCTTCCGTGTTCTCCTCAGTCCTGAACTCCACATGCAGCGATTTCCACTATGGTACGGCTCTCCACATCGCCGCCTCCAACCTCTGCCTGGGTGCAGTCAAATGTCTGCTGGAGCACGGAGCCAACCCCACCGTCCGGGTAAGGACAGCTTTCCTTACTTACTACTGGGGGCTAATTAAATGGGCTCATCTCCAGCTCCATGTTTGTTTGTTTTTAATTCATGAATTAACGTAGCTTTGCATAATTTTCAGTTCAATGTAATCCTTCTTTACCTTGTCCCGGTCCTTGGTGCAGACCCTCAGTTCTTTTTAATTCTGTAACAAGCCTTTTTAGCTTCTGCCGAGCTCTCCTCTGATTGGCTGATCCAGTCTGTGAAGGTCTGAACTGCAGGTGAAGGATAAGGATAATAAGACTGCTTCAGCTCCTTGAGTTTTTTGTGCTGCTGTTCCTTTAAAGCTGAAATCCAGAGACCCTTAATGGTGATTTATCGTCTCAAATCTGACTTTCTGACTTGTTTCTGCAGAACGATAAGGGTCAGGTTCCAGCAGAGGTGGTTCCCGACCCAATGGACATGAGCCTGGACAAGGCGGAGGCGGCAATGGTGGCCAAAGAGCTGAAGCAGCTGCTACTGGACGCCGTTCCACTGAGCTGCAATCTTCCCAGAGCCACGCTGCCCAACTACGACAACATCCCAGGAAACCTGATGCTGGCCGCTCTGGGGCTGAAGCTGGGAGACCGTGTGGTGCTGGACGACATGAAGGTCAGACACGCTGAGATCAAACTGGGATAAATGGATTGACGGACATTGAAACAACAAATCTTCTGTATTTCTGCATAAACATGACCTAAAACATCACGGTCCTGAACCTCTGAACATCCACCAGGTCAACAGTGACCTCTTTAGGGTTAGAGGTACAGTTTGGTTCACGTCTACTCACTTACATGATATTTGTGCTCATATGCAGACTTGCAACAAAAGACCGAACTCGTGTAAGAGACTAGATTTGGAAGGTGGCATCTTCTAGTTTCTGAGCCGGTGCTTGTTTAGCGTGTCGCTCACATGCAAACTACCCCTAAGATGTTCTGTGGCAGCCTGGTGGATGGAGGTCAAGGAGACTCAAAGAGATGTACAGGAAATTACATTAAAATGTTAGATTTGTATTTTTTAATACTCCAGAGGGTTACAGGTATGTGGACCTTTGCTTTGGATATTTGCTGTGAGCCACCTCGTGTATCAAAAACTACAAACGACCTTTTCAGGCAGCTGTTGAGGGATTTGACTCCATTCCCAGGTACAGGCATCCTCAGCTCTGAGAGGGAGGGGCTCTGAGTCAGGACTTCTTCTTCTTTGTAGGATGCGATGATGGTTCTTGTGTTGCTGCACGGTTCAGTTCACAGACAGGTCTCCTGATATTTTCTGCTAATTCTAAGTCAGAATTCATCGTTTCATTGATGATGATTGATTGACCACCATGCTTCACTGATTTAATGACGCTCTTATGGTTGAATGCAGCATTTTCTTTCTTCTTATCGAAAGCCAGAAGTTGTACTTTGGTGTCAAAACTCTCATTCCAGTTTCCCTCCTGCCTGGAAACTAGTTTTGTCTGGTTTTTGGAGCAATGCTCTCCAGGTTAGTCCAGTGTTTTCTTGATGTTCACCTGGGGTTTCACACCTGGATTGATCTGGGTTGACATGTGGAAGGGATCGGTGGTTTGGAATTTGCTCCGTAGGTGGATTTTCGAGCAGTTTCTGCAGGATTCTGTTCATCTGGACGTTTTCGGTGGGAGAAACGTTTCATCATCATCAGGTGACGTCTTCAGTCTCAGCTGACTGCAGGTTTCAACCTTATAAACAGGACATTTGCACAGTGACTGAAACCTGCAGCACTGAAGGAACAATGGCTTTACTTGGATGAGTTGATGTTTCTCCCACTGAAAAGTCTAAATCCCGACGAACATATTCAACAGATTTACTTACCTGGATGATCGAGCATCAAGTCGTTATTTTTGGTCGGCAGATTTTCAGAAACTAGAAGATGTTACATTTCAAATAAAGTCTTGTTTGAATTGCAGTTTTTTATTAACAGCTTTTACATTTGGGCGTTTAAAATAGGACCCTGTAGCCTTTGGGGGGGGGTTGCCAGTGGATGTTAAGAGGTTAATCTGATCGGCAGTTTCTTTTTAACAACATGTAAACAGCAGTGTGTGTGTGTGTGTGGTGGCAGTTTGTCCTTCACACTGTGCTTCTTGAGCTCTGAACAGTGTGTTTTCACTGTGCAGCCCCACAGAGACCAGAGCAGAGACGACAGCCCGGCTGCAAAACGCAGACAGGTTGGTTGGAGTGGCTGGATTGTAGACTAACTGAAGTGACTCACCACGCTGCCAACATGTTGTCTTCCTATGAAATCACCGTCACTCCATCTGTAGCGTTGATGTCACGTTCGTCCCTTTCATAAAACACAGCAGCAGACACCCAGACTATCTGCCCCCATGCAACCTAACCAGAAAAAATCTCTTTTGCAGTCATGCTCCGAGAGTGCGAGAGGTCACCTCTGACTCCGCCCTCTCTTTTTGTTTCTGTGTCTCTCAGGCTGGCACTCTGAGGTTTTGTGGTACTACAGAGTTCGCCAGCGGGCAGTGGGTCGGCGTGGAGCTAGACGAGCCAGAGGGCAAGAACGATGGCAGCGTGGGCGGCGTCCGCTACTTCATCTGCCCTCCGAAGTTAGGTGAGAGATTTGTGGTTTCTACAGGCGAGACAAAGACTCCTTTCATTTTGTTCCCGTTAGCTGAAATCAAGTCACCGTGTTAAGTAGCGTATTCTAGGCGACTTTTCCCAGGATTTTTCCAGTTGCTCCGGGTTCTCACAAGTGAGTTCTGATCTGCTCCCCATTGGATGTTCCCAGAAAACCTCCAAAGGGGAATCAGACAAACCTAACTCAAGTTTAGTAATACTTCCTGAATCTGCAGGAAGTGACTGTGGCTCTTCAAGACCTCCAAGCTTTAGAACATCCAGCGAATCAGTGAATACATCAGAGAACGTGACATCTAAAGACGTCATATCTCTGTTCATCAAAAGCATCACTAAAAAACACAGGAGGCAAACACGAAGAGTCCTTCCCTCATTTCACCGTTTAAAGTCATCTCCTTGTTCATGTTCAGTCGGCTGTCCCTGCTGCAAGTCCTGGTGTGAGCTCTTTGATTTCATCGTAAACAAACTCACTGACCGACTGTTCTTGTGGAGGCTTTTGGTGGAGGAGCACGCTCGTCATCTTTCCAGCATGGAAACAGGAGTTGTTGCTGTTTCTCACTGCGTTGATCTACTTCTGCCCTGCAGGGATTTTCGCTCCAGTTTCAAAGATTTCCAAATCTGTGGACCAGACGCCTTCATCAGTCACCTCCACCCCAAGAACACCCCGCATGGATCTGGCCTCCCGCCTCGCAGGAAAGACCAAGAAGGAGAAAGAGAAGAAGGAGAAAGAGCGAGAGAAAGGTAACCGAGCTACAGTCTTTGCTAATAGCTTCATTCGATTAGGTTTATCTGTGCTTCTCATCAGTTTTGTTCTGCATTCTCAGCCCAGAAGAAGAAGGCTTCAGTAGCCAGTCTGGATCCAGAGGGAATGAATGTGGAGGTCGGAGATCAGGTTCTGGTAGCCGGACAGAAGCACGGCATCGTTCGTTACTTTGGCAAGACAGACTTTGCTCCAGGTGCGTTTGCTGATCCTCAGTCGGTTCTCTGAACTGTGCACATGTGGATACTTGTAGGACTGTGTTGTCTGTCCTTCTCCAGTCCGGAGAAACTTTGCACTAATCCTGCAGAAATGCTTATCAGACAGAGCAGCTGTGACCGGATCTGTGTCCCTGCAGGTTACTGGTTCGGTATCGAGCTGGACCAGCCCACAGGGAAACACGACGGCTCGGTGTTTGGGGTCCGCTACTTCAGCTGCCTGCCCAAATATGGAGTGTTTGCTCCGCCCTCCCGTGTCCAGAGGTGAGGATATGTCGAAGGTACCGTGATGTTTTAGTGTGTGTAATAAATGAGAATGGGGAGATAATCAGCTTCAGGATTAATTAGCTCAGAAATTCTTCCAATGTTGGAAATGAAAAAGATTAAATACATGAAAAAAACTAAAAATACAGCAGAGCATTAAAAGCTGTGGAAGCTTGAAGTGAAGCTTCAAAGTAACCAGGACGATGTGACATTAAGGCTTTTTAAAATCTTTGATTCCTGAGCGACGCCTTAAAAGTCGCCAATAAACACTGTTGTTGTCAGAATCGGAGGCCCTAAGGACGGCTCACAGAACGACAGCTCCACGGTGAAGAAGGTCCACCAGATCACCAGTAAGTGACGACCATAGTGTTTTATTATCATTCTTTACCCCTGAAAACCGTATTTGTCTCCTTGTTCTAACAAACGTTGTGTGCTTGTGCGCTGCAGTGTCACAGCCGAAGCGTAACTTCAACACGATGCGTTCTCCTAAAGACCTCACGTCTGAGAGCTCCATATCCAGGTCAGCCCTGCTCCGTCACATTACAGTCCTGCGCTCTTTGCTGTTCGGCTTTCTTGGACTTTTTGACAAGAGGAAATTTTGGAAACGGTTCAATTTGAGCTTTTAAAAGAAAAGCAAAATAAAACTGTTTTCACCTTTTTATCAAAAGTCCAAATAAGTCCAGCAAAGCAGGCAGGATTAGACTTACTGAACCCTGCTCTTCCTCCTCCTCCTCGTCTCCTGCAGGCTGCTCTTCTGTTGTTGGTTTCCGTGGATGCTGCGCGCTGAGATGCAGTCCTAACTACGCCCTTCCTCTTCTCTCTTCTACTCCACCACCAGATCAGTCTCTCCGCTGTACTTGCTCTCCATCTTCTACTCCTGCTTTCACCGACTTTCGCCGTCGTCAGTCAAACTTCTCGTGGTGACCCCGTCCCCCTCCTCTCTTAATCTCAGCCCAGAACCTCCTAATTTAGCCGTTCTATAGCAAAATCTATAGTGCCTTGTATCTGATCAAAACGTTCCGCATTCCTTTGAAGAAACCGAGAATCCGATTCCTCCAAAAAACCCAACCTTTCACGTCTTCTCACCTCATCGTCCCAGCTCGGTATTTGTCCGTGCTGTGCTGTCATTCGGGGCCTAACAACAACCACCAAATGTTCGTTTGTGCTGCTACGTGCTTTTGTTTTTGCTGCTACTAGCTTTGGGTCTTAAACAGATTTTGTCATTAATGCTAAGCTCGGCACAAGCTAGCTCAAACGTGGACAATAATGCAGATATTCAGCCTGTGCTTTGTGGTTTGGCAGATGTGTTTGTTAAATTCTCAGACACTTTCTGCACAAATGAACAAGAGCAGTGCACGAGAGCTCAAACAGTTTGTGCAAAATAAGTTTGTCTGCTCGTCTGAGACCAAGAACCTCTGCCGTCTCCGCTTGAGTTAAGATGTAAAAATCCCGAGTGCATGGAGGGAAAATCCCAGAAAACATCCCGACTCCAAACTGTTTGAAACTCAGAAGTGAAAACAGGGTTTTTACTTGAACGCAGCCAATAATTGTCTGTAGGAGAGTTTATTTCCACTGCTGATGTGTGAGATAAGTAAGTGGTTCTTGGCCTCCGGGTTGACTCGCTGTATGTGGAGGAGTGTGGATGCTAACATTTAATAACAAGAAGAAGCTTTATCTTTAATTTACATTTTTACATTTTTCCTGACCACAAAGAACAGCTTTGATGTTTATCCTGCTGTTTGTCAGCCGTTAATCTTTAAATGTACTTTTAGCAAACGTCTGGCAGGAAATGCAACGCACATTTTCACCACAAGGTGGCAGCGCTTCATCTGAGCTCCAGTGTAGTTTTCCACCAGCACTACAGTCGTCTACATGCACAGAACGATTTTTGTGCTCCAATGAATAAAATAAGTCTGATTAGCAACATTTGTACGAATGTTGAGCTAATTTTAGAATTTCTCGTGAGCAGTTTAGGTCCACCTGGTGGTCGACAGAGGTATTACATCAATTTGCATCTGCAACATAAATGTCTTTGACATAAAGGCGCAAGCTGGTTTATTTTTTGAAGGATTGAATCTGCTTTTGTCCAAGAATTCTTTACAAAAAGTACCTTTGATTATAGTCACTGCTAATCAGCGTACTGCCAATACTCGGACACTAATAACAGGCTCCAGTTGTAATCTGTTAACCATAAACTGCTAACTGACCCAAACCGTTGACGTTTCCGGCCCCATTTCATGAGACTGTCATGTCTTTATGTTGCCTCTGAACACGAGCTTCAGTTCCAGCTAAATGTGATGTCCAGTCCATTCAGGGTAGAATATGTCTTTGTAATATTAAGCGTCCCTTCATCAGCGCCTCCATTTCGAGGTTTTTAATGACCTTTACTTAAAAGTTTAACCCCCAAACGAGCTCCCGAGTCCAAATCTTGGATCTTCCTCTGACCCTCCTCTCTCGCTCCTCTCTCTCTCCATTTAAATAAGACTTTGGTATCTTTTGTGAATGTGAGCATCCGCGAAAAGAAAAACACAAGCTAACCTAAATGTGTGCTTAATGGTAAATCTCTGCATAACTGAGAAACAGCAATATGTAAACAGTGTACCTATCTCTGTGTGGAAACGTTTCCTGTGTTAATGTCTCGTTACACTCTGTGAGCACTCGATACAGAGAGATGAACACACTCGCGCTCGGATGGCCGAGGCTGCTGGGGCGAGCACAGAGAATAACCGGGCAAGCGAAGGGATGAAATCCATCCTCAGTTTTGATCCAAGTCAAGTGGAAAGTGACCCAGATGCCACCAGGAAGACCGTGGAGCGTATTTGGTGAGGTCAGATCCTCAGTTTGTGCTGCTTCATTATTCTGTTATCTGATTCTTGGACGGAGCATTCAGATCTCATGAGCAAGACCGGGCAGATTTGGTAACTTGTTTCCAGAGATGTAAAACTTTAAACTATGAGAATTATGAAATATGACCAACCACCTTCCTGCAAACACTGGTTGAAGGTCATTTTAGAGAATGATGAGGTCGTTAAGAGCCTTTGAGGCGGGGCTTGCCGGTTTTTCTCTCCGTGTGCTCTGCAGCCTCGGCCAAAGGAGACATTTGTGGTTGCTCGTGCACACTGCTGTGGATAATGTCCTGTTTGTGCTCGTGGAATCAGCTTCAACGTTATACTAACGAGAACTGCAGTGCTTTTGCTTTTCCACTCACCGGGCGCTCAGTTTAACTCAGTCAGCTGCAGGATTTAGTCCATGTGGTCACAAACCTTTCATTCCTGCTTGAACTTGACCTGAGCCTCGCCTCTGAATGACTTAACCAGACGAGCGGTAGGTTGAGTCATGTCGCGTTCCCCACGGACACAAACTGGTGTCCTGGTAGGACTGTAGTAAATTTAAGCTGCTTTAAGGATGTCCTGAAATCATCATGGATGAGATGAACACAAAAAGTCAGTCCTGCATCCATCGAGTTGTTGGAACCGTCCAAAACTGTCCTGAGAAGCAGCTTTTTGAAAAATGGGACTAGACGTTCGAGCGATGTGCAGATGACTTACTGCTTTACCTTCACAAATAAATATCACAGCCACAGCCCAAACAAGCCAGACGAACCGGAGTCAGTCCACGTGTCGTATTTGCATCTGTTTATAGTTTCACTCTGGAAATTCATCGCCACAAGTCAGCTGTCGTAGCACGGCGTTCAATGCTGAAGCTCCACCCAGTCGGGCGAGCGTTAGTGGACCGCAGTGATGGTGGAGGTTTGTCTTTGTACAGTAAACGTACAGTAACAGTACAGTCGATATGTCGGTTTGAACGTAGCGTGCTGTGTAGATGTGGAGCGTCACCAGTTATTAATCTCACGCTAAAGGAAGCGTTACAGACGTTTTTATCGCCACATATTTTCACTTTGGTTTCTGTATCCAAGGCCGTTGCCGCTCCTTTTGCCTGATTTAGCTCTTTAACTACAAACTCTCACTTTGTCGTTTTTGTTGATTGGATTTCAAACATGCTTTTACTTTAAGATTGGTTTCCTTTCTTTGAGGCAGCAGGAATGTTTGAAATTTTGCATCCTTGTCGAGATTCAGCCACTGAAACTCCGTCACGTCGTAGCCATCATCTTCTCCTAATCGAAACCAAAATGTGACTGTAAATTAAAAATGTTCTAGAAATGTTTCCACTTTTTGGTTTCAAATGAAAATCCTGTTTGATGCCTTCATCGCCCACGTTGGCTTCGTTTCTCCACACTTCAACAAGATGAGATGACGTTAAATACATGTATCCTGAGAATCGTGATCAGGGATGCACCGATCAAACTTTTTCAGCTCCAGTGTGGTAGCCTGGCTTTGGGTGTCTGCTGATATCGAGGACTGACCCAGGAACAGTCTGGAATGAGGAAGCAGTGATCTTTACTGATCTTTACTGACCTTTACTGGAAGCTGGAGCCTGAAAGTGAAAATTTAAAAGCAAAGAAGAGAAACTCCCGTTAGCCTCGTTATGAGTGTTGACGTTGGTCCACCAGAGGGCAGCTTCCCTGATGAAACCAAACAAAAACAAGATTATGACAATATTATCTTATTAAAGACTCACAAATACAACAGATATTCAGGAAATCTGTTTGTATTTCAAGTGTCTGGAAGACAAAAATATCATTGGTTGAACTGATTTGTGCGTCGCGTCTGTTACTTTAGTTTCCTTTGGTCCTCTCGGTCTGAGTGCTCCTCACATGCACGTTTGTATCATCCACAAATAAAAGCTGTTTGCATCGGAGGTGTGAAAAGCCTCAGAGTTGCTTTCCTGTTGGCTCCCTCCATGCTACACCACAGCTGACAGGCCCTTGCTGATGGGTGGTGTAAGCTACATACAGCTGAACGACTTGTTGAAGTGTTCGGCGTCAGACTGACAGACAACCCAAATATCCGATCAGTGCATCCGTGATCACGGTTGGTTCTGGAGAAGCGTTGTTATTATGTCGTATGAGCACAAACACGGCGATCGTCTCTCATCTTCCACAACTCAAGACGAAGCTGAGTCAGGAGTTTATTGTCAGTCGCCTCTGTGATTTCTTTCCTCCTGATGTGAAGCCGGGAGCCGTTGGACAGTTTTAGCGGCTCAGCTCTTGTTTGCAACACAACTTCTCTGCAAGCAGATTTTCAGAGCTGCACTGACGCCAGCGGCTGCTTAAAGGAAGGAAATCAGTCACGTTTGGATCAGCAGGAATGGAAACTGTGATTTGTAGTTAACTGAGAGAGTCGGTGTCCTTTAAAGAAGTGACGGCTGTCTGACAATGTAACGTCGAAATCACAGAAACGAACTCGGCACTGCTCGTTTCAACATTCGGAGTCTGAAGATTATACAGTATATAGCCTATATTTTGATAACTTCACTAAGTGTACTTTTTGTTCTCTGGTTTTGTAAAGTGTGCGTGTGTGTTACTTTAGTCCATGTGTGTGCGTCACTCCTGTTTTCAAAGTGTGTTTAAAGCCGACGGGCGCGGAAGCAGAAACAGGAGAGAAGGAGCATCGACGTCTTCTTCCTAACAGATCCTCACTGCATGCTCTCTCAGTATTTTCTCATTCGGGGTTTTCAGTGTATCTTCTCATCAGCATGAAAATGCTTCTAATAATAACAACTATGAATATAATAAAGATTTGATGTTTTTCTAAACCTTCTGTCTGCTGGACTTTTTATCTGCGTTCAGATAAAATCAGGTGAAACAGTAACTAATAAAACTGATACATTTATTATCTTTTTTTATTTGACTCATCAGACTATAAAAGGATTCACACTGACACCTTGTAGCCAGTTATCAGAGCACACCCACAAAATCTGCAGAGTGAAGATGATTTATATGCATATTTTTAAATTTTAGACAGACAATAAGTATAAATAAATTCATACTTGCAGCATAATTACATGTTGATTTTAGTTTGATGGGGATTCTTTGTGCTTCTTTCTCCCCGTGAGCTCCTCCGTGGCTCACACAGGTGTCTGTAGACCTGGGGTATCAAACATGAGGCCCTTTGGAAAATGTGAAGGAGGAAAATGATTTTGGATTTTAAATGTGGTTTGTTTGTTCTCTGACAAAGACCTCACCCACAGCCATTTATAATACACCAAAGAAATGATAGATTTCTGTAATTTTACACATTTCTTACAATTTAAGCAAAGGTTTAATAAAAAGAGTTTACTACATTTACTGCAGCAACATTTCTCTGTCACAGACTGTCCTGTGTGTACCCTGCCTCTTGTGCTATGGTTGCTTGGCCAGCCTTGTGTTACTTAGTCTCCAACAAAACGACGTCACGTAACAGCTTGTTTTACTCCAGAAATATGAAGACCACAATTAAAAATGATTAACAGTGACACCCAGTGGCCAGTTTTCAGAACACACTTTCCTCTCGTCACAGTCTTCGTCGCTACTACCCCAGTCATACCGGGATTTTTCGTTTTTATGGGCCGATGGGGTTTTATTTCTTTTCTTTTTGTAACGGGATAAATGAAAGGTGGTGGATTGGCCAGTTGTTCATGATCGACTCTGGGCTGGACCAATTACAGCCGAGGAGGTCGAACTTTAAAGTTGAGGTGAAGAGGAAAGCAATTTGTCCCTGTTCCTCTTCAGCTAGAAAGTTGCTAATTCAATCATGAAACTGATCAGTGATCAGCTGATCAGCTTTTCTCTCTGCGCCAGAAAGAGGAAACCAGCGGATGTCGCGCTAAACAACAGCAGCACGTTTGATCAGCTGATGTTAGAATTGATTTAATATTACTTTCTAGTATCAGCTGATGTTTGCTGGAGCCACAGCTGTAAAGCTGCTGGTCATGATGGTTTGGTTATGTGGTGAGAGGGAAACATGAAGATGAAACCAGGAGATGTCCTTACTGAATCATCAGAGCTGTGATGGAGAAACAGGTTTACCTTTCAGGTGACATGGATGAGTTGAAGTTATGAACTGTTTCTGAGAGACAAATAACACCAGGATCCTTTTCTAAGCAGCTGACAGCTGGTAACTGTGCAGGGGCGGGTCTAGCAAAGTGTTGCCAGGGGGGCATGTAGGGCATTAACAGGGAGAGGGGGGCACAAAGAAATACTTTTCTTTCTTATTCTCATTTAAAATGTTTTGCTTTTACTAAATAATTATCTGAATCTTACAACCAAAGTTTTCATCTGATTAAAATTTATAGAAATCCATTATTGTATTCAGTAAATATTAAGCCTACACTGTAAAACCTGACAAGTTAAGTTAACTCAAATGATTTGGGGAAACCGATTGCACCAATTGATTCAAGTTTTATAACTTAAACAGTTTGGGGTTATTTAAGTACTTTATTAGAGTCCCAAGAACCCAAAGCAAATATGATAATGTAACTCAAATACATTATGTTTATTTACTCATTGTATTTAGTATGTTTCAACTTAAACCATTAAATTTCTTGTACTAAGATGCTGTATTTATTCAAACTTATTTAAAGTGTTACATGCTCATATTCAAATTAAGTTAAATTAACTTAAATAGTTGTATTTAAACAACTTAATCCAATTGGGGAAACCGATTGCACCAAATGGTTCAAGTACTATTAACACAAAACCAAGCTATTATTCTTTCCATTCAGTTTTTATTAACTTTAACTGCAGAGAAAATACAGAATGAATACAACCATACTTTCAGTCATAACCTATGACTGCTAAAGCCATTATCAAATAACAAATAATTAGGCATTTTAAAACTTGCACTTTTAGGGAATTTTGAATGTTTTTTGTAGCATTTTGAAAATCGATTAAATGTACAAAACACAAATTTAGTCATGTAGACCTGATACATAGGTGTACATCATAAAAAAACAATAGTCTAGAGGCAATTAGAGCCATAACAATCACAATTTTAAGTAACATTTAGTATAATAATGAAATCACATGCACTACAGCAATGCAACTATAGAAAACAGCTGAACTAAGGATGTCACTAACAAAAAGTATTCTCAAAGGTATTTGTGGCTTCGCAACAGTTTTGCCCAGACCTCGAGTGAACTGGCACTCATCACACAATTAAAAAATAAAGCATGAAAGTATACTGTACATATTGACTAATTATCAGTTATCTCGCAAAAGATTTCCATGTAACTAAAATATGTTTTTAGAAATAAGCTTAAGATTACACACTATGTGAAGATTTTTTTCAATCACAAACAAAACGTCAAATATGGATTTTCTCCTTATTCTTAGCTTTCTCCACATTGCCTTTTAGAAAGCTAATTACCCAGAACAAATAAAACTATTGAAGCCATTCACAGATAACTGAAAAAGCACGAATATAGTGACCAGTGAAAAACAAGCATCATCTGCACAAGCTCATTTTTTAGTGTCTGCAATTTTGGTTTTAGTTGCTTTCTCTCATCGTCTAGCTTCAGCAACACTACTTGAATGAACTCAAAAAAGCCAGTATACTTCATAGGATAGCTCAGATGCAGAGCATAGATTAGCCCAAACAAAGACACCAGGGCATCAGTCCATGAGTGATGAGTCATAACAAACTGATCTTCAAGTTCTATGAACACTTGGCGTGGTGAGAAAGGAACTCCTCCAGGCACCTCCTCTTCATCGACATCAGCAACCAGAGCAATTCTATGGCTTCATAGAACTCAATTTCACCCTAAGATATAATACAGAGTGCACAATTATTCATCTGTAATATCTCTGTTAAAAGCATAAATACAAATGTTCAGGCACCTTTCTTCAGTTTTTCAAATTCTATATATCATAACATGTTTTAAGTTGACAGTGAAGGTTCATTTTTCATTCATCCAGGTAGTCAAATCAAGGATGAAAGAAGTTTATAAGTCATTCAACTTCATGTCTTCAACTTTCAACCCAAGTCCAGATGACTTATAAACTCCTTTCAACCTTTTTTAAATTCAAATGTGCAAATTATTGTAATACCAAAGTACCTTGCATGTTTTGAAAATCTCTGAGGTACATTGGTAGGCCGGCCAGAACTGCTGTTCTAGTTGCATAGATGTCGTTTGTGTCCTTATATATATATATATATATATATATATATATATAAAAACACCCAGCACGCCCCTGCGGGCGGTTTATCCTTCAAGCTCGGGTCCTCTACCAGAGGCCTGGGAGCTTGAGGGTCCTGCGCAGTATCTTAGCTGTTCCCAGGACTGCGCTCTTCTGGACAGAGATCTCCGATGTTGTTCCCGGGATCTGCTGGAGCCACTCGCCTAGCTTGGGAGTCACCGCACCTAGTGCTCCGATTACCACGGGGACCACCGTTACCTTCACCCTCCACATCCTCTCGAGCTCTTCTCTGAGCCCTTGGTATTTCTCCAGCTTCTCGTGTTCCTTCTTCCTGATATTGCTGTCATTCGGAACCGCTACATCGATCACTACCGCCGTCTTCTTCTGTTTGTCTACCACCACTATGTCCGGTTGGTTAGCCACCACCATTTTGTCCGTCTGTATCTGGAAGTCCCACAGGATCTTAGCTCGGTCATTCTCCACCACCCTTGGGGGCATCTCCCATTTTGACCTCGGGACTTCCAGGTTATACTCGGCACAGATGTTCCTGTACACTATGCCGGCCACTTGGTTATGGCGTTCCATGTATGCCTTGCCTGCTAGCATCTTGCACCCTGCTGTTATGTGCTGGATTGTCTCTGGGGCATCTTTACACAGCCTGCACCTGGGGTCTTGCCTGGTGTGATAGACCCCAGCCTCTATGGATCTTGTGCTCAGAGCTTGTTCTTGTGCTGCCATGATTAGTGCCTCTGTGCTGTCTTTCAGTCCAGCTTTGTCCAGCCACTGGTAGGATTTCTGGATATCAGCCACCTCCTCTATCTGCCGGTGGTACATACCGTGCAGGGGCCTGTCCTTCCATGATGGTTCCTCGTCTCCCTCCTCTTTCTTGGGTTTCTGCTGCCTGAGGTATTCACTGAGCACTCGGTCAGTTGGGGCCATCTTCCTAATGTATTCTTGGATGTTCGTTGTCTCATCCTGGACTGTGGTGCTGACACTCACCAGTCCCCGGCCCCCTTCCTTCCGCTTAGCGTACAGCCTCAGGGTGCTGGATTTGGGGTGAAACCCTCCATGCATGGTAAGGAGCTTTCTTGTCTTTATGTCAGTGGCTTCTATCTCCTCCTTTGGCCAGCCTATTACCCCAGCAGGGTACCTGATCACGGGCAGGGCGTACGTGTTGATGGCCCGGATCTTGTTCTTACCATTCAGCTGACTCCTCAGGACTTGCCTGACCCTCTGCAGGTACTTGGTGGTTGCAGCTTTTCTAGCGGCCTCTTCATGGTTCCCATTCGCCTGTGGGATCCCCAAGTACTTGTAACTGTCCTCTATGTCTGCAATGTTGCCTTCTGGTAGTTCAATCCCCTCAGTTCTGACTACCTTCCCTCTCTTTGTTACCATCCGACTACACTTCTCCAGTCCGAACGACATTCCAATGTCATTGCTGTATAGCCTGGTAGTGTGGATAAGTGAATCGATGTCTCGTTCACTCTTGGCATACAGCTTGATGTCATCCATGTACAGGAGGTGGCTGACAACTGCTCCATTCCGTAGTCGGTATCCGTAGCCAGTCTTGTTAATGATCTCACTGAGGGGGTTCAGGCCTATGCAGAACAGCAGTGGGGACAGAGCATCTCCTTGGTAGATCCCGCACTTGATGGTGACTTGTGCTATGGGCTTGGAGTTGGCCTCTAGTGTTGTACGCCACATCCCCATTGAGTTCCTGATGAAGGCTCTTAGGGTCCCATTGATCTTGTACAATTCTAGGCATTCCAGTATCCAGCTGTGGGGCATTGAGTCATAGGCCTTCTTGTAATCAATCCAGGCAGTGCACAGGTTGGTCAGTCTGGTCTTGCAGTCTCGGCTGATTGTTCTGTCTACCAGTAGCTGGTGTTTTGCGCCTCTGGTATTCTTGCCAATTCCTTTCTGTGTCCCGCTCATGTATTGACCCATGTGCCTGTTCATCTTAGCCGATATGATGCCTGACAGGAGCTTCCATGTAGTACTGAGGCAGGTTATTGGTCGGTAGTTGGAGGGGACCGGTCCCTTCTTGGGGTCCTTGGGGATCAGGACCGTCCGGCCTTCAGTTAGCCATTCCGGGTGTCTCTCGTTAACTAGCAGCTGGTTCATTTGTGCTGCCAGACGCTCGTGGAGTGCAGTCAGCTTCTTCAGCCAGTAGGCGTGAACCATGTCGGGCCCTGGTGCTGTCCAACTCTTCATACTGGAGACCCTTTCTTGGATATCTGCCACTGTGATGGTTACTGGACCCTGTTCAGGGTCCAGTATATATATATATATATATATATATATATATATATGTGTGTATATATATATATATATATATATATATATATATATGTGTATATATATATATATATATATATATGTGTGTATATATATATGTGTGTATATATATATGTGTGTATATATATATGTGTGTATATATGTATATATATGTGTATATATGTATATATATATGTATATATATATATATATATATATATATATATATATATGTGTATATATATGTATATGTGTATATATATGTATATATATATATATATATATATATATATATATATGTATATATATATATATATGTATATATATATATATATATATATATATATATATATATATATATATATATATATATATATATATAAATAAACAAACACATAACAATGGCAACTGCCAAGCAAGCAGAATAATAATTAGTATCTTTTAAATACCTGTTTTCCATATGCCGACAAAAGCTGCTCCATCCTTTCACCGACCCGTCCAGTTTTCCTCTTTTTGTAAAGTCCAGTCAGCTGAGGAGCATAATCATCCAGTGCAGCATAAAACACATGTGGCAGATTCTGATTGGTGATCCGATGAAATTCAAAGTAGAGCTGAAGAGAATTCCAAAAATATTATAAGCAAAACACAGCATACTATATGAGCAGCAAATGTTATATACATAGTTGTACTTACCTGTGTCTCATGAAAGAGTGCTGGCCATGGTCCCTCGCCTGGCAAAATTTGAGGTTATTGGATGAGGGCGATTAACTTTGTCAGAATGTTGGTATGGAAAGTGCAGAATTGCTCTGTTTAAGTCTTCTAAGTTAAAATATCTCTTAG
This sequence comes from Diplotaxodon limnothrissa, assembly GCF_057381915.1. Taxonomy (NCBI): domain Eukaryota; kingdom Metazoa; phylum Chordata; class Actinopteri; order Cichliformes; family Cichlidae; genus Diplotaxodon; species Diplotaxodon limnothrissa. Next base: position 40,418,121 of record NC_140609.1, on the reverse strand, counting down.
AAATCAAACCTTTAAACAATGTGCCAACTCCACTGAAATGACACCTTCAAACAGGTCGTGTAGGAAGTCAGGTGGGAAGCCTGTGACAGGATGAAAGAAAGAGAGATGGTCAGAAGGAACACAGGTGTTTTTAACACCATAGTTTTCCTTAATGTCATCATTCTGAAGCTCTTGCACAATAATTATCATGAGCATCTTTTGTTCTCATTACATAATTCCCTGTAACAGCATTTTCTGTTTGCATTTCTGTTTGGGTGGCATGACAAAACCTACAGAAATATGTAGACCTGAAACTCTCATTGAAACCAGCAAGTCCATGGGCAGAAGGTTGTCTGCCACAACAGAGTAGACAGTGCCTTTAAGACATTCACCAAGAGTCTCAATGTAGGCACCTACTTCTTCAAGAGTTTTCAGATCATTTAAGAGTGGTGACAGCATTTCCTTACACCCAAACTGGCGTACATCATTGGAATTGCACAGCAGAGCAAGCTGGGTGCAGTGTAGAGCAGAACAAGATTTAACTGGAAAGTTTTCCAGTGTCCAATAAACTGCAAAGACTTTATGTATTTTCTTTGAGGTACCAAGTGGGTTTGTGATCAAAATCATCCACATAAAGTATCATTGACAATTTCTGTCCCTCTTGTGACAGTAGAACATTTTCCTGGTAGTAGGATCCATCACAAAATGACATGAAATGTCCAGGAATCTGTGTGGGTGCTTGTTTAATTTCTTCAAGCACATCATTTTTTTTCAACAACAATTGCAAAGATGTGAGAATAGGCACATACATATAAGTGTGCTTTGACGATTCAATTAAATACTCCACAGGTTTGACATATGGAAAATTTGCTTCGTAATATGATTTCCTCCTCTTTGCTGTAGATAGTGGTCCTTCAGATGTGACACATTTATGTAAAACATTACTATCAGAAACTGCCTGACAAATCTCATCCACCAGTTTGTCCGTATATGTACAGTTGTGCTTTTTCAGTATATCTACAACTGATTTTCTAACCAAAGGTTGTGATAACAAAAACAACTGATCAATATGCTCAATAATCTCCTGTGTTGCTCTCTGGGACACATGGAGAAGGGTCTGCATTTTCAAGAAAAATCCAGCCAGATTGTATTGCAACTGCTCTTCTAAACCCTCAGTTCCACTGATTTCACTGGTGGATGCCACTTGATTGTCATCTGATGACTCTATTGAATCAAGCTGCATGTCATCTTTTTGTTCTACATTTATAACACTTTGCACAATGCCTTCATCGTAACTTGTTGAATTTTGGTGGTCTCTGCATTTGTGGGCATTGAAGGTTGAGTAGACATTGGTTTTAAAATTGCAGTTCTTGAAAGGACATGGAACAGTTTCTTTTCGTTTTAAATGCCCCCTCAGATGGATAAACATTTGGCTTTCAATAAATGGCTGCTTAAAATTACACATAGAGCAACAAAATCCATAATTATTCAAATCTGGATAAGAACCGTCTTTTCTTTGCGTGGGAGTGTGCATTGTTGACATGTGTATCTTTAATGAATTAAATGTATTAAATGTACACATGCATGTGTTGTAGAGACAGGGTAAGGGTGAAATTGTGGAGTACTGACCATGGTTGAGCCGATAATGCTTCAACAACATGACTTTTATGGCAGTAGAAAAACTAGACAAACTACACAACTTGCAATTCCACATTTTGATACCAAATCGTTTTAAAATCACCTTTACTGGTTGTCTTTAGTGCAGTGCTGGATGATCTCTCGGCATGCTACTGCTCCTTCAATCGTCAGACTGTAATAACACAAAAGCCATGAGGACAGAAAGCTAGCAGAACAGTTTTTACTTTTACTTCACTTAAAAACAGTCAATCTGAATAACACAAGCTTGGAAAACAGTAAGATTTATTCTTGCACTACAGTTCATTTTCAATTCAGGTTGGTCAACTACTCTATACGTTATAAAATAATAAAGCAATTTTACACAAGTGAAGTACACAATAGGCTAACCCTTGGAAAGTACAGAGTCAGAAACGTTTAGGTTTGGTGCAGTGCAGCTTTGAAAAGGTAAATTATTTCGCGACTAAAATGCCACTAACCATCATATTCAAAATTTGTGAAGGCGAACTTGTCCGTTAAACTCTTAAAATTAACACTAAATAAATTTTCTACTATTTTCACTGTGCAAAAGTAGGCTACATTTGAACTTGATAAAGGTCAGAGTCAGAAAAGCGTAAACACTGATTTTACCAAAGGTTTTGTGGCATGCAGTTTGCAAAAATCAGACTACTTACCAACTATTGATTGAAACAAGCCACCAACCGTTAATTTTTTAAATTGTGAAGGCAGACTCCATACAGCGCTAGGCGGGAATTGTGTGCTGGCAAGCTAAGTTACGAGCTACTACAACAAAGTAGTCTGATAAATTACAACGAAGTACAACTAAAACAAAGCAGTCTGATAAATGTACGTTTTGTATGCTAGAAGTAAGCATTAACAAAAAAACATAAAAATAACTTTATCTTGTACTTTCCACTCTCTTGACGAGGCTCCTGTCTCATGGCCGACAAGTCCAGGCAAAACACTGGGGGCGGGGCTGTGGATGATGACTAATACAAATGAATTAGCACAACTTAAACAGTTTAAAGCAACAGTACTTAAAACGTTACAAAAACATAATGTGTACTTATTACAATAAAGTTATTATATCATATGTATACTTTTGGGTCTACCTAACACACTTCATGAAAGTTACTTTAACTATTTTTCAGAACTGAGTAAGAACAACTTACTTCTTTTAGTAAGATGCACTGTTGGGTTTTACAGTGTAGTATATATCCTAGTAAGTTATAGTATCCTTTCCTTTGGGAAGGTACCACCTGTGCAGTCTGCAATTCTGTTGAAGAAAGATGTTGAATCTATTTAATTACTGGAGAAAAATAACAGATTTCTGTGCATTTGTTTTATACGTGCATTAAATTAAAAACGTTTTTGTCAGTTAAGCATCTTGAGGCAGAGGGTTCCCTATTTTTCTTTTCTTTTTTTGCTGGGAGTTGGCAACCCTATTAGTGAGGAATATGTAATTATAAATTAGGTTGTTTTATATTTTTAAGTACTGTCTAGAATAGCAGAATAGTGAGGACGGTGTAGGTTTAAGTTTATTACAAAGGCTTTATGGCTTTTCCTATAATACCACGGTGGGCCGGTCACTAGTCAAAATGCCCGGGCTGATTTTTTTGTCCCAGTCCAGCCCTGCAGTAACACTACCTGTCATGTGTTCCTGAATGTGCATCAATACAAAGAACATTACAAATCATGTTACTGATTCTGTGAATAAAGGCACAAACACACAGAACTGGATATTATGGATTTTAATCATAATTCCATTTATTTTCGTAAACCTCTCCAAGTTACAAACTCTGCTTCAAAGGTGCGTTTTTTTTTTATTTTTGAATGCTCAAAGAAAAAGAAGAATTTTATAAATTAAATTTTAGGTCAAACAGTCTGAACGAAACATTTCATCATTCATTCTTCCTGAGGTTCATCGTGGTATTGAGACAAGGCTCAGAAATGTGCAGCGTAAAGTCTTTTCGTGTACTGCCACCAGGGGGCAGTGTCATAAATAAGGGTCGTGTTCCTACTGGCCATTAAGAAGAATGCAGGTTTGAGGGTGAACAGCAGGCTTCAGGTGAACAGCAGGCGGGCAGTCTGGGAGGTGAAGATGTTCTCGGAGAAGAAGAGCGAGCTTCACTGACGCTTCCTCCGAGCTCTGCGGTTCTTAAACCACACCTGGAAACGAAGGAGACACAGAGTTAGTCTCGTGATTCTAATATGCGTGCGCATTTCGGTCTGAGAGGACAGTGCAGCTTACAAAAATATAACAGTTCAGTACCAAAACTGTAATCTTGAACTACAAACTGCAATCTTAGTGAAGTACTAATCCTTCACAGGTCTTCATATATTAGAAATACCGGGTAAAGGTCTAAAGTACTCAAACACTACAGTATGTTGGAAGGCATGAAGGTACCTAACGTTTCAAAAGGCCCAATACTGAAAACTAGTAACCAGTGTAGTATCAGTACTGGGAACGTTAAAGGGATTCAAAGGTACTGGATCACCGTAGCACCGTCCATCTTCACTGATAATAAACATTTAAAAGTCTTCGAACTTTTCCAGGCAACTATTTTTTCTCCTCTTATTTAATGAGTCAGTTCTACAAAACATGAAACTTCGGCTACAGCACGAGTCAAATTTAGTCAAAACAATTAAGTCAAATTTCAGGAACATTTCAGTTTCCCCATCAGTGAGTCTGCTGTCATTACATGCACCATTTACAGCGCCTGCGCATGAGACATTTTTATTGTTTTTTCCGTTTCAAAATGCAGAATCTTAAAATTGTTAAATAATAACATAAACTCTGGTTTAATGATGTTTTTCTAAAAAGTGAATTCGTATGTTGTTCATTCCCTGGCTGCTCTGTGCGCAAAGATTAAAAAAAGGCCTTTGTGTTTAATGTATGCATGTAATAAAATACCCTTATTATTTTTAATTACTTGAGTCAAAGTAAAATGGAACTTGGGAGCCTTTTGTGTAACTTGGAGGGATTTTACGCACGGACGGTCACTTGTTCGTTCCTCACGGCCTCCTGACAGCCTCACACCCCAAATCATCATGTCGGACTCACCCTGACGGTCTCCTCGCTCAGCCCGGTGCGCCTCGCCAGCTCGGCACGAGTCTCCACTGAGGGGTACTCCGTGATCTCGAACAGCGCCTCGAGCTGCTTGATCTGACTGTCAGTGAACACCGTCCTCACCCGGAACTTGTGAAGCGACTGCGGGGGCACCGCCGAGGGCTGCGGGTATCCGCTGTAAGCCGCCAGAGGCTGCATATCTGGGGAGGAAAGGACCAGAAATGCTTTTAGCGAAGAAAGAATCAGACAAAACAGAAGCATGAATATCACAGCAAACACATCCTGACTGTGACTAAATCCGAAAAATAATAAAAGTTTCCCATTTTAAAAAAAAAGAGTCTCAAAGTTTTGGTGAAGAAATAAAACTTGAACTGTGAGAGTCTCTGCTTACCGGCACGGTTTTGGCTGAAGTGCGCGTAAACTCCGGGGTTTGAGTAGAAGTGCTGCTGATGGACAGCGGGTCTGTACAGCGGGAATCGTTCCTCTCCGAAGCTCATCTCTCTGCACTGCTGGCAGCCCATCGCCTGTAACGGGACCTGGACCGGCGAGGGAGCTCTGACATTGCCGATGACCCCCCGGTGATACCCGTTCGGTGGAAAGTCCTGCAGCGGCGGCCTCGGGCCGAGCTGCGGGGAAAGGATGCGCTCGATGCTGAAGTCCGACACTCGGCCTCGGTCCATGGTTTCTCTCTGTGACCCGAGAGCTCCAGCGTCCACCTTTAAACACCTTCTGCTCTTTAACATGTTAATCAGCTCCTGAATTCAGACATGAGAAGAAATCTGGACTTTGATTTGACCCCTGACCCTTTGATGGTTTGAAGTGGACGATGACTGACAGCAGCTTCTGTAATGGGTGTGTTACCTGTAACTTCAAAGAGCTCCTTCATCAGTGATGGCGCAGTTTTAGTTGTTAATGAAGTTTTTGATTAAAAGTTCAACTTTTGTTTCACTCTGAAAAGATGAAAGACTTTGGATCTTAATTAACCCCAGTTTGTAAACGCCTCAGAGACAACAGCCAAGACTGGAGCGAATCAAACCCTCATAGATTAAATGTTAATGAAACCACATTATGTAAAAACCCATAGTGTACGATAGACACACTTCTTTACATTTGGAAACTCTGTGTAAGAACAGAATAGTTTGATACATACGAGATTTACTTTTCATCTCACGACGTTTTACATTTAAATCCCTTTAGTTCCGTTTGAAAGACCAAAACTCCTCTTTATTCTTTAGCTTCGAATATGACTTAAAATAATATTCGAGATATGTTTAGTAAGTAAATTTAAAACGGGTCTTTTACCGTAAATTATCCGTATTTTGACAAACATTTTAAAATACAGGAGAGAGGATCATCGTTTATGAAAGCAGGCAGAGCGAATAATACTGAAAAAAAAACTTTAAATGGTTTTTTATCCATTTTATTTTTATTAAACACTCTAATAAAATTCGTTTATTTATGTTTATTTTTATTGTATTTATCTTCCGTCACACAAGCAACCAGATAATTATTTATTTTTTTATCTACTTAAATGAACATTCTTGACAATGTAGATGATATTTAGATAGATATTTTTGTTGTATTTAATAAGCGACAATGGAACGATTTATTTTAAATTATTTATTTCATGAATTTCATATGTTGTATATTTATTTCATTCTTTATTTTTTTATGTATTTATTTCTTGCAGTGTGTGCTGGTGACCACCAGATGTCGCCGCAGTCCAGTTTTAGTTACATATACAAATCTGCTAACAGGCAGATGGGCCTCCTGCACTGTTAAAGCTTTTAGGTTTTTTTTTTAAAGAAAAGTTTAATAAGAAATAAAAACGGTCACGTGGTTCCGAGAGCATGAAAGCTCTGGAGTGAAACCAGCGTGTTTGTGCATCGCTGCTTTCATCATGTGGAGATTTCACAAACTGGAGACATCAAAGCATCAAAAGCTCGATGAGCTTTTCTCACTTTTTTTCTGGTTTGATCATCTTAAGTCCAGCATGAAACCCAGCAGGGATCCAACACTGAACACAACCATAAAAATAAGGTTCAGCGCCTCAAACTGCTCTCAGACATTAGTCTGATAAAAGTTTCCATCAGAGGTTTAGAGGAGCTGTCATGTTTGTATATACAGTTCAGAACATTTTACAGTTTTAATCACAGGTAGAAAGCAGCGTTTTATTGGCCTCATCACGTCAATCTCATCTTACATACAGGCTAATAAGACCCCTGCATGAACAGGACAGTGAAGGAAGATCAATCAGTAATCAACAGCAGATCAATGACTTTCCTCTCTTTGAAGTCTCCTCCTCAAATCTGGGGGATCGTTAAGAAATGAAAAGGAGAAACTGACAGTTAAAGAGCAACTTCTCAAAGATCAAAGGGAACATTTAAACCTGTGCAGAGTTTCTACAGAGATTTGATAAGATAGAGACAAAAACCAACTCAGAAAAGCCTGGATTAGAGTCTAGAAGCTGAGCTTTTTAAAACTGTGTTTTAAATCACATTTAAAGGGTTACTGTAACATCCAGAACAGTAATCACAGCCCAAAACACAAAAAAGAGGAGTTTGATCAAATAAAATATGATCAAATAAAGTAGCTCATTAAAGGAAAAATACAAAAAGTGCTCACCGTCTGTGTAAAGTCTGAATATTATAGAGGACGACAAAATGCTATAAAATAATAAGGGCTCTGGTATTTCAACTGGAGGAAGGTTAGAAATATAGCTTTAATATGCAGCTTGTGTTTATATCAGGGGAGCAGATTTAATTGGTCCGTTCACAGAAAGCTGGATTTGTTGGCTCCTCTGTGTTTTCTTCATTAAGTGAGCAGATAAAGTTCTGCAGATGACCCTCGCGTGGCTTTGGACGTGAAACTCAAGCTGTGAAGACACAAGCCTGAGCAGCAACGTGCAGTTCCTCTAATGTCCACTGGAGGCAGGCAGAGGGATAACACGACCCTAACGAAGTCAGGGCTCCAGTTGTGCTGGACGACGTGCTACCTTTACTGTGACATTTGCATCGTGTTTGTTCATCTCTGATGGTAAAAGCTGGAGAAAGGAACGAGCTTGGTCTGAAGCATCAGGAGAACGGCAGAGGTCACACAGGGTTTAGGCAGCATCCGCCCCAACAACTGGCGTTTCTCGTGATTCAGCGCGTGCAGATGAATGATAGTGGGTGCGCAGGCCCCGCGGTCGTGGACCTGATCTTATTTTGTCGTGCGGGTTTTAATTTGCCTTGCAGCTTCCTTTCCCCTCTGTGCCTGCTGACTGCTTTACGTCTGCCTCGTCGCTCTCAGCGTGAATCAGCAAATCGTGGTGATGCCCAGACTGCTCTCCGAGCTGGGCTCCAGACACCCAGCCCCTCCCTCCCCGCTTCGCTGTCTGGTTCTGGCTGCTGGTCAGTGAGCGCGGCGGGGGTTCACTCGCAGGGCTTTCTGGGCACGTTTCATTCATCTGTCGTCTCCTCCCTGCGCCTGCAGTGCTGCTGCCCAGTGCTCCTCTGGGCTGGATCTGTTCATGTTTTGGGGATGTGTGTCAGCACTCTGCAGCTCTGCACAGGTTCACTGGCTGCGTCTTTTTATCAGCTGCTTTCAGGGTTCCTTCAGTCTGTGTTTGGGCTGCTTTTTAACTGCGTTGTTGCCTCAGCAGCACCGTTTTACGACGCCTCACTCGGTCTGTTTTTGGAGGGTTTTCAACGCTGGTCAGCAGTAAAAGGCAAACAGCAACGAGACAGCAAAGCTCATTGCAAAGTTCCTCTTGGCATCTTCTCCACGAGTCACAGACAGAGAGCGGAGCTCGGTCGGGCTGCAGGCCCGGGTACTGGCAGGGGGGCATAGTACCATCTTTGAACCCACGGTGACCTGCTGCTGCACTTTAATGAAATAAAAATAATTCCCAGATAAAGAATAAGACGCAGTGGCGATTCATACCGCACCAAAGAATGACGTGAAAGATTTCTATAACTTCATTTCTTATAGTTTAAGCCCAAAGGGACATCTTTGAATAGTTCCACCATTCTGACTCCGCATAAGATCACAGTGGGCTGTGTGTGCAGCTTCAGTTTTATTCATGTAGCACCAAATCCCAACAACGTCCGTGTGCTTTATGTTGTTAGACGCTACAGTGTTAAAGAGTCCAGCAATCAGACGATGCCCTCTACCGCAGCGCTGGGTGACAGCGGGAAGGAAAAACTCCCGTTTAACAGGAAGAACTATCCAGGAGAAGCGAGGGGCAGCCATCTGCGATCAGCCCGGGGAAAGAAGAATACAACGTCCTGACATGTACATGTTACATTTTATTAAACAAATAAGACCTGGAGTTTCAGGGGGAGGAGCTGTGTTAATAAAGGTTAAATAAAAATAATCAGCAGTGGAGTATGAACAGCTGGACAGAGGAAACAGGTGAAGGCGGAGAGGAAATGCCCAGGAAAGTTTCAGAAAATGTGTCCACGAGCTGTTCACCTTCTTTAAAGATGCTGTGATGAGGCATAAAAGGATGAGAGCCTCGGCCTGGAACCCGGCGACGACCCGAATCATCTGAGGACAGGAGACAGAACGAGGGGGGGTAAGAGTGACGCTGGTTATTTATCGATGAGGACAGCAGAGGATCGCTCCCCTCTGTCTGTCTGCTCGGATCAGCTGATCGTAGCGAGGGCGTTTGGGATCGTTATCAGAAACTGTTCAGAGCTCAGTCTGTTGTTCTGCTGCTGTCTGAGTCTCTGCTCCGTGGATGACTCATCATAGAGAGTTTGGAAATACTGAGTCTGTGTGTCTGACGTTTACATGTAAGCGCCTTTTTTCATTTTTAGAAGAAACTCTGGAAGGAAATCACAGTAAAAGACTTCTGTGCTGCTTTAGCGTGTTCACACAGTTACCTGGACCCCGTCTTTAACGTCCTATTATTTGTAACTGCAGTGATGACATTTTTATCAACGTAGAAAACATTTCTAATTAATGAATTATAAATGTGCCCCCCCTGGTGGCTCATGGAGGTACTGCAAGTAGCACAACCGGTCTGTCATGAGAACTTAGAGCAAATCAAAAACAAGGAAACATTTTTTACATTTTCAAATAAAACCTTTTATCGTAAATGTATGACGTTTACCTCCAACGAAACTGCAGCAAATTTCTGAAAAATGAGTTAAAATGGAATTTGGATTAAATTGTCCTTAAATAAGAGAACAACAAACTGTCCCATCCAAGAGGGTGGAGCTGAAGTTTAAAGTACCTGTTAAACTGTTAAACTAGCTGGCTCGACGTGTTCATGTGGTGTTAGCTTACTGTGTTACTTTCTGCTTGGCACTTTAAAATCAAGCCTGAGTTTAGTTGTTTTAAACTGTGATTTGACTCTTTGGAACAAAACGAAACTGTGCAGCTCAAAAGTTTTATTCTTCCTCCTGTTTGCATTTGATTTCATGGATGTTGCACCAACAGAGGGTCTCTCTCTGTTATTTTTCAGCGTACTTACATCATGACGACTCTGAGTGATTGTTCACAGACGCTGCAGTTCACCGTTGTGACCAGCAGGCGGCGGCGCAGACAGACGGCTGGTAAAAACCATTATGTAACGTCTGTGTTTTCCTCTTTTATGTTTTCACCGACTTATCTGTCATTCAGCATCCATCTCTCTCTCCCTCTCAGCACACCAGTCTTTCTTAACGTGGCTCGCCCTTTCTCTCTGCTGCCACCTTACACCTGTTTCCGCCTTAAATGTAACGTATATGATTTAAAATAACCCTCGAGAGACTTCTGGCTCTCTTCTCTTTGTCTCACAGACACACACTCGCTAGACAGTCATTAGACAACTGTCCGACCTTCACAGCACAGTGCTGCATACCCCACAGGACACACACACACACACACACACACACACACACACACACACACACACACACACACACACCTGAGGCGGTACAGAAGTCTTTCTCTGAATAATGTGATCTCTCTTCAGGCGCGCTTGATTTAACTCAGCTCTTTCTTCTGCAGGGACCTCAGAGAGATCCGCCCGTCTTTACTCCGTCCAATGAATGAAATGTGCCCCAGCTTTCCACGGAGCTGAGCGCTGAACTCTGCTTCTAGCAAGGATGAAGAAGAAAGAGACACAGGGGCTGGATGGGACAGTGCTGGTTGTGAATAAGTCTTTTCAGTCTGACATGACTGTAAAGTAATCGTCAGATTTCAAAGCTCTGACACTTCCTGAACTTTCAAAGACGTTGACCTCTAACGGCACCGTGGAGCCTGGATCAGGTCTGACTGCCCTCAGGGCCAAACTGGAAGAGGGCCTAGACTCTGATGTTGGTCCATCCATCCATCCATCCATCCATCCATCCATCCAGGTTCAGGTTCCAGGGCCAGCAGTCTAAGTAAAGACCTCCAGACCTCCCTCTCCCAACCAGCTGCTTCAGCTGTTCCAAGCCATCTAAAAGGGCTGCACATCCTGGTTCTGGTCAATGTTTAGCGTGTGCCCTCTGAGTTGAACGTCCCTGAGGTGAACCATGAACCATTGGAAGGTGGAGGAGTGGGTTTACTCTCAAGTCCTCCTGAATGAGGGAGCTATCTGTAACAGGAAGTCCTTTAGTGGAAGCTGATTTCTGCCACATTCTTTTAGTCACTCAAAGTGATGATCAAAGGTGAGCAGTGAAATGCGGGTTGACTGCCCTCTCACTAATGCAGTCTGTCAGTCTCCCTCCTTCCCTCCCTCTTGAATAAGACGCTGAGATACTTAAACCCTTCCACATTCTTAATCTGGAGTTAGGACTCCATCATTTTCCTACTGAGAACAAAGGTCTTAGACCTGGACATGCTACTTCTCACCTCTGCAGCATCAGGTCATCAATCAACCACGTGTGGCTGCTGCTCTCTATGGAGATGATTCCTCATGGTAAAACAAATAAAGGCACGCTGGTGTCTGCACAGATCCTCAGGCTAAAGGTCTGATAACACAGATTAACATCACTGGGACCCAAGCAGAGACCAGTGGACTCACGGACATGGGAAGAATAATTCCTGTTTTACACCCATCAGAAATTGAGAGCGTGAATGTAGCCTAGATTTCAGCTAACGTGCAGAAACAGTTTTACTCTGGATCTGTGGTCCCAGGGTTGTTTGTGTTACTCGTCTCTCAGTGATTCCTGAGATCAGGGACAAAACAGGTTTTAATTTTCTAAAATATATTTTGTGATTTTTCAAAAACATATTTATATATAATTGTTACACAAAGTTGTGGCTGTCTCACCATGTTTTGGTCTCCCAGGTGTAACATTTTTTAATCATTTGTGTTTTTGCTGGAGAAGTGCAAGGTTTTTTTTTTTTTTTTTTTTTTTTTTTTTAAATGACATCAGAAACAGCAGTATGCGACATTACGTGATGGCAGAGCTTCAGTTCATCCTTTGTCATTTTTTTTTTTTTTTTTTTTTTTTTTTTTTTTTTAATAAATAGGACAGGGGGAATGAATGAGAGAAAGAGGGGGAGAGAAAGAAAGAAAACCAAAGGGGAGAAGAGACGGTGAGAAGGGGGGGGAAGAGAGAGAGAAAAAAAAAAAAAGAACTCCTGGGTCACCTGTATGGAGAAAAAAAACAAAAAACAAAAAAAACAAACAAACAAACAAACAGAGGAGACAGCAAACAACAAAGAGCAACATAATAATAGAGAAAACAAAGCACCATCACAATAAACTAGCTAGCCATAGATATCAATATTTACTAAATAATAAACGATATTGTGCAGCACGCAAGATAGACAGCGCACAGTGTGCTTTGAGGTAGCAGCCAAGAAAGCTTTAGTCCGCGTCTGTGAATACCCATGTGTGCATACCTGTGTGGATCAGCATGCTTGCATTCCAAAGGTTTCTCCATGTAATGATCTGCTAGGGAGTGTGGGGGGGCCACAGCCCCGTCCTCCAGGGTGTGAAGCGGGTATGGAGGAGATCAAAACTCCAGACATCCAGAGGCCCCCAGAACACAAGAGACCATGGAAGACCAACAGAGGGGCAGCCGCAAATGCAAAAATATATATTTTAAATTAGGTTGTTTCAGCTATTTTGACTATTAGCAGCTTCTCTATTCTGTTTATGCACATGTGTTTTCAAAGTAATTACCACATTTAAAAGTAAGATTGTTTTGGCTTTTTATTATTAGAGTTACAGTCATACATATTTTCAGAAGCTTGTATTTAATCTCTATAAGAAACAATCATATTAAGCAGAATGCAAATTACACATTTATTGAGGAAATTGCTTATTTTTATTGGAAGATCATGAGGGAGGAAAATATATGTCTCGGTTCTCCAAAAGAGAAAAATAAACCAAAACTCCATATTATGGAGTTGACAAGGTGCTGACGGTGGTGACACACGAGTAGAAAATGGTAAATGGCCTCTATTTATATAGCCTTTATAGGACCCCAAAGCGCTTTACACATCCAGTCACACACACATCCACACACACATCCACACACACATCCACACACTGGTAAAAGCTACATTGTAGCCACAGCCACCCTGGGCTGCACTGACAGAGGCGACAAGATATAAAACAAGATATTATTTCTTTCAAAATGACCATTAAACCTTAGCAACCTTTGTAATATCACAAGACGCATCATAACAATTCTGTTTTTGCACATGGCAAGTTCTATATCTTAATACTTCGCCAGCCAGTAGCTGCCTGCTCCTGATTCCTAAAGTTCTCTGTGGTTGTGTTTAGACGCTGCTGGACTTTCTCTCCTTTTGTCTCTGCTTGTTTCCAAAACCTTCTCTTCTGACTTTTTTCTCTTCCTTTCAGATCACTGATGTTCTTTATTTTTCCCTCTTTCACTCTATTTCTCCATCTTTCCCTTTATGAGAAACTCTTTCTTCAACTCAGGCTGGCTGTTAATGTTTTCTCTCCTTCTTTTTTGATCATCCCAGTTCCTTCTCTTTCGTTCCTCTGACAGCTTCCCCTTTGCTATTCTAGCCTGAAATGTACCATTTTGTAATTACTATAATTTTTCTGAACCTTATGCTTTTTCACAGATTATCATGTTCCACCTGAACATGATACACCAGCTCTGCTATCACTTCCAACATAAATGGAGACAGAAAACTAAACAGCAGTGACGTTTGTCAGGTTACTGAAGTTGGGCTAGCTGGTATAAAATGATGTGCTACGTGATCGCTAGCGACACAGCTATGTTAGCATATGGAAGAAATATAGTATCATCAGAATTCAAGTATTTTTAGACATTGAATTTATGACACTGAATTTTTATCCTCCAAATTTCCCTGCAAAAATATTCACCTGCAAAAATTCACCTGCAAAAAATTCACCTGAAAAAAATTCACCTGCAAAAATTCACCTGAAAAAAATTCACCTGCAAAAAATTTACCTGCAAAAATTCACCTGCAAAAGTGATGAACTTTAATGACCCAAGCCAGAGCAATCAGCACCAGATCGAGTCGAGTGGCTCTCGGCCAATTAAATTACGCTGTTTGATCACATGACACCGTTAGCCAGCAGTGTGTCTCCTAAAAGAGAGCTGTTTAGAGGTGAGTGATTAAGTTTTTCTCCTAAATAGAGATCATTACAGAACGCCTAGTCCTACTTAAAATCCCATTTATTTTTATTTTATCATCTACTCGAACTAAGGAAAACGTTTGACTAACTCAAAGACAATTTCCACGCCTCCCCTGCCTGACTGCAGAGGCAGTTTTGAATTTAGGAGCGCCAAGATGGCAGCGGCAAACCCTGGCGGCTCTCCGGTGAGTATATATATTTTTTTATCTTCAAGTTTGTCTTTTGAAACCTTAATTTTATTTAAATCCGTTGCTCACGTATAAAGTACACAGACGGGGTCTTTGCTCAACTCGTCTGAGGCGTGTCTCACTAAGCGCTACATGCTAGCATCCTGCTAACCGAGCTACCCTTTACATGCTGTGCTTTAGAAAATAGGATACTCGTTAAAAAATACTCCGCAGATATTGATAGATAGACGAACACTGCAAATATAATGTTGTAAACGAAAACGGCCTTTGGTGAAGTGGTAAAATACACCATGAATAAAGCCATAGAGTGAATGGCTGCCATGGTTGCAGAACAGCCTGATTTAATGACAAGAATGGGGAAGAGTGAGGTGAAGTGAACCACAGCCACAAAACACGGTCAGACAAGGCGGCAAAAGGGCAGTGATCTGTCCGTCAGTATGAAGTTGGTGTGTGCTTTGGTGAACAAAAACTCCAGACCGGTAGCAGGAAGGTGGGAGACTCGTGTTTCACTGGAATAGTGGTGAATTAAAACATCCTTTGTTGGGGACATTTCGGTGTAAATGCATCCATAAAGGTGAGACAGAGGCAGACTAGACAGTGAAGAAAACAAGGCAAACATTAGAAATATTAAAACGGAAATATAGGATTAATATAACATACAATTGGGGAAAATGTAAGGAACACAATGTAAATGATATTGTAAAGTCATTAAAACAGCATACTCTGATTAAAAGAAACAGATAATTGGGTGGGAGGATGATGATGATGATTTTGATGATAATAATAATAATAAAGAACATGTACAAGATGGGTATGTATACTTGTAGCCAGAACTTAACAACTACAAAGTTGTAGCATGCCAGACCATCTTGATTGAATGTAACTTCGCTCCACACAAGTTTTATGGTAGACATATTCATATTGGTATCTAATAAATGATTAATTCTTAGATTTTATCAAACGTTAATTTATAAATTGTTTCTGTCTTTATGTTTGTTTCAGATTATGCAAGATGTAATTATTCAGTCAGCAAGACACTTGCTGCAGTTGCTGACATCATCCAACTGAACTGCTGCTGTGATGAATCAGAATACAAGGTTTACTTTAGCAAGACCTATGAGTTAATGCTACATTTAACTAAATTGTTATATATTTTGTGTCCAATATTGTCTCCATATGATTTTGTTTTTTGCAACATCTTGCAGAGAACAGAGTCAAGGTACCAGGTTGGTCAACCCTAAAAGACCATCTGTTCATCAAGAAATGACCAGGTGAAAAAGTCATAAACTAAACACTCTGCATGAGCATGGAATTTAGGATGCAACTTTATATCTTACCTGCTCTACACTCAGGGCTTGAATTACAACAACAGTCAATCACATAAAAAAAAATACTTTTGGTAGTTCTGTGTGTCTCTCTCCTCCAAACCCAGATGGCTGCTGGTACTGAACCGGGTTCTGGTTCTGCTGGAGGTTTCTTCTTGTTAAAGGGGAGTTTTTCCTCTGCACTGTCACTTCATGCTGCTCAGTGTGAGGGATTGTTGAGGTTGAGTCCATATGTCCTGCGAACAACTGCTGGGCAATGACACCATGCAATCTTCTGGGATTCCTTGGATAGAAAACCTGTGAACTGCACTTGGTCTTCACAGCTCACCTTTTTACTGTTTATTGAATCAAAATTCTCCAGTGACATGGATTCTACATTGTAACTGATGTGATGTTCTATAAAGTGGTTTTAATAAAAAAAGGCAAAAATTAGTTTGTTTCTTTATTCAATTTTTGAACAGTGATACTCATTCAGTAAATGCAAATTATTTACATGGCAGTGCACTATAGGCATAAATCTAGACCCCTAGATAAAACATGATGGCATTATAGCAGTGACGACTCCTCCACAGTAGCAGGTGGGATTTTTCTTTTTTGAGGACTGCTCCTTTTACCTGTCACTACAGATGGTCTGTTTATGTTTTGATCAAGAGCCTTTTTTTGGGCAGCTGAAGAGGAGAAGTCTATCTTATGGCCAACCTCTGGCTGTATCTTGGTCATATTACCCAGCAAAACCCAGTATGCAGGTTCATCTGTAACAGTCCTTGTGCCACGGATCAACACTGTTCCGTCTACTTTAGACAGAAGAGCAGCGACGTGGGTGCAGGTCTCTGCGACTCCGGCCTTACAGCTGCAGTGGGCGGCTTCAACCTTCCCTGTGATGCTCACAATGACCCATGGCTGCAATGCTGGTTCATTCAGTCTTTGAGAGTGCAGTACCTGAAACACACACAAAGTTCTTGTCTTTAAATGAACTATGAGCCAAGGCTGACATAAATGTTTTATCTACTTAATCATTAATGTAACAGTGTTTAGAAAGTTAGCACATACATGTAATTTTTCATTTCTTTGTGTCCATCTATAGAACGCTGCATGTTATAGTGTAAATCTGCCTGTTCTGTCAGAAACCTGCCTGCAGAAAATGAACCTAAAGGATGTAATGCAAGGATGTCATCACTTTCAAGATGGAGAAAGCATAAAGTGACAATTATGAATCACTTAATATGATAAGGAGATTCTGCAGGTCATTAATCAATGTATAAAACTAAAATAAAATTATTTTTAGTGACACAAGATACAAATATGGAAGCAAGATGTATAATCGCTCAGTTTGGGGAAATTGTGGGTAGCCTGCAAGGGCCTCAACTTCTCCATACCCACCAATGTGCAACAAATGGGCACAGCTGATCTTCAACAGTGGAACATCGGCCAGTTACTTCCAACTTTAACGCAGCTTGTAGTCTTGGAGAGCAGCACACCAAAACTGCATGCACAACTTCTGCTAACAGTGGAAACGGATTAAGAAATCCATGCAAACAGATTCATAAACTGAAAGAATATTATTTTACAGGATTAATGATCATATCAGCCGCTGGCTGATCACAAACCCTGAGGGTGTATACGAGAAGCAGAAGAAGCAGAGGGGATATCCCGTTTAAGTTTAGATAGTATTTGTAAAGATATTGACCATATCCTTTTCTGAAAGTGTGGATATAATGGATGGGGTAAGGTACTGACATGCTACAACTTTATAGTTGTTAAGTTCTGGCTACAAGTATACATACCCATCTTGTACATTTTTTTTTATTTTATTATTATTATTATTATTATTATTATTATTATTATTATTATTATTATTATTATCCTCCTACCCAATTATCTGTTTCTTTTAATCAGAGTATGCTGTTTTAATGACTTTACAATATCATTTACATTGTGTTCCTTACATTTTCCCCAATTGTATGTTATATAATCCTATATTTCCGTTTTAATATTTCTAATGTTTGCCTTGTTTTCTTCACTGTCTAGTCTGCCTCTGTCTTGCCTGTATGGATGCATTTACACCGAAATGTCCCCAACAAAGGATGTTTTAATTCACCACTATTCCAGTGAAACACGAGTCTCCCACCTTCCTGCTACCAGTCTGGAGTTTTTGTTCACCAAAGCACACACCAACTTCATACTGACGGACAGATCACTGCCCTTTTGCCGCCTTGTCTGACCGTGTTTTGTGGCTTTGGTTCACTTCGCCTCACTCTTCCCCATTCTTGTCATTAAATCAGGCTGTTCTGCAACCATGGCAGCCATTCACTCTATGGCTCTATTCATGGTGTATTTTACCCCTTCACCAAAGGCCGTTTTCGTTTACAACATTATATTTGCAGTGTTCGTCTATCTATCAATATCTGCGGAGTATTTTTTAACGAGTATCCTATTTTCTAAAGCACAGCATGTAAAGGGTAGCTCGGTTAGCAGGATGCTAGCATGTAGCGCTTAGTGAGACACGCCTCAGACGAGTTGAGCAAAGACCCCGTCTGTGTACTTTATACGTGAGCAACGGATTTAAATAAAATTAAGGTTTCAAAAGACAAACTTGAAGATAAAAAACAATATACTTACCGGAGAATCGCCAGGGTTTGCCGCTTCCATCTTGCTGCTCCTAAATTCAAAACTGCCTCTGCAGTCAGGCAGGGGAGGCGTGGAAATTGTCTTTGAGTTAGTCAAACGTTTTCCTTAGTTCGAGTAGATGATAAAATAAAAATAAATGGGATTTTAAGTAGGACTAGGCGTTCTGTAATGATCTCTATTTAGGAGAAAAACTTAATCACTCACCTTTAAACAGCTCTCTTTTAGGAGACACACTGCTGGCTAACGGTGTCATGTGATCAAACAGCGTAATTTAATTGGCCGAGAGCCACTCGACTCGATCTGGTGCTGATTGCTCTGGCTTGGGTCATTAAAGTTCATCACTTTTGCAGGTGAATTTTTGCAGGTAAATTTTTTGCAGGTGAATTTTTTTCAGGTGAATTTTTGCAGGTGAATTTTTTGCAGGGAAATTTGGAGGATAAAAATTCAGTGTCATAAATTCAATGTCTAAAAATACTTGAATTCTGATGATACTATATTTCTTCCATATTAGCATAACATAAACACAGTGAAGCTGGAGGATGAACGCTAACTTTTTTCCACTTGATAAAAGTTAACGTGAGGGTTCCCGATGGTTAGGCTGACAGTGATCACTGGCAGTTTTTAGGGGCTTGTTCAGATTAAATAGAACAAGATAAAAAGCATTAAAACATTTTAACAGCACAACAGGCTTAATAAATACAGAGTAGTTTGGCCCGGAAGCAGGATTCATACATCATCACAGCAGTCGGGGCACAGCTAGCTCAGCAGATGCCACATGATCGGAAGGTTGGGTGTTTAAATCCAACGAACAGAGGCTATCCTGGATTGGTAGTTGCCCACTGCATCACTGAGTGAATGGGTCAAATGCAGAGGACTAAGCATGTTCCTACAGGATTAATAATGTAAACATAAACAATGAGATTCAAGATAAGGCAAATGTGATAATATTTGACACACCTGTGAAGCAGAAATATCAGTAAAATACACAAGAAGTAATATGACTGAAATATTAGTAAAAATAACTTAATATAAGTGGTGAATAGCACACATTTGTGACATTTGTCAACACCGTCAGACAAAAATCCTGATGGTGTTGACACAATACCCAACTTTCTCTCATAACACGTGTTTTTCTGACAGAAGCCATCTTGTTTTTCATCAGCTGCTTATGGCCTCAACAATCTACCTAAATGAGGCTGTTTTTACAAAAAAAAAAAAATTAAATCTTGGATTACGACGCACTATGGCTGTGACACAGAGTTTTATCAGAAAGGTGTGCAATAAATGAAATAAAAACAAACAAATTATCACAGCAGTGACCTCATGGCATGTGTCTCAAACAGGAAGTGGTGAAGGGGTCCTCAGAGTGTAAGCTGCCCACAATAATTCCTGATTTTTTTGTACTTTTAAAAAAATCTGATGGTGTTGACAAAAACTCTGGACACGATTTTAATCACTTAAAAAATATGTAAAAATAAATTTTCAATTGCATATTTTGATATTATATAAGGTATTGACTTAAATACTTAGTGAAGAGAGCCATGATGTTTAATTTTATATTACTTTTGATTTTCTTTTTCTGTATTTTAATATTATCACAACTGCTTCTGGACAGTGGATTTTTAAGGTACTGGTAATGTATTGTACCATTTAAAATAAATAAATATGTATAAAAAATGCAAAATCATACTTTTGTTGTATAAACATTGCCTTGGTTTGTCTTTTACGCAGTTGGGTAACACTTGTATGCATATTTTTAACCACAAAATTGGGTTTTGTCCCTTATCTCAAGAATCACTGCTCTAACTTAACAGTGATGTGCTTCCACACAGTCCTCCAAAAGAACAACAGCATGTCGAATAGCAGGCGAGGACACCGATCAGCTGGTGAAATAAAGAAAAGGATAAAGACAGGATTACACACACACACACACATGCTCGTTTTGATATCTTAGAGAGGACATCTCATTGATGCTGAAGGATAGGCCTAAACCTAACCATAACCTAACTCTAACCCTGACACTAAAACCAAAACTCGTGAGGACGGGCAAGTGACTTTTGGTCCCCACAAGTATAGCAACATTCCCATTTTTGGTCACAGAGGGGCGTTTTCCTGTCTTTTTGCAGCCACAGGTATCGCCCCCTGGTGGGCGTTAAAAAGGCTGTATGGCCATTTTTACTGTGTGTGGTTGTTCAAATATGTTTGTCACTGCTCCGAGGGGCACAGACTGACTGTGTCAGCCTTCCAGGGACGAGTGTTAGTCAGTATTTGAAAATGACAGAAACAAATGTTCATTTCTCAAAGATCAGACGGTGTGTAAAAATGCAGACCTGAAAACTGTCCCACCATGAAGCAGTTTTGATGTTTGAATCATTTAGTTTGCACAAATGAGACAAACAGACAATCATGAAGTGACTCCAAGCTGTTGCATCAGTTTCTTTATTCTCAGGTCTGTGGAGCCGTCTCGGCTCTTCAGGTGCGATTAAAATGCAAATTCAGCTCCAGTGCACGATGCGTCGTGGTCGCCTGGTGAAAATGTGAGAAAATGTCAGCGATTAACAACAAGGACAACAAAAACAAGACATTTGACCCTTTTTTGTCATTTTTCTCCTCTTAGCGTGTCAGATAAAATGCAGCTAAAAAGGTCGCAGCCGATGTAGCTGTAAAGGTCAGGAGACGCGCACACACAGAGCACAAGTGTACAGTGAACAACACAAAGAACGGCCGAGTGGAGTTCAGCGTGTGTTCACGGGTGGAGTTGGGTCCAGACTGGGTAGTCTGCCTTCTCATTGGTCGGTTTTGGGGGCACATATGGAGTCCTGATTGGCTCATTTGCATCATAACAGGAGCTGTTACTGGCTGACGGCCTGACAGGCAGCCGTGCCATTGGTCAGTTTAGAGAACAAAAGGCTGTTTGGGCATCGAGGCGGAAAGGTGAGGAGGTCGGAGAGTGTGCTGAAGCCCACATGTTCCCTCTGCTCTCGAATGAATCGCACACAAATCATCTCCAGGAAATGTGAGCCTGAAGGCTTTTATACCAAATATACAAGCTGCAATTTTACTCACACATCCATCAGTAACACTGGTATGTTCTTGGATTTCAAGCTAAGCACCATGAAAATCCATACGTTAACATTACCACTCATTGTCTTCCACTTATCTGATTCATGGTCACGGGGGCCTGGAGCTTATCCCAGCTGTCACAGGGCGAGAGGCGGGGCCACCCAGAGAGCCAGACAACCAGCCAATTTAGAAACGCCATGCACGTTTTTGGACTGTGCGAGGAAGCCGGAGTACCTGGAGAGAGCCCGCACTGAGAACGTGCAAACTCCACGCCACGGCTCCAGACGAACACAGAACGTGCTAACCACTGCGCCACTGTGCTGTCCTGTTAATATGACACGTGTTAAATATAAAAGACTTGAGAGAAGCACGCAAAAACTGTTTCTAAGAGAAAACGAAACCTCGGCGTTATCATCATACCTGGTGGTTTTAGTTTGTGTTGTGTTCGTCGTCTTAGGTTCAGGCAGGTTTGATTCCCACTGGGCTGTTTTGGGTAATGTAACTGTATTCTGTTGAAGCTGAAATAGCTGAACTCTCATGGAATATCCCTTTGATCCAGGAGCTGACGTCCAGCCTGGCCTGAACCCAACATGACATACAGATAACTAGCTAATGTTAGCGCAACATGCACAACATGAATTCATGTAACTGTCATACTCAGCCGACTTATTTCAGTAGAATAGAAACATTAGATTAGAAGACGTCTTTTAAGCAGCAATACAAAATAACTTCCAACATGTGTAAAAAATGATATACCAGTCGGGGTGGACAACTATACTGAAAATGCTGCCACCGTGTGGTGAAAACTTGAATTTATTTATTTTTAACAGTAAGTACCATTAAAGGGAACCTCTGTCTGTCCATGCAGCTGTCAGATAGGGGGGGTTATGGGAGTGTGACGCATCAAAGGCAAGACAGACCCGAAGATTAGAATGAACTGCAAACAGATCGCAGTCACTAGCAGCTCATTCTTCAACCTGTTCACACAAATCCACTCGCCTCATCATCCGAGTGTAAAACACTAGCTGCATGTCAGGAAACAAATGTTAAATCACTTGATTGTGAAATCGATTTATTTCAGTAGTAAACATGTTTCTTGTTGTAGTGACTTTGCAGAGACGCGTCACAAGTTTTATTTTAAAATCACGATCTACAGCCGCCTCCAAACAAGGAGTTTTATTAGGAATATGTAAAAATACTCTAACCACAGGGAGCGATGACGTTATTTACACCACTGCTGAGCCCTCCTGCCTCCAAGTGCAGACTTGGTGCACACGCAGTAGATGTTTGTCCTACGCTCTGTTTTTATGGCCCCTCCTGCACTCTGGGCAGAATTGAAATAACTGACTGATATCTTGAGTGTCTGTACAATGATCTCAAGTTTCCTTTAAACCTGAAAGCTGAATCTTTTGGATTTAGATGAATCTCTTAGGTCATAGAAACCCTGGCACAGAAAGACTGTTCTGTCGCCACACTGCCTGAAGTTTAATCAGTGCTATCTCTGCCTCTGAAGCAGGCCCTGATGCTAACGCTATCATAGATACTCCCATTCTCTGCCCTAGGAGCCTTAGCTCACTGAAGCCAAGAGATGCAGCCCCCATCAAACTGCCATCAGCTAATCCTCCACAGCCGCTCTGTAGCATCTTCTCTCCATCAGAGGGATGCACTCAGCTCAGTAACGGCGTCATCCCTATCCACCGGTTTAAGTTGCTCTTAGACCCAAGTGAGGCTAATCAATCACTGAAAACCACACATGAATATTCATGGACAGGAGCGCACGTCATGATCCTGGGTTTTGTATCCAGCGTTTTCTGTTTTAAGAAGAAGAAGAAAAACCCTTTATTGTCCTGGTACAACGAAATTATGGGTGCTCCACGCCAACCGTGCAGGAGTAAAAACTATATAAATAGACATCAGGAATAAATAGTAAACAGAAGAGTTTTATACAAACTAGAGAAATATATACAAAACGATAGAAAGGCACACACTGGAGAGCAAAGTGCTCGAAGGTGCAAAGAAAAGACTCGTCTGAATAGAGTCTGTATGTGAGTGATGAGGGTTACTCAGACCGAGACTCAGATTGGTGAGGTGGGTGGGCAGGGGGGGGGGAAGGTGTTTGTTTGATTCTGATGAAACTAATGTTTTACTCAAGGGTAACCATGGATACAGTAATTCGGAAGCTTTTATTTTATTAACGCCATATGGCCCGTACCCCATACTTCTCTAAGAAGACAATCTTCCCCATTCCCATACTGCACAATGGTTGGATGTAGTTCCTGTACAACCACAGCAACAGGTTGGTTTGCATTCCTGACAGTAAGTCAGATTAGTGCCCAGCAGCACCTGACTGTGGGCTTTCAGAGCGATCCTTTGTCACAGATGTGTTTGAAACTTTACAGAAAGAAGTTTTAGCTAGCTAGCTGGAGGATAGCTAGCTAGCCGGAGCAGCTCTGCTCAGACCGTTGTGTCCTGACCCGGATCCAATGCAATGCAAGATAAGATTACTCAAACTTCATAGTCCACTTCACTTCAGTACTGGGCAGCAATGCTACAGAGAAACCGCCTGTCCTAATGCGTAACCCTTTAACATGGAGTGTATCATATTTAATACATGAGTTCGTAGACGTCTACATCAGCCCCTGAAAAGCCAAAATAAATTGTACAGTACATTTTAGTGAATAAAAAAAGAAAAACAGCAGAATGTAGCCAATGTAAACAAATGAAAACTCATAATACAAATTAATATTTACCTTTTACCTGATTCTGCTCTCCCCCCATCCTCCCTCACCCTCTGCTTAGCTGAACTAAATTCATGGTTCTCTTCTAATTTTCTCAAACTCAATAGTAATAAATCCGAGCTCCTCTTGGTCGGCACTAAATCAACATTATCCAGAACCAACAGTTTCTCTGTTACTATCAATAACTCGCCGGTCTCCGTTTCTTCCTCTGTGAAAAGCTTGGGTCTCATCCTCGACAGCACTCGATCTTTCAATTCACACATTAATAACGTCACTCGGTCTGCATATTTTCAGTTGCGCAACATTAATCGTCTCCGTCCTTTTCTCTCCCCACATGCCGCTGCCATTCTTGTCCACAGCCTTGTTACTTCCCAGATCGATTATTGTAATTCACTTCTTTTGGGTCTTACTCAAAAATCCATCCACAAGCTCCAACGCGTCCAGAACTCCGCTGCCCGTATCATCACCAGGACCCCTTCTGCCCACCACATCACTCCTGTCCTGCAGCAGCATCAATTGTACACATTTAAGGCTATTCATCATCTCTCTCCTCCATATCTCTCTGATCTGGTTCAGATCACCGCCCCATCTCGATGTCTCAGATCTTCTTCTTCCCTTTCTCTCTCCGTCCCCTCCCCCCGTCTTTCCACCATGGGGAGCAGGGCCTTCAGCTGCTCTGCTCCTCGACTCTGGAATTCCCTACCTCCTGATTTGAGAAATATCTCTTCCTTCTTTCTCTTTAAGTCCCAACTCAAAACTCACTTGTTCAAAATAGCTTATCCCACATAACCTCTTAAATCTGCTATTTTAAATTTGTTTTATGTCTTATGCTTTTATGATTCTGTAAACTGCTGGCTTTTATGTTGCTTTTATTATTCTACTGTGTACAGTGTACTTGAGTGTTCTGAAAGGTGCTTTCAAATAAAATGTATTATTATTATTATTGTTTTTTAATTTGTCGTTTTCAAGAAAATATAATTTTCTGGGGATTATTTTATGGTTCAGGCTTCAAAAGGTTAAAATGAGAAACAAAAATAAAAAGGTTTTATCGATTAAAGGAAATACTGGAGAACAGAACCCGAACTTTTCTACAGTCGTTCATGTTTATTGGATGAAAGTTAGTTTCAGCTGCCACTCAGGCCTCGGCTCAGTTTGAAGAAAATATTCAGTCAATCAAGATTTTTGTTTTGTTTTGCACGTCAGGTGAGTTTTGTTGAGGTTCAAGCACCATCAGCATCACTGCTACAGTAACAGTCATGTGATGTGATTAAAGGTTATAAACGGACAAAAACAAGCAACACTGACTCTTTGTGTGAAACTGGAAATAAACAACAACTTCAAGTCCAGTCCAGTATTTTGTCTGCCCAACTACCCACCCCAAACTCCTCATAACCACCCATTTCTTTCATTTTCTGTTCCCTTCACACCCTCTGCAGGTAAAGAAACATCATTAAAGAAAAAAGAGGTGGATATGGGCTTTAAAGCAGCGTCTAAGCCTCATAAAGGCACCAAGCAGGATGGACAGTTCAGATATAATTATTGAAAGTACAAAAATATGTTTATGCACTTAACCATAAGAAAAAGCAAGTCCAACATAATAAGAGCAGTGATCAGTCCATGAATTATTATCATGGTGAGCTGAGAGAGCCAGAATCAGCGTGAAGGCGACAGATGGGGCCATGACAAGGTCATCCATTCGGCTCAGTGGCACCAAAAACTGAACTTGGCAAGATTTTTGTGTAAACAGTTGTTTTGGGCCAAAAATGACAAAACAGAGCAGAGGGAGGTGATGTGGATTCTTTCCTTGGTCCAAATTCAAATCTGCTTAGTTTTGAGTCTGAAAATCAGCTGATCAGAGTGTGGCTGAGAGCAACCACCCAGCAGGAGACCATTAAATATGAATTTATCAAACAGGGAACTTTAAAAACTCATGGGTGGCTCTGGTGGTTAAACCTTTTGAACAAAAAGAGCTTCCCATGACTGGCAGATGTGACAAACCAAGCAGCTACAACCTAAATTTACCAGCTCCCTGGCTCGTGTCGGCCGTTAAATTCCCTTTTACTCGTAGCCATAAATACAGCTCATTGTCCTGGTGGGATTGTGTTGGCAGCACGCCGTTCGCCGTGGCCGTAAATAGCCCCAGAACCAGCATCTTATGTAATTTCCTACTAAACCTCTCTTTGAAATACGCCGCCTTACGTAACTGTCCTACAACACCGGGCCTCATTTACATAATTGTATAGCGATAAACTCATTGCGCTAATCTATGGCCCCTCATTTACATATATGCAAATGAGCCTCACGTGTCTACAATTCCTCAAAATATGGCAGGACTTTGATTTCTTCTGCCTGTTTTTTTAATGTGTGTATGTGAGCATGTATTCATATGTTTGTGGGGACCAAAATCCTGGTCCCCACAAGTTCAAAAGTATTTTTGAGGCTCAGTTTTGTTCTGCTGTCTGCCCCCACAACAGATAAACTTCAGCTGTCAGATTCAGCTCTGTGTTATAAATCTGTGATTTTGGACGATGATGATCATGGATGGTTAATCATCCAACATGTCGTTCACGTTATGGTCCAGAGATGCTACGTTACAAATGAAAAGTGAATGCAGTGTTGGGCAAGTCTCACGCCACCCCCCTTCTCTTTATATTACAGACAATATGTTTATTGAAATGTATGAAAACATAAACTAAAACAAAGCAAAAGAAAAAAGAAAGAAAAGGAAAACAGTGACGCTGTTATCAGTCAGATGCTTTCCAGATAAATCTGATGGTGTCGTCTGCGTTCGTAATTCCAGCAGTTTCGAAGGATCTCCAACATCACCGATTAAAAAGCCAAACATGGCAGAGCCTCCAGCGTGTTCACAGATGGCTGCAGACTCCGACTGCTGACCTCCTCCTGACCGTGGGTCCATCTCTCCATCAGACCGGTTCCTCTGGTCTTCAGTCCAGTTTCATACCTCTCCCTTCGTTAAGCACGGCTTCCTGACAGCCGTCCTTCACTGAGACCATTTCTGCTGAGACTCCAGAGAACAGCAGACGATCAGCCGAAGGTCCCGATCGTCTCTCTGCTCTCGTCTCAGCTCTTTGCTGGATTGTTTTCCTGTTTCTTTCAGACGCTGTTCATTTGTTGCAGACAGTTTTTTAGACGTTACACTTCTTTTGCCCAGCTTCCTCAGAATTTCTAACAGCTCTTTTGTTTGCGCAGAAATATTCTTTCATGCTGTCAAACTGTGTTTTCTTTGAGATTTTTTATAGATTCAACTAAAGAAATTGTTCAAAAATGTGTTGTGTGACAGGCTGCTGGTAACAAGGTGTCTAAAGATACTTTTTAGACCTGGTTCTTTGCTCAGTCCTCTGCGATGTTTAGACAACGTTGTTCGTTGGGAGCCCTTCATGCTTGAACGATTCATACGTCTGCGTTATCGTTCCTGTGAAAAAGCAGCTGGTGTCCAAAGGAAAACTCTGACAGGTCTCCAGAAGGAAAACTGTTGCTCAGGAGCACTTTAAGACAGCGGTCCCCAACCCCCGGGTCTCAGACCAGTACCGGTCCGTGAGTTTCCACGTGTGTTGTGAATAAATCTTCTTTTTTTCGATACCAGTACTAGTTTTATTTTGTTGTATTTATCTTAAAGGCCGGTCCGTGAAAATATTGTCGGGCATAAACCGGTCCGTGGCGCAAAAAAGGTTGGAGACCGCTGCTTTAAGACATTACCAGACATTTGGCTCCTTGGAAGGTTTGACTCAAGACTTTTGCACGGCTAACTGTATCTCCCTTTGTAATCTCACTGATAACAAAATCAGACAGGAAATAGTTTGTTAGCTTGCCAAACCAGCAGTTAACACGATCCATGATGCTAACTCATCTCTCCAGCCTGATATCAAAGCCTCACATGACATGGTCACCTAACGGTAATCTGTCTTCTTAGACATGAACATCACATCTCATCTCCATCACCCACACCTTCAACCTTCAAATGTGGACTTTTCAGCTCTTTACAAGTAGAAAATGTTCATCTTGTATACACTGACACGAATTATGAACACGTGAGACCAGAGAGATGAAAATTTGCTTTCAGAAACACGAATCAGATGTTTGAAGGTCGTGACTGTTTCACAGAGCGCTGTGACATCAGCCTGCAGAGACTCGAAGAGCACAGTCTGAGGTACGTCACATGCAGGCTCTGTTAGCTGTCAGATGTGTTTCATTTACAATGTAAGGGCCTCCACGGTCACTCATAATGGTTTTCTGGACTTACACCAGGCTCGTTTCAGGCTGGTTCAGACGCACGATGGATATCTGGGTCAGTTTTAGGAAAGAAAACAGCAAAAAAAAGAAGAAAATATACAAGAAGAAAGTTTTAAAATAAGCACGTTTTTGTTCATCTCAACATCTCACATTTCCTTCTATCTGAACACTGGCACCAAAACATTATCTTGCAAATATAAAGACATTTTTTTTGTCA
This sequence comes from Diplotaxodon limnothrissa, assembly GCF_057381915.1. Lineage (NCBI taxonomy): Eukaryota > Metazoa > Chordata > Actinopteri > Cichliformes > Cichlidae > Diplotaxodon > Diplotaxodon limnothrissa. The sequence goes on along the minus strand of NC_140609.1, from coordinate 40,389,483 downwards.
GGTTTTGAAATGTCTGCCTTTTTTTGTCCTCACTGCTGAGGAAACGGCCGTATGTGCAGGCAGCTCATTACGACTGTAGTTACTGTGCAAACTCAGAGAGTGACATGAAGACGTATATCACACGGACAAAAGAAAGGAAAGAAAACATCAGTTCATAAAGGACTGCGAGTTTTTTCCATGGTGATGTTGTCACTGCGCGAGTGCTGAACAAACACCTTCCCCTCTGCACATAAAACGCACAAAGGTGTTGTGTGGGCTGCCTGACGAAGCCTCCGCCTGGGCATGTTTTCACACAGGGGTCAGGACGGCGCCGGGAAACGAGGCGAGGCCGGCAACACGGGCTTCACTTTTCCTTTTGTGGCCTTTGAATGTTTTTAATTTCAACAGTTATGTACAAAAAGACCAAAAGCTATAATTAAACTACACAAAACACTGAAAAATGAATAATTATCTGAAAACAGCCTCAAATCTGGTGAAACTGCTGGTTCAGGTGGACGCTCACGTCTCCATCCCGGAACGTTTCAATCCTGATCATGAAGCAGCTTCATGAGACACAAACACCACAAAACATAAAACCAACACTTCAGAAAGCAGCACGTGTTTGTGCTCGAGTTTTCCTCACAGTCACAAATATTCATGGATTTTAATAACAGCTGATTTGTCTTCAGTAGGGATCTGTTACCACGGCAACCCAGAAAACAGGGCTTTAAAAAACTCTTTGAACCGAAAACACAAATGTTTTCTGAGCTTTCTGCTGGTTAAAACTTACAAAGTTTTTAGGGCTTGACTTTAACTTTATATAATTAATAGCAAGATTAAAATAGTCTGTAGCAGTCAGCTGTGTGAGGAAGTCGAACTGAGCTCTCCAGGGTTCAAAGGTCGACTTTTTCATCCACTAACAGTGCAAAAACTAAACATTGTGTACATGGATGTGTTTTAAAACACACGTGAAGTGTTGTGGCTGAGCTGGAGAGGAGCAGGTGCCCGTAAGCACAAGTGTTGTGTTGTTTTCATCATAAACGTGTTGCTGTGTGTGAATGTGTTTCAGGTTTTGCTTAAAGACTAAATGCGGTTCAGTGTCGGTGCTTTGGCAGCTCAGGTGAGCACAACAATACCTGAATAAGGTTTATAATTAACGCTGCGATTATAAATGCTGCATCATCACATGTGAGGCCTTGGAAAGTGTGTCTGCTCATTAAAAATTAAGCTGCGTGTTTACAGTTGTGAGCTAGATGGTTTCTGAGTTTTATTGCTTTATGGTTTGATTACAAATTGAAAGCAGGCCAGGCTGACGTGGCCACGTCCCATTCCGAACTCGGAGCACGTCTATGCGTCCTTGACAGACACCTGTGGACCGAGGCAATCCTCAGACAGACTAAACACGAGTGAAATAAAGAACGAAGAGCACAAAAGCTTCACGAGGACGTGAAAGGTCGTGGTTTTCTGAGTAAGGAGGCGAACGAGGACAGATCAGAGGAAGGTTTGGCACAGAAATAGGACGCAGGAAACCAAAATAGGAAGAGCTATTGCAGCGTGATGCAGGTGACCTGCAGCAGGTGTTTTTGTGTGCGTGCGTGCAGACAGGTCTGTGGAGGGGGCGTGGCTTATAAACTACCTGCAGCAGGTAAGGTTCGGGTTACCTGCAGCGCTCCAGTCTCTGCTCCGCTTTGGAAGAACATAATTCAGTGTTTGCTGATGAGTTTGTTCACTTATCGCTCAGCCGGTCAGAAGCCCAGAGTCGCAGAGCGGAGATCATCCACCCGCAGGTGAGTCGGTCATTACTCGCACCTGCGGCCTCTGCACAGCGTCTCCTCACAGCCTGAGCTGCTGCTTTTTTTTATTCTGCTGTTTGTTGGCTGGTTGGTTTCTGGCTGTGTGTCGCGTGAGAGCAGACTTCAGTAATCACTTCCAGCGAAACTCCATCAACGCTCGTGTTGTTTTCAGGAAACATGCGGTTTTAATGCGAGACTGTGACGTGTAATTCATACCTGCGTAAGAACTGGTTTTGTGCACGCGCGTGTTGTTGGATGCAGGGCTGCTGGGGGTGTATCCGGTGTCCGGTGTGCTCTCCCGACACGAGTTTGCGGAGGTGCGTGCGTGAGTGTTTGGTGTGCAAATGGTCCTGTTGCCTTGGTTACAGTGACATCACGCATGCTGCTGGGGTCACTTCAGCTTCACACGCACTTAATTTAAATGTGCATACATATATTTAAATCTAGTAAATGCTTTGTTATTGGCGGCGTCTGCGGAGTCCGCTTCATGATCCAGCAGCGCCGTCATGTTTGCGTCACTTAACCTAATATTGACTTAAACTAACACCAACCTGTGCAAACCACCTGAGGACAAAACCAACACTGATACGGGATTTTGAAAACAAACTCTACAAATCCTTAAAACTTGTAAAAACATTACATATGAACTATACGTATGTTATATTTAGTGGATGGTAAGAAGTTTGTGAGCGTCGGGCCGCAGCAGCATGTCGAACAGCCGCTCACAGTCTGTTTCTGCGCCGTTTTAACCAAAACTGGATCCAAACTGGAGGTTTTGGTGCCGTTAGCTCGGCTCTGTTTCACGCTTCCTGGACTTTAGATCAAAGGAAAGTTTGGCTATTGGAAGTTTTTTGTGCTGCACGCTTTTATGAGTTTGAGCAAACATAAAGGAGGAAGAACATAAAATGGAAACGCTGTGATAGATGGTTACTCTTGTTCTGCCAACCATTCATTAACCAAGTACATTGTCATTTAAATGTTGCACTGAAAGTACAAAGAGCATGAATTTGCTTACTTTATTGCAATAATATGATCGAATTCAGTTGCTGCTGCCTTTGGAAGCCACTTTGAACCCCCCGCCCCAGCTCTTTCATGCTATCTCTAAAAAGGGCCATAAACGAGCGTCTGCAGCACTGTGACATACTGCAAAACAATCTTAAAGAACTTACCACTGTTACTCCTGACACGTGATGACTGAAAATATTCAGATTAATGAGTTTAATGTTATCATCTTCTTAATCTAAAAAAGTCAAACTGATTTAAAAACCTCCCAAATCAGAAGATTTACTACATTTTATAGTTTTATATCACTTTGAACTTGTTATCTTTAGCTGACCAAAGCACCCTGGACTCCAGCTTTAAATCCAAACATTAAGCTTTCTATAAATTTCGATAAGTTGTCTTCTCTCTCCCATGTTTTGCACAGTAAAGTATTATCAACAGGTCTTGATCCACTCCAAACACAAGTGTACGTTCAGGCGCACCCTCGGCTCCTCCGGTCTGTGTTGACTGGTTCGCTGCAGGAATGTGTGGCTGTGGTTGAACAGCTTCTCCACCCAGCGACAGCAGAAAAATACTCATACCTACTGTGGGCGTCCGACAGCAGGCTGATCCTCCGCCACGCCTGAGCTAAGAAACAATTAGATGCACGTTTGTCGGTCTCTGAATTTTTCCACCAACCGAACAAACAAAAGCCCGTCTGACACCACAGGGCAGCAAACACTAGAGTTTATCTACCCAAAATGAATAATCAGTTAAAGGAGGTTTGCTTTGTGATTAAAGATTTAATCTTGCAGTCCGGATTTAAGACCTGACATTATGCCTCAACACTGAGCGTGCCAGCTGGTCTTAGACATGAGTTTAGGGTCAGCTTGATGACTTCAACCCATCTCAGATCTAAAAGTTGGCTTTTCTAGGTTTTCCTCCTTTGCCTGGTTCATTTTTTTTCTTCCAGGTTTTGTCAGATTACAGCATCTTTATTTTCTAAGTTTTCGAACATTTCATTGTTTAAATGTTTAATCAACAAGTCGTGTAAAAGACTGGTGACCCGTCCAGAGCGTACCCTGCCTCTCGCCTTACGGCAGCTGGGATGTTGACGGCCCAAATCGTAGACATGGACAGCAGGCAGGATTCAATAATAGGTGAGCTGCTTATTTACAAGGGACAAAACAAAGTCCAAACTAATGAACCACAAGTTGTACGTGCAGACACTCTGACAAAGGCCAACGACTGCACAGAAAAGCAACCAGACACACTGCTGGATGATACTACAGCAGGGTGGGCAACTCCAGGCCTCGAGGGCCGGTGTCCTGCAGGTTTAGATGTGTCCTTGATCCATCACAGCTGATTTAAATGACTTAATGACCTCCTCAACATGTCTTGAAGTTCTCCAGAGGCCTGGTAATGAACTAATCATGTGATTCGGGTGTGTAGACCCAGGGTGAGATCTAAAACCTGCAGGACACCGGCCCTCGAGGCCTGGAGTTCCTCACCCTGCTCTAGAGATAAATAACCACCAGAATAAAACAGGAAGTAAGAAATGATAACTAAACGGCGAAACACAAAGACATTTACTTGAGATCAGGGACTCGAGAGGATGGAACAAGAAACTCTAAAGTATAAACTAAACGCTAATACAACCAGGAACAGAACTCTAAACTTGGTACACTAAAGAAATGCACGAAGCACCAACTCCGGGTCAAAGGCCGAGCACTGTGACTGCTACAGCATGACTAATTTCTCCCTTTCTGATTGTTGGTGGATGCTCACAAAACAAGGATTCGCTGTTCTCCAGGTGTGCGCTACGGTTTTCTTTCACCTTGCAGAGTTAAAAATGTTTGACCTGAGGTTTTCCTGTTCGGTAAAGTCTGGCGAGCGTCAGCTGAGCTGCGAGCTCAGACTCCGTCACCACGAGCTAAACCCTTCACGGCTCCGATGATGCCCGGGTGTCTGTTTGGCAATTACTTTGAGTCAATTTGATCGGTTTAAAGTCCGACATTAAACAAATACCTGGAAGAAGTGAGGCGCCACCTGCTCTGCTAATGTGCTGCCAGAGCGGGCATCGGGTCGATACTGCGTCCTTATGCAACCTCGAGCCTGAGCGCGTGCAGCTGTGTCAGGTTTAAGATTCTCAGGTTGTATGTTTTGGTCACATGTTAGTGCCGCTGATTCTTACTGAAGAGCTCTGGCTGGTCTGGATGTTTGTCAGAGGAACATTCAGACTGTCGGCTTTTCTCGTCTTTCTGTAGTTTAAACCTGATGGCTGCAGACTTGCGTTATACGGCTGTCCCATGTACGATGTCATTGATGTCACTGTGGATAACTAACCAATCCCTCACCTTATTAGATGAGGAGCTAGATCTGACCGTGCAGGCTTAAATTAGCTGTTAAATGTACTCGGTTGGCTCCTGTATGAACTCTGAGGGGAAGGTGACTGTGTCGCAGAGCACAGGTGAGGTCACCTGCAGCTTTTAATTGTGTGACAGATCACATGACTGTCTACAGTTTCACTTTAGCCTGAGGTGTTCAACGGTGATTGGACCTGATGGAGTTACTGGAGAGATCCGCCTGACCCTGAAGCTCCAGTGTTTGGCGCTTTGAAATTTAAAAGTGAAGTTATTTGATCTTTAAAGGAAACTTCTTGTATTTAAGATAATTTTGAAAGCTTGCAAATGTGACTGTCAGCAGAATTTGAAGAGACATTTTTGACTTTATCTCCAAAAACGTCCCAGCAAGCACGTTTGAAACGAAGCTGCTGTCTCTCACCTCCAACATCATTCTGAATAAAAACCTGTGAGAGGCGTCAGACGGCAGCTGGTCAGTGCTGAGATGTTTGCTGGGTCTGGGCTGTGTTGACCGCAGTTCTACTGAAGTACTTTTTTGTACTAAACATGGGCCAAAGACCTGGCAGGTCATTTTAGAAGACCTTTTTTATTTACACCGCTGTTCTATTAAAGGCCACACCTGACTTCCTGCATGAGTCAGGTGTGGCAGAGAAATGTGCAAGGCTGGTGCGGGACAGGTACGAGGACAGTGGTGATGTGTGCAGGAGGAGTGACAGATGGATTCGTGGTGGGACTACATCAGGGATCTGCTCTGATCCCCTTCTTGTTTGCAGTGGTGACAGACTGACAGATGGGGTCAGGCAGGAGTGTCTGTGGAGCTGGCGAGCCGTAGTGAGAGTGGGGAGCAGGTGGGAAAGAGCCTGGAGAGGTGAAGGAATGCTTTGGAGAGAAGAATGGAAGTGAGAAGACCCAAGATAGAACACGTGTGAGTGAGATGGAGACGTGCAGTGTGATAGTGAAGGAAGAAGAGTTTAAATACCTGGATTAACAATGCACGTGAGAGGTGAAGAGATTCCAGGCAGGGTGGAGTGGGTGAAGACGAAACAAAGACTATATGGTGGGTAGTGTCTGAGGTGCTGGAGGCTGAGCTGGAGGGGGCAGAGATGAAGCTCAGGTTGAGTGGTTTGGAGACAAAGTTAAAGAGGTACGGCTGAAACGTGGACTTGCAGAGGAGAGTGGCTTTGTTGGACGAAGTACTATAGACGTGTAACGGTCTGTACGAGCTAGCAGCTAGCTGTGAAGCTGACGTGAATTCTCCAGAACACAGCATCTTCTTCCTGTATTTACTTTTGTTGCTCCGCCCCAGACACATCTGGCCAATAAGCAGACTGAACATTGTCACGTGGTTTCAGTGACATTTTGGTTCGCTTGGAGTTTTCTTGAATTTTTCTCAAATCACGAGAAAAGTTTGCAAACTCAGAGTAAATGACCTACAGGCGTGAAAACGCCCCGAGTGACTTCTTACTGCTGCAGAGCTGCTCTGTCATTTTAATCCAGAGGTCTGGATTTAAGAGGAGGGAGTCACTTTGATATTTAAGACAAAAAGCAGCATTTTTCCTCTTTGTGAAGCTGCAGCAAACAGCAGATTTGTCTTTATGAAATCATTCACCAAACAATCATCTCATGGTTTCAGCTCCAAACAAACACTTCTGAGTCTTCGAGTCGAGTGTTTTGTTTGGAAGAAATGTGTGTGGATGATGATGCTGATTACCGATGTTTGCTGTCTGGAACAGTCGGTGCATTTCTTTGAGCCCTGAGATCAACCTGCTTAGGAAAAGCCAAAATACTGAACCTGAAGGAGAGGAAAACCACAGGAAGGGTAAGCGGAGCAGGCTCCGAGTTGATGAGCGTTTTCTAATGTGTTTCATTAGAGCAGCCGAGGCTGCTGGGATTCATTATGACTCAGATGATCTTCAGTGTCCCAAGGCTCCGCCCACCCCGAGGCGGGGGGCCGCTCTGACTCTCAGCTAGCTAACATCTGCAGGCTAATGTCCCCTCTGATGGCCATAACAACACATAATGTTTTTACACCATTAAACAGCCTGTTTCCTTCAGCTTTATGGCTGCTGTTACCTGCAGCCCTCTCACACAAACACACTCGGGCAGCCTGCAGACCCACACGAGCTTCCTTTGCAGTGTTTACTGTCAGGATGTGGCTGAAAATTGCACTGATAGTTCAGTGAGGCAAATGCCTGAATAACAGCAGTGCATCTGCAGCTAAGTGCCGCCTGGAGGGATGTGTGTGCGAGCCTCGGTGCTCCACGTTACCGGATGAGGTTGCATCAAAAGTCGAGCCAGGTCCAGACTTTTATTTATTGTAACTGCTGTTTCCCTGCTGTGCAAACACAGAAGCCTCTTTGAATAAATAGTTTAATCAGGATGTTTGCAAAGCTGATTTAATAGTTGGTATATTGGAAACCAGAAAGCTGAGCACAATCTAATAGTTGAAGTAAAACGTTTGTATTTAAGAACTGCTTAAAAACTTTATTGCCTTCTTTAACTATCAGTTTAAATGTGTGCTGCTTGGAAAAAGCTTTTGGGGTTGAAGTACAGCCAAATAAGTGTTACACACACCTTGGAAAGCTGGATTTAAGGTGTCGACACCTGTGCTTATGCACTCGGCCTCCAGAGTTCCATGAGCTGCTTAAAGAGACTGTAATGCAAGTTTACAGCCAGATGTTTGACATTAGAGTAGCTTTGCATGATTCAGAGTTCACATTGATCCTCATTCATCTTACCTGGGCCTTCGTGCAGCCACTTAGTCCATCCTCTGCCTGAAACAAGATGTTTTAGCTCATCTCTCTTTACGCCTTTACTGGGAAATACTGACATGCAGTCTTACACCTCATAGAAAAGCCATTTAGAGACACCTGATCTCTTCATTATGAAGGTGAAGTTTGAAGAAAGGTCACGGGGTCGTAAAAGTCTGATCCAGAAGTCTCCTGATGTGTATAAAAAGTATTATAATGAGACATGTAGAGACCTGCTGCCTGCAGATAACATGGCAGTAGGTTCACGTGTGGAAAGACGCTACTCCGCTCTGTGATCCTCTCGTCTCAAACGCTCGCTCCTTCCTCTGCCTTTAATTCATCGCAATCCGCCGCCTCGTGACACCACTTCCAGATGAGTTGGTTTAACATTCAAATCTCCAGAGCGGCATTGGTGTATTTGGGTCACGAGATAAAGATCTATGCAGTAAAAAGAGAGTCCTCCGACACCTTTAGAAAGTCCTTTTTTCTGTCCTGAAACCAAACGGGACATAATCACTGAGCCTGAGTTATGAACTCACATCTGTCCGATGTGCTCTGAGAAAACTGAGACTGCTGTTTTTGCATTTTAGGAAAAATAATCTGGGGTTCGAGTCGTTCTGTTTTAATGCCACGGTGTGAGAAATGACGCCTCGGTGTCTTTGCAGTACAGCAGCTGGCGTCAGAGTGCCAAATAAAAGCAGGACGCTAACGACTCGCTGGCCTCGACTGAGACGCTCTCCGGGGCAAATGTAATTATCTTTATTTATAAACGTGTGTTTATCGCGGCTCCGCTGGCCTCTGTGCTCCATTAAAGGTGTTAGATGCTGGTTTGTAAAATTAACATGTCAGAGCCTCGTTAATTTTTAAGAACCGGCCAAAATGATCACTAAGAAATGTGCCTTTCAGCCTCCTGTGGCCTCCGCAGAGCGAAATCTGCAGGAAGAAGAGTTTGTGTGTGGATGTGGAGGGGAGGGGCTTCCTTTTAATTAAGCCTTGCAGAAGACTATAATGGAGATGTCATTGGTCTGATGATTGGACTGAACAGACCACAAGTTTTACTTCATGGTTCTTTCTAGTCTTCTATCCACATGAGTCACTCGGGTTGGATCAAATGCGTCTAAACGAGACATTCCCGAGACACAGTCTCGCAGTCGTGGGCTCTTCTCCTGGTAGGACACGCCACAACACCGTCACCTAAGAGGCCTCCAGGACCAGAGCCGCCAGTGGAGGCCTGGGTGGTCCAATTCCTGTTTGAACGGGCCATGGGTGGCTGCTGATGCCCATGCTGCCTGCTGTTCTTCTGGCTTTGTGCAGTTTCTAAGAGGAATCGAACTCGTCAGTATTCGGCAAATTTCATTTAAAAGGATCATTGTTTCCGTCCTTCACAGCAGGCGAGTGCATCCTTTTTGTATTTGTGGGGCTGAATTTTCTTTCTCTTAAAGACTTTAAATCCATACGAGTCGCTCCACATTTAATATAAAACATTTTGGTTGTTTTAAACTCCATTATCTGCTTTTGTCTGAACAGTTTGAAAATTACACAAAAAAGCTCTGAAGAAGGTTTTAAGTCGTACATTTGCTCTGTCTGGCAGTCAAAACTAGAATTAAAGTGATTGAGACTTAAAGCTCATATAAACTGGATTTTTATTTTTCTTCAAACCCACGTGTCTCTGCATCACTGCACGTTCACCACAGTCGTGCTCACGGAAACATCTGTTTGCTTTGAGTTTCCTCCTGAGGAGCTCTGTTCATTTCTTAAAACATTCAAGATTCAGCGGAGTCACAAAGTAAAGCTTGAAATGGTCTCTGGAAGCTGTCGGTGCTCAGTGTGAGCCCAAAATGTGTTTCTTGAAAGTTTATCTGAAGACTTTGATCTGTTGTTAACAGCTTCGGCCACAATCTGGGTTGAGAACATGAGAGGGAAAAAACGGGGAGAAATTTAAAACTTTAAATTAAGCAAATCTCCAGAGAAGAGCTCTTGCTCTTAGCTTTGTGATGTGCACTTTTGTTTTTTCTCCTTCTTAAATTTGGCAAACGGAGGACGAAACCATCTCGCGTTTCACTGAAGCGGCGTTTTCCTGCTTCAGCAGGAGCAGAGGCTCATATTACCTTCCATCTGAATTACTTTACCATCCATTTAAACAGTGTTGCTGCCACAGCAGGACGAACCCAGGTGCATGTGAAGGTGTCGAACAGAAACCGTGACATTGAAGCCGTTTCCATTCTGCAGGCCTCGCTCTGTAATCCTCTGGCTCCTGTTGAACTGCAGCTGAGCTCCTAAGACGGCGCCCGATCCTCGGGACAAGTTTCTGTACAATAATAATAACAAAACACGATGAGTCAGACTCAGTAAAGCCAAATGTAGCTCCCAGGTCTGAGGACTGCACCTTTGATTCTTCTTGATGAACAGCAGGTGTATTATTTGTCAGGTAGTTTTATTAAAGCTGCTCCAGCATCACAAACAGTCCAGAGGACCAGTTCAGGCTTTTATCTGGCGTTGGCGTTTTATCCTCAGTAGTGTCCAACTCGATGAGTCATAAAATAAATGATCCCCTGCACAGCTGTGTTCGTATCAGGCTGTAAACGTGTTTATTTCTGCTGTAAAGTCGGACATTTTAACGCGGGACTGTTTGACTCGCTGCTGGAGCCTCGTGTGGACATTAGAGGAACAACAGCTTCCTTCTTGGGCTCTGCCCATCACTTCCTCTGTTGCGAAAGCTTTTCAGAGGAGCTTGATTTGAATATTTGGATAACACGTCAGCGCTGCATAACCACAAACCCACACACTGAAGTTTGTTTTGACTCAGACGGCTTTAAATGAGATTAATCTGCTGCCAAAGAGCCAATAACAAATGCACTTTGTTTGCTGAGAGTCACAAAGATGAGCCCGTTGTTAGCTGTCCAGAAACCCACAACACATCAGTGTTTTGTCCCACATGGCTCTGACTGTATTTTCTCGGTCAGTTATTTTGGAGATGATCGGTAAACTCTACACCTTCCACCTATTCTCACAGTCTCACTTTCCATCATCTCGCATCCTCGTCTACTTCTACGTAATCTGTCTCTTCTCTGCGAGGGCGACACAAAGGCTGCTTGTTCCCAGCCTGCCTGCCTTTGTCCAGAACAGACAATGCAGTGACTCCAGGGGACGAAGAGGGGGAGGAGGAGGCAAAAGTGAGTTAGGCGGAGAAAAAGGTGACAATAGGAAAAGAGACTAATTTTACCCATGCCTGTGAAAAACATGAGTGTCTATATCAAGTTAGTGTTTTTTTTTTTTTCTAGTGTATGAAATTTAGGAACATCACAAAAAACACAAAATCAGCAGCAAGTTCCTTCCTGTTTATAGTTTATTACATTTATATATGCAGATCTGCTCATTGCAAACTCCATGTGTTTATTATTGGAGTCGTCTGGAGTAGCTCTGCGTGATTCAGTTCATAATAATTCATTGTACACTTCATTGTTTTTCCAACCTGTCTCCGACCTGCCTTTCCACGTGATGTGTATGCATGTATGGTTGGGGGTTCACTGCAGGTGTAAACTTTGCATGTGACAAATAAAAGGCTTCATCTTTGTCTTACTGGGCCTCGAGGAAACCCCTCAGTCCAGAAAATATCTGAATGGAGCCCTTTTTAGCTCCTCCCCCTTTAAATTCTTCTTTCCTCTGATTGGCAGCCTTGTAAAAACTAAGCAGAGGCCTTCTGCTTACAGTGATTCCTGGGTCATTATTCTCTTTTTTTTTTTTTTTTTTTTCAGTATGTGATTGAGACTTGGTGTCTCCTAATTTTTATGTTTGATGAGCAGATCGACCAAAGTGCTCCTGAGGTCAGAGTGGACGCTCGTCTCGTGTAAGGTGACTGAAAAGCCCAAACCAGAAAATGTCGTCTGTTTATAAATTGAGTTATTACTCAATCTTCTTTCAGCAAACTGCAGCACGACACCGCAAACACTTTTCAACGCGGTCTAACAAAGCCGAGCTCGTAGTTTGTCGCCTGCTATACTGAGCTTATTGGAAATTTATTTCCTTTTTAAATTCAACTTAAGTCTTTAATTAATAAAAATCCAGTTTCACCACTTTTTCCAACTTTAACAGGAATTTTAAAAGAAATTATTGAATTTTTCTTCAACCCTCAGTGGCCCTAATACAGGTGTAGGGGAACTCCAGGCCTCGAGGGCCGGTGTCCTGCAGGTCTTAGATGTGTCCAACACAGCTCATTTAAATGACCTCCTCAACATGTCTTGAAGTTCTCCAGAGGCCTGGTAATGATCTGATTCAGGTGTGCTGACCCAGGGTGAGATCTAACACCTGCAGGACACCGGCCCTCGAGGCCTGGAGTTCTCCACCCCTGCCCTAATAGATCTTTGTTAATAATGGTGTGAACACAGACTTTAAAGGATTGAAATATTCATGAATGCCTGTGTTTAGTCATTTCAGTGTTTTGCCAAAGTGGATAATGTTGAAAGGCCTTACGGGGAAAGGGCTAAACCAGCTTGTGTCAGACGATCAACTGAGGCTCTTCTTTATAAGATAAAGGAGGATTATTTTGAGCTGTGACTCATGCAAAGCTGCTTTCGGGTCTAGCCCGGCTGTTCTCAGACATGTTTCTGAATCGGCGATTTCCTGCTGAGATGATGTAAAACTGTCGATACAACAAACGATGCTCAATGTGGTCGCCGAGAGGCCACAGAAGCTCAGGTTTGAGGTGCTTGTGTTCTCTGCTGAGGAGCAGGGGGGATGTTTAACTTTGTCTCAGGACACAGACGTTATTTTAATCAGTCTTGGTTCTAATAGTCCTGATTTCCTCTCACCTTCATCATCTCCTCAGCTGAATATCGCTTTCCCTCTAAAGCGGCCGAGCTCTAATAGGAGCCATTCGTCTCTTCTCCCCGCCGCCGAAGCTTCAGCGAGTGATGCATTTCAGGGCTGCGTTTCTAGGTAATGCAGTTAACTTTAAAAAGCTGAGCTGCACTTTATTCTTTAATGATATAATTGCACAGGATACAAGTGGGTTAGATTTGAAAACCCCGCATGAATTTGTTTCTGTATTTGGAGCTTTTGACGTGAATAAAATCCAATTTTCCAACGAAGCCGCTGCGTTCAGGGGCAAACGCGTAAAAACAAACGTCTGGAGCGGTGGTCGTTATGAATTATCCATCACTGCGTGAGCTCAACATTGTTTAAAAAGACTGAGACACAGTGATCAGATGATTTTTGGAGTGTTCAGCTATACCCACAGATACGTGCTAATCACAGCTGACCAACATCTGCACGAAATCCCAGAATTTCATCAAATCTGTAGCTCCGCCTTCTTGGATGGTATCTTAGTACAGTAACCTCACAGCAGCCATATTACTGGTCAGATAATGTCATTAAAAAGGCTCCAACATCACAAACGCAGTCCAGAGGTCCAGTTCAGTGAAGCCCATCAGACAGCTAGCAGCTATGGCCCTCTTGGAGGAAGGCCCCCGCAGACCCCTCTGTTTGTGGCCTGTCTGCTAATTCTGCCAATTCTTATTATATATTCTAGAAACGTGTTTAACTTTTTTTTTAGGGAATGCCACACAGTTAAAGTGTAAATCCGGCTGCATCCAAGCCCCTTCTACCTCAGACACATCCTGCGTATTGCTGGTGCTCTGCTCTGTAGTCTCAGGACAGTGTGGGGCACTGTGGGAGTGTCATCCTGCTCTGAAGCTGTAAACTCGCCTCCTGTCACCTTCACAGCTGCACATTCTGCACATCTAATTGGATAAAACCACCTCAGAGTGCCGTGCTAATAAAGCTATGTAGAAGTTAAGCCCCGCCCCTTTATCTTGCTATAATAAAGTGTGGTTCAGGGCACAGAGGAAGCAGAATCGCCTCTTCCCCTCTCCTCCTCCTCTTCATCTTAATCTCTCCCTCAGTTCGATATCAATATCAGCCTCAACCAGAGCCATTTCCTTAATCTTAATAACTCGAATTCATTTCCTATCTCTGCTGCAGCGCGGTTTACAGCAGAGGTGATAGCCTCCTCATCCCAGCAGGGACGGGTCTTAATAGTAGTGATGAGCTGCCTCCCCTCGTTCCCTCACGCTGCTCCGTCTGCCTGCTTGTGGTTTCATGCAGACAGAACAGAATGGCACGGTGAATAAAATCTTACGTAATCTAAGAGAAATCTGCTGGTATCCAACAGAAGATCTGCCAACAGGGTTAGAAAAGTTAGCGGATAAGATCCACTACTGCGTGCTGTCTGACCTTAAAGAGCAGGGACAGAGAGAAGCTTGCTGGAAACGGCAGAAAGGGAGATAAAGGTTCCTGAAACTGGATTTTCTTAATTCGCTCAATTAAAATTGTAGCACAGAGGAAGATCTGATAACGCCATCCTCTCCCTCGACTCTGGTCGGGTTGTCAGAGTAGTTAACCTTAAAAAAAACACAACTTTAATAAGATGATGTAAATGAAGCATTATTCAGAAGCAGTGCGACCACAATCATCCTGTGTTTCAGGAACATGGAAATAAAGTGGGTTCTGCTTCTCCTTACGTCTCGTGGTACATCTCCTGCTCCATCCGTGGGCGTTCACGTTCAACGTTAAAGTTAAAAACTTCCAGTAATGGTCAGTGGCTGCTCTCAGACCATCGGTGTTTCCTACTCTTGCAGATGCAGGGGCAGCAAATCGGAAGGGGTTTAAAGGGGGAGGAGCTAAAACAGTCCGTTTCAGGTAAACTGAGGTTATAAGATGAAGATTATTTGACTCGCAGTGCAAACTAAAGAGTACTCTGAAAAACTGCAGTTCCTCTGATGTCCACTCGAGGCTCCAGCAGCGAGTCATTCACGTCAGGCTCGATGTTAAAACTGTACAGCAGAAACACCAGAAGGTCAAAGGTAAAACTACAACTGGTGTTTTATTTTTTATTTTTTGTGTGTCAGTATGTGGTGTCAGCCTGTGATGTCATTGTGACATCATATGGCGTAGTGTTGAAAAAATGAAGTGTGCTGCACAGCTCTCTGCCTGCCTTTTCACTCGATATTCAAGAAACTGTATTTACTGAGATTTTTATTTTAAGTTTAACTTTGGCTGCAAACAACGAAGGTTAAACCTGAAGATGATCCATTTACTGGTTTTCACATTTGGTGTCACCTAATGACCTTGACCTGGTTTCCACCAAAAATGCAGTCAGCTGATTACATCCTGGCGCCCTTCAAGGGGAGAATAAACATGTTTACAGGCGGCTACTGATGAGCTTTCTATGAATAGTTTAATACTTCGTAATAACTGTGTAACTCTGGTTAAATTCTATTAAGGCATCAAGTTTGCATCATTGGGGCGTGGCCTGTTTGACGGATGGAGACAGAGGCGGCTGTAGCTGCTAGCTGTCAGCTAGGTGTCGCCTCAGCTACCTGGAGTCCCTGAACTGGACCTTTGTACCACGTTTGTGCTGTTGGACCTTTTTAATGCAAATATCTGGCCAATAATATGGCTGCTGTTTCTGCCAGGTCTGGTTTGTGAAAGATTTTAATTCAGTTTCACTTCCTCAGAAAGAAAATGATGTGAACAAAGACATTTTTAACCACTGCATTAACCTAATCGGGGTGTGTGAAAGTGAGAACGGTGCCAGAAAACGACACACAGCAAGACGCTTGTGGGTTCACACTGTCAACTTCTTTTATTCTCCTTTGAATGAAGGGAGGACGGTCCATCAGTCAAAGTCACATGACATTAAACAAGCCCTATTAAAGCTCACTCGTCATGGAAGGGATGAGGAAAAGGAAAGATTTTAGCTGAAAGGGCAAACATCGTGTAGTAACCCCCACAGAGCTCCTAAATGTCCCAAGAGTCAGATTTCATGGTTAATAAAAGTTTAAATGAATCCAGATCTCCCCAAACTGATTGGTTACAGATTTCTCGGCTCCGGGAGCGAACATTGCTCTCTTTCTGCAACAGATTGCCCTGATGTTGTTTCCTATCTGATGAAATTAGATTCTGCTAGAGGCTGGTAACGTCTGAAAATGCAAGTTCAGGTGTTAAAATGATGAAAAGTGGGCCAATAAAATGAAATAAAGGCAGAAGAGGTGGATTTCTGGATCCAGCTGAAAAAGAGAGGAGAATAAGGACAGCTGGTTTTACGCCCTGCTGAGCCTCAGCCCGGCTGTTTGTCCCTGCAGACAGGTGTTACCGGCGTCAAAGTCATGGAAGACGTGCACACAGACACGCACAGCTGTCGGGGAATCATATTGGATGACGAAGCATCAATCATTACAGCCAATCAGACTTCACTGCTTGTATTCTCGTCCAATACGATCACAAGATTTTTATTGATTTATTTTTTGCCTCCCTGTTCCTGCTGGTGATTGACATCATAAGTGATGTCATCAGTATGTCAGGTAGTAGACTTATTGTGTGTGTGTGTGTGTGTGTGTGTGTGTGTGTGTTGTGACTCTAATGTTTGAGCAGTTCTTCCTGTAATTCAGCTGGGTGGGTGTATCTCATATTCAAATTTTTCCCTCTCATGGAAAATTTCCAGACACCTGCCTGCTGTTGTCCTGGGCTCTGCGCTCTGTCCACATTTGAAGGACTGGTTCAGCAGTTCGGGGGAAGTGCACTCATCGTTCTCGGCAATAAGCAAATATGTTTAGATGTCCATGAAACGAATGCCACAAACGGTTAGCCGAGCTTAGCACACAGACAGGAAACTGGGGTTAAAGTGGACCTGTTCTGTTCTTATTTCCTGTCATGTCTCGTGTTCATATTGATGTTTCAAATAATAAGTAATCCTTTTGTCTCGAGCTCTTCTCTCAAGCATAAATATAATGTATAAATATAATGAATATGTAATGAGCTTGTCCTCGGTTGGTTGCAGGAAATGGTTTCAGCCTCGTGCTGTGAGTCTGTTACACACCAGGCTGCTGCATAACGAGGGAAACTGAAGATGGCACGTTTGTTCAGTCTGACAGGAAATTCAACACTTTTTTTTTTTCCCACCCTGTCAAATTTCCAGAGTCTCTTAGTAACATTGTGTTGTTATTCAAACTCACTTTTAATTTCTGCTGCATGACGTAACTTACATTTGTTTTTACTGAGAGAATTGCAGCAGGGATCAGCAGAGTAACGGAAAAGAGTTTTGTTTCCCCTTAATCTTCATTTTAAGCATTCTGCATATCTGGAAATGTTTTATTGTTCTTATTGCACTTTCCTTTAGATGCAACAAAGGTTAATGAGTCTATTTTATCTGTGGAGTTGGATGTTGTTCACTGGTTCAATTCCAAACGCTGTTATGAATGAAGACGTGCAAGAGTCAAAGTTAGATCTGCTCAGTCTGTTTTCTTCATCTTGTTCTTGGCTGTTCCCTTTAAGGGGCATCACAGCAGATCATCTGCCTCCTGTCCCAGCTTCCTCCTCTGTCACGCCGACGTCTTACACCTGCTGGGTCTAAAATAGACTAATGTTGACTTCCTCCAGGGTCTGAAACTGCACTGACAGCACTAAGAGGACAGCTCGGGACTGAGGGTTCACTCGTGTCTCTGATAAGACTCAATGAGTGGGGGGTGAGGTTGATGCAGTCATTAAATCGTGTGTGTGTGTGTGTGTGTGTGTGTGTACTGCAGGCAGCTGGCGACTCATCAGCAGTTAAAGATGCTCGCTTGCTCTCTGTCTGGTAAATCTACATACTGAAGCTTCATTCACCCTTTGAGCTCAGTGGGAAAACAGCCGTGTGTGTGTTCAGATGTTAAGCAGATGTTCGCGTCTGTTCTGTGGAGACTGAGGTGATAAATGTCACTAAATGAACTGAGATGAACCTGCCTGTCTGCCGCTTTCATACTTCAAATGGTAAATGTCCAGCATTTGTGTAGCGCTTTATTAGTCCCTGTGGAACCAAAAGCGCTTTACACAACCTGTCATCCACCCATTGGTGATGGAAGCTACATTGTAGCCACAGCCGCCCTGGGGCGCACTGACAGAGGCGAGGCTGCCGGACACTGGCGCCACCGGGCCCTCTGACCACCACCAGTAGGCAACGGGTGAAGTGTCTTGCCCAAGGACACAACGACCGAGACTGTCCGAGCCGGGGCTCGAACCGGCAACCTTCCGATTACAAGGCGAACTCCCAACTCTTGAGCCACGATCGCCCACTTCAGGCACAGACTGCACCACAGCGTCGATGTACACGTACAATGGCAATGAACGGCTGTTTTATTCTATCCTACACAAAACATGGATCTAGATGCCGTGTCGGCTCCCTCCCCACCACCAGTGGTTCGGTTCAGGGAGTTCCTCTTTAATCAGTCCTGTGCAGTGAATTACCTGCAGGCAACTAAAACCTGCTGCTCAAACATGATTGGTCAGTAGATGTGACATTACAAAGCTGCTCTCCGTTTACCATCTGACAATCAAACCTGATTAAAGCTTTTAAAGGCCTGAAGCCATAAAACTGGTGTGAAGGTAAAGTCCAGGTCAGACACGCACACATGCTGTGTAAGAAATAAATGGTGTGTAATGGTTAAAATATAACTGGACGCAGACTGGAGAGGTGCACACGCTCTGCTGTAGCAGGCAGACAGGTGAGCAGGATCTATGCAGCCTCAGTGGTCCAGGTCTGACGCCTTGGCCTCATAACTCTGTTACACACTCAGTCCCCAGGTGGGAGTCTGGAGGAGGCGGCCTCGGCCTGATAGGACAGGCAGCGCCTGATCTATGAGTCTGGGATACTAAAGTGCTCAGGTGGAAACACAAAGGTGTGTGCGAGCACCTGAGGTGGCTGTCTGACTGGAGAGGGAAGGACGAGGAGCAAACAGACGACACGGTGAAATCTGTTAGTTATAGACTGTATATAAAAGATGGCCATCATAGCATCACTGAGCAGCAGCCTGAGGGGCTGAAAAGAAAAAAAACCCTCTAAAAACAAGCCAGTGCTGAGAGTTTGCAATCTAACATCTGAGACCATAAACTCATCAGGAAACTGTTTACTGGAACTTGTCCCAGCTATCATAGGGCGAGAGGCGGGGTACACCGTGGACAGGTCGCCAAAGCATTTGAATATAAGGGGGCTGCTACGTAGAGTCTCTCCAGATGTGGCTTGTATAAAACAGCTGTGCATTACTACACTTACTACACTACACCGCCTCCGTGCATCTTGGGAATTCAGGAAAACATCTTTCGGGATGGCTCGCTGATTTATGGCTCACTGGCAGGAGGACAGACGGTCTCTGTCAGCTTGATGATGATGATGATGATGATGATGATGATGATGATGATGATGATGATGATGTTGTTGTTGTTCTTCCCCCTGGTGGACAAAAACCGATCAGCTAGTAAAGATGTTGACCGATACGTGACCATAAATGATATTTTCTCCTATTTATTTCCTTATCATAAGAGTTAATTAACCTCTTAAGCCCCAAGCCTACCTGATCTCCTGCTTTTTGCCCCCTGAAAGCAGGAGATCAGGTAGGCTTGGGGCTTAAGAGGTTAACTAAAGGTGCACAGAAAACTACGAGTGTTGGAAAGGGAAACCAAGCAGACTGTCTTCAAACACAGAGGACGAGCAGTTTTCTCTTCATTAAACTTGAGCTTGAACTTCAGCTTCACTGAACTGTGAAATCCCTGCAGCACACTTTCTGAGACTCTACAGTTTGCATTTGTCTGAATTTACTGAGCTGAGACTGGCAGATCTGCCATCACTGTTTCCTCTGTGTTCATTTTATCTCAGAGTACACTCCTGCTCCTCCACTAAACGCACAATAGATGGGTATGATTTATGACAGGAAGTGTTTTGTGTGTGTGTGTGTGTGTGTGTGTACACAAGTGGTTTTTAGAGTCAGGGTTACAGTTATGGTGAGCATTGTTAATTAACGTCCTCACTAAGATATGAAAGTGTTTTTTCTTTGAGAAGAGCAGCGTATTTAAACGTGTTTAAATTGGGCTGTAACAGCTTTTACAGACGTCTCTCACCATCATCTGGGGAAGAACAGCTGGCAGGTTAGTCGTCAGCACAAGTAACTGGGCTAAATTATAAAATCTCCTATTTACGCACCTGTTATTACATGATCGTCTACTTTAACTTCTACATTGCCAAATCCCCTGAATGCTGTCTGAAAATGTTTGTGATCATCTTAATTTTGAGACGTTTGGAGGGGAAAATGGCGTTTTATTGTGCACAGAGCGCCTGGATGTCGGTCACAGGTCCTGAGTGTGTAATCACCTGCTGCGTCTGTAAATCGGGAGATAATTACACACAGACTGTGAGCACCAACTGAATGAAAGGTGCAGTGTAAATTTGTCCTGCTTTTCATAAATCAGACCCGCTCTGTCTCCACTCATGGAGAACAGTTCTGGCTCAATCTCAATAAAGAACCCGAGTGACTCATTGTGTGTGTGTGTGTGTGTGTGTGTCCTAGTGGAAGCGATAATGGTGACTCATGGCTGTGTGGTCGTCCTCCTGGCTCGGAGGATTTAAACCACTGACTGGCAGCCTGATTTCTTGTTGTTTGCTCTTCTCCAGGAGCGCCGTCTCAAACGTGTTCGTGTCACCTTGTTAAAGCAGTCGCATCAACTTCAGGAACAACTAAAGATTGTGGGAATAAAAAGATTCTCCTTATTGCCCACAAACACTTGGCAAAACTGGGACTTTCGTTTAGTCGTTGAATGCAGTAACTCCATATTTGGCTATAGAGTGAGGAAATTATTTGATCCCCTGCTGAATTTAAGTTTTCTCAGAATAAAATGAATTCACTTTGTTTGAATATTAATGGACATGGACAGAATATCAACCAAAAATTCAGAAAAACAGAAACTGACCCAGAGTTGGATCAGCAGAGCACGGAGGGGTGGTTGGCAGTGGTTAGTGTAACCAATATTGTTGGCGTGTTGCGTTAGGCATAGGTCTCTGAATTAATGTGAATTCTAATCAGTGGCGTCTTCTCCATCAGGTAAAGGTCACATGATGTTGAAATGCCTGGCATAGACCTGCCCACCTCGGAACGCCACAGCAGCATCACCCCAAACCCTGCAGGAAGTGATGTTGTACCCGGAGATGAAGTGAGTGACACGGAGCACCTCCTGGATCTGTACCAGTGCCGGCTTCCTGTCCAGTCGTCTCCAGTGGAGCTAAAGGAGGAAATGCAGCGAGTCGACAGCAGCTGGAGCCAAGATGGAGACCTGCAGGACTGTGGACAGTGAGTGTCCTTCAGCTGATAATCAGACCTGAGTAATCAGTAAAACAGATGATAGATCTTTAAGAGTTGCTGTGCAGCTACTCTGCAGCATTTTTTCAGCTGAGGTCAATTTTGAACGATGAATTTGCACTGCAGACTAATAACAGCACAGTTACACTTTTCTCAGGTTTCTTGTTCAGCTTGAAAACTTCTCACTTTGTGCATATTTCTGCCAGGTTGGAGAGGAGATGGCTGCTCTGGCACGAGTTTATGAAGGAGTACAACCACTTGGATGCTTGGCTGAGATTGGCCGAGGAGGCCGTCTCTTCCCCAAACTCCGTCCACGTTACCTACCAGACCGCCAAGGAGGAAATGAAGAAGTTTGAGGTGGGGAAAAAGAAATGACTTAAACAGAAACTGAAATCTAAACTTGGCTTCAGGTGTTTTAACCTCACAGGGATTCCAGCAACCATCTTTCACCTTGGACTCATCTGTATTTCTGTTGTGCACTGAATCTCTTTTGTTGTCTCTCTGTGACAGAATTGATGTTTGAGCTCTGTGTTTGTGTTCAGGCACTCGCACAAATTAAAACCTGGGTCAGAGCAAAGCTGGGCCAAAGTTCAGCACATGGTTAAAGTTGTCACCCAGCCAGGGTGTAAATATCACTCAGCAGCCAGTCGTAAAGCTGAAGCAGGCAGCATCAACACATAAATCTACTCGTGCTGCCGGCTTAAATAACAAGACCACCTCTGACCGAAAAGCTGTAGATTCTTCTTGTTTGCACAAATTCATTCAGGTTCACACTGATTGTGTCTGCAGCTCCAACAAAATGAGGAAGAGGAGAAACACAATTAGACTGAATTAGAATTTGATGGAAAAGGAGGAGAAGGAAGAGAATCGGGAGACTGAGCGACTTTATGCATCTCTATGATGTCACTGAGGTTTCCTGTCATTAATACGATCCTCTCACAAAGAAAGACGCCCCCAATGTAGTTCACCTACTTCCTGCATTAACCTCCTAAGACCCGAACTCTCATGGCATTTTTAATTTCTCTTTGCTATTTGGACTGACTGGGACCTGATGAATGTAAAAACAAAGAATTGCATGATTTTATTTATTTTTTTTTTTAATCTGATTTTTGTTTCTGAGAAAATTGAGGTCCACATATGATGATATGACCTTGGCAGTATATCGTCCTCGTAAGTGGACATCAGGCCCATGTAGAGCAAAATTTTGTATTTTGGTCTAGACCATAGGTGTCAAACTCTGGCCCGCGGGCCAAATTTGGCCCGCGGGCCAAATTTGGCCCGCGGGCCAAATTTGGCCCGCAGCCTAATTACATTTGGCCCGCGAAGCCATACCAAATGACTATTAGAGCTGGCCTACTGGTATTATACAGCTAATATATATATTGTTTAGTATTAAGCTTTGCTTGTTCCATATTCAGTTTTTCAGCAAAACCTGTTTGAGTCCATAAGAAAAGATTCGTTCTTATATCTGGAGGAATAAATATATTTCAATAAATATTAACGTTAGCCCGCGACTTTGTTCTAGTTTTGAATTTTGGCCCACTGTGTGTTTGAGTTTGACACCCCTGGTCTAGACAATCCAAAATGTGATGTCCACATATATGGACGCCAGGTCCTCGGAGGTTAAATACTGGCTTGCAAAATGTTCTGATCAGGTTTGCATCTGCAGGTAAATGAACATCAAATCTCTAAAACGGATTAAAATCTGTTTATACTTTTAGTCCTAAGACCATATGTTGTATATTTATCATCCTTGTGATAAACCCATGTCAGCCTTTGGTTTATGGACTTTGCATTTTGAAGCTTTAGCATTTGCTTTATTGCTATGTTGGTTTTTGTGAGCCACATATTAGGACGAGGGATCAGGATCTGGAGTCGTGCACACTGTAGTTTTAAGTGTGTGTGTCTATAAGATTTCTACAACAGATCTAAGTTGTGCCTGAGAACAGGAAAGTCGTCTGCATAGAGGAGAACTTTCATAGCAGGCATGTACAAAGTGAGGCTTTGTGCTCACATTGTAGATGTGTAGCCACATTTGTAGCTACAAACACTCGTTTTAATTCTTTCAGCCTGTTTTGATGCACAATTTAGTTGAAATCGGGCAGAAACGGGGCTTTTAGAGTGTGTTCTTCTGAACTGATTGCATATCGCATAGATTTGATTCGGGTTTCATTCTTTCTGGAAGACAACAGTCGCAGGCTCGTCCAAGTTTTCCAAATATAAGAATATCTCCACCTGATCAAGCCTGGATTTGGGAAACCAAAAAACATCTGCTTCAGATGCACTTTGTGTTTGTGTGTTCAGAGGCTGCGGCGAGAGGCGGGGCCTCGCCTCATCCAGCTGGACAGCCTGACACGGAGGAATCGAACACTAACTCGGCTCTTCCAGGGTACCATGCAGGCTCGGCTGCTGTCATCGGCGAGGGAGTGCGGCCGCCGCTGGGATGACGTGAGCGCCAAACTGCAGTCCATCACAGGCCAACTGCAGGTACGCGAGTCAGACCTTCTGAGGAGGATTTCACTTCTCTCTCTTCTTTATAGTTGACTCTTCCCTCTCTCTCAGCTCTTTGTCTCAGAGTGGGAGGCGTTTGATGCACAAAGGGAGGAGCTTGCAGTTTGGTTGGCTGACATGGATGTCCGCCTGATCGAGGTTGAGCAGCTGACAGGAAACGCCTGTGAAAAACTGAGACAGCTGCAGGTGTGGGCTTGTTTTGAAGTGACACATCAGTTTCTTTCTGCATGTTTTTACTTTGCTATTCATTTTATTTCGTCTTTTTTTTTTTTATGCGTAGTCGTTTCAGGAGTGCGTGTGCGAGAATTCGGGGCGTGTGAACGCCCTGCTGCAGCGCGGCGAAGCGTTGATCCAGCACAGTGTGCCTTCTGACGCTCAGCACGTCGAGAGCCAGCTGCTGGAGCTGCTGCAGCATTGCAGCCACGTCTACAACAACATTGGACGAACACACACGCGGCTGCTCAGCATGAGACTGGTACACACACACACACACACACACACAGTAATCAAAGCGTGTCTCAGGTAATTGGTATAGTGTTTGATTTTTGTGCTTTTAGACATTTAAAAACATGTCAGGATCTGAAGTAATCACACTTATCATTCATTTGGTGTTTGTGCATCGTGTCAGCATGAGTCTGGTAACCTGAGGGCACAAAACAGACTAACAGTGTGTCCCACAAATACCTGTTTGAAATGTTGATTTTAAACTCTTGAAAGTAAAATTGAACTTCTCTGCAGCTCCCAATAAAATAGAACAGAATAGAATAGCTCTTTATTGTCATTCTACATGTACAACGATAGCACCACACAAACTGTGCTGGAATAAAATATAAATAGTAGACATCAGGAATAAATAACATGCAGGAGAATTGTGTACAATCAACAGGAATATGTTTGAAAATGATAAAGCCACACATCAGAGAACCAGATGCAAAGTGCTCTGAGGTAGTGCAAAGAAAAGACGACCTCACAGGTGAGATCAGCACCTGTGAGGCACCTGGAGCCGTCTGTGCCTCATGAAGTCCAGGATGAGTTTGTTTGAAGGGACGTTCAGGTTAGTGGGAATATTCAGAACTTGAGGGATGAGGTTTTTTGTACTCCTTCCTTCCTTCCTTGGGATGATGCCAAGGCATTCCCAGTCTACCCCTTCTCCGTGTCCTAGGTCTGTCCCAGGGTCTTCTCCCATTGGATGATGCCCAGAACATTTTACACAGGATTCATCCTAGTCAGATACCCGAACTACTTCAACTGGTTCCTTTCGATGATGAGGATTAGTGGGCCGCCTCTTTGCCCCTCCCAGAGTTCCTCATCCCATCCCCGAGGCTGAGCCCAGACACCCTTGGGCAGAATCTCATTTCTCTTGCTTTTATCCACCACCTCATTCTTTCTATCACCACTGAAGGTTTGTGGCCATTTCCCAGTAGACTGGCTTTGCTCTTCAATCTCTTGCTTCACTCGCAGAGAAGAACTCAGAATACGTCTCTCTGTGGGAGCAACTCATTCCTGACACTCCCCTCTTTCCACCTGAGAACTATGCCCTCAGACTTTGAGGCGCTAATTTTCATTCAATCTGCTCCAACCTTGGCCGCCACCTGACGAAGCCAATAAAACCATCATCCCCAAGAAGCAGAGACGAGATCCTGAGACCACTGAACCGGACGCCCACTTAACCCTCGGATTGGTTCCAAGAAGCTTCCTGGTTACTATTTTCATCATGCTGACAATTCAGGGTTAGTTTGCATGCAGGTAACAGGTCTCTGAGGAATAGACTGAATATACTGGCATCAGTTGTCGTTTTTTATTTTAGCTTCCTATTGTTTGTGAGCAAGGTTTCTTTGTCATCATCTAAGCCTCCGTGTTTTGGACTTTCTTATATCAGGCCCCTCTTTGTTTCTTTGGCTCAGATTTACTGGCTGCATCTGAAACATTGGCCATCTTTCCCAGAAGCCGTGTCTGCAGGCAGTAGCTCCCAGATTCAGGAATCCTGAATGGACTATCCAGATATTCCAGTCATAGAGATGCGTAACAGTAACTCGGGCGTATTAAGGACTTAATGTTGTGGGCTGACATGAGTGCTCCAGTAACGGAGTACTGTGATTAAAGTCTGAAGTCAAGCTTCAAAAACATGCACATCAACCAAACCCCAGCACTCATAAATATCCTCTTCCTCCTCCCCATCCTCTTCCTCCAGGTGTTTGAGGACGACTGCATCCTGTCCCAGGCTACAGACTCTGGTTGTCCTTCGGAGAGTCTTTTAGAAGATGAGGGAACAGCTGAAAAGCAAAATGTGGACCTCCCCGCATCGTCAAACCATCCTAAAGGTAAACCAACATCTCTGACCTGAAGGAGTCGATTTGATCAGTTACTCACAAAAGGATTAAGATCAAAACGAACCATAAACCTCTCATCTGCCTCCTCCTCAGACCCTCCCTCACCCATTCACCATCCTCCTCCTCCATCCTCTCCTACCCATGAGCACCTGGGGCTGGAGTGGGACCCGTCAGTTGACATTGGACGCTCTGTCTCCCGTGACGACGCCGACTCATCGTATTTCAGTGCCAGCACAGGTACGAAGATGCCTCACCTTACACGGGAATACCGCCTTAAGAAATCTAAGGTGGCACCGTGAGAATGCAGATTTGTTCTCTCAACAGGATTTTTTTTCTTCTGCAGGTTTGAAGAGGTGGAGCTACCTGAGTTCCTTTGACTCTCGGTCTGACATCAGCGCCGACATCGGGAACCAGGAGGGAGACTTGGTGAGTTAAAGTCTAACATTGAGCCATTTCCACAGGTTAGTAGAAAGAAATCTTGATTGTGATCTGCAGTGAACCCCGCAGACTTCCTGCTGCACAAACTCTTGGAAATATTCCACTTCTGCCGCCCATTTGTCATTTATGTCCTTTAATTTACTTTGTTACTCCGTGCTTCTCTTTCAAAGGATGGGAATCGCCCGACTGCGGTGACTTCACTGTAATTTGTTATTGATCAAACTGTTACAGAGTCAATAGTTCATCTATATTTTGGTGATGGAGGATACTGTGATACATTTATTCTATTCCCTCAAACAAACCGTAAACTCCAGTTTTCTGATTTGACACGCACAAAGTGGCACAAAAGTGGAAGCAGCTCGTCCGTTACCGGCCTCTAAGGACGGACAGGACTGGATTCTGAAGTAAAAATCTGGTTCCAGTTTCCGAGCCCTGGACTGCAGTGATGAGTAGTTTTCTTGTTTGAAATCATCATTTGTCGTTTTTGTCACCAGTTAACGAGTTTTAAATCGCAGAGATTGTTTCACTCTAAAAAAACGTTTGCTGTTACGATACCACCAAGATTCTCACAATGAGTGGTCCTGGAATTGAACCCTGGGGAACACCTTTAGTTCCATTATGGTAGAAGTGATTCCTTCTGCCTGCGCACACTCACATCTGTATGACAGGTGATTGTCAAACCATCCAGCAGTGTTTGATTTGTTCTCCGGTTTAACGCCTTAGCTCGATCGATATGAACCACATTGTTTTTTGTGTTTGTTTTTTGAATGGATAAAGTCATTTATTTCTCTTGAGGTTCTGAAAAAATACATAATTTGGTTATTTTAGTCAATGAAATGGCTACAAAACCTCCCATCTCTACCTCCATCACAGCATCCACCAAACTGTAGTCTGGAGCACACCGTGATGATATAAACCAGCAAAACACTGATGTTGGAAAACCTTTTCTTCCAAAAACCTCTGGATGAAATTAAAGCCAGTCTTTGTGGCGTTTGGCCTCCTAATTGTGTTGTTTGCTCTCTCCTCTTGGTTGTTCTGCTCTGACCCAGATGCTGCATGGCCCAGAGGCCTGTCTGCCTGCCTCTGTCTCTCTCACACAGTCATTGATGTTCAGATACAGCGGCTCTCTAAAAACGTTCCCCATCAGCGGCTGTCGGCTGTATGAGCTGGTTACAGCAGTTCACCTCCTCTTCTGCTGATTTATTGATGATGCCTGCAGAACGTGGCACCTCTGCATGTTGTCGGGTTTCCTTTTTTAGCTTTATTGTGGCAAGACGCTGCAGTGTGCTGAAAAAGCTGCTGTATGAGACAGGCAGAGGAGGGGAAAAGGGGAAAATAAGATGGGAAACAAAGGCGAGGACAGACGTTGTCAGAGTCTGAGGTAATTTGAATGTCCTCCTCTGGCAGCCTGTAGCTTCCTCGTTTTTGTGTATTTCTGTCTCTTTCAGACAAACGCACTGTGTCGCACTGTCGGTGAAACCCAAAGCCCAACAGGAAAGAAACAAACGAGAGGCGCATGTAAAACTGAATTAGCATCTGATTACAGCTGCAGGATCACAACAAAGACATCAAAGTTTGTGTCATCTCACTCTGCTTTCTTATAAGCCCAGCCTCATTATTTACTGGGCTGGCGAAGACGTGATGTCAGCGTGCCATCCCCACGGGCTCGGCTCGGCACCGCCTGCCCCGAGGACTCGTGTGGTCGTACTCCATTAAATCTGCGACTGTGTGACCTTGTCTCTGGGTGCTCGCACGCCGCATGAATTCTGAGTGCTACTCAAAAGACGTGCCTGCAGAGTTTTGTGATCATGTCCACTACAGTCACCACCGCTGGCTCCCTGTAAAAAGATTTGTTTTTTCCATTTCTTGTGATTTCATGACTGAAAATGTTCCTGGTCATCTTTTTATACAGTTAACTCATTAAAGGTACATTTTGTGAGAGCCCTCTGCAAAGTGTAATGACGACCTGCACCACAAGGTGGCGTCGTCTTAATGAACATCATGTTTACAGCACAGATAATCTTTGCATCATTTCCCACAATGTTTTAAAAAAAAATTAAAAGAAATAAATGCACACAAGCTGCTATAAGATTAAAATAAAAAATATCGATATAAACTAAACCTTACAGTTCATGAGGTGACTACTCAAAAATAACTGATAACTTAATTACTTGTTACTAAACTACTTTTGGCAAAATTAAGTTACTTAATTACTTGTCAGAATAAAATAATTACACGACTCGTTACAGTACTTAAAGATCTAAAAACACATTTTCACATAATTACCAGTTAATATAAACCTGTAGGCTCTCACACACCAGCATAGACCCTGTCTGCATGAGGACACACAGGATCTTTCATTTAGCTTTTATGTACAAGCACAAAGCAGAGTTAGTGGTGAGCGGCCTGGATGCACTTTTCCCTTTTTGTGGAACAAAATTAACCTTCTGCTTTTCTTTATTTCATGCTGTCTTCCTGTTTGTTTGCTTCTTCTACTCAAACTCTTGCTAAGCTGCTCCAGCAGATAATAAAACACGGAGGTGGGAATGAGCAGAATAACTGGAAGTTTTGCAAACCTGGATGGATAATGGAGTTCTGAGTTTGACTTGGAAAATAAAAAAGTTAAATCATCTCAGTGAGGTTTTAAACTTTTCTATAATGAACTCTGTCTGCAGGAATGGCTTGATCACACTCAGCTGGGCTTCTCGCCTGTCGCAGACCAAAAGGCAGAAGCTCTGGGCTGCAGGGACCAGTGGAAGACCTCGACTCCCGACCGACAGGACGGCGAACCGGTTGACTTTGATGGAGGCCGCGTGCAGGCGTGGCTGAGAGTCCAGAGCGCCGCTTTGCCAGAGAGGAGCACGTGCTGTTCGAAAGAAGTGCAGACTGATGGGAGGCTGAAGGTACGGTCTTAAAAAATGTTCAAGATCCATGGTTATACTTCCTCTGTGGTCCAAATATAACCATGAAAAACAACCGAACAGCGCGCTCGATCACTGAAGTTATCTTTATAGTTTATTCTTTACAAATAACATTCTCCGAGATGCTTAAACAGTTGGTGCTGCTGCGCTTCTCACAAATCTTAAGTCATTAGAAGTTCATGAGCGGAGCTGTGCATTCAGAACGGTTTGATTTTCCATTTAAACACTTCCAAAACGAAGCCGGTGCCCTCGAGGTCGGCCCTTCATTTGAGAGCATCTGTTTGTGGGAGAGTGAAGCAGAATGTCAGCAGACTCAGGTCAGGAGGTTTTACACGCAGATGATATTCATGTGCTGAATGTTAATGCTCAACTCCAGGAAAACGGGTTCAGTTAAAAAAAAAAAAAAAAAAAAAAAAAAAAAAAAAAAAGAGAAAAAAAAAAAGTTGAGGACAGTCGGTTTCTCAAACATCACCACAAGGTGGCAGCAGTTTACCACAAAGTTTGGCCTAATTTAATGTTTGTACTGTTTTCTATTTAAAAACGACGACTTCACAGATTGAGCTCCTGAAGCTACCAAAATAAATCAGCAAAGTGTGGCGTTAACATGAATTCTGTACAAATTTGGAGCTAGCAGTGGCCTGAAAAGAGGTCTTGTGCTGGAGGGTAAATCGAACGCCGCCTTGTGGTTAAAAGCAGAATTACACACTAGTACAGCTCAGGTCTAGTTCAACTTTAGTTGATATCTACGCAGATATCACACGGACATCTGTAATATCTTTTTTGATTGAGTTAGAAAGTTTTTAAGTTCTTTTTAAGCAAGTTTGTAGAAATCAAAGCTGTGAGCGACATGTCAGACGCGCAGCTTTAAACCGTTTGCGCTCTCCTCGCTGACTGCCAAAAGTGAGCGTGAGCAGATTTGATAATTGTAAGCAAGAGAAGCTCTGATCTCTCAGATTTAGTTACACAATTTCTTTTGCACGGCTCCAAACAGCTGCTGCATTAATGAGTTTGTCCTCAATCACACACACAAATCCAATTCGGCTCTTACAAATCTGTCCTGCGTGCTCACAGATGTCGAGTTGCGGCCTGACTTTGGAGAGCACAGATTTGTTTAGCGCTCACTCACGTCCTTATTGTTTACCTTGGTTTGTCCTGAGATGGTAGTCGGGTCCCCGAAGTGTGGGTGAAGAGGCAGAAGTGTCCCCAGAAGCTCATTAATACAGGTTTAGGCTTTACACTGACGCAGCCGCACAGTCTATATGTTCCAGTTTAAAGTTGCAGCTCACACAACAGATCCCATCAGCCTTTATTTTCCTCCCAGATTCATCCTCCTGAATAACTGTCCTCTCCCTCCCATTGGCCTCAGCCTTCATTTTCTCTCCCTCGCTCTCATTACTGGGGAATAGCATCTATTTATCCTCCTCTTCCTCCGTCCCGTCTGCTGCTCCTCGGGCCGCCGAATGAATCCATAAAGTCTTGATTTATGCATCGTCTGACTGCACTTTAACTGTCACCATAAAAACAGAGAAGCACGCCGACTTCCTCCTTTTCTTCTTCCTTCTTTAGTTTCTCCTTGCCCTCGTCTTCCTCCGTCTGACTTAGAGCCAGTCCACATAACTGTCCGTGTGCAGGAAATCTATAAAGATGAGGAAGAGAGGGAAGAAAGTTTGTGGATTCGTTTTTAGGGGTCAATTCATATGACAAAGTGTTATTGTATCAGATTTCTTTATGTACTTGAATTTGAATTATGCAAATTTGATTGAGCGCGTGTTTGTGCGAAATAGCACTGGGACTTTCTAATGGAGGTTCATTACAGAAAAAACTATCGAGTGAGTGCAAAACAAATTGGAGGAGAAATTAGCTGCAAGTCCAGATCGAGAGCAGCGAAGGAGAAAGTCACAAAGTTTGTCGATGTTTTGCAGCAGCTGCAAACTTGTGATGAAAACAGAAGTGTGTGGCGTTTGTTCATGCGACAGGATATAAACTGTATATAAAAGATGGACACCATCATGATGAAAAATGAGTCATAAAACAAAATCTATCCCCGTACAGCTGTTATGAAGGAGGACATTGGCCATAGAGACCAAACAGGTGTTTGTAACCACGTTAACTTGGGCGTCTGTGGGCTGATTCACTGCTGGTGCTTCTAGTGGACATTTGAGGAGCTGCATGTTTTTGGGACTTCCACATTTGCTTAATGCTTCAATCCCGATGTTGCTGCTCTCCGATCTGACGGATAACAATGCAAATATAATCTCAAAGCTCAGAAACACAGCGTCCGTGTCTGAGTTGTCGTCCATCTTTAAACATTCACCGTGATTTGAGGAAGGATGAAGTAAACTCTAACATTTACGTTTGTTTACCAAAATCCCCACGTTCAGATGTCGCAGGGTTGCATGGATGAAAACCACGCTGATGCATCCAGCAGCAGCCATGGCTGCCACGATGACACACGGCGGCTTTCACCATCAGATCACCTGAATTTAAAGGCCAGCTCTGATAGGATGAGGAACCACTATCAGTCACAAGCACCGGTGAGCTGATGGGTTTTCAATAACAACTCTTTGTTTTTGTTACTTCAAGGAGAAAATAAGCATCTGGACGTGTTGGTAGATAGTTTTAAATCTATAAAGTTATAAGCTGTTGACACTGGTGTGGATTATTGGAGGCTCTCTGTTCTTTTAGGAGGAAGAGGAGCTGTACTGCTGTGAGGAACCCGAGCGTCTCATCTCTGAACAAAGGTGAGGAAACGCAGAAATCCCTCAGAGGAACTCATGTCCTGTTCTAACATTCTAACAGTTTGTTCAGGTCAGCAAATGCAAAAGTAATTATGAGTTCAGATTGCTGTAAATACTATATCAGTGTTTTTTCTACTGTCGGATCTGTATGATGTCACGTGGAGCAGATATGCCTGATATGATGCTTAAGTCTCAGCCCAAGCTTAACTGATTCATTTTTCAAGTATTAAAATATTCAATATGTGGGACACTGTGTCCCAAAGCCTGTGTTTTTAAAGAAACACCTGAAAACATGCAAAAGTAGGATGATGACTGTATTGTTTTTAAAGGCTTGGAGCCATAAAAGGGTTAAATATCACTCAATACTTAACTGGGAATAGAAACAAAGTTGGTAAGCTGGTCACATAAATATCTGACCTCTAGATTTAGGATATGATTAGACAGTTGAATACAGTGTTGGTCAAGTTACTTGAAAAAAGTAATCAGTAACTAATTACCGATTACTTCCCCAAAAAATTAATGATTACTTTACTGATTACTTATTTTCAAAAGTAATTAATTACTTAGTTACTTAGTTACTTTTTAAAAACATGATTTACAACCTGAAGAGGTGATAAAGCGATAGATCTTTCAGCCCAATTCTACTTTTTCTACATAATCCATCATACAAAATGTAATCAAATGGAAAAGTCTCTTTTTAAACTAGTTTTACTAGTTTTAATCTTTTAACTTTATGCATCAAGCAAAAATTTAATTATCTGCAACATTCTCTGACTGAAAGAAAGTTGTTTAATATTTAAACTTCTTTTCTGCACATTCCAGCTCATAAAATAAAATATTTTTTGTGTTTACACTCAGTCTTTCAAATAGATGCAAGTAAAACACAGCAGAAAATAAATAAAGTCAAAGACTCAGCGGTCCTGTCGCTCTATTTTCACCTGTTGAGCAGGAGTGAGGCAGGCGGAGGTTTACCCTGGTGCAGGTGTGCCGCAGTGAGAGTTTCTCTGTGAATTTCCCATTACGTAGCAGCGCACTCGGTGCTTGTTTAGGGTTTTTTTTTTTTTTTTTTTTTTTTTTTTTTTTTCCCCCTGTAAAAATAAGTTTTCTTCCCACGCACAATGGACGCTAATGTTTTTGTCACTTTTTATGGAATCTGTGTGCGTCGTGTGTCCCATCAGCACGGCCTTTGTCTGTGAACTTAAGTCCCTGAAATGCTGAGACCAGATGAGGTTTGTGGTGTCGCCTCAGTGTGAGGAGGTTTCTCCGGCTGCTCGCGTTTCTTCTCGAACCACAAAGACGCGCATCTCAGGCTGGTGACTGAGAGGAGATGAAGCGCTCGAACTGCCTTGATTGATGTGACTGTGTGGATGTAAAGCTCTGAGAGGTCAGGAAGAGAAGAAAACTGTTACATAAACAGTCAGTTTCCATTTGCACAGCTTTGAGAGTACTCGCCTTTCTACTCAAACTTCAGATGCCCAAAGCAAATTTCTTAAAATGCTTTAATTATTCAACTTTTCATGTTTTAATTATTGATTTAGTGCCTCAATTATATTTTCTGCAGGTTTTATTTAAATGGAGTATTCCCAGGGCAGTTTCTGATGACTTTAACTTTTTACATCTGGTGACTGTGGAGACTGTGAGCACAGTGAAGTCCCATCAGACGATGGGATACTGTTCTCACTGAGGGATGGAGGTGATCGGCAACAACGCTCAGGCAGGCTACGGAGTTTAGACAAGAGGCCCAAAGTGTGCCAAGAAAACCTCCCCCACACCACCAGCAGCCTGAACTGGTGCATGCATCCATCCTGTCAGCATCACCATCTAAATGTCGCAGCAGAAATTGAGACACATCGGGAAACTTTTTTTCCATCTGTTATTGTCCAGTTTTGGTGGGTCTGTGAGCTGTAGCCTCAGCTTTCTGTTCTTAGCTGACAGCAGTGGTACCCGGTGGTCTTCTGCTGCTGTGGCTCGTCTGCTTTAAGGTTTGAGATGCAGAGATGCTCTTCTACATAGTTTGGTTGTAATGAGTGAGTATTTGAGTTGGTGTTGCTTCAGCTTAAAGCAGTCTGACACTTTCTCCCGGAGAATTTTTTCTGACCATTATCTGTAAACCTGAGTGTGTAAAATCATCTTTCTTCCTCATTCTGATGCAGAGTTTGAACTTCAGCAGGCTGTCTTAACCGCAGGGCTAAATGTGCAGAATTGCTGCCATGTTATTGGTACCTAATAAAGTGGCCAATGAATCTACATCTTGCTTCCTAATGTTATTGTTGGCAAAATCAGATTACATCAAACATGGCAAACCGCAGCCCTGACTCAATTTATCTGACATCAGCAGGTCTCCTTAAAACCTAATGGTTTGCACTGAGCTCCTTTAAACTCCCCGGGCAGGTAAACCAAACACTAACGCCTCCACCTTCCCCTGCAGTGTTCCCTGTGTGACCTCCAGCAGCAGCAGGGCTGCTTCCTCGCTCTCCCCCACCCTCCTCTGCCTCCTCCTGGCTGCAGCACTGGTTCTGCTGGCCTGTCTGGCCTGGGTCTTCGCGGAGCAGCCATGTCACCGCAGCAACACGATGGCCCGTACCTGCCACCTGACACTGAGATACGTCAACGGACCCCCGCCTACCTGAGTGCCAGTGGAAACGCTTTCTTGTGGCTCTTCAGGACAGAGGTTTGCAGCTCGCTGTGAGCAGTTCAAACTGCAATAACTTGAAACAAGACCACAAAAACAATCAGGTCTTCTGCTAGAAGATGGAAGAAAGTCTGTATACAATGATACACAGGATGCACCTAATGTTGGAGATCTTCTCACTCTGAAGTCTGACTTGCAGGGACCTCACATTATGTAAAAACTGTAAAAATGATATGGGAGAGGTTTATATATCCACGGTGATGTCCTCAAACTGTGCTAATGTTAAAATGCAGCTTACAAACTGACCTCCCCCCTCACTACATGACTTTATATAATTTTGCCATTTATATCAAATATTTGTAGTATTTTGTACCTCATAGTCCACGTCTGCCTGTGACGGTACTTTCCTAATTCACTTTGTACAGTGTTGCATGTTTTACAGGAAAATGCTTCACTTTGAGTGAACATCAGCGTTTGTGTCCAAGCTCATGACCGAGAGTGACGTTGACATTTTTCTAAACCACTTCAGTCTTTAAAGACTTTAAACGGGGCCGGGTTCTATTTTTTGTGTGTAATAAGACTTTAAACCAGAAGGTGGCGCACTGAGGTAAAGACGTCCCAAAAATAGTCGAGCTAATCCGACTTATTCTGGATTCGTTAGAGTTCATCCTTCAGAATAGTTAAAAGAAAATGCGATTGAAAAGATGACAGTTTGACGGCAACAATGAAACCTTCTGCTCAACGTGCTGCCACCTTGTGGTGGAATATTTTCATTACAATTTAGAAAAAGTACGTTTTATTATTTCTAAGGTTTCAGACTTCTGTGAGAATCAAACTGTAGAGCCCATCTTTGGCCCTGTTGGTACCTGACATCCAGCATCTCTGTTGATTTCCAAGTTCAGAGCTGTTCTCACGCACTAAAACCTGGTTACTCAGACCATTTTTTTAAGGTGGTCTGGGCGACACTGAAGGACCACCTACACAGCTCACAGTTCTGCTAGTCTACCGAGCTATGGGGGGCCGGGTTGCCAACCAGGACCCGTGCAGGACTCTGGCATCTGGTCTTTGCAAACATAAAGAAAATGTAGGGAGAGATCCTGGAAGAACTGGTCCCCTCATGTTCTTGGAGCTGTGGATGCACATTAATGAGAGGTGTAAACAGGGCCTGTGGAAGTCAACATGGCGTCTTTTTAAACAGAGAGACGAGCTTTGACTGACCGGCAGTCATGTTCTGCAGAGGTATGTGAAGCACTCACACATGTTTTCAGTATGAAGAGCTGTTTGATGCCATGTGTGAGTCTGAGTTCAGCACAGCTTCCTAAATGTTTGAGGGAAAAGTCATTTTCTGTTGCTGTCATGAGCTACATAATTATGAGATCATGTGTTTTTAAAGTGTGTTGGCAAAATAACTGTAAAACTGACGTTTGTATTGGTCGCCTGCCACCTCATACATTTCACTTTTTTTTTTTTTATACAAGAATAATTCTTGATGTGTTGTTGAATATTTGAAAAAAGCCTTTTTGTCCAATGAAATGTCATTTTTTTATATATATAAATGTGTTAACATTAATAAAAATTAATTAAATGAAAAAGTGGTATTTTCTGATCTTTGATCAATGACCTCAGTAATTCCTGATCAGTTTCTGGTCAAAGTCCACGTTACTGTCTGCAGTTTAGCTTTGACTGAATCTAAAGAGCCAAACGGGCTTTCCTGAATTTCCTTCCCCCTTTGAGAAGCTTCAGTGGAATTACAATTAATCTTAAATATTCACTGAGGTGGTGTTTGAAATGGTATTTGCTAATTCTCAGAATGGGGGGGAGGACTGTAATGTGGGAGTTTAGGATTTTAAAGTGATGAAGAAAATGTCTCTTTTGGTCACTTTAGTTGGCAGTTAAACGTCTATTTGTCCGTCTGAGCTGTGAGAAAATCACTAGAAGCAGAGATGCCCACACTTCCCTCTTAACAGCCACCTTCTTGAGTTCTTCTGAAGGCGATACTGAGGTGTTTCCACGACAGACCTCGGTCTTTCCTCTGGCTTTCCTGCAGTCTCCATCCAAAGAACATCCCAATCATCATGAGCGGTGGATCCCCTCTGAGCTCCTGAATGAATAAGCTCTTCATCTTATTGAACTCAGACACCCTTTGACGGACTCTGATTGTATCTTTGAGCTTATTCTTTCAGTGCCTGTCTTCAGCTCATTGCCACAGGTGAGACTAGAAAGGAATCAACCAGCAAACTGGCTTTGGAGAAAAGAAAAGTTTATTTTATACTCTGTTTTCTTGGACTAAGACAACGTCCATGCTGCAGACCTGAAACGCCCTGAAACGTGCTGGTTTTAAAGGGTTGACTGTAAAGAAAAACCTCACACCCACAGTGCACAGTCCATCATTTTCCAGCCAATAATCAGGGACTTGGAGGAGCCAGTTTTCCTCCTTGCGGTGTCAGCTACAAACCAGCTCAGCAGGACCTGGATGTCCAGAAGGACCAGAAGACTCCAGGAAGCTTTAACAATCCCAGCTGAACAGCCAGTTTGGTGCAAACCACACTGGAAGGTCAAGTTTGACTGCAGCGTGTCTGCAGGTTGAATTCCTGTGAGATGTTCGAGGCATCATCTAATCTAGAGCTGTGTGTGCGTGAGAGATTTTGCGTTGCCCAGATTTGCATGCTGGCTCTCATGCCGCACTCACGTGTCTGCAGAATGCCAAGTCACAGCGATCAGTGACACTGCTAATACACTTAAAAGGGATCAATGCTGCAGGGCGAGGTGTGTGCATGGAGCTCTGTACATGACATTCGGCACCACTGGATGTCGCACGAGAACACAGGTGTGACAGCCACTCCTCCTCCCCTCCTCTTCCTTCATGTTCTCAGGTGTAGTAAAGCACAGACGAGATAAAGGAAGTTACCTGTGTGTGCTGAGAGACCAGGTAAGCAAGCAAGAGGATGTTGCGGTCGCCTCTCCTGTCAGATACAGAGCTCTACTAATATAAACTAAAGTGGCTGTATGGTGAAGTGCTCAGCTTGACTAGGATCAGTTTCTAAACCAAACAATAATCATTCCTCAACCTAAAGCTCAAACACAACCCAGTCAGGGGCACTGCGCAGTGGGCCATAACTTTGTTAATTTCCTGTAGACTCCTTCAAAGTAAAAGCTGTCTTTAACATCATTAATCTGGCAGATTCTGGCACATTAAACTATCTATACGTGATAAAAAGCTATGTATTGCAAGTGTATATGGTCCAAATGTTGATGATCCCTCATTCTTTCACGGTTTTTTCAGTGCACTCTCTGAACACTTAGATGGCACACTTGTTCTTGGAGGTGACCTCAACCTTGGACTAAATGAAGACATGGATAGGCTCAATACAGCGGGAACTCAGCGTAATTGGCAGTCCACAAATATAATCAAACAGTATATGAGCGACTTTGGTCTTTGCGATGCATGGCGCTCCCTTCACCCCACCAGTAAGGAATATACTTTTTTCTCACATGTCCATCACTCCTACTCTCGTCTGGATTATTTTTTGGTCAGCAGCTCACTGCTGAACGACATTTCAGACACTGAGATTCATCCTATAGCTGTCAGCGATCATGGTCCTGTATCTTTAACACTAATGCACAAGAATAATACTACGCCAAGTAAAAACTGGAGATTTAATATATCACTACTTAAAGATGAAGACTTTATTAAATATTTTAAAAAAGAGTGGACTTCATATTTGGACTATAATGACACTCCCGAAACATCAGCTTCTGTTCTATGGGAAGCAGGGAAAGCTGTGATGAGAGGTAAAATAATTTCTTTCTCATCACATAAAAAGAAAACAAAAATATTCAGGAATTAGAAAAAAACATCAAATCACTAGAAGAAGCCTACGCGTCCCACCAAGATCAGGAAACATTGAACAAAATACGCAAAACAAAACTAGAATTAAATGAGATAATTGATAAAAAAAACAAAATTCTTAGTACAAAGACTACGCTTACAAAATTATGAACATGGTAATAAATCCGGTCAATTTCTAGCAAACCAGCTAAAAATAAATAAAGAAAAAACAACTATATGTGCTGTTCAAGATTCATCTGGGAACACAATATATGATCCGATACAAATAAACAACATTTTCAGGGATTTCTATAAAACGTTGTATTCACCACAAATAAACCCATCTAAAAAAGAAATTGATCAGTTTTTGGACAACATAACTCTTCCAAAATTATTGGACACTCAAGCAATGGCACTGGATTCACCACTGACACCAGGTGAACTCCAGGAAGCCCTGATAAGTATGCCCAATAATAAGGCTCCAGGTCCAGACGGCTTTCCTGCAGAATTCTACAAAGAATTCTGGTCGATTCTAGCACCAGTTTTCTACAGAACGTTGTTGGAAATTAAAGAAAAGGGCAGACTTCCATCAAATATGAATTCTGCAAACATTAATCTCCTGCTAAAACCAGGCAAAGACCCTGTATATCCCTCAAGCTATCGTCCAATATCCCTTATAAATGTAGACCTTAAAATAATCTGCAAAGCTCTCTCAAAGAGACTGGAGAAAATAACCCCCCTCTTAATTCATCCTGACCAAACTGGTTTCATAAAAGGTAGGCACTCATCAACAAATACACGTAGATTACTTAATTTGATAGACTACTCATACAGTAAAAACCTAGAAACTACAATATTCTCTTTAGACGCAGAAAAAGCATTTGACAGAGTTAACTGGAAATTTCTATTTGCAACTTTACACAAATTTGGTTTTGGATCCTCTTTCATTAACTGGTTAAAAATATTATATAATTCCCCAACAGCTTGTGTTAGAACAAATGACCAGACATCCTCCAGCTTCTGTCTCTTGAGGGGCACCAGGCAGGGATGCCCACTCTCCCCTTCACTATTTGCAATTTTTATTGAACCACTAGCAGCAGCAATTAGACAGAATTCAGTAATTAAGGGCATAAAATGCAAGAACGTGGAACATAAAATCAGCCTTTATGCGGATGATGTGTTACTCTTTCTCCAAAATTCACAAACCAATATCTCTGGGGTGATTGAATTGATAAACTCTTTTGCAAGAATATCAGATTACTCAATTAACTGGTCAAAATCTACAGTTCTACCGATTAATTGCTCCTTCCATAATTCCTCTTCTACACCACTGCAATCGGGAAATATAAAATATTTAGGTATTAATGTTTCTCCCAAGCTTGCAGATCTAACTAAATTAAACCATATCCCACTTTTAAAGAAGGTAGAAGATGATCTGGCTAGATGGAAATGTCTACCCATATCACTCATGGGAAGGGTTGCCGCTATAAAAATGATGGTCTTACCAAAAATAAATTATTTATTCTCAATGATCCCAACTAAACCGCCACAAGATTGGTTCAGATCTCTAGATTCATGTATGTCCAAATTCCTTTGGAAAAATAAACCCCCACGTATAAGCTTAAAAACACTACAAAAGACCAAGGATAAAGGAGGACTAGAACTGCCTAACTTTCAGCACTACTTCTTAGCCAACAGGCTTCAGTTTATCTCAGGATGGCTAAAACACACCCTCTTAGATGAACCTTGGCTAGATGTAGAACAAGCACTCTGCAATAATCTAGAGATCTCAGACCTACCATTTATCAGCTCAAACATCCAACGACATGAATGCTTTAAAAGCATCAACATCAGCTCTTCTCTGACAGCATGGTGGGAGTTTCTAAAATTGACGGCGTCTTCATTAATCCCATGCAAACGTACACCTATCTGGAACAACCCTGACATATTACAAAACAATAATATGATAAACTTTTCAGATTGGAGTGGTAAAGGAATCAAATATTTAGAACATATACTAGAAGGAACAGAATTTATTTCATTTGACGGACTAGTTACACAATATGGGATCAACAAGAAAAGATTTTTAGAATATCAACAAATTAAATCCATAGTAAAAAAGAAATTTAAACCGGGTCAAGTTGAACTACAAACACCACCAAGTGTGGTTCAATTTCTTACTCTTAAACCCCCCAAATTACTATCCAAAATATACAGAATGCTTTCTAAAATAGATGAATCAATATCACTTCCTATTGCAAAATGGGAAGCGGATTTATCAGTTAACTTAGACCAAAACTTCTGGTCTCAGACTTGCTTAAAAACCTTTCATCTAATTAGAAATCCCAGTCTTCAATTAATTCAATACAAAATATTACATAGAGTGCACTATACAGGTCATCGGATGTTCAAGATGGGCTTTACGTCTACCAACAACTGCTCACACTGTCAAGGCAATTCACCGGACAATTATATCCACGCTCTTTGGTTCTGTCCACCAGTTCAGAAGTTTTGGCGCGAGATATGTGAAGACTTATCGAAGTGTCTGAAATGTAACATTCCAACTTCCCCCTTAGTGTGTTTGTTGGGCAGCTTAGATAATGTCACTTCAGAAAAGAATATCGCCCATATGGTTTTCACTGCCCTATGCATAGCCAAGAAAACAGTCCTCATGAACTGGAAAAATAAAAATAATCTTAATTCTAACCAATATAGAAATTATCTATTAGATTACATTAGTCTTGATACAGCCTCTGCCACCACATCAGATCAATTGCTCTGGGCTCCTTTGATCAGCTCCATCACCTAGTGGGGGTGGGGGGTCATAGTTTGGTCCCGCCTTCACTGTTGTGATTGGTGAGGGGGTAGGGACAGGCTTAGGGCGTCGGGGGGGGTTCCCCGGAGGCATCTTCCTTGGGGGGCTCAACCCGGGGTAGCGGTCATGTCCGGTTAGGGGCTCTGTTGGCTCTCCGGTGACTGTTTCCTCGCGGCTGCGTGCAGCGGGGCTAGGGGAGGGTCTGTGCTGACGGACGTGGGTTACTGACCTGGTAGCCTGGCTGCCCCTGGGTGGGTCCGGGATGGGCGTGAGGTTCTGGGGGCGCTCCGTCTCTGGGCTGGGACCCGGACCGGGCCTCGGGGGCTTGGGTCCTGGTTGGTGTGTTGCCGGGGTTGTGGGCGGGTGGGTGCATGGGGGCCCAGCCCTGGAGCAGGGTGCCGCCGGTGCGTCGAGCCACCTGGGGGGCTCTTCAACTGGTGGGGGAGATTGTCACATCTTGCAGGAGCTTTCCTCTCCTCAGGAGCTCCCTCTGCAGGAGGGGGAGATACAGGAGAGGTGGAGGAAGATCTCAGCCTGGGTGTTTATTGTCTTATGTAGTCTGGAAGATGAGTGGATGGTGGGGTGGGTGCAGTTTTCTCTGTGGTGGGGTTGGGTGGACTGTCCCGGGCTCTGTGGGGCCGGGCGGCGCTGCTGCACTGGGCCCGGTCTGGATGGGCCTGGGCCCCCTTTCCCTGGCGGGTCGCGGAGTATGGGGGTGCCTACTGGGGTCAGCGGGGGAGCTGGCCCCAGGGAGGGGTCACCTGCCCCTCCCTTCCTTCCCTCCCCATCTCCAGCTGCCTCCCTCTTCCCGCTCCACCACAACCACCCACACATGCAGGGCCTTGGAGTAGGGGTATGTCACCAGGGTGCAGAGGAGGCTACCCCCCCCCCCCCTGTCCCCTTCTGGCTGCCTCTGCCTCAATTTTATCCCACAACTTAGACATTCACATTATTCACACTCTCATTACACATACATATAGGATCTTGGGGGTGGGCACGATACACGGAGTCCAAATTACCATCAGGGTGTACACCTCACCCCTGGCGTCGTTGCCCACCTCTCAATTTTAAATACACGTAGACATTGAGGGCTAGCAGGAGGGACCATGCGCTTACCTGCTGCTCTCTGGCAGGTAGCTCCATGCCCTCCTGGGTTTTAAATGCACCTTAGAACACACATGCATCAACATTACAATGAGCGGGTGGAGGGAGGTTCGGAGTCTTCTCTCACCCCCATTCTCTGCGACCTGCTGGAGCAGGGGGGCTAGGAGGAGGAGTTGGCTGTCCGACTGCGGTCTGGAGTGTGGAGCCTTCCTGCTGCTGCGGAGTCGGGGCGGTCTGCCTCCCCCCACCGCAGGGAAAAGGGTAACACCACCTGGGTCTGGGTGCAGTTCCCCCCTCCAGGGGCGGGGGCACCTAGACCCGGTTTGTAGAGTACGCTTGGGGAGTGTGATCGTGTGTACAACGTCTCTTTATGTCTGTCTCCACGTTGGTTGAGTGTGGAGTAAGTGCATATGAGAGCATGAGGGTGGGAATGGATGTTTGTATCTGTGTGTGCCTGTATGTCTGTGTCTATATGTCAGGTTGGGTGTCAGGCGCCACCTCTCTGGGGACATCTCAGGCCCTCCAAGGTTTGGAGGCCTATCTCCACCCACCACCACTTCCCCTGCCAGTGGCGGACCCCCTCAGACATCGGTGCGTTGGTGGTTCTTTGTGTCCGGGGATGGGCGTTCAGGTACACACCGGCTCACTCCTTGGCGGCCGCTTATCGGGGCCTGGAGCCTGGGGCTCGCTCGGGCCACTTCGGAGGTGGGGTGCCCCCGGCCTCTCGGCCTGGGGCTCGGTCACTCAGGCGCAGCTGGCTGCCGGCGGAGCTCACGGGCGCGTCACTGCAACTCCCCCTGGCTTCTGCTCCGCGGCTGCTGAGTGAGCCCTCATCTGGGACTCTCCTCAGCTCTTTCCGGGACAGTGGCGCAGCTGCCCCTCTGTTGGTCTTCCTTGGTCTCTTGTGTTCTGGGGGCCTCTGGATGTCTGGAGTTTTGATCTCCTCCACACCTGCTTCACGCCCTGGAGGACGGGGCTGTGGCCCCCCCACACCCTCTAGCAGATCATTACATGAAGGAACCTTTTA
Organism: Diplotaxodon limnothrissa; assembly: GCF_057381915.1. Classification (NCBI taxonomy): domain Eukaryota; kingdom Metazoa; phylum Chordata; class Actinopteri; order Cichliformes; family Cichlidae; genus Diplotaxodon; species Diplotaxodon limnothrissa. The sequence goes on along the minus strand of NC_140609.1, from coordinate 40,346,115 downwards.
AAAACAAGCGCGTCCATGCTCACAGGTGTACACACGGGTGATCACACCCACAAACTACACCCTTTTTGGCTCCTACCTCAAAGCACACTGTGTTCTGTTGATCTTATGTGCTGCACAATAATGTTTAATATTTAGTATTTACTGTCATATTCCCATATATCATTGTGATGTTGTTTATTCTATTACTCTTGTTCTCTTCTGCTTGCTTTCTTTTTTCTTTCTCAGCAGGTGATCCAGGTGATTGATATATGCATTTTTTTTCTCTGCCCGTTCTGTTGGTTTTTGTCTTTTGCCCTTCTCCCCCGTCCCTCTTCTCAGCTGTTTCTCTTTCCCTCTTTCTTTCTCCCCTTCTTTCCCCCAGTCAAGTCTGTCCCGTATTCAGTAAGTGAAAATAAAATAAACAATAAAAGGTGAATCAAATGGACCATTACGGCAAGGCTGGGATGGTCAGTTTGGTAAAGTAAATCCGTTGGGCATCTTTCTTTGCCTTTAGACAACAATTCTGATGGCAAAAGAGCCAAACGGGACAGGCCAAAAAAAAAAAAAAAAAGGGCAGGGTTGTCTGGTTCTGTGGCGTATGAGCCAACATAACTCTGTGATGATTAAATGACAACAAATAACCGCAAAGTTGTTTTTATAAATACTTTTAATTACATTATACATGTTTGGACAGCTATTTTCAAGGGGTAACTATCTGCAGTACAGACTTTGATGGAGTGGAAATATTCTCACACTTTCAGTCCAAGCTTCTTCTCTTTTTTTTTACATGCTTGTATTTATTAGCCTCTTTAGTTGACACAGAGACATATGCAGTTTTCACCTTCACTTTTTCCATCCAAACTTCAGCTGAAAACGTGCTGTAATTGGTTTGCCTCAATGCTATGTTGTTCACTTGCACACAGATTTTCCATACGCATGCCTAGTTATTTGTGAATATCTGACCTATAACAAACAGCTGTTGGCTGGCTGCTTAGTTCTGCCTCAGATGAGAGCAACCTCTTTGCCACAGTCGACATACAAATAAATAAACCGTTTATTTATCAGGCTTTTAAACAACATCGAGCTCGTTATACAGTCGTTAGGATGACTTGTGTCATGCATCAGTTTGAAATGTCATCTTGTGACCTTATTATCCCCCGTTGTTGTGATTAAACCTGTATTTGTGACTCTCAAAAAAAAAAAACAAAAAAAAAACAAACATCATTAATCTGTGCCAGTCCAGACCTCAGTGACCTCTAGCTGTTGTTGTGATGAGAAGCCAGACTGCCCACGGATTTCCTAGTCCTCGATGTCTGATGTGTGTACACCAGGGGTGCCCAAGACATCGATCAAGATCTACCCAGCGATCGCAAAGGTAGCGTGGGTAGATCGCATGGCATTTAATAAAAAATTGACATCAGCCAAGTAAGAAGCCAAAAACCTCCCATCTCCATACAGAATGGGAGGATTTTTTTTTTTTTTTTTCCCCCCGTAATGTCACATTCAAAGTGTGTTTGCCCTCATCTGCCAGTCTACCACTGCTATTCCAAAGAAGCGACGTGTGGAGCGGCAATTTTGGACTGCTCACTGAAATTTCACCAGTAGATTCTACTGTATCAAATTCTACCGTTCCACCATGATGGTGATCATTTGGAAGTGGGCCTGACAGCAGCTGCTATCTGGACTATCCCACAAGGTTGAAACGCTACATCCAGATGAGCAGAATCAACCTTTTGGGATTTACTTACCTGGATGATTGAGCGTGCATCGAGATATCTGGACTATGCATCCCTGGCTGAGTCCATTCAGTCCAAGTCATCAGAGTAAGGTAATAACCGAAAATGTATTGTGCAATGATTCATACAGTTATGCAAGGTACATCAACATGTATTGTACAAACAAAGAATACTCGATGTTTTATAAATGTTTTACATTTTTATAGCAGGTAGATCATTTTCAGTTTCATTTTTATAACTAGCTCGCATGCTGAAAAAGTGCGCACGCCTCTGGTGTAAACTGTTCAATGCTTAATCACAGGCAGGTCAGACAAATATCACAGTAACGTGAATTCTGTACAAACAGTGAGCAAAGATTAGTTCGAGAGGGCAGGTTGAACGCTACGCTGACTCACTGTAGCATCATGGGGCGATCATGGCTCAAGAGTTGGGCGTTCGTCTTGTAATCGGAAGGTTGCCGGTTCGAGCCCCGGCTCCGACAGTCTCGGTCATTGTGTCCTGGGGCAAGACAGAGGGCCCAGTGTCCGGCAGCCTCGCCTCTGTCAGTGGGCCCCAGGGTGGCTGTGGCTACAATGTAGCTGCCATCAGCAGTGTGACACTGGGTGGATGACTGGATGTGTAAAGCGCTTTGGGGTCCTTAGGACCAAGTAAAGCACTATACAAATACAGGCCATTTACCATCTTGTGGTTAGAAGTAGTATTACTCACAGAGAACCTTATTTGATCTTTAATTGATATCACTCTGTGAGGGGCTGATTACTGATATAGCTTCAATTAAGGCATCCTTAAATTATGTTTTTAAACCAGGAACTATTTGAACACTGTTATGTTCGGGTGTTCAGCTACATTTTTGTCACACTCTGCCTGTTTTTGCCTGCACCAGTGTTTCTTCCTCCAGAGATGGATTTTCGTCTGTGTGTGTCTGTGTCTGTGTGGTTTCTTATGAATGACTCCACTGATAATATACTTTTATCTGCGTGACTTTCCAGCTTCTCTGTGTGTGTGTGTGTGTGTGTGTGTGTGTGTGTGTGTGTGCGTGTGTGTGTGTGTGTGTGTGCGCGCGTGCGTGCGTGCGCTTTGCTGGTGATCCAGTTAATGAAAGTGCTCCATCTGTTCGGAGCACCGGCAGGCCTGCAGCTGAGACAATGATGATTATGATATCCGCTCATTAAGAGGAGGGAAAAAGAGAAGAAAATTTTAAACTTCATTCACTGAAACCACAAGACGACCAAAACAACCACTGCACTGTAGTTAAGTTTCAAATTGAAGCCAAAAGCGCGGGGGACTGAATTTTTTCTTCACACTAAGAACAAAATATTCCTGGAAGATCTGTTGAGGTTTTACACACTCGCACAAATCTCATTTCTTTAGCTTCTTTGCGAGTAGCAGCAGCCTTTTTTTTTTTTTTTTTTTTTTGAAACATCAATAAGCTGGATTCCCATTTCAAATCTGCACATTGTCTGATAGAGATAGCGTGTGTTTGGATGGACAAAGCCTGTTTTTCAGCCTCTGCGCGTGGAAACGGGACAGAGGTTCAGGGAGGAGGAAAGCGTACGAGGGCGGCGAGCAAATGAATGGACACGATTGTTTCCAACAGCTGAGAAATCGGCACAAATTCAGTTAGAGGGCAAATAATTTCACATTAGCAGAGGAATTCAACAGTGGACTTTTAACCCGGCAGTTGTGGCACACAAAGAGATGGAAAGAGAAGATAAAAGAATAGAATATAATAGCCCTTTATTGCCACTGTACATGTACAACAAAATTACGGGTGCTCCACACCAACAGCGCAGGAATCAAATATAAATAGGAGGAACACAAAATCTACAACGAAGATGGATACATGCAAAACGAGAAAGGCACACATTGAAGAGCAAAGTGTTTGGAAGCAGTGCGAAGGACTTGGTCTGAGTATAGAGTCTGTGTGTGAGTGGCCCGAGTGATGAGGGTTACTCAGACCATGGCTCGGACTGGTGAGGTGAGTGGGGAGGATAGTGTTACATACACGCTTGTGTAAAATGGAGATCACAACTGGAAGCTTCACAATAATTCTGCAAAACATTTGTTGCAGACTGAAGAGTTCCAAAGATGATGTGAGTGAAACTTTCACCACAAACATAAAAGTGTTGATGATGTTGGAGTTGTGCAGGTTTGCAGTTCTTAAACTAAAGCTCACTGTGACTGATTCTGCCCCCCAAATATGTCACTGTGGAAAGGGAGTTCTTTTATATTTAAGTCTATATGTTTCCCTTCCAAAGAGCATTAAATGGCAGTGGGTTAATTCTCGGAAGCAGTCCTACTCAAAAACAACTGAAATCCAATCCGAGTTCAGGAAAAGGTTCTTCCGGTTTTATGGACTACCAAAGTTCTTGGAAACCCCTGAGATGCCGCTGTAATTAAGTGATATCTTTCACTGGGCTGTCCTCATTTTTACTGCAGAACACACAAATATGTAAGATGAGAGTTTTGTAATCCATCTTGAGGACATGACAAACCAGAGACCACATTATGGCTCACACTGAAAGTAAAAAAAAACAAAAAAAAAAACAGGATGGTAACTAAGAGGAAGACAAAAAATTAAAATCAGTGATCAAGGTTTTTTATTTATTTATTTTATTTTATTTTATTTTATTACTGTGATTTTAACCACAGACCAACTTGTTTATGAACCAAGCTGGTGTATCAACAGCAGTATGATAGAGTCAGTCTGCTATCAGATTGCGACTGAATGGGGTCAAGTTGGTCATCTGTTGGTGACGATCCGGTCTTTCAGTGATGATGTATGAATCCTGCTTCTGGGTCCAAACTACTCTGCGTTTATTAAGGCTGTTGTGTTTTTAACATGTTTTAATGCTTTGTATCTTGTTCTATTTAATCTGAACAAGCCCCTAAAAACAGTCAGTGATCACTGTCGGCCTCTCTGTTCATTTTAAAGCTCAGTTTTTAAACCTTACGATGTAGCTACAGCCCAGCCCATGCAGCAGTATGTTAATGACTAACCTCGTATTGTGGATGGATTATCTCAGTTGTTCTCCCGACTGAAGTTTGGTCCGTTTACAGCATCCTGCCATGCGATTACATTTGTCTCTAACCATCAGGAACCCTCACGTTAACTTTTATCGAGTGGAAAAAAGTTAGCGTTCATCCTCCAGCTTCACTGTGTTTATGCTATGCTAACATAGCTGTGTAGCTAGCCACCACGTAGCACATCAGTATATACCAGCTAGCCCAACTTCAGTAACCCTACAAACGTCACTGCTGTTTAGTTTTCTGTCTTTATGTTGGAAGTGATAGCAGAGCTGTACGTTTTCATTTGTCAGTAATCTCTCAGTCAGAACATGCTATATCATGTTTAGATGGAAGCTAGCGAGCTAACTCCCTGCTAACTTCCAACTCAGTTAAATTTCATGAATCCTGTTTTCTTGGATTTTCATGGAATCATCAAAATCACAAACCTGTTGGCATCTACATACACAGACTATGACAGTTTTTATTTTATTATATGTATAAGAATGTAACCAGAATGCAAACAGCTGGAAAGCAGCTGTCCGCTGTTTGAGAGTTGCGTTGCAGATGAGTTGCGCTCGTCAGTTCAGACCGGCTCAGACTGATTGCAACATTTTTAATTTGTAATAATAAATTAGGCAGTCATTGGCAAACTTCACCACTCTTCCTGAAAGTTACTGCAGTCAGTGAAATATGCACATATTACATAGTTCTTTATCTGCAAAGTGCATTTCATGGTCACTGGAACCAGAATATCTCCTGCTTTGTGCTACACCTGAGAAATATCCTCACTTTATCCAGAGTTCATGTGTAAAATCACCCTAATTTTCAACAAATACAACTGAGATGCCTTTATTAAGACTTAGAAATGTGCAGGCATTCATCTAAACTAGAAATAAACAGCAGTGTGCAAAAGTCTTGAGCCACCCATGCTGTATTTCTTTCTATACTTGCCAATTTCAATAATTCCTGCACATATTTTACAGTTTCTTAGCAAAATATAAAGAATTGAAGGGTGGCCCAAGACTTTTGCACAACATTGTAAACTGCACTAAAGTTAACTCAGCCGAACTGCAGAAACAAACCACGAAAAGGGAAAAGTCTGCGATGGATTCCAGTCGCATTGCAGCTGCGTTCAGGAATGTGAGATATTTCAGAGCATGTTTAGGAAGAGCACACAGGCCATGTTGTTGCATCCACAAACCCTCCTTCAGCCTCCAGGCTATAGATAACTCTGTTCGCAGCTGCTTCCTCGCACTGAGGCCACAGTTTAGCATTTTACCATGCTAACGTTTCTCATTAAAGAATTTTAAACGCCATTCCTTCGGAGCACCAACGGAGCAAATGTAAAGGAAAAAAAAAACTAATTCCTGCACTGATTTGATTTAATTTGTGCTGCGTACGCCAGCTGCTAGCTGCTGTGGCTAATCAGATTTAAAACACACTGAGGTTTTAGTGACGTTTAAAGAAAATTGATGTCAGAGAGAAACATTCCTGATTTAATGGAAATGTAATGGAGTTAGTCTATTAAGTGCTTAAAAACACAAAACCAGAAAAATGCAGCTTTCTTTTTAGGCTGTGTGTGTGTGTGCGTGCGTGCGTGCGTGTGTGTGTGTGTGTGTGTGTGTGTGTGTGCAGATAACCCAGTGTGGCTCCAGGCTGGACACACACTCTCCCTGATCTCTAAAACTAATGAACCGTCCAAATTACCATCCTGGACAGCCATCTTCTCGAGGTTTCAGCATCCTTAAGACTCTCTTATCACTTCTGTCCCAAACACATTCTCTGCATTTCAGCATCACAAATACATCCACACAGACGCAGTTTGTTTTTAGTGTATGGAACAGCAGTGGCTGACAGCCAATATTATCATGACTGTGAGAAATATAAACTTTTATCATCTTTTAATTTTTCTACATGAAGAAGCGGAAATGTGAGATTCTTCAGTAATCAAGTCGCCTGATCTGAAGTCAACAGAGCAGCTGTAAAGACAAACCCGCAGCAAAGGAGAAGCAGAGTATCTGACAACGGGAGGAGCTGCACCAGAGCCCTGTACAAGAAAAGGATTGATGCAAAGCTACTCTACTGGAGTAGAGTAGCTTTGCATCAAGAGTTACAGTGTGGAGCTGGAAGTGAGCAGAAAAAATCTTTTGGTATGAAAATGTGTGAGAAAGAAATTCAATTAAAAAACCCCCCAAAAAACTATGAAATCAAGTAGGAGGACGTCATCCTGACCTCCAGCTCAGGCTGTTTAAAGCGCTGCTAATGTTTGCGAGGTCACGGGTACGGATCGCTAATAGTGCTAACCATCATCGCTCTGCTGCGAGCGTTAATGCAGATAAAAGCATCCAAAGGAGGTTAATCGTAGTCCTGAGCCTGTAAACACACCAATTAACACAGCATTACCTGCACCCATCTGTAGGACAGGTGTGTGTGTGTGTGTGTGTGTGTGTGTTAGTACTGCAGCGCAGGATGAAGTCAGGATGTTCCTCCAGCTAACCGCTTTGGATCAGAGCCTGACAGTGACAGAAGTGACTGACTGACCAACCGGCTGCTGTGGGAAAACATCTGGATCTCTGCCAACTCAACACACACACCAGCTGAGGCAGGAAGCTGGTGGTGGGAAGTGTGTGTGTGTGTGTGTGTGTGTGTGTGTGTGTGGCAGGAAGCTGATGCTTTTTGGAAATTGAAAGTGACACGCTGGATCCGGAGCATGAAAAGGGGAAGACGTTGGGGTGTTTTTGCTACTTAATTATTTAAAATGAGCCTCTGAAGCGATCGACACCAGAGCAGACTGACTGGAATATTTAAGAAGTTGATGCTGTAAGCTTCATGTAGCTGTTTAAACACCTTCAATTTCTCAAAAAGTCTTAGAAAAACAATAATTAAACCAGGTTTACACTGAATATTCCCTGTGTCTGTGCTGGAGCTTCATCAGATGGTCCATTAGTACAATTAATACAACTGATCAGAGAAAATCTACCGGTGAAGCTGAGCAGGCAGCTAGCAGCAACCTCCACCTGCAGTCAAAGAGGCCACGGCCCTAATATTTCAAACTTTATCATCCATACAGGTGAGCTACAAAAAAGGTCTCAGTGAGCAGTTTGAAACTGCAAAATGAGCTGAATGAATTAAATTAATCAAACATTTATTTGTAATCAGATTTTTGTAACACTACACATGTGTCTTTATTATTTAAAACCAAATATTCAGAGGTTTAAACATCACGGTGGGTGGTCTTCAGTCAGCGTCTCAGGGTTAAAGGTCACTGAGGTTAGAGCCTCAGTAGATTAGTATTGACCTGAGTCAGTGCTCCCTCAGGTCCAATCATCTGTCCGCCTGTTAGAGCCCAGCCCCCCAGAGGAGACAAGTGGAGTGCTGCATGCTCACCTGTGCAAGTACTCAGGTTTATTTCAGCAATCATCAGTTATGTTCATTTTTAGTTTTGTGTTCTTTATGTGAGCAGTTAAAATTCTGAGGTCAGAATAAAGACGGTTGAGACAGCTGAGCTGTGGCGAGCTGTGCGGCTCCGTTCAGGCGATCTAAGACGTTTGTTCTCCACCTGAGCAGCGATGCCTCGCAGGCTGCCAGCTTTTTATTTTTGAATGACTTGACATTTAAGTGATTTTGTATGGAGGTGAGCTGTGTGTGTGTGTGTGTGTGTGTGTGTGTGTGTGTGTGTGTGTGTGTGTTCACTGTGTGTGTGTGTGTGTGTGTGTTCACTGTGTGTGTGTGTGTGTGTGTGTGTGTGTGTGTGTGTGTGTTCACTGTGGAAACACATCACTATCTGCCTCTCTCCATGTCTCTCGTCCCGAGGGTCCACTCAGTACACCAGTCAAACCGCTATGAGTTCACTCAACCACCGCTCCCCTGGGGCATTATGGGTAAACTCACAACATTATGTTCTCTATTGACTAGGTGAGTGTACTCCAGGGACTGTGGACCCAGAGCAGTTACACACACAACTGAATCATGCAGATGTACACAAGTGCGCTGTGCTACATGCATCAGGGGATTGATGCTAAACACACGCACACACGCGCACACGCACACACGATCAGGTGAAAACATCCTCACACATGGGGCGTTGTCTGTGCTCGACTATCTGAGTGACAGAAAACAGCTACGCCCTCTTCCTCAGTACAGAGTGGTGACACGCTGCGAGCTGTTGAAGACTCGATATGTCTGTAAAAGCTGGACGAAGCCGCCATGACATCACCGGGTGGGTTTGTGAAAAATGAAACACCACGTAGGTTTTTTACTGTTGTTGTTTTTGTATTTAGAAGCTGCATTATTTACATCGGTGTTATCATTGAATGTTAGCCAGCTCACATAGAAAGCTGAACTGCAGAGACTCGGATAACCTGCAGTCAGACTAATGAACTCCTCGTACTTCTTAGATGATCTGTTAGTTCAACCAACCACACAGCAGGCATAACAGGCTCACTCACTGGTGCACCGTTTCCCTTCATTTGTTCAGGTGTGTGCGAAGTCCCCTTGAACTGAACGTTTTCACTGTCACCATGCTGAGGCTTTGGAGCCTACGACGGAGCCTCAGGGCCACATTAGGAAAAAATATTATTGGTCGCTTTGAGAATGATTCCAGTTACTGCCAAGGCTGCTATACCCTCTACAGACTGCGTTAGTGAAAGTGCACCTGGTCCGTCTGACAAAATGGCATCATGGGGAGGTGGGGAAGGCGCTGACTGTACCCCGAGGCGTGGGGTCAGTAAAGTTTTGGGGCTCACTCCTGCAAGCTCGCAGTGAGTCACAGAGAAAAAACAGAAAGAGGAAAAAACTGTGTTTTTAGGGCAGTCTGGTTAAGATGTGACTGTCCCAGAATATAGAGCTGACACTGTGTGTGTGTGTGTGTGTGTGTGTGTGTGTGTGTGCGGTACACTCAGCAGTAGGTCTGCCTCTCTGGGACAGATCTCACTAGGAGCTGGAGCAACAGTGTAGAATAAATCGGTAGCAGTGAGCCGGGCTCTGTGTCGCGGCTTCTATCAGAGTACGTGACAGAAACTGCTTCCGATAGATTCAGACGTCCATTCATGAAGTGGGTGCAACACAAACGAAGCTCAAATCAGACCACAGCAGGTGAAGCAGAGGAATTTAACACAGGTTGGTGACTTGTGGTCTAACGGTGAGCACAATTTAGTTCACATGCTTACTTATTGTGAGCTAAAGCGATGCATGAACGACGACTCTGGGACCTAAAATCTGTGAAAGGCCTGGTCTGTATCAAGCATGTTTCTGCTCATTCAAAGTGATTTATGTAACATGCCTCATTCACACAGCAGTTTCTTCTACATCTTAGTGCCGTCTAACACGTATACCCCAACGGGTGCATCACACATGAACTCAGGGTTCAGTATTTTGCCCGAGGATATTTGGCAAACTGGAGCAATCAGGGATTGAACCATCAACCTTCTCAATTAGTGGATGATCTGTTGTACCTCCTGAGCCACAGTCACATCATCCATGGGAGACACCAATGAGGAGCACTGATGCTGGAACCTGAAACTGTGACAAGTCCTACAGTCTGCATGATTTATATCAAAGTATATTTTCTTTAACCCTCTAACATCCACCAGTTCATCAGCAGCCCAGCTAGGGTCAAGTGTAGGGTTTGAGTTTGTAAGCATACAGGACAAAGGTAACAAAGCCCTAGCCTGGCCACTGTTGGAGATTCAAAGGGAGCAGATATTTCTCCAAAGGCTGGGTGTTCATATTAAACATGACCAAAATTTCAAGGCTTATTTTGAACCGGAAATGATGCAAAGCTACTCTGATAGAGTCCAACAATAAAGAGCAATAGAACAGGTCCACATTCAGCAGCTGTATCAGATTTTTGTGCCGCATCTAAACACACATTTCTTACACAGATGCTGTTTTTCTCACTGCTATCTAAATATGGAGGTGGTCTATATATCCTGAGCTATAAATAACCTCCTGTCTGTCTTTCTTTATCCTGATAAGGTCAGTGACTGTACAGTTTCAGTTTAAGGTAAGATGCCTGTGAGCGACAGAATAAAACAAAGATCCTGAACCATCTGTTTGAAGTAATCTCCAGAGTTCATGTTTTAACCCATTTAGTTTTATATCCTGTCGTCCTCGCTGTATGAAAAATGTCTCTTTTTACCTCAGTAAATACTCCCAGTGTCTTTTTTCTGCTGACCACTGCCTGTTCGTGTTTTTGTTTCACTTACAGTGTTGTACAGCTGCTGCCGGGCTTAGCGTACTGTCCTGGTTTGACTTGTAAATCTGCCCTGTTGTCCACCCATTGGCCAGTTTCAAACCATGTTTACTGCCACCAGATTAGCCTTTAGCCTGACTGTACAGCTGATTGTTGGCAAGCCAGCAGACTGGTTTTTTGTTTGGCTGAAACAGTAATCCATGTAAAAAACAATCAAGTTTTGGATGATTTGGCTCAAATCCTCCAGACAGAATTTACTCCCCTATAAAAGTGCACATATTTTATTTTTCTTTCTCTTAAACGTCAAAGTTTAAACGTAATCGCTGCGAGCCAAACCCCTGCAGACCGCTCGAAACCCTCAGCTGATTAATATTTTCTCTGCATGTGCAGAAATCTTGTTTTTCCTATTTGATTTAAAAACAGAAAACATTAATTGCTCTGTGACCTTTTAATAGGTCACAGAGCAATAGCAGAAAAATCAAATATACCTGTTTGAAGATTATTTTACATTTCCGACCTGGTGTTTGCTGCTGCTCGCTCTGAATATTAAGGAATAAAAAAGAGCAATAAAAGGAAAGATCAGTCGATGAGTGAACATTTGTCCCTCTTCACCTCTTTCTGCTTTTCTTAATCTCTTTCTCCTCCTCGTCTTATCTTGTCCTTCACGCTGAGTTTTCTGACTGACCTTTATTCTGTGTTCGCCTCTGTTATCTTGGACTTCCTGTAACAGACTTTTGTTTCTCTCTTTCATGTTTACATTCACTGTGCAGTAGAAAAGTATGTTATAAAGAGTTTCTAATATCAGAGGGAGAAGGAAAGGCCACGTTATTACTTTCCCAAACCTCAGTCACCTTTTGTTTCTCTCATTTTTGGTGAATCCTGTCAGGAAAATCATTTGCATCTCTCATCATTCCTCCAATAGAGATGCTGATCATGATTTCTGATACTGATACGTTTCCCCTGCTCAGCTAGTACATGAGCAAGTCATCATCACAGGTGGTTGAATCTGGCTACTTTGATAAACTGAATAAACCGGATTAGCAAATCCTGGTTGAGCAACTTTATCTTGGATCTATTTATCCAGTGGGTGAAGTTGTGACAGATGTTTACGTCCATAGACAGTGGTGTTTCAGCGAAAACCATCCGGTCCTACACAGCTGTGAAAGATTTAGTCAATCTCAAGAAGAACCAGCGCGTTCAGTTAGTTTCTCCATTCTGCACAAGGCGTCAGGCCTGGTCTCACAGTAAATCATGAAATCATGAAAGAGCAGAAAGAAACAAAAGAAATCAGAGCTTTAAAAGAAGCGACAGCTATTATTTGAACTCAAATTTGAGCTCTTTATAACACATCTCGAGTCAGGCACTTTGAATGATGTGTGAAAGTCTGTGTTTGATGTGAGCGGTGAAACGATTTGCTCCACCACCAAACCCTCCAACCTTCAAATGTGGACTTTTTCACCTTTTTGAAGTAGAAAACATTCTTTTCATGCACACAGACATGAATCCTGTGAGACCCGACAGGAACACGAACCAGTGATTCGATTTTATTTAGACGACATATTTTATCAGGAAAAGACACAGAAGCATTGCTTTCAGTCAGATTCTGTTTTTTGAATTCTCAAACATAAACCAGACGAGATGGGCAAGAAGCACTGCTCAGACATGACAGTCACAGGGTAACAGGGTGTGTCCTGGTAACGTCCTGGCTCTGTGTTTATGGATTTGTTCTTTTCTATGCTGGTTTAATTATTATTATTTGACTGAGTATTTATCTGGTTCCGGGTCTCTGAGTTGTTTTCTGCTTGTGTTATGTTTGTATGCCTGCTCCCACGTGTCTTAGTCTTTGTCTCCATGGTTATTGTACATCCTGTTTTATTTTGACAGTCTCTCCTGTGTTCAGTGTGTTAGGTTTTGCTTCCGTCTGTCTCTCGTGTCTGATTAGTTCCCTCTGTGTTCCCTCGTGTTTCCCATGCTCTTGTTATCCTGTGTGGATTTAATTTTATATGTCATTTCTAGGCGTTCATCATCATTCCTGCAACAAACACCAAACAGAGTCTGATCGTATAAATTTGGTGCCAGTTCAACGCAGCACAAAAACCTTTTTTCTAACTCCTGGAAGCAGCACAACTCAAATCTGGATCCTCGTTTCTGCTGCAGCCCGATAAAAACATCCAATATGGCCGCCAGCAGGTGCGTTACATCACCTGAAAATCCTTCTGTTCTTTCCCCCACCCCCACCGCTAGCCCTCCTCCCCTCCCCCCAGAGTGGGTTGGGCTACATAATGAGATCACGCCAGCTAATCAGCAGGGAGGCTTCCCATTGGCCAGTCTGGTTCATGGCGGGAGGTTGGCATGACGAGAACACTGATTGACACTGACAGGTCGTTGCTACACATAATGGGATTATGGAGGGACAAGGGGTGGAGGGATGTGAGAGGGAGGCTTTGTTCCCCCCTCTTTGCTCTGACAGGGTTTGTGTCGGTGTGCGTTGGATCCAAAGTTTATCTGCTGTGCTCCAGCGTTTTCGCATCACAGCTAAAGAGGAACACGACTGCCCCAAAGGTTTGTTGCCATAGTGACGGGAAAGCAGACCCCCACCTGAAAAAAAGCCTCCCACCCTCAATAACTGATACAGGTCAGAAACAGCAGTCAGTCCAGAGCATAAGGCCAGCGAGGGCACGACATCACTGTGTTAATGTAACTCACATATAAGGCAGCAGAAACAGCTTCATTCAGCTTCATTTCTTCATTCTTGGACTCTGCTACAGTAGCTTTGTATGATTCAAAGTTGGAATCAGTTATTTTTATTCAGAAAAGAGTAAAACACAAGGTTGAAACAGGATGGCTAACAAACCTGTGACATTTAGTCCAACAAGAACTGAGCCAAGGTGTACAGAAGAAGCAAAGGAGTAGTCGTATGAGGCTGACCTCATAATCAATAGTAACAGTGCTAAATAAGTGTCTCCAGTAACAGAAATAACCGCAGCACTCCTGGCTCATAAACTCAGCGGTTCACACATGCACAGCAGCCCTGAACTGTTCTACGATGTGGGAACACAAATGTCATCAGTCAGACGTGTCCTGCACTCATCACGTCTGCTTTCAAAACACCAACATCATGTAACTTCATGGTGGATATGGCATCTATTTTCTTCACTGTGTGTAATCGCAGTGGCATCAGGCTAAATACGTTAACGTGTTCTTCCTTGGTCTAAGCCAGGGGTGGTGGAGCTCCAGGCCTCGAGGGCCGGTGTCCTGCAGGTTTTAGACGTGTCCTTGATCCAACACAGCTGATTCAAATGTGTAGGCGCCAGACGTCTGCTTTGTATTTTATTTACGATTGAGTTCATGTTTGTTTTATTATTCATAGATTCATTACATAAGTGCAGTAGTAGCATGAAACCCTGTGTGAGAGGGAAGGGGAGGAGCATGGACAGAGAGGTTAGGAGTCTCACGGTTTTCTGACCGTGTACACAGCTAGTATTGGATAACTGCTATTTTTTGGAATTTTCATGCCTTTTTTTTGGAAGGAGTTCATTGTTACATGCTCAGTTTGTAATAAATAAAACAGTCTTCAAACCATAATGCAACTGGAAGCATTTCTTTGGGAAACCAGGAACACGCGTCAGCCATAGACTCCCCTTTTTTGAACTTGGTTTATTGGAAATTACCCTACATTTAGTCAGAAAACCTTCTTGCTCCTTTTTTGGGAAAAGGAATACTGAAAAGGATCATGTTTAGCAACGCCGTGCACTGTGGATTGAAGGCAATAGCCTACTTGGAGGAAGAATCACGGTAAGCAGTGAAAACAAGCTTTGCTACTGTGGAAATTTGTCATAATGCATGAGAGTGATGAAGAACTAGTGTGTGGAAAAAGAGAACCAAAAATGACAGAAAAGGCTGTCGAGGAAAAGCTGCACAGGTTGACCCAGTCTAGAAAGGCTAAGCTAGGCCACCTAACTAGCCAAGCTAATCAGCTCGAACGGCTAATGGAAGATGATGCTAACGTGAATGCTGTTAAGCAGAAATTGCGTTTAGACTACCAAGATTCATTTGGAGAACTGTGTAAGATAAATGATAGTTTGAGAGTATTAATGCATGAGGAAGAATTTGAAAAGGACCAAAGTTCTTGGTATGAACCTAATGCTAGTCGTATTCGTGGATTTATGCAACATGTGGAAACGTGGGTTAAAGCAGCTGAGGAGCGCACAGAACAAGCTAGACAGTGTGATGCAGACATCCAGCCTTCCGACAGTGTTTCTGTGATGTCCGCTGCATTAAGCAGTAAAAGCAGGAGGCGCAGGTCAGCCGTTGGGAGCCAAGTGTCCACTGCTTCCTCAGTACGCCTCAAAGCTGAAATGGAGAGAGCCACATTGCTTGCACAAGCAACTGCTCTCAAACAAAAACAAGAGCTTGAACGACAGGAAACTGAGTTGAAAGCAAAAAGAGAGCAGCTAGATCTGCAAACTGCTATTGCCGCCTCTGATGCTAAAATAAAGGTATTAGAGAATTTTGAAAATGAGCGCTCGTCACATGTGAGTCCTGCATACCCAACGACTATTGATTCTGGATTCATACCATTACCTGTAAGTCAAACTCCAGTAACCAACACAGAAAATGGATATGGGGAGTTCATGCCTTTACAAAATCACCCTATTGGTACGCAGCAGTCTAGAGTGGATTTTGCAGCAGATGAGCAAGCAGTTGAAACACTCTGTACTGTTATGACACGTCAGAATAATATAACAGAGCTGATGGTGAAACAACAAAAAATGATGACATTGCCACCTTTAGACATCCCTACCTTCAGTGGTGATCCTCTAGATTACAATACATTTGTAAGCGCCTTTGAGCACGGAGTAGAGTCTCGCACTGAAAGTCCTAAGGATCGCCTCTACTTCTTAGAGCAGTTCACTAATGGACAGCCGAAAGAGCTAATAAAGAGCTGCCTTCATATGAAGCCAGATGTAGGCTATCACAAGGCTAAACAGCTCCTCAAAGAGCATTTCGGAAATGACTACAAAGTTGCTGTAGCCTACATGAACAAGGTCTCAAACTGGGCACCTATCAAGCCAGAAGATGCAGAAGCTTTAAATGCGTTTTCACTCTTTCTGACAGCTTGCTGTAACACCATGGCTGAAGTGAGTTACATGGAGGAACTTGATAACGTCGCAAGCCTGAAAGCCATTGTAGCAAAACTTCCATACAAGTTACGTGAAAGGTGGAGATCTGTTGTGTGTGGTATGCAAGAGCGAGGCGACAGACGAGTCAAGTTCAATGATTTGGTGGAGTTTATTAATAAACAAGCCAAAATTGCACTTCACCCTGTTTTTGGTGACATAAAGGATAGCACCACTGCTAAACCATTCACCATTAAACAAAACAGTAACAAGGATCAGAAAAGGGTTGTAATGAAGAAGTCATTCACCACCAGTGCCATACCATTGGACATTCAGGAGAAAGACACAAAGACAATGGAAAACACAAATTATGTGAAACCCACTCCACAGGCATGTCTGTTCTGTAACGGTGGGCACATCATAGACCTGTGTGGTAAGTTTAAGGGCAAGCCACACAACGAAAAGTTGGAATTTTTGAAAGGCAAAGGACTGTGTTTTAGCTGTTTGAAGCAAGGTCACATGAGCAAACTTTGTAAGAGAAAGGTGAGCTGTGAGGTATGTTCTCTTGCTCATCATACATTGTTGCATATCAAGAAAAGGGACACAGACGCTGACACAGAGAAGAAAACTAAGAACAGTGAAAGTCAAACAATCTTAAGTGCCTTTGTCTGTGCAGAGTCTGAGGATTGTGGGCCAACTGGGGCCGGGGAAGATGACTGCACACTTGCAATAGTTCCTGTACAGGTCAAGGCCAAAAAGGGAAGTGTAGTAGTGCAGACTTACGCCTTCTTGGACCCAGGAAGCTCTGCCACATTCTGTACAGAGACATTAATGGACAAATTGAAGATCACTGGAAGGAAAACTGACATACTACTGAAAACTATGAATGAAGAGAAACCTGTCTGTACTCATGTAGTGTCAGGCTTGGAGGTCAGTAGTTTATCTGGTGACGACTTTATTGATCTGCCAGATGTCTTCACACAAAGGACAATACCTGTAGGAAAAGAAAACATACCCCTACAGAAAGATCTCGAAAAGTGGCCTTACCTTAAAGAAGTAAAACTGCCTCGAATTGAGACTGACATTGGATTGCTTATAGGAGCAAATGTACCTAAAGCAATGGAGCCATGGGAGGTTGTAAGCAGTGTAGGTAATGGACCGTATGCTGTAAGAACCAAGCTAGGTTGGACTGTGAATGGACCTTTGAGAGAAACTGGCTGTCATGCGGACAAGAGAAACCCAGCCAAGGCTAATGCAAACCGCATATCAGTGAGCCGTTTAGAGAACCTGTGGCTTCAACAGTTCATGGTGGATTTTCCAGAGGGAAGAAAACATGATGAAGTGGAAATGTCAAGAGAGGACCATCAGTTTATGGACATGGCCATGGAATCTGCAAAACTGATGGATGGCCACTATACAATATGTCTACCTCTGAAGAACAGATTGGTCAACATGCCAAATAATCGCTCAGTCGCTGAACAACGAGCACGTAACTTGAGGCTTAAATTTCTCAGGAATGACTGCTTCCGACAAGAGTACACAGACTTCATGGAAGACCTTCTTAAAAAGGGCTATGCAGTACAACTGTCAAATGATGAACTGGCGCACAAAGAAGGAAAAGTGTGGTATATACCCCATCACGCCGTGTACCACCCTGTGAAGCAGAAATTAAGAGTTGTGTTCGACTGTGCAGCATCCTATCAGGGCACATCCCTGAATGATCAACTTCTTCAGGGTCCAGATTTGACCAGCAGTCTCATTGGTGTTGTCATACGATTTAGACAGGAACCTGTTGCAATTATGGCAGACGTTGAAGCAATGTTTCACCAGGTGAAGGTGCCTGACGGTGACTCTGACTTACTTAGGTTCCTCTGGTGGACAGGTGGCGACTGCAATCAAGCTTTGACTGAGCACAAGATGACTGTGCATTTGTTTGGGGCCACATCCTCACCCAGTTGTGCCAATTTCGCTTTGAGGAAGTGTGCTGAAGACCAGAGTAGGCAGTTCAGAGCTGAAGTTGTTCAAACAGTATTGCAGAACTTTTACGTTGATGACTGTCTCAAGTCTGTCGCTACGGAGGAGGCAGCTATATCAATGTGTCAAGATCTAATGAAAATCTGTGCCAACGGAGGTTTCCGTCTCAACAAATGGGTGAGCAACCGAAGGAAGGTGCTTGACTCCATCCCAAAGTCTGAACTGGCAGCAGAAATGAAAAGCCTGGACCTGGATCATGGCAAACTTCCACTTGAGAGGGCCCTTGGTCTCAATTGGTGTGTTGAGTCAGACACATTCAGATTTAAGATCAACATCAAAGATCGCCCATTCACAAGAAGAGGACTTCTTTCTGTCATTGGATCAGTGTATGACCCATTAGGCATTTTGGCGCCAGCAGTCTTGCCAGCAAAGATTATCCTGCAGGAATTGTGCAGATTGAAGATCGGGTGGGATGACGACTTACCTGAGCACATAAAGAGGCGGTGGACTGACTGGTTAACCAGCCTTCCTGCTTTGGAACACTTCTCAGTTGCAAGATGTTTCAAGCCCAAAGATTTTGGAAATGATGTATTTGCACAACTACATCACTTTGCAGATGCAAGTGAGGATGCATATGGCTCAGTCAGCTACCTACTCATGCGTAACACGAGCAATGAGACACAATGTGCATTTATGATGGGCAAGTCCAGAGTGGCACCTCTCAGGCCTCCTACCATACCCCGTCTGGAATTGACTGCTGCTACAGTAGCCATTAGGATGGATAGTGTCCTGAGAAGAGAGCTACAACTGAACCTTGCAGAATCAGTTTTTTGGACAGACAGTACGGTGGTGCTCCAGTATCTCCGGAATGAGACCACGCGTTTTCGTACGTTTGTGGCAAACAGAGTTGCAGCTATTCTGAAAGGCTCTGATGTGGAACAGTGGAAACACATCAGCACAGACAAGAATCCTGCTGACTGCGCCTCAAGAGGGCAAAGAGTAGATGAATTTATGAAGAACAGAACGTGGGTGTCTGGGCCAGATTTTCTTCGCAGTCCAGTAGAGTTTTGGCCTAACACTCCATTGAATTGTCCGGAAATCACTTCTGGTGATCCTGAGATCAAGAAGGCCACAGTAAACAAAATAGAGGTGGAAGAAAATGTTGCCCCATTCAAGAGACTGATAAATTACTTCTCATCATGGACAAAGTTGAAAAGAGCGGTGGCGTGGTTCCTGAAACTTAAAGCCTTACTTTGGAGTCTCTGTCAAAAACGTAAAGAGCTATGCGTAACCAGCGTGGAGAATAGCTTTGACAATGATCGACAGCTGAGGCAAAGTCAGATTGACAGTTTCAGGACAAGCTTTAAGCCTACACAAATTTCAGTGGAAGACCTGAATCAAGCAGAGCTCGATATAATCAGATTTTGCCAAAAGGAGAAATTCTCGGAAGAGGTTTCAGCTCTTCACAAGGGACAAAGTGTGAAGCGCAACAGCCATTTATACAAACTGAACCCTGTACTACAGGAAGATCTGTTGAGAGTTGGTGGAAGATTGAGCTGGGCAGCTATGCCGGAAATCGCTAAGCAGCCTATTATCCTGTCTAGAGACTTTCACATTTCTGACTTAGTCCTCCAACAGATACATGAAGAAACTGGGCATGGAGGGCGCAATCACATGCTCTCTGAATTGCGACAGAAGTTTTGGATCCCAAGTGCCAACACAGCCATTAGAAAGATCATCGCAAAGTGTGTGACATGTCGTCGCCTGCATGGGAGAGTTGGGAAACAACTGATGGCTGATCTTCCACAAGAGCGAGTGTTGCCAGATGATCCACCCTTCACCCGGGTTGGTGTAGACTACTTTGGCCCATTCGAAGTAAGACGTGGAAGAACCATCTTAAAAAGATACGGTGTTATATTCACTTGTTTAGCGGTTCGTGCAGTACACATAGAGCTGGCCTCATCATTAGACACAGATTCATGCATAAATGCAATCCGGCGCTTCATAGCACGGAGAGGACAAGTGAAGGCGATTCGCTCAGATAATGGGACAAATTTTGTTGCTGCCAATCGTGAGCTGAAGGAAGCAATCGCTGACTGGAACACTTCACCGTTTCAGCATCTATTTCAACAGCATGGAATTAAGTGGACATTTAACCCTCCCACTGCTTCACATCATGGCGGAGCATGGGAGAGGTTGATAAGATCAATACGAAAAGTGCTGAATTCTACTGTGAGAGAACAAGTTCTGGAAGAAGAATGCCTTCATACAGTCTTATGCGAGGCAGAGTCGATCATCAACAGCCGACCAATCACCAGGGCATCAAGCGACCCAAATGATTTGGAGGCTCTGACACCTAATCATCTTTTGTTGTTGAAAACAAAATCTTCATTGCCTCCAGGATTGTTTGACCAGAATGACCTCTACTCACGACGTAGATGGAAACAGGTGCAATATATGTCCAATCTATTTTGGAAGAGATGGACTAAAGAATACCTACCTCAACTTCAGGAACGTCAGCGGTGGGCCACAGCATCAAGAAACTTTGCAGAAGGAGATGTTGTTCTTCTTGTGGACGACTGTGCACCACGAAATTCATGGATTATGGGAAAGATCATCAAAACAGTTCCAGACAAGAAGGGTCTCGTTCGCCGAGTACGGATAAAGACAAAGACTAATGTTTTGGACAGACCCATCACCAAGATTTGTCTGCTTGTGGAATCTGAATGGGCTAGTGGTAAAGACTAAGCCCCTACGATGAGCCATGTGCTAGCAACCTCTGGCTCTTTCCTTCTTTCTCTCTTTCCTTCTTTTCTTTCTTATTCTTTTTCACCTGTTCTTTTGGAAATGGACAGAAACCAGCCTTAATATACTTTGCAAAGCTGATTGGCAAAGTATTGGACAATTCATTTGTCTATAAATAATATTTTGTCATGTGTTTAAACATTGGATATGTCTAAACGTGGTTCATATTAAGTTTGTAAAGTTAAAAAATGTGGTAATTGTTCTAAGGCAATACATTATTAGAACAATTAGGGGCCGGTAATGTAGGCGCCAGACGTCTGCTTTGTATTTTATTTACGATTGAGTTCATGTTTGTTTTATTATTCATAGATTCATTACATAAGTGCAGTAGTAGCATGAAACCCTGTGTGAGAGGGAAGGGGAGGAGCATGGACAGAGAGGTTAGGAGTCTCACGGTTTTCTGACCGTGTACACAGCTAGTATTGGATAACTGCTATTTTTTGGAATTTTCATGCCTTTTTTTTGGAAGGAGTTCATTGTTACATGCTCAGTTTGTAATAAATAAAACAGTCTTCAAACCATAATGCAACTGGAAGCATTTCTTTGGGAAACCAGGAACACGCGTCAGCCATAGACTCCCCTTTTTTGAACTTGGTTTATTGGAAATTACCCTACAAAATGGCCAAATGACCTCCTCAACATGTCTTGAAGTTCTCCAGAGGCCTGGTAATGAACTAATCATTTGATTCAGGTATTTTGACCCAGGATCTAAAACCTGCAGGACACCGGGCCTGGAGTTTCCCACTTTTGGTGTAAGCCATTCCCTCCAGCTTATAAACCTCTGTAGCCCGACTCATCATTGGCGCTAACCACAACCGTTAACTATAACAGGCAAAAACAACAATAGTATGAGTGGGTTTTTTTGTTTTGTTTGTTTGTTTTTGTTTGTTTGTTTCCTGACTGCCAAGATTCAGGAGAAGAATTTAATAAAGAATAAAATGACACATTCTGAGTGCTCAGTGTTAGTTTAGGGTTGGGTCTCACAAGGTTAATGAAGAATGGTATTATATTTCTAAGATAGAGCGAGCCTTGAATACCTGTACAGATGTGCCTTTAACCTGCTAACAGCAGGCAGGTTCTGACCTGTCCAGGGTTAGCCAAATGCTGAAATGGCAGTTTTTATACAGCTGAAGATGTGACCATTTAAATAAAGTCACGCACATTAACTTTGGCCTTACAGTTGACTTTAGATTTCAGTGTTTGAAACAGGCAGAAATAATATTAAAAGGGGGAGGAGCTTAACTTGGTTCAATCCAGAACCTTTCCTGGGTGGCTGTTGGTCAGGTTAAAGGTGAGCTCAGTCATCCATCAAAAGGGACGTGTCTTCTTTCTTTATTCACAGCTCATGACCAAAGGTAGGGAGTGAAACTGTAGACTTAAATGTCCTTTTTTTCTTATTAGACCCACTTTCACATCGGGTCAAAGGTCAAGATCTTTGGTAGTAGTAGCCTTCTGATTTCCATTTGTAGTCTGAGTGGAGTCCAAGTCCACCAAAGCAGAGTGGGCTTTGGTTTCATGTTTGAGTTTGGAGAGCAAGCGAAGGACTGAGTTACAGCAGATTACCTACATTCATAAACAATAACTGGAACCCGGACTTGAGGTCTTGGTGTGGATCTTTGTCATGTTGCTGCAGTTAAGCAAACACACATACATGATGTTCATGGCTGTTTTTCTTTCATACAAACATGAAATATGAAGTTATTTTCTTCCTTTCTGTTGAAATTATGCTTCTCTATCAGGATAATATACCCAGTCTCCAACTGTGAAGCAGTCATAACTGTAATGAGATTAAAGTGATAATGCAGCACATTCCTACCAAAATTAAACCCAAGACAAGAACACATCACTATAAAAATGATTGCCAGGTTTCTTAATATTCTGCACAAAACCCAAATATGAGTTTCTGCTATTTTATTATGCTTGCAGCATAAGAATTTTCCAGACAAAACAAGAAAAGGGCAAACTAAATAAACTCAGTTCTTATTTTCTGTCTGCAGCCGTCCTGACCCTGTTTGTCCTCCTGCTGCTGCTGAGGTTTCAGGGCTGTTTGGGGATGTGACCCAAAGAGGTGAAAGACAGCAGACAGCACTAGTCAGCACAGATAACACTCACACACACACGGGCTGAGCAGCCAGTAGGACTTGTGTTTGAGTGCTACCAGCCTGACTGTCATGTCAGCCCCTGCAGCTCTGCCATGAATCAGCAACACAGAGACAGACGGAAACAGGCCACCGAGACACAGAGAAGGACAAACGCTTCATGGGGGGTAAATTTTGTACCAAATCTGGTATTTAACCCTTTATAAGATTTATTTTCATGTTCAAATTCTATTTAAAAATCCATCCATCTATTCAACCATCATCCATCTTTTCATCCATCCATCATGCATCCATCCACCCATCTATTCAACCATCATCCATCCATCCATGCATCCATTATGCATCCATCCATCTATTCAACCATCAATTTATATAGCACTTACAGAAAACTCCCAACTGAAAACAAAGTGCCATACACTGCGATACATTTAATACATGCATCCATGCATGCATCCATCCATACTTACGCTTATCCAATTCAGGGTCCTGGGGGGGGCCTACCCCCCGTGCCACAGGTTGAGAGGCAGGGTTCGCCCTGAACAGGTTGCTAGTCTGACACAGGACTTGGTTAAAAAGTGAAATGTTTTGAAGACATAAACATCGGCATCAGCTGCAGGTATTGAGCTCATTAGCACACTGATACAGCAAACTACAGCTGTGTCTAAAATCATGTACATACTCACATGCTAACTATTCTGAGGGCATGCGTGTCTTCACACCATCGACTACTACCTCATAAAGGGCTCTAAGAGTATGTGACAGGTCAAAAAGCTGGATGCTCACCATCTTGGCTTCGGAGAGGAAACAGAAAGATCACAAAACATTTTTCAGCCAGTGGAAGCAAGAAATGAGGATGTCAAAGAATCCAGCGTGAATGGGGCTCTGTGAAATGTAGACTTTGTGGGGAAAACACTTTTCTTCTGGAAATTTTCATCACATTTTTGACAGAAGGGGCTGAGATAACAGATATAGTGGAATTTTTAGATTGTTTTCGACTGGTTTCTGTTATAGTAAAATACCTTTCTGTGAGTATCAGGAATGTTTGAGCACCACGAGCCGAAGCATTTGGTGAGCAGCAGAAGATTTTTAGCTGCAGCCTCCTGATGGTATCCTCTCCAACCACCACGACCAGCTGCTTCTACACACATGGAAGCTCCTGCTGGGCTTTAATTGCACCTTAACGTGTTCTGGTTATTAAAGTAAAACCTTACCTGGTCAGTACTTATTTTTCACAAAGTTGTCTAATAATTTTTAACTATGGTTTGTTCAGAAGTTGGCATCAACTCATAAACATATAAAAGATGGACCAATCCACTTTGACATCACCCACTGGTGAGTGAATTCACAATGATCCACCTTTCTAACACAATGGCCAAAATGTATTTTAAAAAAATGCTTCATGTTTCATTCAGTAAGACCTGAAACTCGTGACTGAGACCATGAACCCATCAGGGAGGTGTTGACAGGCGTCACGGCTCATGGTTGTTTGTCACACACACGTCTATAGGACTGGAAATCTTTTGCAGCCACAGCTGGTAGTTTCACTTATTTGATTCTGCAGTTTTATGCTGGATGCTCTTCCTCACACAAACCCAAAGGAGATTTAAAAATGTTTAGTAGACATCAAGATCAAACCTCGCCTTTGTTTCAGAAGGTCAAAATAATACCACATTTGACTGACATCTGGGGAGATACGCCGAAATTCGATGTTCTTGTGATGAGTACACACACACACGTATGTAAAACTTTGAACTTTGTGTGTTCACCATTGGTGTGCTTGTGCTCGGGTCAGTTAGGTAAAAATAGGCCAAACGTTGTGCTGAGCTGCAAACTTGATGTTGAATCAAGTGACACTAATCTCAAACTCACTCCTTTATCCAGGTTAAGGCTTAAGTAGAGGTTATTTGATGCCTCCAGCAAGCAGCTGGTGGCTCCTTACTCCTTTCATCTCAGCTCCACCTGGACTGAACTTTGGGTTTTTTTGTAAAGATGATAGAGCGAACAAACCCGAATTCCAGGATTCACGGCATCCCCTCAGCTTTTCCCTACAGTCTGCAGGATTTAGAGATGTTACAGATAAACAGCTCTCTGCTTCTACTTACAACAGCACAAGCTGATGCATTTATGGAGGCCAATAAGCAGATACTCACATGGAGGATTTTCCTCATCCCTTCATATTTTCCACTATTATGGTAAAATAACAGTACAATGTCACTAAGCTTGGTGTGAGCATCTCTATTCTTCAGCATAGCTTGAAGTCTCTTCTTGTTCTGGTCCCTGTCCGGATGATCCCACACCGCTCCAGTAATGTTGAGGTTCGGGCTCCAGGGACACCGATTCATGACTGATAGTGATCACCTTGTGAAAACTGCCACCTGAGCATACCCGAGACCATTTCTGATGAGTGAACAGTAGATGGATCAGATGCATCTCTCAGGTCCTGTGTCAGGTCTTTGCTGGATGTTTTCCTGGTTCTTAACGACGTGACTTTCAGATCCTGTTTATCTGCTGTGGATAGTTTTTTAGGCCCTACACTTTGGTCCTCCACTCGTCCAGTTTCCTCAGCTCCTGCACACCACGCTGAGATATGTTTTCAGATAACAAGTCTTTAAGAATGGTGCAGAAATGCTATTTTATGTCTGTCAAACGGTCTTATCCTCGATAAAGGAAATGTGACAGGCCATTAGTAACAAAGCGCCTAAATGTAGGCAATTTGTTAAATGATGTGTTATGTGTGAGTCTCTTTTTCATGCCTGAATGATTCATAGGTCAGTATTAAGTGGCTCAACAAACAAATGACTCCTCTGAAAGCAGTCAGATACAACGACTGGAGTGAAAAAGCAGCCAATGTCAAAAGAAAAAGGAGAACTGTTGCTCAAGACTACTTTAAAACATCGCAAGAAAGCCTTTGATTCAAGATCAGCACTAGACTTCAACCAGAACATGGCTTATCAGGTAACTTCCTGCTGACTTATTCAGTTAACCCTCTTGGATGCCCGGCCACACTGATTGGTTATCACAGCTGAAAGAATTTGGACTGTTTTTAACTCTCAGGGGAGCCTGGACGTTTGTCTGAGGGAGCGTTTGGACCTGGTAATGGATAATGACGTCAGACTTAACGAGCAGATAGGTAGCGCATTGGTTTGTCATTATCATGTTAGCAAGGTGACATTAGTGTTCGACCCAGTGCAGCTTTGTAGAGCTGTGACTGCGGGCTTGTAGTCTTGTTCCTTGTTTCTATCCACCATGAATAATTAAACTCAGTCCTTCCAGGTTCTGTGTGAACGGGGCTCCAGAGATTTAGCCAGGAAAAAGAGAAGCTGGAGTTTGTAGAAAAGCGGAGGAAAAAGGAAGCGAATGATGCAGACAGAAAAACAAGAGAAGATACAGAGAGGGAACGAATGAGTAGGAAAGGTAATGGAGTAAAATTAAGAGAGAAGAGGAGGAAATGTAGAGGAAGAAGAAAAGGAAACAGAAGAGGAAGGCCAAGGAAAAAGATAAGAGGAGGAAAGGAGGTAAAACAAGCTTCGAACCTAATTACACAGATTAATGTGGCGTGGAGAGAGCAGTTACCCAAATGGACTAAAAAGACAGAATGAGAGAGAGAGAGCGGGTGAGAGAGAGAGACTATTAGACTCCATGATGCTCCAGACTCTAATGTTAATAGATGACTTCCCAGCTCGCTCGCTCTCTCCGCTTCCTATACCTTTCACCCTCTCTCGCTCGTTCTCGTTAGACAGCATGTGTCAGCACTATACTTTATAATCTCCCTCACTTTTTCTAATTTCTCCTCTCCCTCTTTGTCACTTCACTTCAATTCGATGGGTTTAGTG
Organism: Diplotaxodon limnothrissa; assembly: GCF_057381915.1. NCBI lineage: Eukaryota > Metazoa > Chordata > Actinopteri > Cichliformes > Cichlidae > Diplotaxodon > Diplotaxodon limnothrissa. The sequence continues at coordinate 40,319,367 of NC_140609.1, read as the reverse complement.
AAATAAAGCGCAGTTCAGCGTGTGGCATGGCCGAACAAAATAACACCTCGTGGAAATGACTGAGCCCGTCCCGAGTGGGCAGATTTTCAGTGGCTTTTAAGGACAGATTAACACGTTTCCATTACACCGTTTCTGAAACAAATCACTGACATCACCAAGAATTGGAACTAATGAAATTCGAGATCCAGAGAGTCCCGTTTGATGGATTGATGTGTGAGTTTGAAGGCTGCACAGAAACAGTTTTACAACTCCGGAGAGTTATCACAGCGACGGCTGCTTTATCGTCTGTCTCACTAATTCTGAGGTAAACAGTAAATTTGGGAGGTTTCCGCCTCCGCTGCTGCAATTTTCACCATTCTTTTACAATCCCTCAACTTTATGTTTATATAAAGTGCAACATTAAATCATTGCAGAACTTTCTGAAAAAACTTTTTCCAGTATTTTCTTATTGTTGACAGACAGCAAACACTGAGGAGGGGCTCCACAGACAGAACAGCTGTTCTTTCAACATCAGTAAACTTACAACGTCTGCACAATATGATCATCTTATTAACCTGTTGGCCTGAACACATCATTTATAGTGCATCAACAGGTTATAGTGCAGAACTGGAAACTGCTTATTTTCTGGCACCTTTCCTAACTATATGGTTAAGGAAAGGTGAAGGCGGTTACCCAGGCAACTTATTTCAGGTAGTACATTTGGACTGGGCTAACACCTCATAGAAATAGTCCTGAGTGGCCTGATTTATGGACAGATTAACTCACTTCTATTACCCTCTATATTAAACATTTTTTTCTGTTTAAGTTTATTTATATAATGCCAATTTACAACAATATTCACTTTAAAAAAAGGGCTTTATGGTGTGAGGTACAGTATTGGAGAAAACCTCCTTCCAACATTCAGACAACCCCCTGTGGGCAAGCACTTTTAGATGGTGGGAAGAGAAAACTCCCTTTTAACAGGAAGACACCTCTGATAGCACAAAGCTCAGGAGGGAGGAGCATCCATCTGTCATGACCAGCTGGACGTGAGGGGAAATTACAGACATTAAGAACTGGAACTAAAACCTCCTCGGTTATGTTTAAGTAACAAAACTATTTGATGAGCTTTAGATCAGTGATGGAATATTCCAGATTACTTTGGTTGTGATGATGTGAATTCGTGGTTCTAAAACATCAGGTGGAGTTGTGACCATCATAGCATAAAAAATGTAGCCTGATCTTTTTGAAATCCTATCCGATGAGTCAAAGCCAAACGTCAGGGTGAACCAGAGTGTCCTGGGTAAAACTCTTAACCAATGAGTTTCATTCTTTGTTTGGTGTTACTGTACACTTCCGTCATGGTGTTTTTCACTGTATGGTTGAGTTTAGGCACCAAAGCTGCAGAGTTAGTTTTACAATAGCAAGTGTTTCAAATCCTGGTCAACTAAATCCCAGAAAGATGATTCTGTTTGTCTAGATGGAGAAAAGACTCCGCTGGCTGAAGGGTTCCCCAACCCTATGAAAGTACATCTGTATGATGACCTGCAATCCGTTTATAAGTGATGACGTATGAACAGTGTTGGGAAGGTTACTTTTAAAATGTATTCCACTACAGGTAACAGATTACATGCCCCAAAATGTATTTTGTAACGTATTCCGTTACGTTACTCAATGAGAGTAACGTATTCTGAATACTTTGGATTACTTAATATATTATCATGCTTTTTACAACTACATGAATGTGATTTATTACTATTACTGAAGGTCCGCGGCACAGAACCGTACTAAAGGGACCTCTGGCTAATACGTCGGGTTCGTGTTGGCTCGTAGCCGAAAATTAGCTTTACTTTGTTGTCTGGGTCAACTTTGAGACAGAGAGAGGCGTTGAAAGGCTGCTCCAACGGAACTTATTGTTTCAGAGGGAAACACGAACACTGTACAGTCGAGTCTTAATAGCTTACTTACAACTGGGCTCATCAGGCTCTCTTCTTGGCTGCAGTGGTTATTATTATGTTTAGACCTTAGTGCAGCATTCGATACTGTCGACCATAATATCCTATTAGAGCGATTAGAACATGCTGTAGGTATTACAGGTACTGCACTGCAGTGGTTTGTATCATATCTATCTAATAGACTCCAATTTGTTCATGTAAATGGAGAGTCCTCTTCACACACTGAGGTTAATTATGGAGTTCCACAGGGTTCAGTGCTAGGACCAATTCTGTTTACATTATACATGCTTCCCTTAGGCAGCATCATTAGTGCCCGTGGCACTGACCTCCCACATCATGAAGACCCTGGAAAGGCTCATCCTGGACCAGCTGCGACCCATAGTAAGACCACATCTGGATCCCCTTCAGTTCGCTTATCAGCCTCGTCTCGGAACAGAGGACGCCATCATCTACCTGCTCAATCGTGTCTACACCCATCTGGACCAGCCGGCGAGCACTGTGAGGGTCATGTTTTTTGACTTTTCCAGTGCTTTCAACACCATCAGGCCGACCCTCCTGGGTGATAAGTTAGCAGCGATGCAGGTGGATGCTTCTCTGGTGTCCTGGATTGTTGATTATCTGACAGGAAGACCACAATATGTACGTCTCCCACAGTGTGTGTCTGACAAGGTGATTAGCAACACAGGGGCACCACAGGGGACTGTCCTCTCCCCCTTCCTCTTCACCCTCTACACCACAGACTTCAGCCACTGCACAGAGACCTGCCATCTTCAGAAGTTTTCTGATGACTCTGCAGTGGTTGGATGCATCAGCAGGGATGATGAGACAGAGTACCGGGCTGTGGTCGACTCCTTTGTCACGTGGTGTGAGCAGAATCATCTGCAGCTCAACGTGGCAAAGACCAAGGAACTGATCGTGGACTTCAGGAAGACCAGGAAACACTTGACCCCTGTTTCAATCCAGGGGGTCAGTGTTGACATTGTGGAGGACTATAAATACCTTGGAGTACACATTGACAATAAACTGGACTGGGCTAAAAACACCACAGCACTTTACAGGAAGGGCCAGAGTCGTCTCTATTTTTTGAGGCGACTGAGGTCCTTCAACATCTGCCAGAAAATGCTGAGGATTTTCTATGAGTCTGTTGTGGCCAGTGCGATCCTCTATGCTGTTGCATGCTGGGGGAGCAGGCTGAGGGTCGCAGATGCCAACAGACTTAATAAACTGATCCGTAAGGCCAGCAATGTTGTGGGGATGGAGCTGGACTCCCTCAAGGTGGTGTCAGAGAGGCGGATGCTGTCCAAGATAAAGACAATGTTGGATAACACCTCCCACCCACTCCATGACATGTTGGTCAGTCACAGGAGCTCGTTCAGTGAGAGACTGAGATTACCGAAAAGCACCACTGAACGACACAGGAAATCATTCCTGCCTGTGGCCATCTCCCTGTACAACGCATCCACTTAACACACTGTTTGCTGCTACAGCTACACATGTTTCTTTTCCAACTATTTATTTATAAGTGACTTATGTATGTATGTATGTATATATATGTATATATTGTACTATTCTTAGTTAGCGTATTGTCTGTCTTGTCTTAATGTTGGTTTAAAATGGAGCACTGTAACAAAAAATAATTTCCCCCAGGGATCAATAAAGTATTCTGATTCTGATTCTGATAGAAGACATAGCATACATTTTCACTGCTATGCTGATGACACCCAGCTCTATCTGTCCATGAAGCCAGATAACACACACCAATGAGTTAAACTGCAGGAATGTCTTAAAGACATAAAGACCTGGATGGCCGCTAACTTTCTGCTTCTTAATTCAGATCAAACTGAGGTTATTGTACTCGGCCCTGAAGAGCCTAGAAATATGGTATCTAACCAGATTCTTACTCTGGATGGCATTACCTTGGCCTCCAGTAACGCTGTGAGGAACCTTGGAGTCATTTTTGACCAGGACATGTGCTTCAACGCACATATTAAAAAAATATGTAAGACTGCGTTCTTCCATTTGTGCAACATCTCTAAAATTAGAAATATCCTGTCTCAGAGTGACGCTGAAAAACTAGTTCATGCATTTATTACTTCCAGGCTGGACGACTGTAATTCATTATTATCAGGAAGTCCTAAAAACTCCCTGAAAAGCCTTCAGCTAATCCAAAATGCTGCAGCAAGAGTCCTGACAGGGACTAGAAAGAGAGAGCAGATTTCTCCTGTTTTGGCTTCCTGTTAAATCCAGAATCAAATTCAAAATCCTGCTCCTCACATACAAGGTCTTAAATAATCAGGCCCCATCTTATCTTAATGACCTTGTAGTACCATATCACCCTATTAGAGCACTTCGCTCTCGCTCTGCAGGCCTACTTGTTGTTCCTAGAGTATTTAAAAGTAGAATGGGAGGCAGAGCCTTCAGTTTTCAGGCCCCTCTTCTGTGGAACCAGCTTCCAGTTTGGATTCAGGAGACAGACACTATCTCTACTTTCAAGATTAGGCTTCAAACTTTCCTTTTTGCTAAAGCATATAGTTAGGGCTGGACCAGGTGACCCTGAATCCTCCCTTAGTTATGCTGCAATAGATGTAGGCTGCCGGGGGATTCCCATGATGCATTGAGTTTTTCCTTTCCAGTCACCTTTCTCGCTCACTATGTATTAACAGACCTCTCTGCACTGAATCATATCTGTTATTAACCTCTGTCTCTCTTCCACAGCATGTCTTTTATCCTGCCTTCCTTCTCTCACCCCAACCGGTCGCAGCAGATGGCCCCGCCCCTCCCTGAGCCTGGTTCTGCTGGAGGTTTCTTCCTGTTAAAAGGGAGTTTTTCCTTCCCACTGTTGCCAAAGTGCTTGCTCATAGGGGGTCATATGATTGTTGGGTTTTTCTCTGTATCTATGAAGCGCCTTGAGGCGACTTATGTTGTGATTTGGCGCTATATAAATAAAATTGAATTGAATTGAATTGAATTTACATGCTTCCAGCTCCCGTTTTTGCTCGATGACAGCTCGTACTTTTCCACTCTCATTTTTCTACCTCCTCGCGCTCACAGACACATAACGGGTATGGCAGTCCATTCTCCCTGCAGCACGGACTACACTGCCCATGAGGCTACATTCTTTAGTGTTATGCCTGTAGCATTCTGCCTATTAGCTTAGCACAACAACAACAACAAAAAGGCGCTCTCTCACCCAGGAAACACACAGTCGCAGTTTGTTCCGTTTACAGCATCCTGCCATACGACTGCATTTGTCCGTAACCATCAGGAACCCTCACGTTAACTTTTATCAAGTGGAAAAAAAGTTCGCGTTCATCCTCCAGCTTTACTGTGTTTATGCTACGCTAACATAGCTGTGTAGCTAGCCACCACATAGCACATCATTATATACCAGCTAGCCCAACTTCAGTAACCCTACAAACATCACTGCTGTTTAGTTTTCTGCTGTTTAGTTTTTCTGTCTTCATTTATGATTTATGATAGCAGAGCTGTACGTTTGAATTTTTCATGAATCCCTCAATCTTTAGATGGAAACTAGCGAGCTAACTTCCTGCTAACTTCTAATGCCGTTAAATTTAATAAATTCTGTTTTCATGGATGCCTGGATGTTAAACTTAATTGTTACACCTGGTAGAGCAGAACGCTGATCATTTTATTAAAGATGAAAGAATTTAGACAGTTTGTAGCTCTCAGACTTTGACTTTGGGACCTAAAGCGGAGTTTGGAACGGAAAACGGCTAATGACATCAGACTTAAAGAGCGGACGGTTGCAGCAATTCCCCAGCTCTCTGTGAATGCAGTCATGGTCATTGATGAGTCTTCACTACAGTTTGCATGTTAATGATCATGAAACTGACCTCACAGCTGAAGGTTACTCAGTGGTGCCAGTTTTGAATCAACTTTTTGAGACTTTCCTTACCTGGATCATTGAGTGCGATCAAAACACAGACCGACTAAACTTATTCCATGTTGTGCCGTGAGATGCGGTAAGTCTTAAGTGATAACTCTATAGTGCACGTTGTGTGGAGCTAACAGTTCAAAAACTGGTTTACTGCACTATCAGCAAAAACACTCACACTTTACATTTAGCACCTACACATTTGTGCACACAATTTCACACACAGTTAATGAAGCCTTGAGAAAAATGGTTTTATTTTTCACGGTTTTACTAATATCACAAGTTCACAAAGCCCTCTCCATCTGCTGTTCCAGCCCCCAGCCTCTCATTCATTTCATTTTGCTGCCATTACCTCACCTCTGTGTGAGCGTGTGTGTGTGATGAGTCATACTTTTATTTTGTGGCGGTCTTTAGTTCCAGCCGATGGCTTGGACCGCTCAGGGTGACAATGACACACACACACAGCCTTTAATTCATGTGAATGGGGGGGTTGTGGGATATTTGGGGGCGGAGGACGCTGACATGCATCAACGCACAGCCACTGAAAGGAGACCAGCTCCTCCTCATTTTCTTCCTTCGTACCCCCTTCTCTTCTACTCCCTTTCCCATGTCCTCCACCTCTTCCCCCTTCCTGCTTCCCTCTTCTTCTCACTGTTATGCTACCAGTCAACATTGATTAGATATTGAAGTTAATCTCGGCTAAACTCCTACACTTACAGCCTGCACGTTTCAACCAGTCAGAGACCAGCTTGCTGCTGACTGGAAATCTAAACTGCATCCGTATTGGTCCGCAACAGCTGCATCCTGCTGCACGTGCGCGCCGCATATCTGAAAATAAGCGAGCATGATAAGCGAGCGGGAAATTAATTTGACGGGTAGCACAAAGAGCTTGATGACACACACACACCCCAACCCTCGACGTATACATGAGCTCACTGATGAGTGCACAGACATGTAGCCGAGCGTGAAGAGGCCATAGGTTTATAATGTACGCTCTCACCGACAGCTCGGTCTCACAGCTGAAAACCTGTTTGCTCATCTCCACAAACACAAATTAAGTGTAACAATGTTTCCGTTACTTTTTCTTAGGACGCATCACCACACCAAGCCAGAAAATACAAAGGTCTGAAAAAGTTTCTGTTATATTTTCACCTAAACTGTGATCTCTGTCTATCGCTGAACTTAGTTTTGATTGATTAACCTGACAGGGAAGTTTTTATTGTCTAAAGCTTCTTCTTCTTGTTTCGGCTGCTCCCTTTAGGGTTCACTACAGCGGATCATGCTCCTCCATTTCACCCTATCCTCTTTGGTCACATCGACCCTTTCCGTGTCCTCCTTCACTTTGAGGTCTTCCTCTTTTCCTCCTGCCTGGCAGCCCCTCTCCCTCCTCTGTCCAAACCATCTCAGCCTTGTCCTTCTAACTTTGTCTCCACACCGCTCAGCCTGAGCTGTTCCTCTGGTGTCCTCATCTCTAGTCCTGTCCATCACTCAGGGTAAAGATCTTCAGTTCAGCTTCCTCCCCTTTTGTTGGTTCCTGTTATGGAAATCTGAAATAGTAGTCCACGCATAGAAAATCCAGAAAGGGTCAACCCTCTTGTCTCTCAACGGTGTGAGATTAGAGGCTGGAAAGCCAGCCTTCCAGGACGATCAGTCACCACCATGTAACCTCTCTTCTACCTGCTTCCTGCTCTCACTGGTCAAGCAAATAGTTTATCTGCCTAAACTTAACTAAGTAGTTATTACCTAAAGCTAACCAATAGCTGGTATCTATTAATGCAACAAGAACCAGACTTTCTCATGAGGTCTCTGTGGTCTTCCTCTTAGTCCCAGTGTTTAAAGTTCCTCCTCTCACTTCCACACTCTGGTGTTCCTTCTCTCTCGTTGCCTCCTAACACACCTTCCTCTTCTCCTCTTCCTTTGTCTTTGGTCATCAGCAGCACAGTTTCCACCCTGCTGGCCACCAGTGAACCCGGGCGGGTGGTTCTGGAATGGAAATCTCACTCTTGATGATCCACATCATTGAACTGGCAAAGATTTTATGCATTTCGCCCTCTCTGACCCAATCCTAGGTTCACCTTGCTTCGTGCCCCCTCTTTTAGTTTGGGACGTGGCGTGTCAGTGCACCTTAAATCTTTTAGATAAACATCAGTGAACAAATCTTGAAACCAAATGTCACTGAAATCACGCCAAAGTGCAGAATTATATCCATCAAAAGATTTGAAGGTTTGCAAGATACTGCATAACTGTTGCTTTTTGCCACCAGTTCAGCTCCACCCACATGACGTGTCATCTCAGCTTGTAAACATAAAAAAGCTCTACGCCAGAACAGTGTGGTGGGAGGGGCTTATCCAATTACTTTTCCTAACAGTTTGCCATCCCTAGGACCACTGACCGTCCCTAACACCGTTTATCAAGCCTGTCTGTCTCTGTGTCTGTCTGTCTGTCTCTCTGCTGTATCCATTTCTTTCCTGACATCCCAATGACTGTTATTTATTACCCGGCAGTGTCGGCTTTACCCGAGCATGCCAAAGCTGGTCGCTCTGTCCTCAGGCAAACTCTCTCCCTCTTTCATTACCCATCTTTCTCACTTTATCGATGCCTCCCTCTCTCCCTCTCTCTCGTTTTATGCCACTGTCTGGCACATTCTGCATCTCATTTCTTCTTCCTCTGTCTTGCCGTCTGTCTGTTGTTATTCGCCTGTCGTGCTCCATCCTCTGTTTGTGTTTTTTCCCCCTCCATTGGCATCACTGTTTGCACACATACAGACACAGACTGCTGTCACCAGAGGCAGGAGGCTCTCTCCAGACACCTCTCTGTCTGGTGACATCCAGACGACATTGGATTGTGTGTGTTTGCTACGGGTGTGTGTTCACCCCCCTCTCTTTATTGAGATAGATAGATAGATAGATAGATAGATAGATAGATAGATAGATAGATAGATAGATAGATAGATAGATAGATAGATAGATAGATAGATAGATAGATAGATAGATAGATAGATAGATAGATAGATAGAGATGGTATGTGGTGATGAAGAAATCAAAGAATGGAGTCAGGAGGTGGTGAGTGAGGGGAAGCGAGATGAAGTTCATGAAAGGGGGGATGAATGTGGAGGTGTGTGTAGAGGGGGGGATGAGGGCAAGTAAAAGAGAGAGAGAGAGACTTGAGATGGAATTAAAGATGAAACCATGTTGGCATGTTTGTCAACTTTACCCTAAAGCTGTGTATGAGTGTGTGTACAATTACAGCCACTTACAGCTGTGCAGCCCTAATTAGCCCTCAACACACACTCATTAGTCTACAGTGGAAGACCAAAAGAAGGATAATGTGGGCCAAAGTGGGATGGTCCCCTCACAATCACAAGGTCAAAGTGGGAAAGTCTATTCTCCTCTAGAGGGGAACATCCTAACGAATGTAGCTTCAATTAGGGAGACTTTCAGTTACGGTGTGCCAACCAATCCAGACACATCAAACATCATCCAGAGGCTTCAGGCTTGACCAAAGGGAAGCTGAATTATTAGGATAACAAGACACTTTTTCCTAAAATCATCTGTTACAACACCAAAATCAGACAACTGCTTGAGGATGACATGAAAAGGACCAAAAGCATCAGCCTTTCAGCCAAAAACCAAAAACTGGTTTCAGTCATTATGCAAATGTACTGTTTATAAGGTTGAAACCTGCAGTCAGCTGAGACTGAAGACGTCACCTGGATGAGTGACGAAACGTTTCTCTCACAAAACGCTACGTCCAGATGAACAGAATCAACTTTTGGAAAAACCGCAGTTCCTCTAATGTCCACATGAGGCTCCATAAATGTCATTCATCATTGCAAATATTCACCACAGTTTTAATCTTCGTTTGTAAGTTGTTCTCCTTCCAGCCCACAATAATACAAGCCCAAACCTCAACAAACCAACTTCATTACAAATACATAAACACCTCGGGGACTTTCTTCGCCCTGAAGTCATTTTCTCAAACACAGTGGAGTGCCAGACTGTGTGTCTCCTCCAGCAAGTTCCAATTTAGCTCTCACCTTATTTACTTTTCTTACCGAACCCCTTTATCGATTGATTTGGCTTCTTGGGAGCCAAAGCATGAAACCACCCAAAAATGTTGATTATTTAAAGTCATTATTTAAGAAATAATCTAATTCTATTTTTTTTCTTTTGCTTTGACATACACTTGAAATCTTCCTGCCGCTACTATAATTGTAAGAACCTTACCTGCGCACCAGTGAGCTTGTTGTGATCATAGACATAATGTACTTTACACAGTAAAGGATTCCCTGTTTTTTTTGTCTATTTAAACACTAATGGAGACCATAACTGAAAACAAAAACATCATGTTGTATTTAATAGGGCTTTAAAATATACACATACCCATGAAGGAAGTGTTTGCTAATGGAATAAATCAGATGAGTTGTTGGGTAATATTTTTTACAGGCTCCTATACATTTTTTTAAACAAGCAGAGGAGTCACCCCCTATTAAAACTCTTAAGAGTAGTTTTAGTTTACTAGTTTTAATACTTAAACTTAAAACCACAGTAGAACAAAAGGCAAAGTCAAAAACAAGAGCAATTAAAAATTCAAATAAGTAAAAAGAAGTGGTCCAGGTGAGAGCTTGAATTCATGCGATTGTGAATTCTTCCACCCAACTTATCTTTTAGTGCTGACACTTTTAGATTATTGTTGTTCCTCACAATTAAAAATCAGCGATGAAAAGACACAAACGCACTTTTTGAAACCAAAGAAGTCGTCCCCTGCTGACCATTACTGAGAAAGGATGTTAACGGTGCTTCTAGCTTGGCTGCATTTTTCAGACCAGAAGCCATCTTAGCCTTTGTACTCAGAGTTTGCTTTTAATGCATATTTTAATTATGAAGCGATGTTTTTGTAATTTTAGTGTCTAAATGTAACCAGACAGACAGAAAATGAAAAATGGTACGTTATAGCCAAAGGAAGATACGATAAAAGGTCATACAAAAAAGGTGATTAGTGATTAGTTTTACTTTGAAGGTTATGTGACACAACCAGCTCTTAACATGTAGATTTTGTTGTGGCTCACATGAGAAATTAATTAAATTCAATTTAATTTTATTTATATAGTGCCAAATCACAACAACAGTTGCCTCAATGTGCTTTGTATTGTAAGGTAAAGACAAGCTTAAGGCTCTGCCTCCAACTGTACTTTTAAAGACCCCAGGAACCACAAGTAAACCTGCAGTCTGAGAGCAGTGCTCTGTTGGGTGATCTATGAGGACTTTCAGATAAAAATGGCCCTGATTATTCAAGATGTTATGAGAAGGATTTTAAATTTGATTCTTGATTTAACAGGAAGCCAAAACAGGAGAAATCTGCTCTCTCTTTCTAGTCCCTGTCAGGACTCTTGCTGCAGCATTTTGGATCAGCTGAAGGCTTTTCAGGGAGTTTTTAGGACTTCCTGATAATAATGAATTACAGTCGTCCAGCCTGGAAGTAATAAATGCATGAACTAGTTTTTCAGCGTCACTCTGAGACAGGATATTTCTAACTTTAGAGATGTTGCACAAATGGAAGAAAGCAGTCTTACATATTTGTTTAATATGTGCGTTGAAGCACATGTCCTGGTCAAAAATGACTCCAAGGTTCCTCACAGTGTTACTGGAGGCCAAGGTAATGCCATCCAGAGGAAGAATCTGGTTAGATACCATATTTCTAGGCTTTTCAGGGCCGAGTACAATAACCTCAGTTTGATCTGAATTAAGAAGCAGAAAGTTAGCAGCCATCCAGGTCTTTATGTCTTTAAGACATTCCTGCAGTTTAACTCATTGGTGTGTGTTATCTGGCTTCATGGACAGATAGAGCTGGGTGTCATCGGCATAGCAGTGTAAATGTATGCTATGTCTTCTAATGATGCTGCCTAAGGGAAGTCAAAGGAGCTTGCAAAGAAAAGCGTCTGGACTTCTTTAAGTTGCTTGAAGACGTTTCACCTCTCATCCGAGAAGCTTCTTCAGTTCTAAGGTCAAATGGTGGAGAGTCCCAGATATAAACCTAGTGGGAGTTTCCCCCCACAGAGGGACAAAAGGACCCCTGATGATCCTCTAATCGCCTGAGCCAAGGTGGGAAACTGGGCGTGGGTCCCAATCAGCCAGAGTTTCGGGTGTGTTCATTGTGAAACCTGGCCCCACCTTATCATGCGAATTCCTGAGATCAGATGGCCCAGGATGTGAGTGGGCGTTAAGGCGTCTGGGAAGGGATCTCAAAACTGGATTATAGATGGCAGAGAGTTGGTGTCGTAAACCCCGCCTCTGTTCAAAGATGGTCGCTCACAGTGGACATAGATGGCTTCTTTCACTCCTCTTTCAAACCATCTGTCCTCTCTGTCCAAAATGTGAACATTGGCATCCTCGAAAGAGTGTCCTTTATCCTTAAGATGCAGATGGACTGCTGAGTCTTGTCCTGTGGAGGTGGCTCTTCCAGACGCTTTTCTTTGCAAGCTCCTTTGACTACGATGACCTGGATGACTGAGAACCTTCACAGACATACTGCCTAAGGGAAGCATGTATAATGTAAACAGAATTGGTCCTAGCACTGAACCCTGTGGAACTCCATAATTAACCTCAGTGTGTGAAGAGGACTCTCCATTTACATGTACAAACTGGAGTCTGTAGCCACTTTTCCATAAGTACCTAGTCACAACACTCGAGTTGGATCGACTGGTTTTCCATTACAATCTGGTACTACCTAACATGTGTGGTTGTCATCATAGCAATGTGTCCAAGCATCATGCAACACGAACGCTACAAAACAGGTGGATGTCGAAGCAAGAATATACCTGCTGCTCGGTCTGTGGCTTTTCATTACACTCGGGGAAAACGGCGTTGTTTCTTGTTCGCCGGGTTTCGAAATGGCCGTTTTAATTTTCATGAATGAGAAACTCTCATGAGTAGTGAAGCTACTGACCAGCCAGTCGGTGGCATGCAGTCTGGCAACATCACATTTTAGTACCTGCTTGGATCGCCTGGAATCCTGGGCGGGTACTAAAAAAGTACCTGGTACCAGGAACTGTGACCTAATGGAAAACTGTGGCCAACTGTGCTGAGTCGATCCGAGTAGGTACTTATGGAAAAGGGGCTTGTTAGACAGATATAATTCTAACCACTGCAGGGCAGTGCCTTTGATACCTACAGGATGTTCAGATCACTGTAATAAAATATTATGGTCTGGTTGCCGTTAGACCGACTGCAGATTTCAGTTGCTTGCTTTGCGTTTTACTTCCCCAAACATAAGACACAAAATCTGTCAGCCCGACACACAGAATCAGACTCTCAGATTTTAAACCAGGTAGACATTTCTGCCATAAACTGTACACGTATAAGTAGGACCTCCACACGTGAAACGTAACGAGCCCATCCCTCTGCTCTGAGGAATCCCACGGAGCAGCTGTGAATGGAATTACACGCTTACCTGAAAGCATCAATGCATATTTATGTGTGTGTCAGTGCTCCTGGTCTCAAAGGCTCATTAGGTGAGCATATGGAGTGATGAGTGAAAAAGGTCTGCCGGTGATGGGGAACAGAAACAAGCCTGACTCAGCACTCCGGCTGCTGAATTACAGCTCGACGGTTTTACCTCTCTGCTTTTAATACACCGCGCTGAGTAGAACACACTAAAACTCGCACGACTTACCTTCGAATATCCGAGATTTGTTTTATTGGTCCGCAGAGATTTTATGCAGTCTTTAAAAAGGTAGAAAATGATTTTAATTTGCCTTTTAACCTTTTTTTTTAATATACAGACAGGAAGTGTCCTCTGAGAGGGACGGACCTGTTACTGCTGTGCAGGAGCAGTCAGGTGAAAATGATTTTTCCTCGGTTCAGTCGGGGATTTCAGCATGCTGTGACCCTGCAGGCAGTCTGAACCACTGGTAATAAAATGGAGACACATTAATTCCTGAAATGTTTCGAGATATCAGAGCGTGCAGTAGAACATCAATATATCATTACCACTTAAATGTCGAGACAGCAGTGTAATTACTGCAGACGAGAAAGCTGCCAGCCTCTATCAGTTCAGGAGATGTTTATATTCCCTCATGAAGATGCAGGATACTGAGAATGTGCTGCACATTTTAACCCCTTAAATCCAGCCACCGCTGATGATACTGAACCTGTTGTAGAGGTTCTGGACTCCAGATTTGATGCAACAAAAAACAACAATATTGCAAATGTTCCAGTCACAGCGGTGTTAGGTGGTAGAGTGTGCCTCACAGATTAGCTTTTTTGTTTCCTGTCAGGCTATTTGACCGGTAAACCAACATCACACTAATGACTTTCTCATCGGTACACACTAATAAGACAGTGTGTCACTTTGACTGCGAGGTTTATTTCTTGTTAGCCGACATATGAGCCAAAGGAAAAGGCAGCTAACATGATGAGTTGGCTAAACTTTAAAAATGTAAACCAAACTTGCCGATGTAGCTGCCATCACCAGTGTGTGAATGTGTGTGTGAATGGGTGGATGACTGGATATGTAAAGCGCTTTGGGGTCCTTAGGGACTAGAAAAGCGCTATATAAATACAGGCCATTTACCTTTTTTTTTTTACCAAACTTGCTACCTCAAAAAAGACTGACTGTGTAGGACTTCAAATGGATACGTTAAATACACTTAATATAATGATAATATAATATAATGAATACAAAACGTTACCTGATGAATCGTGCTTTATGCTGAGACATTCAGAATTTGGTGATGTTGTCATGTCAGTATGGACTAAAAAGTTTACTTTGTTAGTCTTTTTCTGAATAATTAAGAACACATCAGATACACTTCATCTCCATCTATCTATCTATCTATCTATCTATCTATCTATCTATCTATCTATCTATCTATCTATCTATCTATCTATCTATCTATCTATCTATCTATCTATCTATCTGTTAACTTATGTAACATTTTTTTAGTAAATAAACTCAGAAATTCACATGATTAAATGTTTTCTATAAACCTAAGCCTGTGAGTCCACAGTATTTAAATTATGTTCTAACTCTCTATGATCTCACACTTTGCCTCATTCACATGCCCCATAACACCACAGTTACAGAAACACTACTTTTAATTAACATTTAATCATTAACCCTGAACACGAGCACTGTTGCTGGTGGCCTGTTGCTGCTCTCGCTCCAAAAAACACTGGAAAGCACTTCTCATCCACTGGAATGACCAGTTAAACACATAAACATGACTAAACTAAGGCAGGTAAATATGAGTATTCTGTACTTTGAAAAACCAAGTACGAGTCACTGACTCAATATGAGTATAAATAAAGTTAAAGGCAGTCCACTGTGTGCATTTACAGTGTGAGGTCCTGTTTGCTCTGCCGGACTTTATATTGCTCACATTATGGCATGTTTGGCATCGTTAAAAAGACTGTCACGTTTTTTATGGTCAGAAGATGTTGTTGTGGGCTGAGACATCTGCAGTCATGTTTTAAGTCTCATTGCTGCCAACGTCCAAAAACTTGGAACATTTTTTAGAACATCTTATCAAAATGGCCAGATGTGCACCCCAGAAAACGGGGCTAGATCAGATTTTATGAGGGATACAATTCATGTGGAAATGTGCAGTCAAATAATACGTCTTCATCTGGTGACTTTTCTTAAACTATGAAAAAACAAGTTTGATTTCATCCACTAGGATCCTCTGTTGAATCTCCTTTGTTCTCTCCTTGGCTCTCCTCCTTTGCCCATCCACTCCTTCCCCATGTCTCCTCTCCTCAGAGGCACAGAGGGGGGATGAGGGCAGAGCAGAGGTAAAGGAGGAGCAGGAGAAAAGGAGGCTGCTGGCTGTCATGTCAAATCATCATCAGCATCAGACTGCAGAGTCAACGGCACGCTGAGTGACACATCCCTTTTCTGCTCGCTCACTCTCTCGTCTTCTTCGTGTCTCTTTTAAGATCCTTTAAGGGGTCGGCGTTGGACCGCGCTGTGTCTGCACGCGACAATTAACCCAGTCCCAGATGCTTTAGGCTTCAGAATAAAACAGCTACATTTCTTCTTTGCTCTTTAATGATCTGCAAACGAATGCACTGCAGTGTTGGGCAGTGGAGCAGACGTTTGTTTTTAAACTGGACTTATTTTTCTCATTTCCAGCTCCTCATTTCAGAGTAGCTTTGCATGATCTTCTGTGGAAAGCAACCCATGTGAAATCTTTTTAGAATGAGCATGAGCGTTTCTGGTGGGTCAATAGAAACTCTAAAAATTCATGCAGGGAAATTAAAAATCTTAACTGACACACAGCAGGGTCACTGAGTTGGGATAAATGGGATCAGTTGTAGTCAGTTCCAGCTCTATATTTTCATGCTCCTGCTAATAGATTTGCTTTGCATGATTCACAGTTCAAAATGATCCTTATTTGAATATACTGGGCCTTGGTGCAGCCCCTCAGTTTCTCAGCTGTCTGAAATAAACCGTTTTAGCCCCTCCCACTTTAAGCCAACAGCTTTTTTAATTGGCTGTCCCGCATAAACAACAAGTTTAAACAACAGGTGGGTGGAGCTTTGTGAGATGATCAGATTATGGATGGTCTCACTTTGTGATATCATCCAGAGCTAAGAGCAAAAAAACAAATAAACATAAATCTGTGTTTAGAGCAATGTCCAACAATATTCAGTTATATCTGTTAAGATCCAATGAATGCAGCTTATTGAACAGTTGGCATGGAGTGAATGTTTAGCAGAGACTGTGATTTGGTTTGGTCTGTGCAGAAATTCAGAGTTGTGTTATCAGTTAAGTCTGTGAAGCAGCTTTCTTATGACTCTCCTACATAAAATAAAGCTGGTGTGTCACACTACTGCAGTAGTTACAAGGAGTAAAGTGCAGTTGCTGTTTATTGCTCTACAAACACACTTGAAATGCTGTAAAACCAACCGTATCATCCGTTGCTGCTGGACACTCCCCCAAAATGTCACATCAGGACAGCTTCTTCAGAAGCAGAGCGCAGTTAAAGGATGAAGATTATTAGACTGTGGTTGTGCCAAGTCTGTTCAGGTACATTAAAAACTAGAAATTTCGTGCCCAGAAACAGAAATGTGAATCTTTTGTCCTGTCTTGCTCCCCTAAACCCCAACTGCTGAGGATTCTTCCTGGTAAAGGGGAGTTTTTCCTTCCCACTGTCGCCAAGTTTTTGCTCATGGGGGTCATTTTTCAGTTTTCTACCTTTACTGCTGTTTACTGTAGATGCGATTAACCGCTATCTAAATAAAACTGAACTGCCTTGGATTAGTAAATTAACACTTGTGAATATTTTACAAACTGCTGTGAGACTGTTATTATCATAGTACAGCCAAATATTTTTGACACTGCCCCCTTATGACAGCAGATCCTCTCTGCAGTCCGTAGCTTCCAGCGAGCTACCAATGAGCTGCCTCCACTGAGCTATCATTTCCCCTTAAAGTGGACCTCAGAGCAACTGCAGTTCTGCAGGTTTCCAGTTGTGCTGAAAGAAAAACTGCAGCCATAATGTACACACAGTGAAGATGCAGTGTGGACACAAAAGGAGGAAATCCAGAGAAGATCTGAGCTTTTTGTGCATATTTCAAATTTAGGAGGAAGGGGCCACCTCGCCCTGCACCCTTCTCTCTTTTTCTTCTTTTCTTGCATTGATGCTTTGCCCCCATTGTTCTCCGGCCTACACACACACACACACACACACACACACACACACACACACACACACACACACACACACACACACACACACACACACACACAAAGATGGAAAACAATGCGTGAAGCGTGAATGGAGCAGCCACCACAGGGAGAGTTGTAAGCTGCTGGCGCACAGAGGAGCGCCGCTGACTATCTCACTCCATCTGCTCCCTTTGTCTCTCACTCATCTCTCTCTCTTTTAATTCAAAGTTTGCACGCGCATCCCTCGCACGAGGGATGGAGAGAAAAATCATTTTCACATTTTCTCAGAAACATTTTTTTTTGGGCAGTCTAAGGAGGTGGAGTCGGGTGAAGTGATGGTGGTGAGGGTGGAGATGATGGGGCTCCTGGACAAGGGGCGCAGAAGGGGTGGTTGCTAGGGGCAACCAAATAACGTTGAGAGGTGAACGGTGCGTGTGTGTGTGTGAGAGAGAGAGAGAGAGAGAGAGAGAGAAGAACCTGCCAACGTCCCGCTGCTCAACCCCTCGCGCCAATTTCATCTCACACAATTGGCTGAGCGAGAGAGAGAGAGAGCGACGACGCAGGCAGACGCGCGAGCGAGCAACAGAGAGAGAGAGGGGATGGCTGGTAGGATTTAGCCCCGGCAGCGTCTTTTCCCGTCCAACACAACAAGCTTATTACCTTTCTGTCCACGCGCCTGGAAACGGATTTACGCACACGAAAGGAGGTTTGTTTGCCTCTTTTATTTCTGCATTTCTCCACTCTGACCATCACTCTGCCGAGTGGCACATCTCTGGCGTCTTATTCATGTTTTCCTGCTCACCTCTTAATGAGCGGAGGCTTTTAATTCGGCTGCAGTTGGAGGCTACAGGTCGCAGGAGTGTGTTTAATGGCGATTAGCCGGCGGGTAATTAGCCTTTAACGGTCATATTAACCTGGTAGTAGTAGTGGTGGAGGTGGTGGTGGTGGCGTGCGGGGCAGTGAGGGTGTGCTGATCTGGGGTCCTCGTGCGAGGGCTTGTTTTTGTCGGCGGTGACGGTTGCGGAGGGGGACAATGAGCGGGGGCTGTTGTTTGGCGACGTCGCGCGCGCTAGTGCCCAAAAAGCCTTTGATCCAATTGCGTCTGTTTGCAAAGAGACACGTTTATATATATTTATTTCCATAGATTTTTTTTTCTTTAATTGAGTTGGGGGGGGGGGGGGGGTGGAACACAGGATGGTTGCCGTGTTTTTGTGACGTTATGGAGCCTCACAGGAGCTGTGTGTGATAGGTGATGATACTCGCGCGGGGCTTGCGGTTGATACTTTGATGTCACACGGAGCTGTTAATGTCTCTCCGTGCTTCCACGCGGCTCCAAGGGGCGTTTGACGGACGGTTAGGTCGGTCCCTGTGGCTCTGACATGTGTATCTGTCATCACCTACTTGCGCGCGCGCCTGTGTGTATTTCTGTTTTGAGCGCGTGCAGTCTGGAGAATATCCTACCACAAAAATAAAATCAGTGAATTAGAACAAATAATAATAATTTAAAAAACAACCCGTCGAGGCGCGTGAGGTTGTTTACGCGCCCGGGCAGCAGCGAGCGCAATAAACACAGAATCTCAGTCTGAATGCGCGCGCAGGAAGAAAAGAGACTGGAAAGGGGGCGGGGAGGGGAGAGGGCGCGTGAGGGTCTTTAAGCCATTTTCGATGAAGCGCGTGTTTAAAAAAAAAAATGGTGCGCACAAGGCGACAGACAGAATCACATCACAATCAGAGCCCAGCGTGCACGTGAGAAACGTAAACGAGGTCAGCGCGAGGAAAGCGGGAAAACTCGTGTATGTAGTGTCACTATCGGCTGTTTCCCGTCCTGTTGGCCCTGATGTGTCGAGGCTGGGGGTTAAAAGTGAGAAGTATGCCACTCTTTTCTTCCTCCAACAATAGACAACGACGTGCTTGTTGGGAATCTGGCGCTTCACTTGTTTTGCTCAGTGATGGATTCTCTGCGAGCCCCCCTCTCTCTGTTGTTGTTGATCGTAAAGCCATGAACCCCTCACTCATTTGCTGCTTATCTTGATTATGATTAAACTACCAGGTGGTGATTAATCGATCATTTAGCGGTTGTTTTGGGGGCCCATGTGCCGTCCATTGTTCCCTGTATAAAGCTTTTCATAAAGACACATTGAACTGTGTCGAGTTGGAGCTGAATGCGAATGTTTGCGCTGATATTTTTCTGTCCTTCTTGCATCGATGTGAAGTGTGTCTGCAGCAGGTGTAGTAAACACTGAAGTCTGCTGACCTTCTGCATCATCATGTTTTATCGCTTTGTTCATATTTCTGCAGTGTTTCAGCTCTGATTTGGATTTTTTTACTACATAACTTACAGAATTATCCTTTAAAACTGCAACATGGTGGTAGGATTTTAAGCGTTTTCCCCTCCTTTGGTGTGTTTGGGAGGAAAGACGAAGGGGCACACGATTTAAAAACATGTCGCCATATTAGAAGCTTTTTTTGCCCCCCAAAATGGAGGGGGGAGGAGGCTCAGAGAGGAGCTCATTAGCAATGCAAATTAGTTTTTTTTCCCCTCTTCATCGGGGGCTCGGGCACCTGCTGTCTCGAGCATGCGCGCGGCTGGCTGGCTGGCTGGCTTCCTCCCCTCGTCGTCCTCCTCGGGCCTCGTGTGCGCGCCTCCCTCCCTCCTTCCCTCTGCCTCCTTCTCATTAGACTTATGTTCCATTTTCCACTGCGCGCACACGCTGCAGGAGCTTTGACGGATAAAGAATAAATAAATAAAATAAGAAGGAGGAGGAGAGCTCGTGCACTCCTCTCTCTCTCATGCAGCTTCTAGCAGAACATGGTGGAAATAAACGGAGGAAAAGAGGGGAAATAAAAATGTGGGAGGACGGTTAGGGTTCAAGTTAAACTAGAAAGGGAAGAAGGACACAGAGCTAGGAGAAAGGAAAAAAGGAAGGAAAAGTGAAGAATGAGAGGTCACCTTATTTTAACTCAAATTTCACATTCACACAGGATAAAATATAGATAGTTGTGGTCTAACGCACATGTAGGGTTGTTTTATCTGCTTGGAAAGTCTGACGTCATACATTTACAGGTCCAAACGCTCCTTCAGGTTCTAAAATCAAACCAACCCTGAGACAGCACTCCAAATCCTTTCAGCTCCCTCTGACTGAAAGATGCTAAAAAAGAAGAAATTAAAGCATACAGCTGTGCTACAACAGTATTTTTATGTGATATAACACTGTTGCCTATTGTTACACCCATTTTTATGTATTTTGGGGTGCCATCAGGTGGTCTGGTGCACTGCTCCTTGCTAAATGGCGCTAGGAGAGCCAAGCGTCTCCTCGTTCAGACGGCTCATGTCTGAAATGACTGATTTGTCACAGCAGCAGATTAAATTTAGAGTTTGGTGTTTAGACTCCGGGCTTGCTGTTTTTTAATGATGGATGTAAACATTGGTGCATGATGAGTAAACGTCTGCCTGGAGGCTACAGGTGGATGCTGGGGTGGTGGAGGGGTTGAAACAAGTCAGAGGAAACTTTCAGTGTGAGTGTTTTTGGAGTTGTGATCAAAGTGAAGTGTGTTGTGACACAGGGCAGTATTTTTTATGTATTTTGTACTAAATTTAGCTTCCATAAGTTTATTAAGTACATTCAGTTTTAGTTTAGTT
The DNA here is from genome assembly GCF_057381915.1 of Diplotaxodon limnothrissa. NCBI lineage: Eukaryota > Metazoa > Chordata > Actinopteri > Cichliformes > Cichlidae > Diplotaxodon > Diplotaxodon limnothrissa. The sequence goes on along the minus strand of NC_140609.1, from coordinate 40,298,228 downwards.
TTTAATAGATTATTAGAATATATATTGGTATTTATCAGGGAAAAAAATGTAGTAGTTACTTTAGTCTGAATATTAGTCATAAACTGAATTCTCACATAGTTTCTCCTGTTTCTGTTATATTTTTCTTTATATTTCTTATTTAATTTAAATGATACTCTTCTTATGACACATTGTTTAGTTTTATTTTGTTCACCTTTAGTTTAGTTTCAGTTAAATAGATTAATCTTCCTCACACAAATGCGTCAGTATATCCGTCCAACATCTATAGATTTATTGATTTTAGCGCCTGATATTTACCTGATGTTGCCTGGATTTTGTGGCTTTATAATATTTGCACATTACATAAAGAAAGAAGTAGAAGTGGAAAAACTAGAAAACCAAAATAAACATTAAAAATAATCAGAACTCAACAGTCAAAGTTAAAATATCAGCATCCAACCCAAACTCACAGTGTTTACATTTTACAAACAGGTTTAGTTTGCTTTTGCCGATGGGAGGAAACTGTTGTACATACCAGTATGAATAAATCTGCAGAATATTTGTATGTTTGCTGATATGGTTAAAGAATAAAACTGATGTCAGAATCTGACATTTATCACATAAATTTTTCATGAGATAAATGTTTAAAGATCTGAAAAAGCTAAAAGGCTGCAGTTTTTACATAACGATCAAAGGGAGGAAAAATGTCGCCATTAGCTTTGGTTGTTTTAAACATCGATGCTGGGGCAGAATTCATAGTAAACACTGATTCATTGACGCACAGAAGATGGAAATCTGGACTAGAGCCCCGTGTTTTGATCGGTATTGGCCTTGTCCACTGACATCGGCACAGAATAAAACGGCATTTACTGAAGTCAGAGCCGATGTCAGTTGCGTTACATAAGTTTTTCACCAAATTAATGGCATTTAGTAAATATTTATGATTAAGATTTCTCTGTTTGTCTGCAGGAAAGGGGGATAAATAATAATCACTAATAGAGAGAGAGATGTCAGCTATTGGTCCAGTTGTGATGTCACACCCAGTTCTGATTTTTCTTACAAAAATCTGTGTATAACATGTCGAACGTTTAGTTTGACCTTTGACCCTAGGCTGCTCATCGTTGCACAGTCAGTATAACGTTTAAAAACATATTTCAAGTTTTGACTCAGTACCAAGACGATATGGTCACCTTCAGCACACACGCAGTCCCAGCTTGTGTCAGAAAGAAGACTAATTAGCTGATAAGCAAAGGTTAATGGGCTGAATGATGAATGGGAGATAAATGAACGAACGCAGGAGACGAGAAGACGGGACGACGAAGATGAACGATAGACAAAAATGACAAATTATTGTTGGGGTTAAAATGGCGAAAGTAAGAAGAGAAATGGGCAGGAAGCAATGACGAGGAGCAAAAGGATGGATGATGGCTTATACGTGGAGGAACATGCATAAAGGAAAGGAGAGAGCGATGCAGAGGATGGCACGGCAAATTAAAGAGACAGAAAAAGAAGAAAAGGGTAAGAATGAGGAGAAGAAATGAGGTTAAGAAGGAGAAAGAAGGCACAAAAGGAAACAGGAAGATGTTAACAATGAAAGATGGAGCAGAAGGATATTAGGAGCCAAAGAGACAGTGAGGAAAGGAGTGAAGAAATAAGAGAAGGGTAATAAATGGAAGGAAGGGAGGAATGAGAAGTGGTGAAGGAGGTCTCATTTAGAGGAAGATTAAAGGAGACAAAATAGTTGAGGGTGATAATGATCAATCAGTGAGTGAAATATAAATGACAGAAGTTTTGTGGGAACCCAGGACGCTGTGTTCAGCATCACGTATCGCAGCTAACCGCGAACAATCAGCGAGGAAAATGGATCTATAGATGCCGAACGCGGCGAGCACAGAGGAGGGGATTGTTTCCTCTGGTCACGCGTGGATCATGTGGTTGTTTTAAATTCAGTGAAATGCACAACATGTGCAAAGTCTTCGCTTTACTGTCATGCAAGACTACGATGGATCCACGAGTTTCTCCGTATACGCTCATCTTTACCATTAAAAGGTCACCTGTTTAGCATCGATGGGAAATCATTGGGATACGGCTAAACCCTGATTTCTGATTAGCTTAGTCATGCTCATTTTTTAAACTTCTCACCTTACAGCGTATTCTTTTTCAGTATGTTTGATTTATGTAATGCTCTGCATGTCTGCAGCGATGTATCTGCAGCATCGCTCTGGTAGGTCAGGAACAGAGTTTAGGATGTGAAGTGTCTGACCAGCGCTGCGTTTCTGGGTCGGATGCTGATTGATTGATATATTAGCTTATGCATTGCTCATTTTTTGGTATTAGCATTGTGATTGCGAGCTAGTTGGCACATCACATACTCCCCCTGAAAGTGTGACATGATGACAGCTTTCGTCAGACATCACCTGTGGCTTAGCAAAGGTGCCAGCTGACACAGTAGCGTTGGATGCAGGGAGACCTGCAAGGTGCACACTGGAAAGCTGTAGTAGTGGTGAGGAAGTTTTGGCTCTAAAAACTGCCTGGTCAGGTGGAGGAAACAGTACTGGGTTAGATTGTAATGTTGTAGGCTGCATATAAGAATTGGACATAAACATTAGAGGACCTGCATTAGCTTCATTTTTCAGTCAAAAAGGTTGCTGTTTGATTCAGATCTGTCCCTTTGATGAAAAATGATGAGTTTGGAATGACCGCCCTGTCACCTTAACTCCCCAGAACGAGAACGGGCTGGTTAGCAACTTAAGGTGAAGACGCAGCTCGACTCACTGTCGTCTGAGCTGCAGATTCCAGCGTGTGCTGCAGATAAGTTAAAGAGTTAAAAACACTGAAGTGAATGGACGTGGATGTGACAGCGCCATTTTTAAAGCACCCCAGTCATAAGGGTTTTATATTGGCACATACTGGATGACACAGACACTCAGGTGTCTGGATTTGGGCTATAAATAAACTGGATTTTCAAAGCTGAAGAATATATGAGTAAGGAAATATTTAACTTAATTTAACTAAAGTCCAAACACGATGTCTTTAAGGAATGCTCTGCTGCATTTTGTTCACATTCCTCTGAGAATTTAACATTTTAAGAAGAGTTAAAATCTTTTGAAGAGATAACATTAGAAAAGGTGCAGAATTAACCAGAAAAACTCAAACTTTCTTTTAATAATCACCCCCTTGTTTCTTTGAATATTTGTGGTTGTTGAGACTGTTCATCCAACAAAACAAGTGATTTGGGGAAGTTTTGAGATGTTCCAGAACAAACTGGGAATAACTAAAAACAACAGTTGATGCTGAATGGCTGATATGAAGAGATTATTTGACCAGAAAATAAAATGTGGCGGAAAAAAAGAAAACCTCTGCTGGAAAGACTTAAGAGATAACATCAAATCGGTATTAAGCTACGCAGACAGATAGCGCTGCCATGGATAAAATATTTAGCTGGATTTCCAAATCAGCCTTTCCCCCCCACATTACTCTGAGAGTGTGTGTGTGTCTCCCCCCAAATCCTACCCAGCATGCCTGCGGAAAACAGGGTCAGGCCGGAGAAAAAAGAGAACGAGAGCGAGCACATGATGGGCAGATAAAGGCTCGTCTGTGTCAGAGGGAGAAGAGAGCAAGGAGGAGGAGGAGGGCAGGACGATGAAGGGGCCTCTCTGTTGAAGGAGGGAGTTCAGGCTCTATAGAAATCTCCCATGGCGGACAGAAACAAGGCATTTAGTCTGTGAGTCGGCCTCTGGAACGCCATAATAGGCTCTTATAATGATGCCACTATGGACAGGGACGAGAAAACACAGAATGTCCCTTTAAACTGACCTTTTGGTGAGAAATGCCTGTAGTGTGAAGGAGGTGGATGAGCTGTTGGAGGGCCTGCAGTAACATGGACTCTCTGTTAAAGTCGACTTATCCTACTTTTCCTTACTTCATGGGCAAAGTTTTGAATACTGAGGTCAGAGTATGTACACGTAATCCCTGAAACCGAAGGTCAGACTTCTCTCTGCTCCCAGTGCTCAGTGTTTTACTCTTAGATGTCACAGACAGCAGATTTCCTCAATATGGTCATTCACGCAGAGAAGCCACGCCCACCTGCAGTATAGACTTGCTTACGAGGGGCAGCCAATGAAAGGAAAATATGACAGATTTTTCTCCCAGGATTCAAAGTTTAAAAAAATATGTGAGTTATTAATTATGGGTGCCTAATGAATGGGTTTTAAGAATGCATGGTGAGTAAAAAGTGGATTGAAAGAAATTGATTAAAATCCCCAAAGAGGATACAGTCTGAGGAAAAACATAAATCTACCCAGATTAAATTTATCTGTAAGTGTATCAAAGATTAATTTCATGAGTTGTGCTGAAATAACACTGAGCAAAGAAAAGAAAATCTTCCACTGTGACTATTAAATCATTAAATAGACCGAATATGCTTTTCTCTGTGATTTTTGTGAGGCACAGCCAATCAGAAGACAATCGGCTTAAAGGAGGAGGAGCTAAAACAGCTTGTTTTAAATAGAATGAACTGAGTTCCCTCAGAACTGAGAAGGATTATTTTGAGTTGTGAATCATGCAAAGCTACTCTATTAGGACTTCCAAGCATTGTTTGGGGAATTTGGTTAATGCTCACACGTGAGTTCTCGTATATTCACTTAATGAGCAACTGGTCTCTTTGGAAGAGAACTTAATTGGAAGTTAATAAGTGTTAACTGGAAATGTTATAGGTTTGCAAAAATTACATATTAAGTTTGGATTCCTGTGTTGAACCTTGAATATAAATCATTCTGTCGTTAAAGAAGAGAAGCAGGGCTGATGGTTGGAGAAACTTGCCTATTGTTCAGATAATGTGGGAAGTAGTTTCACAGTTGGAATTACAGTGGATGTTTTTCATTGTCCACGATGCATCTGTGCTTCCAGTCGCCCACGCTTCCTTCACGCCAAGCTTCAAACAGAAGATGCTGTCGTTTTGGTCTTTTCTGCAGCTTCGAATTTGAACGTAAAATAAAAGGCTGACTTCTGAGAGAACGTCACATCTGTACAGCCTGGATTTCATTTTGACTTCTATAAAGAAAAACCTTTATTCTTCTCAGACTGTCAACAAATATCTGACCAGATAGAGGAAAATTCCTTCTTCCCAACTAGTGAATGATATGTTTTATTAGGACGAGCAGACAGCAGCTTCAGATCCAGGTATCCATTTAAATGAAGTCAGGAAATATACCGACTTATTATCAGTCACGTATTTCATATGTGAAATATCGTCAACACTTTTCACAGGATTCTACATTAAATGTGTGTTTGTAACATGGTGAAAAGCTGTTTTCCTATTTAATTCAATTCAGTTCGGTTTAATTTACACGGCACCAAATCACAACAACAGTCGCCTCAAGGCACTTTACATTGTGAGGTAGACCCTACAATAACACATACAGAGAAAAACCCAACAATCATATGACCCCCTATGAGCAAGCACTTCCAGGTGTGCCTCAAGATTTTATGACATATTCATTATAATGCATTTTAAAGATAATGATATATGTATAGAAAACATTGTTTAAATCACTTCTGTCAGAGGGAAGTTTGGTCTGTTGGTTCACTGGTGGATGGTGGGAATTATGGGAGGGTAACACACATGCTCTGAACCACAAATAAGGTGCAGATGATCCACTGCCTAAAGAATAGAAAGGAAGTAAGTCCACTAAAGTGGAATATTAATGCTTTGATTGGACATTTGAATGGGATATCAGTCCGATCCTGTCTTAAAAAGTTGGTTCAATTGACATTATTTGATTTCGTCACCTCGGATCAGCTCCACAACGTGTCTGTGAGGAGCAGTAAAGGAAGATAAACTCCGAGTCAGAGGAGGAAAGTCAATAACAGCAGTTTCCTAATGACTCTCAAAGTTGAAATCAAACTATCAAATTTGTTGAATAACATTAAAATATTTTTGTTCCTAGTCTCTGCTTGACAGTCGGGGTTACAGCTTTTTAATTTGACACCATTATTACAGAACCCAGCATGAGCAGATACCAGAAGCAAAGGTATCAGTATTGGACCTGGAAAAAAATTGGATTGGTGCATACCTAACTTGGACACCAAACACCCTTTCTATTCATAGGAGGGCTGAATCTGAACCGGACACAGGAAGATTGTTAATTAGACTGTGTCAGAGTGTGAGGTGATGCAGGCAAAGAGGAAGGCATCAAATCTGAATTTTGCATATGTGAGTACTGGTGTGATATGGTCAGAAAAGGTTTCACCTTTGTTGTGTTTAAAATATTGACAAATGATTAACAGCAAAGACGGAAAACACCGGGTCCAAATTCCAAGAGGGTCCATGCAGAGTGTTTGAGTCGGCCTTTCAGCTCTCCTGTGAAGGACTTCATCAGCTTCTAAAGCTGAAGATGCCGTTCAGATGAAACTTTTGCAGAGGACATAAGTTTGTCCAGTTTGTCTTGAGTCAAGCATATTAGCCCATCGTGACCTGCATGGACCTACACACATATGTCTACAAGGAGAACCTCACACAGCTCTAACAGATCAATACAAACAATGAGCCGACAGCTCTGTTTCTTTTTTGTCTCCCAGATTGTGTGTTCATACTCTCCGGGTGTGGTGCAGATAAAATAAAACTCCTGATTTCAGCTTGTAAGAGAACCAGGAAGTAAAAACAGACCTTAAACTCTGACTTCACTGTGCATGGACAGTTTGGCCTCTGAGACTTCCTCCACTTGGCTAAATTAATGAATAACTTTCTCAAACAGAAACCGTCACTGTAGTTCTTCAGTTAAAATGTAAACCGTGCTGTTAATCAAGCTGCAAGTGAAACAGCAGAGTCCAAAGTTACAGCAGTGCCCCGGAGATATAAATTAATCTTAAATACTGTCCTTACTCCTTGCTTGGCATCAGCCCAAATTAGTCTGGATTAGGACTGCTGTCTCCATCCTTCTTAAGATGGTGTGACAGAGACTTCCCCCTTTTAGGTTTTACTGGCTGTCAGAAGATTTTAGTGAGTTCAGACTCTAATGTCTGTGCCGTCTCCAAAAACTGCATTTTTCTTTTAGTGGGTGCATAACAGTAAAGGTAATTATTCAGTTAGCTTTACTGGTATTCAGTTATTCAATTCCATATTTTTATTCATGGACTGTATCAGAGCAGCTTTGCATTATTCACTGTTCAAAATAATCCTTGTGTGTCTTGTACTCGGTCTAAGTGCAACCACTCAATTCATCTTCTGTCTGACAGAAGTTGTTCTAGTCCCTCCCCCTTTTGGGATAACTTTTTTTCTGATGGGCGGTTCCATTCATATCTACATACCTGCCAGTCCAGACGATAGAGTGGTTGAGCTGATGTATCAGTATGTCCCGACAGCTAACATACAACAAAAAGTCATTATGTCCGCTTTTCTTCATCGAGTTCTTCGCCTTTCTCAACAGAACTCCATCTGGAACTGATTTAAACACAGAATGACTACAAGTTGCAGCTTTTTAACCTCTAGTGTCGAATCACTGCAAAACGTAAACGCAGCACGACACAGATTTCTGTGCCATGGGTCTGAGTCTGGACACTGGTGACATTAGTTTGACTCCACTGTGGCCTTTTCTGCTGCTACCAGGGTCACAGCTGCCACAGAGGACTTCACGTTCGTGTCCTCTGAAAGTTTCTGGCAAAGCGAAAATGATCCATCGAGGTTTTTAAAGATGGTGAAACACGATTAAACAAAAGGCATTTTAGTGTTGTCCGCTTTGAAGATGAGCCCCTTCTCACCAACTTTTAACCAACCCGCAGGCCCGAAAAAGCCAACACTGAAGTGCAGTTTCTCTAATGACCACTAGAGGCTGCCTCCAAATCTTCAAAATGCTACCCTTCAGCCTTCTAGTAGTTGCACCTGTGGTATCAATTGAAAGTCCTTGGTAACCTTAACACAGCTGAAGTGCTAAAGTTCAAAGTAATCCTTATTTACTGTCACATTAAAGGCTTTAATGGACCTTCATGAACTGCTGTGAGAGTTTGTTGGAATGAACCTGCTGCACAAATGTTCAAGAAAGCTGAGCAAGGGTCACATGTCAGATGATTTTCGGATACATTTTGGATCAATTGTGTTTGTTAGACTTGATTTTGATTAAACCAGCAGAAACTGCTGGTTCTGCTGCAAATCCATTTAAACAAGTTTTTATGTCAACACTGAAGATGTGTGAGGGAAGTCCTTCACAGGCAAACCCGTGTGAGGACACTGTGTGGTCTCTGCTGCTCCTGCAGATGGATCTAACATGCTTAAAGCATGTGCCGTGTCATTTGAAACTTTATGGCTCAGCGAAATCGTCCTGTCTCTTGACCCTCTGCACTCTGTGGTCAGAGATGAAGGTTAGTGTCAGAGCCAGACACCTGCCTGGAGTTGAACTGTTTTACCTTCGGCAGACAGGGTGAAGGTGACGGTGGTCCCGCGGCCCCACCGTGCATCAGGGTAGCATTTTAGATCAGAGAGCTTGTTTCATGGTTTTAATTTTAACGGCAATAAGGTCTGCGCTCAGTGGCTGTAAGGCCGGTGGTGGGGTATAAGAATAAGTGTGTCCTTTCTACTTCAGGTTCACCGGAGGCTTTAAAAAAGATGGTGGTCTGGGTTAAAACAAACCCCGTGTCACAAACCAAATCGTCCATCTGTATACGTGTGGTTACACATGTGCAAAACAGCACTAGTGTAGCTTTTTAAGAGCCAGTGTGCTTCATAGACGTTTCAGTTCAGTTTTATTTACATAGCACCAAATCACAGCAGCAGTCACCTCACGGTGCTTTACACTGTAAGGTAAAGAACCTGCGATAATGCCTTTTAACGGGATACACCTCTGACTGAGGGACTCATCTGCTGCGGGACAAAGGACACTAAACATATTCTCTCATATCTTCATTTTCTTTGGTAAAACATTGGCTCTGCTGTGCAAAACTGGCCCTGCCTTCCTGGATTTGATTATTTCTCACTGAGAGGCGTTGCTATCAAATCCAACAACCTTGAGTTTCAGGGCAAACTGTTTAACATGTCAGCATTCGGGGGATATTTACCCTCTTTTGTGGGCTCTTTTAAACTGAAGGATGAATCAGGAGGACAGCGGTGTCTTGTCTTTCTCTGCTCTTGTAGTGGTTGAATGGGTTGCTGTGTTGTTATTGCATTTCTGCAGATGTCACGGCCCTGTGGAGACTTAACACTGTACGTGTGATCTGTTTTTAATCCACAGTAGTAATGTGTTTTCCCCCCTCTCTCTCTTTATCTGCCTTGTAGCTACTCTCCTTTTTGCAGCTCTTTGGCAGATTGAGCTGAATTGAAGGGTTTTTGATTCAGCATTGTGCCCTCATTACCATGCAGACCTATATTTTCAAAATACAATTCCCTAATTATCCGTGCTGTCGTAGTTCTGCATCAGGAGCAGGAGGGGTGCTCTGAAAAGGCTTTCATGTGCAGCGCAGTGAGGGTCCCGTTATTCTCAACTCCTTCATCAAAAAAGAAAGAAAGATTTGTGTGTGCTGGTTCAGATGAGAGCGTTTGTTCCTGGTTATTCAGGGAAAGAAAGGGCAGGAAGTCTTGCATTTTTGGGAGGATTGTTGAAGAACTGCAGCTGTTTGGTTTTTTTTAAAGGACCACCTATGAAAGTACAAATGAACAAGGGCCCAGCCAGTGGTGCATTACATGGATGGATGGCACTAAAAATTGATATTTAGGTTCAAACGATTAACTCATTGGCCAAGCTTCTTCTTCTGTAAATGCAACACCCTGAGAACTTTCTCATTTTCCTGACACAGGTGGATGCAAGGCTAGAAGATGAGCAGCCAACTGTCCTGCATGGTGGTGTGACCCTTTAAAGTTTACCCAGAATGCATTTTTTGAGGTGAAAACAGATTGAATTGGGTGACAATGCTTGTTTCTATTCCTTTGCAGACATTAGGGGCCAGATTTACTAAACGGGGCAAAGTATCACAAAAAGCCCAAATAGTTGTGATTTTATGGGGGATTTAAAGAAATTGTGCCGTTGTCTAAATCCAGGTACTGTTAGTTCACTTCAAAATCAACAAATAAGTATTTAAATCAGTCTGCACACTGGATTTAAATATTCTTCCCCTGATATTTCGCAGCTTGAGAAAGGAAGTCCCAGAAACACACATCCAATAGGGTCAGCTGCAGAAAGCTCTGAATTCTCAGCTCTTACAGTCTTGTAGCTGCGCTGTCTTTGTAAATACAAACTTCTGCTTTTTGTCCTGGCACAGTACGCTAGGAAATCCTAAACATTGTTCTTGTTTAACTGTGTTGTATAGCACTAAATTTTGAAAGACCAAAACCAACAGTGTGCTCCTCTGGTATTCACAGGAGAAAGCCCTGCAGGTTTTCCTGTTGCTTTTCATTCTTGCTGTTGAATTTACAGACAGGACGTCACCACACATATCCTTACAGTCAAATATTCAAAAACAAAGGGGAGATAAAGACATAAATGGAGGCAACTCTCAGACAGCAGCAGAGAGACTGTGTGGTCCCATGGGCTGAATCCAGTTTAAATTGGCTGCTTTCCTCGCTCAGGATTAGACCTGGGCTTAATACCTTTACACTAAAAGGCCTTTCCGTTCTCTCCGAGGGCAATCTGCTGCAGGAACACACCCGGCTTTTAATCCACAACAACAACAACAACAAGTGCGTGGCTGAAGCTGGCGGAGGCGGATCGCACCACGACGAGCTCAAAGTCTAGTTTAAAAAATAACAGAAATCTGGGAAATTATTAGACAGAGTAAATCGGTTCTTATGCAAACGAGGAAGCGGTTTCTGTTTCTGGCAGCCATCTTTGTTTTGGTCAAGGAAGGTGCAGCTTATGGGGAGCTTTCAAGTTCTTTAACAACAACCGGACACGGGAGACTGGTGCCAATTAGATAAGTTCATTGACACAGATTGAATCAAGAACTGGTCTAAAAGCAGATTATTTCTTCTTCTATGGTTCTTTAATGTGAAGGTGCTGTTTTCCTCGCTGGTAACCGGAGTATCTTTGGATTTTGGTTGGATAAAATGGAGAATCTGAAGACTCCAGTTTGTTTTTATTTGACTTTATGATTGTGTCATGCAAAAACACCACCATGTCCAACTGTAAACCCCCCAAGACACAATCAAGAAGAAACTGCAGCCATGCTATGAATATTACAGAGTACTCACACAACCTGCATGTTTGTAAATCTGATGATTTTATGGGTAAGAGGAAGGATTCCTGTTACAGACCATTATCTTATTAACAGCTTGCCGTAACGTCATGTTCATGGCTGAAGTTTTACTTGATCCAAGTACGTTTGTTATGTTGTTAAAAAATATTTCAACAAGTTCTCTTAAAACAAGTCAATAACTTTATCCTAATTATGTTTCATTTTAAATTATTAACACACTGTAGCAGAGCAGTAATGTTGCTGCGATTCACGCTCAGCTCCCAGGCGACCTGTGAATCCTCCAAAAAAATAAAGACTTGCTGTTTTTAAATGTTCATATTCATACAGTCGTGGGCAGCAGCCTGCAGTTAATTGCATTAGTGACTAGTGACGTGAACTAGCCTTCGAAACATTTCAGAATTGGTACGAAGCAAGCGAGCTCTGCTGAGCTTAAGTCCGAGTACCGGAGGAAGCAGTGCAGTAAAGCTGCAGCAGTGCAAACTGAAATATGACTGAATTTTTATGTTTTCATTTGATAACTCAGAAAATGCATATTTACACTTTTCTGTTTGGTCCTAATTGGCTGTTAAGCCTGTTTGAACATGGGTTGGAAAATGTGTTTGTCTCTTTCTTGTCCGTTTATCGCAGAGAATATTGAAGCTGCATTTCACGTTGAGCTTGATCTTCTCCATCTTCAGGCTGTCGTCCGAATCGCAGCAACTGAGCTGGTTTTTTGCTGTCATAATTTTAGTGGTTATGATGTCTGTGAAGCGGGCAGCACTCAGTTATTTTGCAGGTGAGCAAAATGATGTGACGTCCTGCTGTTATGTGAGCGTGCTCAGAGCCTGAGGCCCGGGTTAGCAAAGGAAGCCGATGCTCATGTTTGGGGTGCCGTCATCTCTGACTGGGTTTTAGATTTCAGCAGCAAACCAGTGTTTGAAATTATTACTGAATATATTACCAAAATTATTCAGACTAATTATCATAAACAAATAGTTTCAAATGTATTAAATTAACCAGTAATGCTAATCCAACCAAAGCACCTTCAGACAGCAGAGGCAGGGTTCACTTTCTGTTCAGACTCACAGGAAACACCTCTGAGGAGCCTCCTTACCTGTCCTTAAACCCTCCCACTGTGAAATCAGCTCCTGGCTTTACAATCAATCAAAATGTGCTGCTTTGCGTTTTGCTTTGATCTGATTGGTTCACAGTCTCACAGTATGGTGGCCAGCAGGGACAAACTTTACAACCAGCAAGGAACAAAGAAGTAATTAGTCTCAATCAAGTAATCAAGGCGATCAGAGCAGCTGATTGAATTTAAATTCTTCTGTCATGTGTTGGGACGCTGTGTGGGATTTTTGGGCTCTGATTAATCCACCAAATGCTCTGATGTTACCTGCCGGCACACGAAACGAGGCAAAATGAACTCCTGAGGTAAAGTCCATGTTTTTGTTCAAATAATCCATTCGAGATTTTGGTTTCAGTTTCCCTGGTTCTGTTGAAATATGGCTCAAGTGTTTGGGTGCAACAGTAAGCTGCGTATTTGTGAAGTGTGATACGTTTGCTGCTCTGAAGCCAGAAATGAAATGACCACATGTGTGCCGGAGCCGGTTTTATACACACTGAAGACGGCCGCTGGTTTAAGCCCAGGTAGCTTCGCTCTGTGGTAGCTTTCAGTCGTTGTGGACTACTTCTATATTTTCTCTCTTGTTTAACAAGTGGACAAAACAACACTTTTATTCTGTTTAATATAATAACAATGAAAAAGAGTTTTCAGTTCTTTATCTGTGGTGAAAACACAGAACAGTTTCTTTCTTCCACGTGATCCCAGCATCTTCCTCCGTCACACCAACCCTCAGCACGTCCTTCATCACTACATCCATCAGTCTTCTCTGAGGTCTTCCTCTTCCCTCCTGGCTAGCTGGAGTCCAGTATATCCTCTCTCCCTCCTCCGCACATATCCAAGCCATCTCAGCCTCTCCGACTTTGAGCCGTCCCTGTGATGGACTCATTTCTGATCCCGTCCATCGTGGTCATTCCTAATAAAAATCTGGACATCTTCAGCGCTGCCTCCTGTCTTTCTGTCAGCGCCGCCATCTCCAAACCTTCCCTTTCCTTTTCTCGCTGCCAGTCACAAATCACCCGCTCCACCCTGCCTGCATGCTCTTCTTATCTGAATTTAAAAATTCAGTTTTCCATTATTTAATATTTTATCTACAATGAAAACAGAGGAAACTGTCTGGTGTTTGATGGATGCGTGGTTAAAAACGTACACCTTTTTATTTAATGGAATACTAATACCATTAAATCCCACCTTATCCTTGGGTTTTTAATGGTATGCGTGGAGTGAAAATACAAACCTATACATGCCTGTGACGATACGAGGTTTTTGCATGAGGGACAAATCCACAGCCTTTAATTTTGACTTTACATGTTCCCTCTGTAATCTGTCATCCTCAGGCTGTTGATTCAGCAGGCGCCGGAATCTGTTGTCAAATGAGGTTGAATTGGTTTTGTCTGTACAGCGTTCAGCATATTAAAGACAGAGTTTTCTGTTATGTTATCAAGGTTAGTTCCTGATTTTTGCCACTTTCAATGCATCACGCTGTGTAAAGGCTGCTGTCCTGGGAAACCTGATCATCTCTCTGTTGTCGTCGTCCAGCTGTTTGTCTGAAGGCAGTTAAATTGTGAATGCTTTTGCCTTCGTCTCAGCTGCTCGGCCTCCGTCTCAAAGGTCACAGGTTCAATTCCCTCGGCAGCTACTGTGTCCTGGAGGAAGATTTTGGCTCGTTATCGCTGTACTTCTGTCAGCTCTGTAAAGTGGACCTTTTCCTGCAGGCCTGGTTTCATTTAATGGTTTTTATTACAAAGCGCTGCAGACTGCTGGAGTTCAGGGCTCGATATTTCATGAGTGTAACCTCACATCACCTGGAATGTCACCTGATAACTTAGACAGTGGATTTTACTAATATGGTCATCTGAGACCCAGAAGCCCCGCCCACCTGTTTTCAGACTGGACAGCCAATCAGAAGAAAGCTAGCTTTCACTAAGGGCATGTTTTATAAGAAGCCTCTGCTTTGTTTTTATCAGAAAGTTTATTTTTCTACCCCAACACATCCACTGGACAGTAACGAGTCTGCACCACGTGATTCTGAAATGTTTTCCAATGAAGTCACTCTGCTGGCGTCAAACTGAGTAAGCAGAGGTTTTTACTTCTAAGTGTGTGCTAACGTCGCGCTGTCAGACTGGGCTTTTGTCACTTTGGACTGAATAGTGTGGTGTTTGTGAGCAGCAGGAATTGTGGCCTTCAGCTGTTGGAGATGTTTGTGTGTTGGACATTTTGCTTCACATGCAGCTTAAACCAAATTAGAGTAATTTAATTTGCTGTAAAACCAGAAATAAAATGAGGTCGGGGTAAAATCTACTCAATTACTAACGGAATTATGTAAATTAGCAGTGTGACGGGTAAAATGGTGGCACATCTTATTTTTGCTGTTGTTGTGCTTCCCTTTAACAACAACTAACCTCCACAAAAGCTTCCAGGTAAAGCGGCGACTGCTGAGTCAGTTATTGGACAGGAACCTGTGTTTCCATGTCATCTGTGACTTACTAAATAGATTACCCACAAATCCTCTCTGATCAGGCGTTGAGCTGTGGACCATCTTTGTCACCGATAACTAAACAATAACCAGACAAATAAGAGCGCGAGCGACGAGCACCTGTATAAATATATTTAAAAATCAAAGTTAGGTTGTAAAGTCTTCAATGATCAGCATGTTATTTGTTGAGATTATACTTTAGAGATTTCCAACATAATGTCCCAGGGACAGAAAATGAATGAATAAAACATTACTTTATGTTAGGGCTGCAGCCTTCAACTATTACAGTAATTCAGTATTATTTATTCTATCAATGAATGAGAAAGCAATAATAACTATTAAAAAGAGAAACACAAGCCTTTTAACATCAATTAAATAGTTTAACTGCACATAATAGATGTTAAAAGCAACTAAACCTTTTGTTGTTACTTAATATTTTTGAAAGGGAACATTTTCATAAATGCAAAAATAATGACAAATGCAGTAAAATGAAATGGCCATTACTTTGTCTTCTTGGAGAGCTTTCTTACTAATGCAGGAAACCATGATGTAGCTCATCAATGGGCTGTGTGTGTGTGTGTGTGTGTGTGTGTCATGAATATTTTATATTAATCTAAAAATTGCAAATAATGTTACTAAAGCCTTGAAATGAATCCAGTGCCCCCCGTGCCCCCCTTTAGATGCTCCCCTGATTATTGGAGGTATGACAGCGATGGAAAGTGGGACGGCTGCTGATTTAAACACATAACAGTTCATCTACATACATGCACTTATATTCTACTGTAGGTTTACTGTAGAGTTTTCACTGTGTAAAACAAACAGTAACGTGTACACAGACTCAGCCTCGACATTAAACTAGTTACAAGGTGACAACTGAGTCGTTTGCATCAAGTTTTTAAAAAAATTTTTTTTAAAATAGCTGAGTAATTCAAGTCACACGACGAGTCATTGGAGCCTTTTTTATATACTCAGCTTTATGTATAACATTACAACATACTGTAGATTTATGTCGCCTGTTTAATCTGTGACACAGCTTTATAATAAATGTGAAGGCTACACCGCGCCCTCTTTAGAGTCCCTGCTGCATGCTGCTGTCTTCTAGAAAAAGAGAGGAAGGACATCTGTATTCTTACGTTTACAAAAAATAAGATCAACTTAAACTAAACCAGCAGTTTATCTGAATAAGCAGAAGTTTAGTTTCAAGTTTTACTTCAGGTTTGCCGTCTCTATAAAAGAAAGCAGTGCTGAATGTGAAGCGGCTCCACCAGAAGCTTCATCTGCACTGCTGCTGTGTTTTCAACCTTTCTGTTGAGCAAAACAAAGACTGCTTGAATCTTAGGATACGTCCTGGTCACACATGTGCCCCTCAATACATGTAACGGTCCATCTGGTTCAAATGTGAGCGACATGCTGTACGGCCCTGAATCATCAGCATCGGCTTCCTGCTGTGTTTTCTGCTTCACTAAGAACAGTCTCTTTATTTCATTAACCTCAGGCATTTCCTTTAATGTGACAGCAGGAAAAATCTACTTGTTAACAATGAAACTCTACTTAAACTTAACGTTGAATTTAAATTTTATATAGTGCCAAATTAGGACAACAGTCACCTTATATTGTAGTGAAAGGTACAGACTAGGTTATGCTGACAAATCAAATCATAATCAGCAATCAAACGACTAAACATTTGGCGACAGTGGGAAGGAAAAAACTCCCTTTTAACAGGAAGCAACCTTTGGCAGAACCAGGCACAGTGGGCGGAGCCATCTCCTGCAACAGGGTGGGTGTGGACTGAGATTGCTATGCCTACTTAGGCGTTGCAGGTTGGAAAATGTCTTGAAAGTAAAAGCTGGTTTAGTCTTTGTGGGCAGTATTTGTGTTGTTGATCATGTTCATACAGATCAGAACAGAATCGGAGTGAATAGCAGCTGCAGTGAACCATACTTTTGTCGTTACTGGAAGTAAAAGTATCCACGAGCGCTTCAGTTCCTCAGAAGGTTTAAATGTGGAGCTTGACAGTGCGTGTGAAACCTGCGAAGGGTTAGGTGAGGAAGCTGAGTGCTGTATTTGTGTGTGGATGCAGCACTGAGTGTTTTTATGTGTCCATGTTGGTATCAGGAAGGTGTGAAGAGGAGGGCTATTATCGCAGTGTGAAGTGGAAAACTGTGATTGGCCATTCTGACGCTTCCCCATTGACCCCCATTATAGCTGCATTAACGGGCGTCCTGCAGGATTAGATTGCCATCACAGAGAGTGAAAACACATGCAGCTGGAAATGCACCCGAGAGACGCCGAAGGCCCTCGCATGATGACAAAGTTATCTGCGCCAGCGACGGTTTACCTCCAGAACTTTCAAACTTTCTAATATGAACAGAGTAAATCTCTGCAGACAGGTGAGAAGGGAGACGATGGTGTTCACTGTAGGGCTGCCACAAACGATTATTTTGATAGTCGACTAGTCACCGATTATTTTTGCGATTAGTCGACTAATCAGATCATCATCCATTGGACGTAAAACTACAGCTTATTGCACCAGCAGCATCTGCTCTTATATAACTATCATTAGCTTACAGCTTTAAGTCTTTAAGGTCTGTGCTAACTAAAAATAAAGACAAGATGATGGTTTATTAAACTTCACCGAAACAATCTGCAAATTTCATTAAAATTTAATAAACTCCTTGCTATCTAAAATATAACAGGACACCGGAGTATATTCTCCAGCGTCTCACACTTCTGATAATCAGCTGTCTGCTTGAAGTTTATTCAGCTGTGTAAAACCTATAACTTTAATCTCAGCCAAACAGATTTACTCAGGAACAAATAAAATACTGAAAAAAGCCAAACAATAACAGTTTTAAGTTATCTAAGTGACTCATATATCATGTTTAACCTGAGTAGCGAAAGACGGCGGTGGGTTTGAAAACGATTAGTCGGGAGTCCGGTGTTCTCACGGCTCTAGTGAGCCTTGCCCCCGGCTAGCTATCGAGCTAGTGGGTAACAGACGTCTCCGAAAACGTCGGAGCGCTTTTGAAAATATGCGGTGTCCTGATAAACTGAGCAGATATTTGAGGTTTACACAGCTACATTCTCGCCTGAAAATATGTTAAACGTTTATTTTGTGACCCAGAAAGAATAATAAGAGTAACATTAAAACTAACTAGCTGCCGCCATTGTTGGAAACTGCGCTGGGCTGCGCTATGAATTCTGGGACACAGTTTCTTCTTCTTCGGGGTTTAACGGCAGCTGGCATCCTTGTACATGCAGTGCTGCCATCTTCTGTTCCAGTCCGTTATTACACTCTTAAATCCTGCTACTTATTCCTGCGTCTTTTGTGATCTTACAAAGCTTCAAACGACGCGTCGACTATTAAATCAGTCGTCGACGATTTTGATAGTCGATGTAATCGTGACTAGTCGACAAATCGTGGCAGCCCTAATTCACTGGTACATAAATATTAGATTTCTGCTTCAGTTGGCGTAGATGATGGATTAAATGTTCCCTTTCTGTCAGGTAATCTACAAAATGTACATACTGAACATTGACAGAGCCACTGATTAGTAAAGTCCAACCTCTGACTCCTTAACTGAGCATTTTCACAGCCGCCATGTTTGTTTTGTGGTAATCTAAACCAAAATGTGTAAAATGAGGATCATGTTGTTTTAAATAAGACTTGAAACCATAAACCAGGCTTTACATAAACCTTTGGATTATTCATTGATTGGTTAGCGTGAGCGTCTTACTGCTTTCAGTTCGAGTCACATGGTTTTCTCCTTTCCTGCTCTCAGTCTCACTGCGAGCACACCTCCGTGCACAAAGAGTGGAGCAGATTTTAATCACAGTGCAAGAAAAGCTGTTAGCATGTTAGTGTGAAATGCTTTCTAACTGCTGATGCTTTGCTGTTAGCTTCCGTCATGCAGTGTTAGCTCTCCTCTCACCTACAGCATAATCATATAAAGCTACAGAGGCAAAATTGATTCCACTTTTGTGTGGACACGTGTTTAAATGTTGCGTCCAGCTATCTTACCTTAACTGTGCATCGAGTTGGCTCTGAAATAATAAAGATGTTTGTTGCAAGTTGCCAAAGACTGATGGAAAACAAATCAAGTAAATTGCTAGTGAACACTACGCAGCTTTCAGATGTATTCATTAAAATGTTTTCTCATTACGTTGATAAAAATGAATTCATTACATCCTCCCAAACTGTATTTGCTGTTCCAAATTGGTAGTTCATGAATTAGAAATATGCTTCAGCTCGCAGCAGTGTTGCTGTGTTTACAGTTACGATACAAAGAGGTTTCGAGTCTCATGCGTCTCACTCAGTCAGTGTTGTGCTTTGACTCCACATATTACACACGTCCTAAGCTCTGACTGTGCAGCTGTGCTTTTGCTTTCCATTGGAATTGAAGTGCAGTTGTGTGCTTTCGATCTTTTGCATGAAGTTAAACTTTGACTCCCGGCCGTACGGTGCTCACAGACAGACTGCATCATAGTGAGTCTGTACCAGCCCGGCACAGAAGGTGACTCATCCCAGCTGCTTCGTGTGCCTAAAATGTATTATTATCGACAACGCTCAACTTAACTCACAGCTGCACAAACGCAACACATCTTGTTGGTCCTTTGAGTCTTCACTTGACCTTGACAAACTACACCACATCCACTCCCTTCGTTTAAACCTTTCCAAGATGCCGGCGTCACGATAGCGGTCGTTGCTCATGTTAAACGAAGATGGTCGTTTTCTCGTACCAGTCAGGAGCAGTGTAATCAAAAGAGATTTTATTTTTTCATATTTCCCCAAGACCTCAGAGCAGAACGAGGCAATGACGGCAGATATGATATTTATAAAGTCAGGAACAATATTTTAAAAAGGGAGGCTGGGGTGAGGTGGGCTGCACAGCTGGTTGCAGATGTGACTGTAGGTTAAATTAACATAAATAGATCCCAACTGTAGCAGGTCTGAACCAACACTGTGGTCGATTCCATTCTCTTTACTTCATTAGACCAAATTTTAATTATTTCTTCAAATACTTTCAGGAGACTCGAGCTTCAGGACTTTTCTCAGTTTCCAGAACTTGTGGTGTTGAGTTTTTACGCAGTAGTGTGGTGGTGGATTGCCAAGCGGCTTGCAGAAGCAAATGTAGGTGGTCTTAAACATCTTGGCTCAGTGTCCTTTATGATATTTGCCATTGATATGTCTAGAAGGAAGTCTGCTAAACCACCAGATGATGTGGGCTGAAACCAGATGAGCTGATCTGCCGAGCTTGACTTCATGACCTACCTGAGTGAAGGTTATGCTTGATTGAATCAATTAGATTTTAAATGTTGCTGAAATGTGTGGCTGACTCCTACTTCCTGTGGCAAACATTGAGGACATCAGCATTTAAATGTATCATTTGACTAGTTATGGGGACATGTGCTCTGTTACAATAAATAAAAATGGTGAATTTGGGTCTAACAATCAGAAAGATGAATATAAAGCTGATAAACCGGGAGAGATGAAGACTGACAAACAGGTTGGAGGAAAAAGATCAAGTCAGAGATGGAGAGACATGGGAAGGTGAACGAGAACAAACGTGATACAAAAGATGCCGAAAGAAGAAGCTGGCATCGCAAAAGACATGAAGGCAAAAACGAGACGGTGACGGCAGGAGAGACGGAAAGAGTGAAATAAATAACTGAATGTGGCTGAGAGGAAAAAGGAAGGAGGATGAATTAAAGTGAAAAGGAAGAGACAGAAGAGAACACAGCATGAAAGGAGAGGCAAAAACACCCAAAGACAAAGATTTAATGAGAGGGAGAGAATAAAGACGAGTGCAAGAGAGAGGAAAACAAACGAGAACGAAAGAGACGGACGAGAAAAAACCAGACAGACGGAGGTGAATGGTAAGAGGCAAACGAACAGAAAGAGCGGATTCACAATCAGCCCATGTCTGCGCCACTCCTCCTCCTCCCCTTCCTCGCTCCCTCCCTCCATTTTGTCGTCGTCCTCTGTCTGATGCTGTTCCAACACCTCGGGGCTTCAGCCTCACATCCACTATCCAACACGCTAATGCTCCTCTGCTGCAGCGTAATCAGACGCCAGCAAGAAACACAACAAAAACACAATCCATCCAAAATAAAGAGCGACTGAAACAAAGCCCCAGCTCGTCTCGTGTGGGCGAACGTGCCTCAAACATCGAGGTAGAACCCAGCAGAAAGTTGGATCAACTGATGCTAATAACGTCTGTTTAAAGCTGCAGTGATGAGGATTTCTATTCTCCTGTGTCGCCGTGTGATTAATCCTTAAATCCCGTTTAATGAATCCGTGGTTGAGATGATCAGTCACCTCTAATTCACAGCAGAGCAACTTTTTCTCACCGGTCCTGTTTTATTTGAAGCACTTGTCCACTCTCTGACGGCCTTGGCTCAATGCTGATGTTCAGTGTTCTTTGAATCAGTTTATTAAAAATGTAAAGAACGGTCTGTTAGGTTATGTCAGTTTTGAAGCTCAGCGTTACGGCAAATGAGGAGCGTGAGACGAGTTTCAGACTTTGTTAGAAGCTTTAAAGACGGGATTGAAACGGCTTTCAGATGCAGACATGAAGGGTTAGGGTTACCCCTCTCTGGTCTGCTTAAGCAATCAATAAATAACAATTAATGTGTGGCCCAGGTGTGCCCCACATCTGCATTTCTGGTAAGTATTGAGACCTTTGTGCCAGACCTCCCTCACGCAGGTAGATCCTGTAAAGTCCAGCTCCTGACTTTTTAGGGCTTGTTGGACCCTCGTGATACCTGCTGTATTCCAGCTCATGAAATCTAGGGCAGTGGTCCCCAACCTTTTTTGCGCCACGCACCGGTTTATGCCCAACAATATTTTCATGAACCGGCTTTTAAGGTGTCGTTGATAAATACAAAATAAAGCTAGTACCGGTACCGAAAAAAAGATTTATTCATAACACACGTGAAAAGACCCAGGAAAACCGAGTAAACGATAAAAACGATAACAAAATAACACTAAAAACCGCTAAAACCCCTGAAAACCATACATTTTACACCTGAGCCTCAACTCTCGCAGCCCGGTACCAAACGACTCACGGACCGGTACCGGTCCGAGGCACGGGGGTTGGGCACGGCTGATCTAGGGTAGGGGTACGTACCATAACCTCATGTCACCCGGTAGCCTAGAACACAAAACCAGTGGCTGACACTACTACTCTTTGTTTAAAGTCCAGTGGATTTGATTCGATCCAAAGAACATCCCTAAAATCCCACAGGTCTGATTCTTTGGTAGGTTTTGTAAGACTCACTTAAATGATTAATAATGATCAATATTAAAGTGAAAACAGCCAAAACAAAGCAGCCTGCAATGGAAAAACAGATGGTGGTGCCAGTGTCCATCAGTCTGTACGACTTGTTGTACTTTGGCATCAATCAGCGGCACATCAATGAAATTATTCTATTTTTCATCCTGTAAAAACGGAACTGAAATGACATATCGAAGTAAACCCGAGTCGACGTTTGCTTGGGAAGTATTTTGATGAAACCAAGCCCATCGGCGTCTGAATTATTGATAAGCAGAATATTTGATCAAGAGCTTCTTAATCTCTGTCCAAACTCAGCTGCTAATGTGATGTTTCCAAACAGTCTGAGCGAACGCGTCGCCAGATGAAGGAAAGAGGCAAACAAACCAATTATTGGAAGAACGGGACCAAGATGGCTGATATTTGACAAACCGTGATGAAGTCCAGTGAGCTGGAGTTAAATCAGTCAGCGCCAGCTGGGGGGGGATAGTATAAAGGTGAATGCATGTGCTGAGCGTCATGTGGCTGCTAGCCTAATTTGTGTTTATTTCGGCTAAATGACGCAGTGATTTTAATATTGTGTGATAGTGGCGGTGTATGTGTTTCTATCCCTAGGCTACAACCTTCAGGGGCTCAGAAACCAGCCACATGGTCACATTTATTTCTGCCAATGCTTTTATTTTGTCTCTTGGATTTTAACTCTAATGTTGCTGCTTTTTCCAGTCACTTCATATAATTTGTGTATATTTTTTGTTTTTATTAAATGCTGCCCTTCTTTAAAACGCACCAAATAAATGAATAACAGCCAGTCAGGCCCATTCGTGTGCTTGACATTGGTAAAGGTGAAAAAATATTCACCATTTGAGCTTCCAGATTCAATAACTCAGACATGAAATGATACGAAACCTCTTTCTGACTGCGGTAAAGTCCAGTACAGCATGAAAAACACGAGTAAGAAGTGACCATTGTGGCTAAGGCAGCCACGGCTATAAAAGTATTTATTCAAATATATTTTTGCATAATTCAGGGCAGTATTTATTGCCCGACTGTACGGCCCACAGCTGCGCACACACAGTCTGGTTTCAGGTTTCCTAGCTGGATAATTTTGATGTCGATTGTTACAGCTTGGACATCATAGTCAGACTTCCAGGTCTGAGGCTGGAACAAGGCTGATTGCTCCCTCTTGGTTAAGGAGTTGTTGTCCCAAGCAAGGAGCTGAAGTATCCTGAGTTCTTGTTAATGAGTGATGGGAAGGAAGGTGCAAGACCGACGGACTGACGTGCCATCCAACGTTCGCAGTCAGTATATTTGTGGCAACGAGAGAACTGAGCTGAGCTCACACGACCACCAGCTGTGGGTCGCGGCCAAAAGAGTATAATCTCAGTTAAGAGTGCAAGAAAGGAGCTTCCTCTGAAGGGCGTGAAGGGTGACTCTGATGAAGGAGATGGCGAGAGGAGATCCGGGCATCTCTGCTGAGACTGCTGCAAGCAGCAAAGAAATGATGGAGCACTTCGACGCCGTCCTCTGTCACCACAATCTTTTATTACAACGATTAGTTTGGCAAAAAAAAGGGCTTTTATCACCTGCTCTCACCAAACCTTTGAAGCGTCAACACTGGCAGGCATGAATATATAAATGAGTGAGTCGGTCAGGCCGGGACACAGCAGTTTGGGGCAAAGCCACATAATGTTGGTATCAAATGTCACAGCGAAGGTAGTAAAGATAACACGTCATTTAGATGTGGCACTATGTCGCAGGGAGCTCTTTGCTCTTCCCACAGATTTCCTTTCGTTCGTATTTCCTCCGAGCAATGTCAGCGAGGTCTGTCGCAGGTGTGCAGATGTGCACACATCACTCAGTAACTGCTCTCTGTGATTGCCGTCCATTATATCTGAGAGCCCTCGTGGTTTTTTGCTGCATTGTTTTGTTTCTAGTTATTGTTTCTGCATAATGACGGGGTTTCGCTTTTTGTGTGCGTAGGTATGAAATTGAACTTGATTTGAACTAAAACCAGCAGCAGTTTATGTCATTCACTCCAGAGTAAGATGGTTGTAACAACGTGCAAAGGTAAAAGCAGTGCTGTAAAATTAGTGATTGGGGTGGCCGGGTAAACCAAGCGTCTAACACAAACGCTTCGTATCGTCCTCACCGGGATTTATTTATGCAAATCCAAATCTTTACTACAGAGGTGTTGAACAACAAATCAGACGGCCCGTAAATCTGCCTCTCGCGCCGCTCAGCCATCACGGGATAATGAGCGCAAATCATCCGTCCCATCAGCAAGCCAGAAAGACAGGCAGTCGACCAGTAAGCCATCCAGTTGGCCGGTCAGTCAGTTGTGGCAACAGCATAGTGTGAGATTATCTGGAGCATGTGATGTATGTGTTTACACCTCGCTCCCTCCGTCTGCCTCTCCTCTGTGTGATTGTCTCTCCACCCGAGTGCCTCTCCATCGGCGTCTGACTCACTCTTTTCACCTTCTCCTCTGAGAGTGTGCGACTGTGCACACTAAACGTCTGGACTCTCAGAGCTGAAAATTACTCTGCGTCGGCACTCGTGTGTGTGTGTGTGTGTGTGTGTGTGTGTGAGTCATTGATCTGCTGATTCATTCATTAAACTGTCAAAATGTGTTACAACCGAGGAATGTTTGGAAGCAGCAGTCTGGTCGTGTTTTATAGTTTTCCTCAATGAAAACAAACCACACCAGCAGCACACTGATCTCACCAGCAGGTGTTTTATGTGCGTCTCTCAGAACAAGACGGACAGTGTCTAATTGGTGCCACGTACCAAACATATAAAATACACGATGATTACCCAAAATGTACTTTTGCTGAGTCAGTGCTTGTGTTCTTATACATCATAAAGAACACAATTGGTGTCAATATATGATTGAAGCTAACATCCCGTCCCACTCTCCTGTGATACTGATGGAGTTGTAAAGAAAAAATAAATCGTGCTGAACGACAACAAGCAAAGCAACAAATGCTTTACAAGATCCTGTGAGCGCGACACCGAGGCCTTCCACTTCTGTGTAGGTTTTGCATTTCATCCTTTTCAAGGTGTGTTGCGTGTATTTATATCTTTGTGTGGACCAAAAATTGCAAGTTTACTGTACTTATAGGGACCAAAATCCAAGTCGCACAAGTTGAAGGAATTTTAGAGACAAAATATGTGGTTTTAGTGTCAGGGTTACAGTTAGGCTATGTTTAGGGTAAGGTTAGTGCGTGTGCGTGTGATTAGGAAACATGCCTGTATTTTGTGTCCTGCTGAGATTCCTTATCATGTTACACTTCATTCCTCATTCGGTGCAGACCAGACCAGACTCATTGAGCGCCTATGGTGTTGCTTCAGACTATTAACCATCTGTCTCTCGCTCTCTCTCCCTTTTTTTTCCTCCTGCAGGAGTTTGGAGGTCTAGTAGGATGCTGAGTATCTTTCCTCCTCGCCACTGCTCTCAACCCTGCTCTCCATGACCTGAGAGTGCCACCACAGCGGGAGGAACGAAACACTAGAGAGAGAGAGAGAGAGGAAGAGGAGGACAGAAGGCCAGGGAAGAAAGGCAGGCCGGAAGGAAGAGACGTTTTTTGTTGTTATTGTTTGGTTTCCCTTTCTGAGATGGCGGCAACGGAGGCCAGCACAGCACCAGTGCTCCAGGAAGATGGAAAAAGCACCGAAAATAAGCCAGCAGAGGTGGAGCAAGCGGCCAAAAACGCCAACACGAGCTCAGAGACTGTCAACGACGAGGCTGTCGATAAAGACGGCACAGCCATCAACAGCGAGGTTGTCGAAAACAAAGAGACTGTGAATAACGACACAGCGGTGGCGGACACAGTGGGAACTGAGGAGGGGGGAGCCACGGCGGCAGGCGAGGATGCGCCGCCGCCTCAGAGCTGCGAAAACACCACTTCCTCTGAACCCAAGACCTCGTTCCTGGACTCCTTCCTCAACAAGAGTGGCCTGGGAAAGGTGATGGGTGGAAGGAAGAAGAAAGAGCAGAGCGCCCCTGCAGCTGGAGGCGAGGAGGGCGCGGCTGAAGGAGGGGAGAAGGAGGCCGATAAAGGAGGGGAGGAAGCTGCAGCAGCAGCAGCGGAGGGAGGAGCAGAAGAAGGAGGTGCAGAAGGTGAGGCGGCGACAGAGAAGGCTGCGGAAAATGGAGAGAAGGAAGACGAGAAGAAAGCGGAGAAGGGCAAACCAGCGGAGGTGAAATCCACAGTTCGAGATTTGATCAGGAAGCCTGTGGCGAGAATCTTCTCCCATCGCAGCACTGAGAAGAAGGAGGGCGCCGCTGCAGAGCCCCAGAAACCAGTAAAGGTCCGGTCCAAGTCTCTGGACCGGCTGGAAGATCCCGAAGCACTTAACACCACTGCAGACTCCATCATAGAAGAAGGAGGAGCAGCGGGAGGTGCAGAAGGGGAACAGAAAGCCTCGGCCTCTTCAGCAACCACTAAGCACATGAAGCGCTGGCACTCCTTCAAGAAGCTCATGGCTCAGAAGGCACACAAGAAGACTGGAGGAGGTGAGGATGGGAAAGAGGAAGGAGCAGAGGGAGAAGGAGGTGGCGGAGACTCCTCCACACTTGACTCCAAAGAGTCAGGCCAGAAGAGGTGGAAGCTCAAACGCTCCTGGACCTTCCAGGGCTTGAAGAGGGACACCTCCATGTCCGGCATCAGCGGCAAGGCCAAGGGCTCCGACAAAGACTCCGCTGAAAACGCCAAGCCCGAGGAGCCTGCAGGAGGAGCTGAGGGAGGAGAGGAAGCAGCTAAGGCAGAGGGAGGAGCAGAGGAGGGCAAGACAGAGGGAGGGGAGGAGAAGGAGAAAGCAGAGGGAGGTGAGGAGGAGAAGGCGGCGGCAGCAGGTGGAACGGTGACACAACACGCCAACGAGATCTGGACCTCCTTCAAGAAGCGGGTCATCCCCAAGAGCAAACGCACCAACACGGAGTGCCACCCCGGAGGCGAGGAGGAGGCGCCTGCGGCCTCGGGTGAGTCAGCGCAGAGTCGAGCGCGCGAACATAACTGGTCTTTACGAAGTCTTCATCTGACCTCAGTCACCCTGACGTCAGCCAGCCAAAGCAGTTGCAACCGTCTTTATCCAGGCTGTCAGTGAAGCATGTGCAGGTCCAGTGGCTGCAGGTGTGTAACCGCATTCTGCAGGTATGTGGGCGTTAATGTGGGAGGAGCCAAGGCTGATAATGTTAGCCACACTCGGCAGACTCTTGCTTTAATTTAGGCTTGTTTTACTCATAAATGCAGCCTTTTAACGGCTTCAACTCTGCACATCAAGATGTTCTTCTAAAGGACAGGGTGTGGGCATCCGTGCGTGACGAGTGACCGTGTTGGTGTTACGCTCATCAACTCTTGAAACTTTAGAGGTTCCTCTTTAAAATCCCTCCATCCATCCATTCGCTTCTGCTCATCCAGTTTTTAAAATTATAACCAAATGAAACTCATTTAATATCTCGCCAGTTATCACATGACCTGCACTGGGGGTTTGGCCTTTAGATTGAGAATCGCTGCACTTTGGGCGTCGTCATTTCCAGGTTTCTGCTTCATGATCTTTTGGAGGAAGTTAAAGCGAGCAGAGATGTATTAAGAGTCTGACTGCAGGTCTTAAGCGTTGCTGTGTTTTTGTCAGCGCCACAGTTGGACACCGTTTAAAAATTCAGCTTCTGAAGCCGGCAGCTTGTTTGCACTCGTTTCAGTCTGTCGCTCTCCACCAAGGACACGCAGGAGTTAAAGGCTTGCTAACTCTGGGGGAGGTAATGTAATTGAACATTGTCCCAAATAAAATATTCAACGGGTGATGTGAAATTCAAATTACAGCATAACTTAGGTCAACAGAAGAGACTAAATTAAGCTTTACTTTCTGCTCTTTCTTCACAAGAACACAGCAGAGTGAAAATGAGAGATTTGTTTCTTTAATGGCTGAGAAAATATTCCACCTTCTTTGGTTCAGAGTTGAAATTTCATGTTTTAATTTTAAAAATAAAAGTTTGTTCTTGTTTTTTTGCTTTAAGATAAGAAAAACTTTATTCATTGGGAAACATGGCAGCTCAAATATTCACCACAACCTGAAAAAAACTTAAATAACATGATGTCATTGTTATCCAAAAGGGCTTATTCCTGTTCCTGCCTTTCACAATAAAAGACCTCAACAGAAACAGTGTAATGATCCTTGGATGATCTGATATCGTCGTGTTTGTGTTCCCAGATCATCATGAAAATGTTGTTCCAGGATCAACATTGCAAGTGACCAATCACATTGTTGTGACGTTATTCTTTTGCGCACCAAGCCATTCGTTCATTTATGAAATTCCAAATTTTGCAAGTACAATATCAGTTCTGCTTACCGTTTACCGTTTATTAAAGGGTTAGGGTCAGGGTCCGTTGATCGGCGGACAGAAGCGGTTTCTCGCAGCTTAAGTACAGTTTTTTGTTTTACGGCAGTTTTTCCCGAAGTCGCAAAAGTATGACGTCACAACATTCTGATTGGTCACTTGCAATGTTGATCCTGGAACAACATTTAATATGATGATCTGGGAACAACACCAACACGACGATATCAGATCGTGCAATGATCCTTAACGTAGAAGAAGGAAAATCTTAAAAAAGAAACCAAACTACAGAAATATGAGAAGCACTTTACAAAATAGACTCGACAGCTTGTCTTTGGTTTTACAACTTATCAACTGTTTTCTTAAAAAGGAAATGAACATTTGTCTTTTTGTTTGAAGAACCTGATTGAATGAATTTCATGAATGTTTGCCAAGTGTAAGAAAGGACCACATTAGCAAAATTAATGAAATCATAAAACAAGAAGAAAGAGAAAACAGGGATGTATTTGATAAGACGTGATATGATAAGGACTTACAGTCTTCAGTGTAATTAGATTAAATGTTGGCACCGCGCTGGGTGAGCAGCGGCGTGAATACGATAACGTGAGAATGAGGATTTTTACATTGATGCCATAGGTGGAGCTACTAAAAATATCAGACAAGTTAGAAGCTTAGAGATCTGGACCTCAAGGACGAGGTCAGACTCTAATATTTTTAATCAATAAATTTGTTTTTAGTAATATAAATATTTGCTAACACTTGATGAACACTTCTTCCACTCACCCGCTGTAATCCTGTGCGACTAATTGATGCACACCCTGATGAACTTTAACCTCAAATGCTTTTTTCCACTCCAGGTGAGGAAGGCGCCACAGAGGACGGCAAAGACGGAAAGTCGGCCAAAGCCAAGCGCTCACATTTTGGCCGTGCGGTTTCCCTGAAGAACTTCATCATGCGGAAGGGCAAGTCCACCAGTGTGGACACGGGCGAGGGCGCCAAGGAGGAGGAGGCCACAGAGGGAGGAGAGGCAGCGGCGGCGACAGAGGAGGGAGGTGCTGACGGCGAAGCTGCCGCAGCGATCGCAGAGGCCAACGACAAAGATGCAGCGACGGCAGCTGAGAAGACACCAGCGGAGGAGAGTGGAGCGGAGGTGGCGAAGGAGCCGGAGAAGGAGCCGGAGAAGGAGCCGGAGAAGACGACGGCCGAAGCTCCGGTGACCAACGGGGAGAACGGCTGCTCCAACGGCACAGAGGAGGAGAACGCCACACATAATCACCAGGAGGAGGAGGAGGAGAAGACGACGGGGAGCAGCCCCATGAAGAAGAGCAAGGAGGCGGGAGGGGTGAAAGATGAGGCCAACGCCAAGATCATCAACGCCACGGCGGCCGTGAACAGCGGTGAGTTAGAGCACGCCGACCGGGACTCTGACGAGCCTCAGAACAGCAGCAGCAGCAAAGATGGAGAAGCTAACGGCAAACGGCAAGAAGCGCTAATAAACGATAGCAATAAACGCGCCGCACACAGGGACCGCCAGACGCAGATAGCATTAGCTGTTAGCGGGGAGAAGGGGGAAGGGCAGGGGGTGGCGGAGTCTCCGCAGAATGGAGGTTGTCACGATGCTGAAGATTCACATGACCAGAGAGAGGGTGAGGAGGAGGAAATGAGGAAGAGGGATCTAAGAGAGGCGGCCGTGGTCATTGTTCAAAACGTGATGTCAGCAGCAACCGACCAATTAGAGAAGGAGCTGTGTGTGGACAATGGGTTAAACGGGTGCTATGATGCTGATGCCAGATACTAGGAACACACGCACGTGATGCAGTGAAATGTGACAATGTAAAGTAACACACACGTTAGCACAGATTAGCACAGACGTGGTGATCATGGAGCTCTGAGGGGAGGAGCCTATCTTTGTGCAACGACTGAAAGCAGGAGGAGGAGCAGTCTCCTCAAATGTCACAAATACAAAAAAATCTGATTCAGAATGAAAACAAATGAAAAGCAGGAAAACAGCTGACGCCTGCAGGCGCTCCAGAGTTTAGCACTGAGATGTAAACTGAACTTTGTCTGCGGCCGAGGTGACTTAACAAACATGCAGTTACTGAATTTGAAACAGGATTTCCTTTGAACTTTGAAATTCAATAAGAAGACACGATTTGAAAGAATTGAATCTAATTTATTTAGTTTAAGTAATACATTTTTTGGTGATTAGACTCAGATGAAGCTCCACAGCAGGTCAGAGTCCTGGTGAAAGATTGGCCTGGAGCAGAGTCATGAAGACTTGGCTGAGTTTAATAGTGTGGTCAGAAGAGACGATGTATAGTCTAGCAGCCCAAACACCTGAGAGCGCAGGTAGATGAGTGAATACAGATGTTTCTTACTGAACCTGTACAATAAGAGGTTAAAGAGCTGAAGGTGGCTGTTTGAAGCCCCAATCCAAGCAGCTGCTGGCCTCCGTGGTGACAGAGACCTGCACCGCAGCCGGGGTAAAATCTAGCTTATGGTCACCGTTTGCGTTACACTCTGATATCACCACAGCCCTGTAACACTGGCGCTCGACTCACTGCAGTCTCCTGCTGAAATACAGGTGCGACGGCAAACTCGAGCTGCTGGGACTGATGGTTCAAAGCTGTTTGAAAGGTTACAGTTTCACCCCGCCTGCATTCAGTCGTTAAGCTAAGCTAGGCTAACCGTGACCAGCTCCATATTCAGCCCACGCACTGACTGACGCTGTTTACTTGTACGTTGAAAGGTGCACGCACAGAACCACGCACTGTATTTATAGGCATGCCAGCTTTTCTGGGCGATCGCTCGGTAAACATAACGCAGTTCTTCCTGAATCCCTTTAAGTAAGTCGTAGAGTAGATGTTTGCTCAGCAGCGAATCACCTGCGAGTGTTCAGCAGAGAGAGAGAGAGTTCATGCACAGATGAGCAGCAAAAAGCCATCAACGGTGACCGGGACTCAGGTGGCGAGCGCGGGAGGAAGCCGGCTGCTCGTGGACTTGTATGAAAATGTAAATATCAGATCATCTGCTCTGCGGCACATCCCGTTAGAGCTAATTTGATGTTGAAGTCGCTTTGGTAGGTTTTGACCCACACACGAGAGGATCGAGGACAGGCACGAGGAAGTGTGACGATGGAGGTGAAATTTAGCATCTCCTGACATTTGGAGCCTTTTCTCTTCTTTACGTGGGGGCGGTCTGCTCCGTGGACTTGCTCTTTTCCTTCCTGTTCCCACCACTTCCCCCGTTCCCACCAGGGAGCCGGCAGGAGCTGCTGGACGCTGATCAGTAGGAGGTGAAGTGCCTGCGAACCAGAAGGTGCTCTGTTTCCTCCTCCATTATTTATCACTTCCAGCCTCCTCTTCATTCAAGCGCTACGTGAGGCTCGGTGTCCAGCGAGCGCCTCGCTTTGATCTCTTGCAGCCCGGCAGATGCTCGCAGAGAGGATCGCAGCTCCTCCTGCTGCTGCTGTGCCGTTCACGGGGAGTCTCTTTGAAGCTCCAAGTCTTTTGCTAAAATGAGCTCGGTTTAACGCCCAGCGTTTAGGACAGTGTGCCGAGCTGTCTGCGACACCAGCAGCTGGGCTCTGCTGAAACGCTCAGTAAAGGGTTTTTATTTGGTGGCACAAAGAACCAGCATGGAAATAAATGCCATACCAAAACAGATGAAAATTTCAGCTCTGATAATTAGTTTAGATTTTTGGATGAAGCATCTAAAATTTCACTCAGCAAAACTGGAGCTCAGACTTCATGGACCGTCTGCTAGCATGAATGACCTCACAGCAGCCGTATTATTGGTCACATGATGCCATTAAAAATACTCCAAAAGGCTCAAACATCACAAACGCAACCCAGAGGTCCAGTTCAGGGACTCCAGTTAGCTGAGGTGAAGCCTAGCAGACCACTAGCACCTACAGCCACCTGTGTCACCGTCCACCTGTCAGTCAAAGAGGCCACGCCCCTAACCCCTAATTGGTGGTGAGACCAGTGTCTGTATCAGGCTGTAAACGTGCTTCTTTCTGATGTAAAGTTGCACATTTTAACACCGACTCTGTTTTTGGCACTTCGGCGTTGTGCTTTCAGTTTCCAGCCCTCTAACTGGCTGCTTGGTTGACATACTGGTGGAGCTTCCAACTGAAAATGCTGCAGCAATTTGGCAGCTTTTTAAGGCTCAGTGTGTGATGAGCAGAGAAGGTGAGAGGTTTGGAAACCAAATAAATGATGTGGCACAGCTCTTAGAGAAAGACTCAGATGTCTTTACATCTGTAGTAACAGAATTACCATGTTTGTGCATTTAAACCTCCTTTCTTCTCCGGCCAGTACAGAGTTGGCTTCTGTTATTTCCCATATGGATGCTGTGCAAGTCCAAACTGCCTTCGATAACGCAGGAAGATTAATTTGTGGAAACTCTCAAGTTCAGTGCATGAAGTGTTATTGTAACCGTCACTGCATTGATAATATAAAAACGCATCTTTTGGGTCTGAAGTGAAGCCAGTGCACAAGTGCCTTAAAGCTGCGTTCTTTCTGCAGGGAGCTGCAGCTCACACTTTGGGAATCAGTGATGCAGAAATGTTTTAAAAGCCTTTTAATGTTGGCAAAATAAAGCAAGGAGTTAATTTAGTAAATTACGGCCATGTTGGACTCAGAAAAGGATGTTAATCCAATGAGCTTGCAGTGTGCTTCAGTTTGTGTGCTCACGCATCACATCCGGTCTCAAAACGCAGAGGTGGCGACGGTGAAAAACGTCTCGAGGCGTTAAACAGGACTTGATGTGCTGAGTCCGTCTTTCGGACGTGTGCTGGATTCGGATCAGATTGGATACCGTGCTGACTCGCGGCTCCATCTTGTGGTTCAAACTGGAATTACGTGAAAACGCAGCTCCGTGATCGCACAAGCTCCTGTGCTTCCTGCTGCTAGTTTTACACGAATCACGTTTAAGGCACCGGTTTTGTCACAGCGCTTCGACCTCTGACCTCGATCCTCAGTGGCTTCTAGCTCTCACTAGCTGTAGCTGAGACAGCAACGGGAGAGAAAAGCTGGGTCTGGACAGACTCTCCTCCCTCACTCGCTCTCGGAGGGTTTTCTGTGTGAGCGAGGCAAAGACAGGCTGCAGTGGGTGGTCGGGTTTATTTACTAGAGGGCAAATCTCCTCCTCAAGGTCAAGAGCACAAAGAGCACAAGCACAGGTAGAGTAGCTGTCACGTGATCCTCCATGATGTGACGACTCATTGTTGTCCTCGTCAGCTGTCGTTGTGTTGTGTTGTTCTGCTCTGTGTGCGTCCTGTAAGACCAACCTCCTCGTACTAAACCACTGAACACACGTGCAGCATTTAACCCTTTTATGTGACTGTTGCTTCTTCTTTTTTCCAATTTTTTAATCCTTTTTTTCGATCTCTTCTGTTATCATTTACCAGACAAAAAGGCGGGAAACGTGTGAGGCCACACAAAGAGGATTAGAACTGCCCGGGATTCGCTGAGCAAGGAGCTCTGAGCCCCACCCCCACTCCCCAACTCCTCCACTTTCTTGTCCTCTTATTTCCTCCCCGTCCTCCTCCTCTCTCCCTTCATCCCTCCCAATAAATGGAGTAATCACGTGTTATCAAACCAACATGAGAGACGGAGAGAAAGATGCAATTCATGTAGATGAGAAGAAAAATGATTACTCGGAAAGCAATAATTCAAGCCCTTCTTTTTGTCCATCCATCCGTCATCCATCCATCCTTCATCCATCCACCCCCTCTGTCCGATACAAACATCCAGTCTTTTTCTTTTCTTAATCCTTTCTTTGCTTGTCTGTGAGATTTTATATTGTCTACGAGAGAAAATGAAGAATAAAAAATGAAAATCGAGACATTCCACTTTCCTCCCCCTTCTCTTCCCGAAGCTCTGCCGACTCCTGATTGGTGGATTACATTAAAAAAAAAAAGAGAGAGAGAAAAAGACTGTTAGTTTTATATCGACGGCCATTTTGGTTTGTAGTCCCCCCTCTCCTCCTCCTCTTCCTCCTCCTCTTCTTCTTCCTCCCCATCTTTGCCCCCCGTAGATATTTGACAGTACAGCAGGACCATGTTGCTTCCATATATAAACCGCCCCAAGGACTGCCACTTCCCCACCAACACTGCAATGTCTTCAGCTCTGTGTGTTTAATGTTTTTAGACTGTTATATTGTGTACATGAATTTAAAACAAAGGAAAAAAAAAAAAAAAAAGAAAATCCATCATTGAATATTAAAGTCAAACTGTTTCTTTTTGTTTGTTTTGTTCCCGTTTGGTTTCAATTCTTCTTTTGTTTTTATTTTTTAAAAACATCTTCTCACTATTACCGACGATTATGCTGTAATTAAAATAATAATAATAATAATGATGTTTTGTTGGTCCAAGTTTTCACATGTCCGCTAGCAAATTGTCAAGAAAAGAAATAGTACAATAAAGACTAAAATCTAACAACTAAACTGCAGGTTTCTATTTTTATCTGCACGCCTGAAGGCTCCTATGGTTTGAGGGGAGGGCGGGGCGATATGCTGAAATATGATTGGGCGCTCGTTAATCTGCATATCGATAATCTCATCCTTTTACGTAACGGGTGGAATAATACGAGATTTCTTTGTATTAAAGTAGATCTGCGTGTATTATCTGGCAGCAGGCGGCTGCTGCTCCCTGCGGACGGTCCAGGACGTCCGTATGCCGGACGCTGGTGTCGCACAGGTGGCTCAAAACTTTATAAAGGACTCGGCGACCTCTGCAACATCTTCATTTTAAATAAAGCATCATGTTTGTGCAAGTAGAGTGAAAGCAGTCCATGCTGTCAGTAGCCATTTAGCATATTCATTTTAGTTCTAGTTAATGAAGTTGGGCAAAGTTTAACTGTCACGTTCCCTCAGTTACACAGAAGGGCCTCATAGTGGCTGAAATCCAGGAACAACACACATCAAAGACGCAGGATGAAGCAAGAATGCAGATCATAAAATGTTTGTT
Organism: Diplotaxodon limnothrissa; assembly: GCF_057381915.1. Lineage (NCBI taxonomy): Eukaryota > Metazoa > Chordata > Actinopteri > Cichliformes > Cichlidae > Diplotaxodon > Diplotaxodon limnothrissa. Next base: position 40,262,912 of record NC_140609.1, on the reverse strand, counting down.
CATGAACAACAGAAGCAGAATGAATGTGTTTTATATAAACTCATCAGGTACCTACACAACAGGTGAGGGCTTGCAGGACCTGATACCATCACACAACAGGAAACAGGCTAGTTCATGATCCTATCATTTGGGGCTTGATACCCATTCTCAGGGTGGGGGTGATGGCGTCTCCCCCCTGACCTGCCGTCCTGGCTCCTCCTTGCCGTAGCGTGATGTCCCTCATCAATCTCTAGCCGTGAGAGTGGTCCCCTCCTCCACACAGCTGGAATTGAACTTGCAACTCCCACTCCAAAGGCATGTAGTCTTACTACTACACTATCCAGTAGGATCCAATCGGTTCACTCTGAGGGAAAACTAAAGGACATAAATGTAATTTTCCATGGCTGATAACTGCAATAAAATGCAGGCTTTGGTGTTTTAAAACAGGAAATCATTTTAGCTCCATTCACTCTCATCATCGAGGATTTGGTCCTGCTGAGTTTCAGCCAATATCTGAGCAACATTTATAAAAGAAAGTGGAATGTCGGAGCAGCAGTATAGATCCCCTTTGTAAGAAAAGCATTTGACTTGCCTGATGTTGTTACTCCTAAATCAAATAGGTCTCAAAGGGTGGAGGGGAGGGGCTAAGAGACAAGGGCCGTGCAGCAGAAAATCGTGTGCTGTATATATGTAGAAGGTTTACTGGTGGAGATTAGAGAGTCGAGCTTCCAGTGTCCGGGTGAAGGTCCGCGGGCCAAACGTTGACGCTCACGGCAGCAGTAATAACACATGTCTCGCCGTCTGTGAAGTGTGTGATGATGATAATTCCCCGCTGTCAGTTAAAATCGGCAGCATACTGTCTCGCTGTCAGGCCAAATCTCTGGGATTATGTTATTATAATGTGGGAGTACAGTAGCCGAGCGTGCGCACACACACACGGAAACACCCTGAGGAAAACTGCTGCTTTGTCATTTAAAGACATCTTAATGGACGGCGTGTGATAATACCGCTCATGTTGGGAACAGCTCTGAATAGCAGATGGAGACGATGTCGGAATAACAGCTCGGTGGTTAAAGTCGTCTTTTTCTGAGTTCAGGTCAAAGATGGAAAAAAACAGGCCGAACAGACGGATTACAAATCGGGATTATAACGCAGAGACACCAGCTGCTAATTACAGAGCAACACCTACATGAACGGGGCCCACAGGCCTCTGCTTTTAGGATTAAAGTAACACCAGCGCACAGACTAACATCCAGGCTCCAGCAGCCGTCCTCAAGTTTGGATGAATTCTATTCTTCATTTCATTAAAGACAGATAACGTAACCCAAATTTGAATGTTTTATTTAAAGAAACCCTTTCTGCTCATGCTCAGTGCCAGTTTTTCATGCTTGGAGTCTGGAGCAGCTTTGCATGATTCACAGTTTGAAACTAATTGAGGCTTTACTGGCTTTTTAAAAGTGTACTTGGACACAAATTCTTTAGCTTTCTTAGTTCAGACTCTGCTAGAGCAGCTTTGCATAAGTCCTTGTTCAAAATAAACCATCTTATTCTGAGGCTCGGTGTAACTTTTTAGTTCATCGTCCAGGTTCTCTGCGCCAACTGTGCCAGAATAAAACAGAAATAGCAGACAGCAGGAATAAATGACATACAGTGTAAATATATACAATCAAGGAGGAAACAAAATAGTTGTACTTGGAGGCGAATAGAGTCTGAGTGGCCTGAGTGATGATTCGTGGGTGGGTGGAGAGGGGTGGGGTTTGTTAGCAGTCTGATGGCCCAGGGGAGGAAGCTGTTAGTGAGTCTGGAGGTGTGGATCTGACTGACCTCAGGTGCATCGGGTCAAACAGGCGGTGGGCGGGGATGCCAGGGCTCTGTGATGGGCCTGCTTTACCTGAAACAGGAAGATGGCAATGGTCCAGGTTAGAGCAGGGGGACATGGCCAAAAATATTTATCAGAATCAGAATCAGAATACTTTATTGATCCCTGGGGGAAATTATTTTTTGTTACAGTGCTCCATTTTAAACCAACATTAAGACAAGACAGACAATACGCTAACTAAGAATAGTACAATATATACATATATATACATACATACATACATAAGTCACTTATAAATAAATAGTTGGAAAAGAAACATGTGTAGTTGTAGCAGCAAACAGTGTGTTAAGTGGATGCGTTGTACAGGGAGATGGCCACAGGCAGGAATGATTTCCTGTGTCGTTCAGTGGTGCTTTTCGGTAATCTCAGTCTCTCACTGAACGAGCTCCTGTGACTGACCAGCATGTCATGGAGTGGGTGGGAGGTGTTATCCAACATTGTCTTTATCTTGGACAGCATCCGCCTCTCCGACACCACCTTGAGGGAGTCCAGCTCCATCCCCACAACATTGCTGGCCTTACGGATCAGTTTATTAAGTCTGTTGGCATCTGCGACCCTCAGCCTGCTCCCCCAGCATGCAACAGCATAGAGGATCGCACTGGCCACAACAGACTCATAGAAAATCCTCAGCATTTTCTGGCAGATGTTGAAGGACCTCAGTCGCCTCAAAAAATAGAGACGACTCTGGCCCTTCCTGTAAAGTGCTGTGGTGTTTTTAGCCCAGTCCAGTTTATTGTCAATGTGTATTCCAAGGTATTTATAGTCCTCCACAATGTCAACACTGACCCCCTGGATTGAAACAGGGGTCAAGTGTTTCCTGGTCTTCCTGAAGTCCACGATCAGTTCCTTGGTCTTTGCCACGTTGAGCTGCAGATGATTCTGCTCACACCACGTGACAAAGGAGTCGACCACAGCCCGGTACTCTGTCTCATCATCCCTGCTGATGCATCCAACCACCGCAGAGTCATCAGAAAACTTCTGAAGATGGCAGGTCTCTGTGCAGTGGCTGAAGTCTGTGGTGTAGAGGGTGAAGAGGAAGGGGGAGAGGACAGTCCCCTGTGGTGCCCCTGTGTTGCTAATCACCTTGTCAGACACACACTGTGGGAGACGTACATATTGTGGTCTTCCTGTCAGGTAATCAACAATCCAGGACACCAGAGAAGCATCCACCTGCATCGCTGCTAACTTATCACCCAGGAGGGTCGGCCTGATGGTGTTGAAAGCACTGGAAAAGTCAAAAAACATGACCCTCACAGTGCTCGCCGGCTGGTCCAGATGGGTGTAGACACGATTGAGCAGGTAGATGATGGCGTCCTCTGTTCCGAGACGAGGCTGATAAGCGAACTGAAGGGGATCCAGATGTGGTCTTACTATGGGTCGCAGCTGGTCCAGGATGAGCCTTTCCAGGGTCTTCATGATGTGGGAGGTCAGTGCCACGGGCCTGTAATCCTGGGGGCCACTGGGACGAGGCGTCTTTGGTACAGGGACGAGGCATGATGTCTTCCACATCACCGGGACCCTCTGCAGACTCAGACTCAGCATAAACAGTTTATGAAAGACTCCACACAGCTGGGGGGCACAGGTCTTGAGGACAAGGGGACTCACTCCGTCTGGTCCAGCAGACTTGCCTGAGTGAAGTCTCCTCATTTGCATCTCAACCTGGTATTGAGTGAAGGTGATGGGTGGGGGAGGGGTGTCAGGAATCTCACAGGAGGCAACATGTGAAGAGAGAGGCTGGCACAGTGGTGTGGCTCTGGATTCCAGGCTGACTGCAGGTGAGGTTGTGGGGGTGGGAGCAGACACTGTGGTGTCGAATCTATTGAAAAACAGATTCAACTCGTCGGCTCTATTCTCACCTCCCTCAGCTCCCCTGCTGTTGGTTGGCCTGAATCCAGTGATGGTCTTCATGCCCCTCCACACCTCTCTCATGCTGTTCTGCTGGAGTTTCCACTCCAGCTTCCTCCTGTAATTGTCCTTAGCCTCTCTGATCTTGTCCTTTAGTAACACCTGGATCTTCCTCACCTCCTCTTTGTTGCCCCCTCTGAAAGCCCTCTTCTTGTTGTTGAGGAGGGCTTTGATGTCCTTAGTCACCCACGGCTTGTTATTTGGGTAACAATGAACAGTCTGAGCTGGAACAATGGAGTCGGTGCAGAAAGTTATGTAGTCTGTGATACACTCAGTAAGCCCATTGATGTCCTCGGCGTGAGGCTCACAGAGTGTTTCCCAGTCGGTCACCTCGAAACAGCCCTGTAGTTCCGCTATTGCCTCCTCTGACCACCTCCTAACAGTCCTGGTGGTCACAGGTTCCCTCCTCACAATTGGCACATAGCGGGGGGTGAGGTGAATCAGGTTATGATCTGACCTACCAAGTGGGGGGAGGGAGGAGGAGCTGTATGCATCCTTGACGTTAGCATACAGTAAGTCTAAAGTTTTCTCTCCCCTGGTGGGACAGTCCACATATTGTTTGAATGTTGGTAGTGTATTGTCCAGTGATACATGGTTGAAGTCACCCGAGATCACAATAAAGGCACTCGGGTGCTGAGTCTGTAGCCGAGCTATGGCAGAGTGGATAGTGTCACATGCAGCTGTGGGGTTAGCAGAGGGGGGAACATAAACAGCCACCAAGATGACGTGAGAGAATTCCCTGGGTAAATAATACGGCCTGAGTCCAACAGCACACAGTTCAGTGTCCGGGCAACAAATCCTTTCTTTGATTGTTATGTTGGCAGGGTTACACCACCGGTTGTTAACTAAAACAGCAAGCCCACCTCCTTTACGCTTACCGCTAGCGATGCTGTCCCTGTCCGCCCGAACAGTGTGGAAGCCTTCCACGGAAGCATTCTCATCGGGAATGACCTGGTGCAGCCATGATTCGGTGAAACACATCAGGCTACACTCTCGGTATTCCCTCTGACTCCGTACCAGTGCTGAGAGCTCGTCGATTTTACTTGCCAACGATCGCACATTTCCCATCACGATAGACGGCAGACACGGTTTAAACCTCCTCCTCGCTTCGAGCCTCCGCTGTCTCACCGTCACCTTTTTTCTTCTCTTCTGTCCTTGACCTCTGCATCCCCGATGTGTTTTCCTCCAAATTTCAGCTGGTACTTCTGCGGGCACTTCTGCGGGCCTGGCCAGCGAGCCGGCCGGCATCAGGGCGATCAGCTGATCTCTGGAGTAAACAGTCCGTGCGTGTAGGAGATGTGCCGCGGTCCCGTTCCATGATAAAAGTAACAGTTCCACGGCCACCAGAAGAACAAAAACTCTCTCAATCCACATGATTGAGTAAGAGATAGAAAACGGAGGAAAATACAAGTCAGAAAAAAAAAGAATACGTAAGAAAAAAGAGCTAAACTAAGAGAAAAGCAGGAGCGACTGTAACAGGCTGCACGCTGGTTGGCGCATGCGCACTATATTTATATCACGTATATCACGATATACATTTGAAAATTTGCGATAACGATATAACTGACACGAGACAAAATACTTTACAACGCCACAACTTTATTAGTGCAAAAAAAAACATCAGTGTATTTTCACTTAAACAAGCAGCTGTTTTTTATCTGCATTAAAGTTATATAAAAACATAACAGTGCAAATGCAAACTCCTCGCTGACAGTTTAACCAAAAGGCATTTCCAGTGGAAACTGGCCGACATGTCCTCAGCATAACCATGTATCATATCCACAAAACTTAAAAAGAGGTTATACACACACAATATGGTAATATCAGGGGTCGGCAACCCCGGGCACGCTGCAGCTGGCACACAAAGGGTTAACTGATGGCACGACCATAGCTGGACTGTGATTTTTCGTTTTTATGGGTCAATGATTTTTTTTATTTTATTTTATTTTTGTAACGGTATAAACAGTGAGAGGTGGTGGATTGGCCAGATGCTGGTCGATGTGTAACAATAACTCCGTTGTTTGGTGGTGGCTGTGGCGGAGCTTCCACTGAGGCAACAGGTGGATGAGGGAAGGGGAGGCAGGAGGAGGAGGAGAGACCCGAGGCGGCCGCCAGTCCGAGTGTCAGGTGAACTGAACTTCGGGTAAGAAGTTATGACCTGCAGTCTATCTGGGTCAGATATAAACCAAGTTTAGGTGGAGTTTATTTTGTTGTGCTGACTTTTTACCGTCAGTTACAATAACTCGTACTGCGTGAGCTAGCATGACGGAGTTTCTATACAGCTGGGTGGTGCTATGATGTCACTGATAGTGAACTTTATTTTATTCATAAGGTCAGTTAGTAGAGTTGCCAACCGTCCTGTACAAAACGGAATCGTCCCACATTCAGAGAAAATATTACTCGTTTTGTGTTGAGCTGAGAAGGAACGCAGTTTGTCCCAGGCCAGGTAGGATGGATTCCCAGAACACCGGACTTCAGCTACAATGAAAAAGACACAAAGCTGGATTTATTCTGTGTTTACGCTGCACAGATGCCTCTTCTCCTCTCTCTCCTGTTACTGCGGTCAAGTGAGCCCTCACTTACGAAGTCACAGTCAAGCTAGCCGCTCCGCCAGCCGCACCGAGAATGTGGTTGCACTACTCTTACGCATATTACGGTATGGGTGAAGACTGGCTTAGAAACGCAGTGTTTTGTGTCCTGACACTATTTTACTTCACAATCCACTCCCAGTTTTAGTGTATCTCCACTTTCCCCCCTGTGATCCACAGCCCAAATTACTGTATGATTCAGAGAAAATTAACAATAAAATTTACCCAATTTACTCAACTGTACTTTTATTGTCCTCATCTTTGACCTCAGATTACAGGAAAACTGTAAGAGGTGACACAGATATTTCACTGGATTCTGAATCAAGGCCATCTCCACTCTTCACCCTGTGATCCACAGCAAAAATTACTGTACAGTTTTTGAGAAAATTGATAGTAGAATTTACCCAATTTACTCTACTGTACTCTATATATTCTCATCTTTGAGCTCAGATTGCAGGAAAACTGTAAGAGGTGACACAGATATTTCACTGGATTATGACTCTGGGTGACCCCCACTCTGCACCCCGTGATCCACAGCAACAATTACTGTATGGATTTCTGATAAAATTAAATCCTATTCCATTACCAAACAAAATGAGTTCATTGAAGTATTTGCTTAACTACAAGAAATTTCTTTCCACACACAATTTAAATTTTTCAAAATGTCATTCACACACCACCTCAAGTAGCAACTTTAGTTTTAGACATTATTTATTCAGTGCTTAATCACAACAATAGCCACCTTAAGGCACTTTACATAATAAGTTAAACCTTACAATAATACATACAGAGAAAAACCCAACAATCATATGACCCCCTATGAGCAACAGTGGGAAGGAAAAACTCCCTTTTAACAGGAAGAAACCACCGGCAGAACCAGGCTCAGGGAGGGGCGGCCATCTGCCTCAACCGGTCAGGGTGAGAAATTACATTTCTCAGATTACTGATTTCTCATATTACTACTACACAGTTTAGATATATTGTTATTCATTATCTGTCATCACACAAATCAACCCAAAAAATCAAAAAGGAAATACTTGAAGTACGAGCACAAAGCAAGAATGTTATACACATTGTGTTTTACACATGTGTTCCTCAAAACACCAATAACAACTATAAGCAGATTATTCAAGTAGCTTTCACTGCATGTGGAATTAGGTTACACAAAGCACACACTTCCACTCTGTCTTCTGAGCACTGCTGAGCTGTTCATTTGTCATGTCCAGGCCTTCAGAATGGAACCAGCGGTTGCAGTTATCACACTGGATCTGTAAACAAAAACATGAACTTTCATAAACACATTAAGTAAATAATTCTATGTTTTAATCAATTACAATCTTTAAGACACAGAGTCAAATACTTTGTTGTAGATAACATAAAACTATTTAAAAAAATACTATACCCAGTCAGTGATGGAGGGTCCTGGATTAGGTGGTTTCACCGTCGCACACATGGCACAGTTGTTGTCACTGTCAAATACTAAAATATATATATATATATATATATATATATATATATATATATATGTTAGTGTTCATCAGTTTGACACAAATAAATATGTCCATTTGAAGAAGATATTACACACCAGAGGCCTCAAGTATTGTCTGTGCAAATGTCCTTCGTGCCTGGGCCATCTCTTTTTTTGTCGTCAAAAATGTCATTTCTGGTTTATTTGGGAATGCTTCCATTACTTCTTTGACCATCTGAAATAAAAAAACCCAAAAACAATTAATTGAAAACATCTGCAAACACTTCCTGTTTACACAATTTAACCTTTTAAGATTATTTTAACTTCCCCCACCCCATCTTCTTATCTAATTTTACAGAACAATATTATTGCGTTAATGTGGTGCCATACCATGATGACCATTACTCCTCAGCTAGAACCATCCCGTTGAAATGGATGTGTCAGTACTCCTCCTCGAAGTCTCACATTCACCCAGTCTGTTTTGTTGTAGCATGTCCTCCTCATTTTGAAGTATTCACTTTGTGAACATAACATATATCACATTTATATAATAATGAAAGATAAAAGTCACACAGAAAAAGACACATATAGTACATATCACTGTTTTTAATGGTGTGTCAGAAAGCCCTGTGCTCTACATTATGTTAGATGAAGTATCAAACTTATTAACATGTTCTTTTAAATCTACAAATGTTAACTGTCTCAAATGTATCACTGCTTAAACACGGTCAGTGGTTTTTTTATTATTTAAAATTACATATGTGAGTAATTTTGAATTATTTTTTTAAATTCTTTAAAGAACTGATAACCACAGATTTTATTAAACTTTAATCTACAACCATACATTCACCTTTAGAAAAAGACCTCCTAAGTCCTCCTGTCACTTCTCTAATATTTCATGTTATTATATACATGTAATAACGCATAATTACCGGAATCTTTTGGCTGCACGGTCAGACTCTTCCTGCTCCAAAGAGTTTCTTGAAGGATCGACCAAATACAGACAGCTGTCATCTGCATTTATGTACTGCGATAGATATATAAATTTAAAAAGTACATAAATTTTCAATAATGTGTTATTGAAACAAACTGTTTTCACAGAAATGCTGCTCATACTAACCAGAAACTTCCAGTGTATATTTCCAATGTTCACAAAGGATAAAACGGCTCTGTAGTTGTCAAAGTTCACCTGACATATTAGGAATTAATTACAAATTTGCAACAATACCGTTTCCATTTTGAGACATTAATTAACTTTTAAAAAATTAATTCTAGAATATATAAAAAAAATTTTTTACCTTGGACAAGCTTTGTCTCCTGATTAGTTCTCTCTCTCCATAGAGGATCACACCGCTCGTGTAGTGGTTCATAATGTAGATATTATTCCCCTGATTTAGCCGAATGGCCCAGTGGTGCAGGAGACTTTCAATGACCTGAGGAGTATAATAAATAACCTTTTATTACTTTGTAAACATGATAAAGTTTTGGAATACAAAGTTTAATAAAGATTTTTTTTACTTACGTATACTCAGTATTCAGTCATGAGGATATGCCTGGAATGTCGATCTAAAGCAGTACTTACTGAATGTGTAGGGAAAAACTAATGTCCTGCCCCAGCTTTAACGTTAACCTTATGCAATACTTTTTTTTTTTTTAAATAACTAGTTTACATACCTCTCCAACAAGCCAGCTGTGTGGTCTAAGGGTCAGGAACTCACTGTGACGTATGACAAAGTTGTTACCTCTAATCTGAGATGGGACCACAGAAACAACAACTTCCGTTTCCTGTTGTTTCCACAAATATGCGACCTGTGTTTCAACAAGACAATAGTAACTAAATTCAAATAATTCTTCTTATGAGAACATTCATTGTAATCAATTACAACGGTTTTAAATCTAACTCAAAAAAGTATTTAGTCAGCCACCGATTGTGCAAGTTCCCCCACCTAAAATGATGACAGAGGTCAGTAATTTGCACCAGAGGTACACTTCAACTGTGAGAGACAGAATGTGAAAAAAAAATCCATGAATCCACATGGTAGGATTTGTAAAGAATTTATTCGTAAATTAGGGTGGAAAATAAGTATTTGGTCACCTCAAACAAGGAAAATCTCTGGCTCTCACAGACCTGTAACGTCTTCTGTAAGAAGCTTTTCTGTCCCCCACTCGTTACCTGTATGAATGGCACCTGTTTGAACTCATCATCTGTATAAAAGACACCTGTCCACAGCCTCAAACAGTCAGACTCCAAACTCCGCCATGGCCAAGACCAAAGAGCTTTCGAAGGACACCAGGAAAAGTATTGTAGACCTGCACCAGACTGGGAAGAGTGAATCTACAATAGGCAAGCAGCTTGGTGTGAAAAAATCAACTGTGGGAGCAATCATCAGAAAATGGAAGACATACAAGACCACTGATAATCTCCCTCGATCTGGGGCTCTCCACGCAAGATCTCATCCCGTGGGGTCAAAATGATCATGAGAACGGTGAGCAAAGATCCCAGAACCACACGGGGGGACCTGGTGAATGACCTGCAGAGAGCTGGGACCAAAGTAACAAAGGTCACCATCAGTAACACACTACAACGGCAGGGAATCAAATCCCGCAGTGCCAGACGTGTTCCGCTGCTGAAGCCAGTGCATGTCCAGGCCCGTCTGAAGTTTGCCAGAGAGCACATGGATGATACAGCAGAGGATTGGGAGAATGTCATGTGGTCAGATGAAACCAAAGTAGAACTTTTTGGTATAAACTCAACTCGTCGTGTTTGGAGGAAGAAGAATACTGAGTTGCATCCCAAGAACACCATACCTACTGTGAAGCATGGGGGTGGAAACATCATGCTATGGGGCTGTTTTTCTGCCAAGGGGACAGGACGACTGATCCGTGTTAAGGACAGAATAAATGGGGCCATGTATCGTGAGATTTTGAGCCAAAACCTCCTTCCATCAGTGAGAACTTTGAAGATGAAACGAGGCTGGGTCTTCCAACATGACAATGATCCAAAACACACCGCCCGGGCAACAAAGGAGTGGCTCCGTAAGAAGCATTTGAAAGTCCTGGAGTGGCCTAGCCAGTCGCCAGACCTCAACCCCATAGAAAATCTGTGGCGGGAGTTGAAAGTCCGTGTTGCTCGGCGACAGCCCCAAAACATCACTGCTCTCGAGAAGATCTGCATGGAGGAATGGGCCAAAATACCAGCTACTGTGTGTGCAAACCTGGTAAAGACCTATAGTAAACGTTTGACCTCTGTTATTGCCAACAAAGGTTATGTTACAAAGTATTGAGTTGTATTTTTGTTATTGACCAAATACTTATTTTCCACCCTGATTTACGAATAAATTCTTTACAAATCCTACCATGTGGATTCATGGATTTTTTTTTCACATTCTGTCTCTCACAGTTGAAGTGTACCTCTGGTGCAAATTACTGACCTCTGTCATCATTTTAAGTGGGGGAACTTGCACAATCGGTGGCTGACTAAATACTTTTTTGCCCCACTGTATGTGTCAAGCAGGTACACAGGCCTTTTGTTTTGCATATTATTTTATTTCCACTTTAGGGAAGCTGTTGGCGTCTTTTTGTTTTAGTAATGTCTTTGATCTGGCTCAGCCGCCCGGTTCTCGTCCCCAACATTTTTCTTTTGTTAAGCTTACTGTTATCAGGGCATGGTAAATGAACAGTAAACCTTGCCTTATTACTAATCTTCCCGTTTCCCTCTCATTGATTTATTTGGGTTGTCATGGAAGAAGTATTAAACAATGCCTTTTATTAGAACATAAGCATTGATATGCAGTAATTGTATTTGAATTAGTTAAATATGAGTGGGCAACTCTGACCATGACAAGACTGCATTTACTTTAAGGAATTAATAAAAAAAATGTAGACATATTGTTGTCATTATTTTTACTCTTCAATTTGATGTGTTTTTTCTTTAAGATAGTATCAGAAGTTGCTCCTCCACCATGAAAAAAAAAACAACTGCATGTATTATTTTACTACATCCATGATTCTCCTCTGTGGTCTTCCTCACTCATCCTGTTTGGAGCTTAATGTTCAACATCCTTTATCTATTAAAATTACAGAAGTAGAAGAAAGTAATCATCAGAGCAGGAATCATGATAAATGATAAATAGATTACCAGTACATGAAAACATAACATTTGCATAATTTCTCTGATAACCCTGCATTGGATGGGTTTATTAACGGTGGGCTGAAATTGTACTATAGTCTGCTGATGAGGAACTTTTTTGAATGTTGAATTAAATGTCCTCCACAATCTGTATATGAATTGTCATTAAAACCATAGAGATTCTTACTTATAACGGAAAGAAAAGTGTGACAATGCCCATCAACATATAGTGTATATTTTTTGAAACATTACAAAGATACATGTAATTCTGAGTTCACCTGAATTACAGATTAGACTGGTGGACAAACAGAGATGCTGTGTACAACTGGTGACAGCATCAGTGACAGGGATGCCAAAAGGAAGAACAAATTAATCAACAAGGCTGGAAGCAGAATTAGGAGGCGTCATAGTCAGCGAGGGTCAGAGATCAATGAACAAATTTCCCACTTTCTTGGATAATGCATCACCCTCAAAAGGATTCAAAATTTGGGCCATGAAGAACAGTTCAGGAAACCTCTTTTATTGTTTCGTCTGTGAAAATGTATAAATGAAATGTAAATTATGTTAAAGGCAAACACATTTGTAAGCAATAAGAAACAAACATGCTTTGCATTATGTCTTTAACCCCTGGAGGGTCCTACATTTATTACAATATTTATATTTATAACAATTTACATTTATAACAATATTTATTAACTGAATTTAAAAACATGTCTTACATAGTGGGAGTATTTCTTTTACTGATGATATTACAATGATATGTATTTTCTATGACTAAATAATGCTCTAACACATGGCAATAACAGCAGATGTGGCAATTTTGTAATTTGTTGTATAACTTTGATATTATTTTAGGCAGTATATTTTCTTAGCCTTTATCATACTCTGTCAACACAGCAATCTCAGAAACCGTACAGTATATTTGGCTGTGGATCACAGGGTGAAGAGTGGAGATGGCCCAGAGTCATAATCCAGTAAAATATCTGCGTCACCTCTTACAGTTTTCCTGTAATCTGAGCTCAAAGATGAGAATATTAAGAGTACAGTTGAGTAAATTGGGTAAATTTTATTGTTAATTTTCTCTGAATCATACAGTAATTTGGGCTGTGGATCACAGGGGGGAAAGTGGAGATAAACCAAAACTGGGAGTGGATTGTGAAGTAAAATAGTGTCAGGACAGAAAACACTGCGTTTCTAAACCAGTCGGCACCGATACCGTAATATGCGTAAGAGTAGTGCAACCACAGTTTCGGTGCGGCTGGCGGGGCGGCTAGCTTGACTGCGACTTCGTAAGTGAGGGCTCACTTGACCGCAGTTCTCCTGTTGCTACTTCAATCATGAAACTGATCAATGATCAGCTGATCGGCTTTTCTCTCTTGTTTGTTTATTGCCCACTTTGCGCCAGAAAGAGGAAACCAGCGGATGTCGTGCTAAACAACAGCAGCACGTTTAAGCTTGATCAGCTGTTGTTAGAATTTATTTAATATTAATTTCTAGTATCAGCTGATGTTTGCTGGAGCCACAGCTGTAAAAACTGCGGGCAATAGCGCACTGCTGGCACGTCTCTGCGCACAGAGAATCTGCGTTGCGCACAAACAAAAGCTGACCTGAATTGAAATTAACATTAAAACTTTAACAATCGTGTTTTGCAGTGTTAGTCAGTGAGTGACTGGCTGCTCCTGTATGGGATTAGAAAGATGCCATCTTATCCCACAGACGCAGCTAATCAGCGTCGCTGACAGGCTGTGACAGCGTCCTTATGTGCGACACCGGTGTTTTAGCAAAGCGGCTGATGTGGAGTGAAGCCACGTTAATGACAACGTGTACAACCATTGGAGATGTGAGCAGGACAGACGGAACAACTGACGGGAAAAGTGTGGACTTTATACCAGTTTTTAAATTGTGTTGATCGGCCACGTAAAACCAGAGTTATGATAAAATATCTGCAATGTTTGGTTTTCTTCCTGAATACTGTCGTTGTTTATATTTGGAAACCAAACCCCCGCCCAGCCTTTCCTATTGGTGGAAAAATGTACCACGTGGACCAATCAAAAAATGATAAGGCAACATGGTATTTAGTTGTTTAGGGAGGGGGAAGTTTTAGGAGTGACGGCGTGTTTTGAGATGTGAGAGATTTGAGACGTTTAGCACAAATCTTGTGTAGTCAGTGTGTAGTTAGTGTGTAGTTAGTGTGTAGTGTAGTCAGTAGTGTTGTTGTGTGTGTCAGAACAATGAGGCGACTGCTGAGTGTTACAGGTGTTACAGCAGTGACACATCTGCTGCTGTCAGGCCTGCAGGTATCAGGCTGTTGTTCTCCTTCATCTCATAGTGGACAGAAATTATTTTTTGGAGCGGCACAAATAATTTGTGTGGCATCAGATTTGATGCAGAACAGCTGATTGTTCTGTAAATAGTTTGAAATGTTTGTTTAAAAACACCTTGGCTGCATTTTTAGGTAAAAGCTGCAAAACACTGTTGTTTGCATGACTCAGTAACTTTTTTGAAGAAGTAACTATATAATTAATTGCCCAACATTGCTCATTATTTACTGTATTTTGCAGACAGAGTTACAGACTCTCTCCCAGACCACAGACTCATACAAGTCAGAGCTTTATTTTAAAAAAAAGAAAGAAAGTTGTGTTTTCAAAATTGGAGTTCAAGTTATTTTTCCTTCCAGTAGTGTTAACATGCTACAGGTCAGGAACTAGATTTGTTTAAATTGTCATTGTAAAGCAGTTAATTAAAAGTCGTCTAACATAAATGCTGTAATGTGATTATTTTAATAAACATGTAACTTGGATGCTGGCGTGACCACAGTGCACACGTCTGCTGTTGCTCACAGTGGTCCAGGGGACGCTCAGGGAGTTTGTGTGTTTGCTCAGACACATGAAACATTAGAGGCAACATTGGTCATGATATGGTTTGGATATGTGGTGAGAGGGAAACATGAAGATGAAACCAGGAGATGTCCTTACTGAATCATCAGAGCTGTGATGGAGAAACAGGTTTACCTTTTAGGTGACATGGATGAGTTGAAGTTATGAACTGTTTCTGAGAGACAAATAACACCAGGATCCTTTTCTAAGTAGCTGACAGCTGGTAACTGTGCAGGGGCGGGTCTAGCAAAGTGTTGCCAGGTAGGGCATTAACAGGGAGAGGGGGGCACAAAGAAATACTTTTCTTTCTTATTCTCATTTAAAATGTCTCACTTTTATTAAATAATTATCTGAATCTTACAACCAAAGTTTTTATCTGATGTAAAATGCATAGTACATCACTGTCACAACAGCGTTTGCTTTCATTCAAAGGCTTTATGGCTTTAATGCCTGGTGGGCCGGTCTCTAGTCAAAATGCCCATTTTTTTGTCCCAGTCCAGCCCTGGGCACGACACGCAGTGAATCAATCTGAGAGGTGCATTAAAAAATAAATGGCCGGGCCAGCGATGCACATCGGAAATCAGCTCGCATAGACACATTAGTTGTGCCGCTTCTTAATGACGATATCTTAGCTAACAACCCCAACTACCAGATTCAACTTGTAATTGGCTAAAAATAACTTTGAGCGATGAAATTTCCACATTCCAACACTTCAAATGCTTCAGCATCTGTCCGCTCAGCGCAGCATCAGCACCACGGAAACACACGGATACATCCGTAGACTGAGACAGAATTCACAATGTGTTTTCAGGTGTTTGGACCAATGTTTTCTTTTCTGATCAAACCAGAAAGCTTCAATGAGCAGCTGGTTTGTCTCACATTAACTGGCTGAGTTAATGCCAGTTAATGTGACATCGAAATGCAGCTGATGAACTGAAAAGCTCGACTCTGTGGGGTCAAAGTTTGCAGAACTACAGACGCAGCTGGAATCCACAGCTGTGCGTGTTCATGGAGCTGCATGTTCACCTGCTGGACATCACTACCTGACAAGTTTAACTGTCTTCAGAACATTGCAGAGGCCTTATTGACAGTATTTGGCTCTACATGTCTGTGTGAGCAGATTTTCTCTCACATGAGTCCTCAGGTAGCCTCTGAATGCTGGACACTCTGAGACCTGTGTCTCTGAGTGGGAGACCAGAGATCACATTAACATGTGTGTCTCTGTATTAACAAACATGCCATATTGGCTCATTTTATTTTTCTTATCATTGTTGTGAGGAGGCCATAAATAGCATTTGCATTTTCTGTTGTACAGTTCATTTGCTGTTATGGATAAAGTCTTTTTTGTTGTTTCAAAATAGCTGATAACTATTCGCTGACAGCTGCCAACATCTGCGAACAAATATAATTCTATAAAGTTGTTCTATATAATGTGTAACTGTTAATATAGAGCATTATTAAATTTATTGCTAATGCAATCATATGGCACACTGACTGCTGAGCAAATTTTAGATGCACTCGTCATCAGAAAGGTTGCCGACCCCTGCGGTAACATTATGTTGAAGCACAGCACGTATCACTCCGCGAGGCTCCGCCTACGATAGCCGTAACGCTCCGACAATCCATCAAGCGGTGCGGCTTCGTAGCTCAGCAAAGTCGTACTGAAACATCTGACAGATTTTCGAGCGCCGTGCACATAAAATCGTTTCGAGGTCAGTAAACACAACCAGAGTTCATACATAAGGCACACGGGATTATAAGGGGCTCTGTCGACTTTCAGAAAAATCAAAGGTTCATGGTTTCATTCAACGATCCGCTTTCTCCGCCATGTGCGTATGAAAACAAAGGCACAGCGCATGCGCGTTTTACCCAAATTCTATCGCCATATTTCATTTTCTTATCGTTGCCCAACATTATACCGTGAACGGTATGATATGGCCCAGCCCTACACCAGGTGAGGTCATATTCCACCTGTTCTCCATTTACAGTGAGAGTTGAGTGGACCTGTTTGTGCCTGCTGACACCCATTATGAGACGTCAGCTTCAGGTTATTCTCTTTGCAGCAGCGGGACAAGTTCTCTACCTCCACCCTGTACGCCGTCTCATCTCAGAGGGGGCAGAGAACGCAGCTCTGCAGGGGTCCGGGAGGTGCGGGCCGAGTCGGGCTGATTGAGGCCGGTTTGTTTGGAAGATCCAGGAGCAGATGGTGGTGGTGGTGGCATCCTCCATGGAGGACTACCCGGTTATCCCCCTCGAGGGAGGGGGATAGACGGGTAGTCTATTCTGTGTAAAAGTCATTAGACAACCAATCAGAACAACCAATAAAGCCAATAAACAATAAATGTCATAAGATTCAAATATCAAACACATAAGAATTGAAATATGTGAGTAAAATCAGAATTTAGGGGCAAAGCTCATAACTTACTTTTTATTAACAACTTCTGATTTTTTTAAAAAGCAAACGGCAAAATAATTTTACAGACTGAAGTGGAAAACAAAGTTTCTCCCCAACATCACAGCTGATACAAAAACACACTTTTCACAGAGACAAACGGTCATCGCCGCAGACGACTGAGCGACTCCTGCGTCCACAGTTCAGCAGGAACAGATGTTTGGTTTTTACTTTTCATCTAAATTTAACGGCCCCGTAATCACACACTGCTGCGCGAACGCTGCGCACATACTCCAGTGTAAAGCTCAAAGCCTGCATTACATGGATTTTATTTATGTGACGCACTTTTCATCTGTAACAGCTGCTGCTCGCTGGATTTAAAATGAGACAATGCTCGCTGTCATTATCTGCTCGGGATTTGCTGTAGGTGCACTTTATGAGAGCAGCTGCATTATGTAAGCAAACACAAAACACTGAATATGACTCGGGATCAGCAGCCCTCCAAATTAAAAGTCCAGCCTCAAACCTCACTGAGAAAAAGATGAAAGTGGAGCTGATTTCTGTGAAAGCGAGCGAGCGCTGCAGGCTGATGGGAGCGGGCAGCACACAGGGAGAGTTTTCCTGCAGCTGATCCGGGCGATTCATGGAGCATTTAGTCCATCCAGATAAGTCAGCGTCAACACTTAGACTGAAACACACACACACACACACACACAGGGCTGTGTAAAGAGTGTGTGTGGCTGAGAGAGAAGACACTGCAGGCGGCCGAACAGACAGATAAAAAGATGGTGCAAAGTTTGAATAGGAGACGTTTTCCCGGGGCTGAAGCACAGACTGGATATCTGGAAACAGGAAGAAGCCTCCAGGGTTTCTTCCTGTTAAAAGGGAGTTTTTCCTTCCCACTGTCGCCAAAGTGCTGCTCATAGGGGGTCATATGATTGTTGGGTTTATCTATTTATGTATTATTGTAGGGTCGACCTTTCAATATAAACCACCTTGAGGTGACTGTTGTTGTGATTTGGCGCGGTATAAATAAAACTGAATTGAATATAAAAGATGGATGCAGCCATTGTGACATCATTAGCCAAGTCCTCCAAAAGCTGCAGTTCCTCCAGGGTCCACTCGAGGCTCCATAAGTGAGTCAGCGGCAGTTTTGTTTCAAACACTTTGCCTTTAAAAAAAAAAATTCTCTTATGCAGTGAAGAGTAACCAGAGGTAATTTTACCGGCAAACAAATCAATTTGAAATATACTGAAAGAATCCTCAGAGACCGACTTCCTGCAACTATCCAGGAACAATCTGCTGACAATCTGTGCACCTTCCAGCATGATGGAGCTCCATGTCACAAGACAAACATGATCTGAAGTTTGCAGAAATCTTGAAACTTTGGATTCATGGGCAGGAAAATTCCCGTATCGTAATCTGACCCAGAATCTTTGGTCGGTGGTTGGACGAGGAGAAGCCGACAAAGCGACCAACAGGCTGAAACGCTGATCGGGCAAGAATGGATCTAACAAGTCGTGACAGTGAACCAAGTGTGGCGACTGGACTGGTTCTTAACTGCACACTCAAAGGGCTTCATCCAGCGTCTCACTGACACGAGCACAGTTTCTAACATTCACACTGCCGTGGATGCATCTGAGAGCACTTTGGGGTTCGGTGCCTTTCAGAGGAATACTCTGGCATCCAGACTATCAACCTTCCAGGTAGATGACCATAAATTTGTCGATACAACCCGAGTTTGAAGTATTTGCTACTTTGGTGTGTCTGAGTGTTTGCCAGGTTCTTTTAGACTTGTAAAAAATCGGACAGGGGCTCCGCGGGGCTGTGATTCATACATTCAGTTGGCAGGAGAAAGGTCGCTGGGTCAAGCCAGAGCCACAATTCCCCTGTGAGGTTGCATCAGGAAGGGAATCCAGCGTAAATCTGCAAAATCAAACCACCTGCTGTGAAACCTTTTATGGCAGAGGATCAGCAGAACTAG
Source organism: Diplotaxodon limnothrissa (assembly GCF_057381915.1). Lineage (NCBI taxonomy): Eukaryota > Metazoa > Chordata > Actinopteri > Cichliformes > Cichlidae > Diplotaxodon > Diplotaxodon limnothrissa. The sequence goes on along the minus strand of NC_140609.1, from coordinate 40,243,712 downwards.
CTTTAAACTTCTCACAGTCTGACAGAAAACACTGGAAGGAGCCGAAACAAGTAAATCGACAAGTTAAAAACTGCCACAGGCAGCTCCAGCCTGGCACCTCGGGTAATTCCAGTCCCTGAACTGGACCTTGTTTGTACCGTTGGAGCCTTTTTAATGACATCATCTGACCAATTATATGGCTTCTGTGAGGTTACTGTAGTAACCATGAAGTCTGAGTGAAAGTCGAGGACTTTATTTGGATGTGACTCAGCGCTAATTAGCAGGTATCTGTGATGTGAGCGTGTTAGCCATGTTAGCTAATAATGCGGCACCTCAGCTCTCATCCAAATACAGTCCCCGCTGGCGCCAAAGCGCCAACATTTAGGAAAGCATCTTTTATATACAGTCTATGATTTTACCCCCAGCCAGACTCTGAGGTCTGATTTTTGGCGTTATGATCGAATAATAGACCTAAATTATCACCAAAGACAGACCGCGCCGTTTTGTTTTCCTGCTCCTTTCTGTGCAGTAATGAAACCCTGTGCGTCGGGGCCTCGTCGCACGTTTTACGGCATCTGAACCGGAGCCTGCAGAAGGCGTCAAACTCAAACAAGCCGTCTCAGCACAGGAAGGACGTTAAGTTATGAATTAATAATGAGAATTAAACGAGCTCCACGAAAACACAAAACTGGCATGAAAGACAAACTTCAGCTTCATCAGAAATACTCCATGTTTACTCACATTTTACTTTTATGATTCACAATTTAAGTCTCTGCAGGTTGAAGAAATCAAAACACAATTTTTTCATTCAGCTTAAAAAACCAAACAAACCAAAAAAGCCCCCAAAACCCACTGCGGTGAGGAGACAGACACCTGCGCGTGTAAACGTGAAAAATCCAACAAACACAAAACATTTAACGTTAAATCGGTCAAAATATACTGTTTGTGTATGCAGAGTATACAGAGAGGCGTATAAGTACAAACAGGAAATAAAAGGATCTGAGCATCAACTCTGCTCCCAGCGTATGTACAGGTCAAGGCTTACAAAGCTCATAAGTTCAGGGATGAAATCACACGGCGACAGTGAGCTCTCGCTCCCATCGGTTCCCTCCTTCATCTCTCCCTCCTCCTCGTCACGTGGGCGTACCTCTCGGTGATGCCAGTCTCTTGTTTTTTTTTAAAAAGCTTCTCTTTTGTGCTTCACTCCATCTTGGACATCTCAAACTTGGTCGTCATCGTTTCCTGCAACAGAAAACACAGCAGCACGTTTATAGTTTCAGGAGCTTTAACCCACAGACTGTTGAAGCGTCCACCTTAGAGCAGACGCACGGCCTCAGAGCTCCTGAAAATCATCTATATCATATCTTACAGAAAGACAGATTTAGGAAGGATTTACATCCTTTTGACTCGACGCTGGAATATCGTCTGCAGGCTGTTCCACTCCTGCACGGCCACACGGGGAATTTTGTGTTTTTGTTAAAATTACTGGAGTTGACCTCACTGAAATTTGCACCTTTTGCAGACTCAGCCCGGCGAGCTGAACTGGACCCTCTGGTGGTTCTGGTCCCACGTGACCCCTGCTTTACATTCTCAAGCAGTCAAAATGTTTCCACAGCAGGACAGTGGAGCTCAGCGTGGACGTAAACAGCGATGGTCCTGAGTGGATCTACAGCCTAAACCTTCTGCTCAGAACCGGCCTTTCTGACAGCTCGGTGCACTCTCTGAGCGACAACCTGCAGAGGTCAGCACCATTTACAAATATTAAAAAGCTCTTTTACATCAGGTTATTTCAGGCTCGGGGATTAAGGAAGGTCAGAGAGCAGCTTCTGTCTTCACCTCCGTGTTTTCATGAGAGACACTGAGGAGCGTTTCAAACAAAGCAGGAATCTTCACACGCCGGCTCAGCTGCCAGAATCCAGGTTAACAGGATTTATTCAGGTAGCAAAACAACACAAAGCGTCGGGGTGACGGCAGGTGAGGCAGAATTTCCTCCTCGATCGTGATGAATTGCGTAATTTACCATAACAGGCAGGTTGGGTTCAGATTCAGCCCTCGTTTATCTCTTAAATAACAAGAACGCGTTACATAATCTACCAAAAGGAGGTGACGAGCAGGGAGTTAAAGGCATTATTTCCCCTTAATTTAACCCTTTGATGAGCCGGCTTCGTTACGTACACGTCCATTATCCTCGCTGGCAGAACAAAGCCCGCTCGCCCTGCGGGGAACAGAGCGTGTGCACACTTCATATCTTCTGTTTTAATACCCCTCTGCGTTCATATGGCCGCTTATGTAAGAAATTGATTTTACATAAGAGGCACTTTGTTGATTGCCGGACGCCTTAAAGAGGCTCGGTTTGGAGACGAGAGAGTAAATAATTTGGAAAATGGTTTGAATGAACAGCCAACAGAGGACACGAGGAAAAACACAGACGGATATTAAAACGAGCGCGGCGTCTGCTGGACGTCAGTCTGAGGCCACGGGAGCATTTTTACTGATCACACAAACACAAACACACGCACACACACACACGCGCGCGCACACACACACACACACGCACCTGTCGCGTCACATCTTTCTGCTCACCATGACAACACAGAGGACGATAAACAACAGTATGACGTAACCAGCAGCACAGGGTGTCTACTGTGGATCTGCTGCCCCCTGCTGCTCGTAAGCTGTGTGTGTGTGTGTGTGTGTGTGTGTGTGTGTGTGTGTGTGTGTGTGTGTACCTGTGTAGAGATCTTTGTGGGGACCAACAGTGACTTATGAGGACAAAAGTGGTCATTAAACACATCAGAGCTGCTTTTCCACCATCCCTGGACTCGCACCAGTTTGCATACAGGGAGAACCGGTCAACCGAGGATGCGATCGCCACAGTGCTGCACACATTACTGAAGCACTTGGAACACAGGAATACCTATGCACGGCTCCTCTTTGTAGACTACAGCTCGGCTTTTAATACCATCCGGCCATACAAACTCCGTCCCAAACTCCACCAACTGGGACTTAACTCCTCTCTGTGCAACTGGATTGTGGACTTCCTCACTAACCGTAGACAGAGTGTCAGAGTGGGTAAGAACACCTCTTCCACCCTTGTGGTCAACACTGGTGCCCCTCAGGGGTGTGTTCTGAGCCCTCTGCTATACACTCTCTTCACCCATGACTGTATTTCCTCCTGCGCGTCCAATCTCATTGTTAAGTTTGCAGATGACACTACAGTGCTCGGACTTATATCCAACAACGATGAGACAAACTACAGGACAGAGGTGCAACAACTAGAGTCATGGTGCCACGACAATAACTTGGTCTTAAACACCAAAAAGACCAAGGAGATCATTGTAGATCTCCGGAAGAGGGGTCATAACAACCATCTGCCTCTCTTCATTGGCAGTGAGGCGGTGGAGAGGGTCAGCAGTTTTAAATTCTTGGGGGTAACTGTGACCGAGGACCTGTCCTGGGGCAACCATATCACCTCAGTTGTACGGAAGGCCCAACAGCGCCTCTACTACCTGAGGAGACTGCGGAGCGCACACATTCCCAGATCTCTGATGTTGAACTTCTACAACTGTGCCATCAGCAGCGTTCTGACGTATGGATTTCTAGTGTGGTTCCCCAGCTGCACCAAGGCCGATCAGCAAGCACTCCAGCGGGTGGTGAAAGAAGCTGGCAGAATTATTGGAACAAGTCTGCCAGAGATCAGTAATATCTTCTCCACTCGCTGTCTGAGGAGGGTGCACAGTATCCTGCGGGACCAACATCACCCTGCGCGCCACCTTTTCCATCTGCTGCCCTCAGGGAGAAGGTACAGGTCTATACAGGCCAGAACATCCAGACTGGCCAACAGCCTGTATCCACAGGCTGTGAGGCTCCTGAACTCTCTGCCCCCCTCTCATGGACAATAACCATATCCAACTTCTTAATAGCAATGAACTGGTCTGCATTGGTGCATCATATCTTTATTCTCTTCCCCCTCCTGCCCCCCCCTCTTTCTTAAATAGATAACTATCATATCTGATATCATATCTCACAGTACAATAATATTGAATGGGTTGCATTGTTGTATTTTGTCATGTTTCTCAGGTCTTTGTCTGAATTTCTACGAACATTATTGCTAAGGATTGTCTTATTGCATTGGAGTCACACTGGGTTAAATATGTACACTTGGGTTTTAAGGGGTATTTATTATTTTCTTCTTTTTTTGGGTTGTATGGAAGCCCCAAACGCAATTTCATTGTTCTTGACAATGACAATAAATAAATACTACATACTACATACTACACAAAAGTGGCCGTCCTCACGAGACTGAGGGCATTTTTGAGACTCAAAATGTGGTTTTAGAGTCATGGTTACAGTTAGGTTATAGCTATGGTTCAGGCTGATGGTTAGGGTTAGCAGCTAGGGAAAGCATTATGTAAATTAGATGTCCTCACAAACAAAACATGAAAACGAGAATGTGTGTGTGTGTTTCTCAATAAGTTCGAGTTCGTTCACTGAGCTCTCCGAGTAAACTCAGTAAGACTGCAGGTGAGAACAGTTTGACGCTCTGTGGTCTCCAGAGGGAGATCCATCCAAACCACCACAGCTTTACTTCACAAATGAATATAAAGTGATAATGATGATAACGTGGAGTTTCAGGGTGAATCACAGAAATGAAAACACTATTTAAACCCTGCAGCTTCGTTCCACTGGTTCAGTTTCTCTTTTAAATGCAAATATATTTAATATGTTAAAGTTGATTTTTTTAGCCCTCTATAACAGAAACATAGTTTATAATAGAAACATCTGCTTGACTTTGCACCTGATCCCAGAGGAGTTGGGCACCTTGTCCTCTAAAGCATAAAAGATGTGACCTTTAAAAATGATATACTCCTGTGGATTTCAAAGTTTTACAGACTTCAGAATTTCAATTAACTGGAAAAGAAAGTTTATTGACATTAAATGAGCTCTGATGGCTCAAATGCGATACCTCGCAGCCCATGAGGGGACCCCACACTCTCTGGGGACCTTTCGGGACTTCTCATGTCCAGAGACACTTCCTGCATTTCTCTTTAACGCAGATAAACAGACTCAGGTGATAAAGCTGCATGCTGCTTGATTTTGTCGTTGTTACCTGCAGGTTATTGTCAGTAACGATGACGATCTCATTTATTATTTATCTGTTAGCGGCCTCAAACACAATTTTCAAACTGTGATAAAGTTTAAACTTTAATAACTAAACCATCAGCTGGTCAGATCCCAGTGAGTCTACTCCGGGTACCATTTGTGCCTTTGTGCTCTAAATTCTCCACAGTGTTTCAAAGTTTCATTTTACGTTTGAAGTGATGTCAATTTTTTCCAGTGAAGTGAAAGTTTACCTCGTCAGAGTCCAGCAGGGGCGGCAGGGCGCTGCGAGGAAGGGAAAACACGTTCAGTGTCACGTTTGTGATTTACAATAATCAGCAGATTCACACTGATTAACGCTCGTCACGACTTACACATCTGCAATAGATGACGGGATGTTCTCCTCAACCCACTTCAGGTCCTCATCCTAAGGAGATTAAACATGAGGGATCATGCTGCATGATGCAAATAGAAGATTTTCCTTTGAACACTAAACATGGGTTCATCAGCTGTTACAGAAACTGTGACTGAATGCAGTAAAATAAGCAGCTACCACGACTGAACAATAATCAGTTTAGTAAAAACTTTAGTGAGTAAAGTTAAAAAAAGGATATAAAAAAAGAAAAATAAGTTTTAGTTTCTAATCCATTCAACGGATCCAAAAAAATTAAGATAACGCTGGAGCACCAAAAGCTGCAGTTCCTCTGACGTCCACCGGAGGCTCCAGCTGCTGACAGTCATGTTAAAACATTACAGCACAAATGAAGCACGTTTACAGCCTGATACAAAGAAATACGCTTTTGTCGCTTTTGTAATTTTTTTAAATAAATCATTAGTTCACATTTTATTGAGCAACTTTTCTGGACTGTGTTTGTGCTGTTGGTGCCTTTAGGACCATTTTAATGCCACAATCTGACCAGTAACACGGCTGCTGCGAGGTTCCTGTACAAACCACTAACACGGGCTGATGTCTGGCGGTGTTCAGATTCCTCTGACTCACCACTTTGTTAGCTTTGGCTGAGCCGTTGGCCTCATTCTTCACGCCCCTCATCTTCATCCCCTCTGGAGACACAAAGGAGTGAAAAACAAACAAACCGTGAGAAAAATAATAAAACGTAGATGATCGTTTACCAGAGGTACCTCACACATGTGCAGCATGGCTCCTGTTTCAATGATGGAAACGTATTTAACATCGTTAACGTGTTAAAAATGAGTTTCTAATAATGAGGTCACAGCTGCTCCTCAAAGCTCTTGTTAATGAGGGGCATCCAATCAGAAGAAGGCTGGTTTAAAGGGCTAAAAGCTAAAACGGCTCGCCCTAGACGGAGGATGGACTGAGTATCAGATAACGGATTATTATGAAGAGTGAATCATGGAGCTGAAGAATAAACCGAACGAATCCACTTTAATGGATTCATTTCATCTCAGGCTAAACAGAAAGAGGAGAGAAGTGAGGCGGGTGTGCATTCTGACCAAAAGCCTCGTTCATCATGGGCTCCTTCTCCTCTTCATCGCTCTCTTCATCCACCAGAGGACTGAAGGCGTACCTGTTACAGACACAGAGGACACGGCTTTACTTTACAGACACAAACTGGAGACTGGGGATTAAAAAACCCCAAAACAACATCCCACCTCTGGTTATTGGCTGACGGTCGCCATAGAAACATAATGACCAATAGGATGATGGAGAACAAGAAACGCCAGAAAGCGTCATCTATCCACAGCTCCCTCCAGTCCTGCAGAGAGAGAGAGATTCAGCAGTGAGGAAGAAAAAACAAACTCGGTTCAGAGAATAAATCGAATTAATCGTAATTCTTCTCATTTTTGCAGTTAAATATTCTCCAATGAAATTTACCAACCAAATGAAAGCAAGAAATGAAAGAGAGAGAAGCTGGAGAGCAGCTTTAACTGAATCCAAGCGCTGAAGCACTTACAGACTGACATTTGGACATCCTGAAGGTCTTCGTGGTCCAGATGATGAAGATGACCGACGCTGAAAAGCACACAAACATCCTTAAAACAAGGACATGAAAATAAAATGTTAAACACAAAGAGAACTTTGAATACCTATGACAGCAAAGATGAGCGTGTTGGTGAAGTGTCTGTAGAGCAAGAGCTTCACCACGTTCCTCCTGAGGCGCAGCAGCTTCATCGTCTGAATCAGGCTCACAAAGATGTGACGACACGGTCAAGGAACTTCACCAAGAGGAAGGCTGAAACTTGTCATGCAACATTCACTTCACACGCAGGACAATTTAATACTTTAACTCTGTCCCACTCAGCTAACATCCACTCCCTCCCTGCCACTGCACAGGTAGGAACAACCCAACAGCAGACGCACCTGTCGGATTTTCTCTGTGCCGATCATGCTTTGAGTTCTCCTGGTGCTTCAGGGTAACTCTCAAAACGGACCCTCTGATGTTTAAGGACACCTCTGATTCAAGGGTCCATGTATCAGTTAGCTCTGGCTAAATATGTAACAAAGCAGCAAGGTAGAAACAAGTGAAAAAGAAAGGGAGAGAAAGCCAAACTTTCACTAGAAAGGGGGGAAGGTGCAGCGGCGGATATCCACCAGCAGAGGGTAGAGTCGAGCACAGCCAGAGGAATAGCAGCCAGGAGCACTACATCATCTTCAGCCTGGAGAGGGAAAGACAGGAGAAGACACGGAGGATGAGGCGAAGGAGACAAAATGAAGAGGAAGAGGAGGGACGCAAGAAAGCAGGAAGGGAAGGAAAAGAACGGAGGAAGTAAACAGAAAAGAGAAGGGTGAGAGGAAGAAGAGAAAAATGCACACACAGCCCACCCACACGCAGCACAGCGAACAGCTTCTGTTCAGTCTAAAAGGTTTGTTTTGCTCATCAGGGTGCAGCAGGTGGGTGGAGTTTATTCAGCATCCCTCATGTCGCTCCATCATTGGATATTTTAGTGGGTCGGACGCATTTACATCCCCCAGCAGGGAAAAACAAACAGGAAGAGACAAACAAGAGGACCCGGTGTGTTCAGAGATGTATCGCCCTCTGGTGGCTGCAGCTGAAACAGCCGCTTCGTTTGGACTTTAAATTTAGACTTAAATGTGTCATAAAATATTAAGTCAGTTGAATTCTGTGGTTTTTTTGCTTTGCTGAATTTTTTATTATAAATTCAGTTTTTACTTTAATTTATGCTTATTTTAGTTTATTGGATGGTCCATTTTTACCTCATTGACGTTTTCATTTTGCTTATTGTTATTTTTATCTGATTGGACTCGTTTCAGCTATTTCTTATACATCCGGTGTGTTTTACTTCATTTTGACTGCTGTAACTTCCCCCCCCCCACAGTCGAAGACTTTTGGTGACCTGCCACTGACGAGGGCTCAGGCTTCTAAATAAAATAAAATCTTGTAAGCAATGTGTTTGTCCAAGAAAAGGCATGAAACAGGAAAAAGAAACCTTCACTGCCGATGCTCCCTGGATGCATTTGACACCTAGTTTAGGTCCGTGTAGCTCAAATGTGCAGAGCAGAAACATTTGGGGCTCAGCTTTAAGCCTGCAGAGATTTACAGGACCGAACCAAACCTTTGGCACGGAGCTCGCAGCTTTGAGCCGTCCACTCAAACCAATTATGCACGGACACCTCGCTCTGGCATTTCAAATAAATTAACGCCCCTAATGGAAGCTAACACAGCCACAACAGGTGCAAAAGAGACTCTTGTCTGCATTAAATTAAGAAAAACCCTCGGTATGATTCATTTCAATACTCTCCTCCCAAAACGATGACTCTGAGAGGAAAACCCCTACAAACACAAAAAGATGCCTCCCCACGCCGATGCCTCTTTATTAAATCCTGACAGTGTGGTCATTAATACATTCTTCAGTGATTTATGTGCACTTATGTGTGACGGATTTTATTTAGTTTTCAAAAGATTAATTAAGTGTGAGAGGATGATTCTCTTAATACATGTTAAAGGATATCCACCAGACAATACAGGAATCAGTGAAGGCCAGCACTATGTCACACAAAACTCTACTGCTGGTGTCCCCTCGATCCTGCAGAGAAAAACATGTCAGTCAGACACACACACACACACACACACACACACACACACAGTACTGCAGCGCTCTTGGGACTCACAGCGTTGACTCTTAAGAGTCCCTCGATGATGGAGAAGATCAGGTAGAGCAGACCAACGCCAACGACTCTGTGCAGCAGAGCGCCGAGTCTCGGCCTGCGGGAGAGAAACGAGAAACGTCACTCTGTGTGTGTGAACTGTACCTGGAGATAATGACCGCTATATAAAATGAGTTGGATCAGGTGGCAAGGGATGGCGCTGGACAGACCTGTCACGCTAAAATGTATAGTGAGGGTGTGTTGGTAACGCCTAGCAGAGGCCCAGTCCGCGAGATCTTCAGCTTCAACAGCATTCTGAGGGAGACTGGGGACATTGAGTCCGGATGGACCATGTTCAGCATCTCCACTGTCGAAGCCGCTGCACTGAGCTGCGGCCGCAAGGTGGTTGGTGCCTGTCGTGGTGGTAACCCCCGCACCAAATGGTGGACACCAGATGTGAAGGAGCCACCAAGCTCTGATAGGAGTATGAATGCATCGGAGAGCAAGTGGGGAGCAAGTGTATTCGGCATGCAGACAGGAGCCAGGGATCGAACCACCAACCGATCAACAGATGACCTGCTCTACCTCCTGAGCTACCCCAGTTGTATTCCAACTACAGGGGGAATCACACTCCTCGGCCTCCCTGGGAAAGTCTATGCCAGGGTGCTGGAAAGGAGAGTTAGTCCATTAGTCGAACCTCGGATACAGGAGGAACAATGCGGTTTTCATCCTGGTCATAGATCACTGGACCAGCCCTTTACCCTCACAAGGATACTTGCGGGTGCATGGGAGTTTGCCCACCAATCTACATGTGTTTTATGGACTTGGAGAAGGCATTCGACCGTGTCCCTCGGGGGGTCCTGTGGGGGGTGCTCAGGGAGTATGGGGTGTCTGGCCCATTGCTACGGCCATTCAGTCCCTATACAACTATTGCAAGAGATTGGTCCACATATCGGCAATAAGTCAGACTTGATCGGGAGATCGACAGACGGACTGGGCAGCGGCCGCAGTGATGCAGATGCTCAATTTCCCGGTTGATCTACGTCCCTACCCTCAACTATTGTCACGAGCTGTGGGCAGTGACCGAAAGAACGAGGTTGCCGATACAAGTGGCAGAAATGAGCTTCCTCTGAAGGGTGGCTGGCCTCTCCCTTAGAGATAGGGTGAGTACGGCCATCCAGGAGGGGCTCAGAGTAGAGCCACTGCCCCTTCACATCAAAAGGAGCCAGTTGAGGTGTTTCGAGCATCTGACAGAGATGCCTCCTGGGTGCCTCGTTCCGTGCATGTCCCACCGGGATGAGGCCCCGAGGCAGACCCAGGACACACTGGAGAGATTATATCTCTTGGCTGGCCTGGGAACGCCTTGGTCTTCCCCCACACAAGCTGGAGGAGGTGGCTGGGGAAGGGGAGGTCTGGGCTTCTCTGCTTAGGCTGCTGTGCCCTCAACCCCGTCCCGGATAAGCAGAAGGAGATGGATGGATGGAATCAGAAACACTTTCAGTGGATCTCAAAGTTCTTTCAGTTCGCCGCTTGACTGCATTTCCACAGTGGTGATATTAATAGAAATCTATGGGAGGATTCCCCATCTGCAAACATGGCGGTTATCCCTTAAACCGCGAAACACAAGCAAGTTCTGGGATCTGCTACAGAGACTCTTATCTTCCTCCTTGTTTAAAGCTGGAATCAAACTTTTTTTGTTTAGTGAATGAAATTTTAAAAATGCAAAGAGTATGCTTTTGACATGACATCGATTCTGAGCCAGGTAAACAAACAAAAACCTGTAACCCAATCAGGTAGCCGCACTGATCTGAGGATGGAGTTGTGCGCCATTTCTTTTTGGGTTTTCTAACTTTCCTTGATGCATGATATAAATTTTAATGGAGTCCGTTCAGTCCTCTGGTTGGATCAGCAGAACTGACGATAGCATCAGCGGTCTGCATTTAAAAGTAATGTCATGTGACGCTGCACAGAACAGAAAAGGGAGGAAATCGTATTTTTGAGCAAAGTCAGCAAAATGTTTTGATTATTTTATGAGACTTGACTGGAGACTCGACACAAGCAATTTTTATATCCTATTATTATGTAACTAAAGGTAAGACTTTCTCCTTTATGTCGAGGATTCAAAATAATACGAAGCACTCTGGACCCATCCAGGACTTCATAGATGTAGTTTCAGGGCTGAAAAGTGACACCACTAAAGACCAGCAGGGGGCTCCTCTGGTTCCAAAGACTTCTGATTACATAGAACAGCGTTTCCCAACGTTTTGGAGCCACAGCCAGTGTTGGGACTAACGCGTTATTAAGTAACGCGTTACAGTAACTACGTTATTATTGTGGTAACGAGCACGGTAACTAGTTATTATGCCAAAATCAGGAACGCGTTAGTCGTTACTGGGATTTAGATAGGCTCGTTACTCGTTACTTCGTGTGGTGGCATCGCAGAGCTTCCACAGATTCAGTAACATTAGCAAGTGGTGGAGGCAGCAGGTGGAGGAGGGAAAGGGGACGCAGAAGGAAAAGAGACCCGAGGCGGCCGCCGGTCCAAGTGTGAACTGAACTTCAGGTAAGAAGTTATGACCTGCAGTCTCTCTGGGTCAGATATGAACCAAGCTTAGGTGGAGTTTATTTTCGTTATTCTGACTTTTTCCGTACTGCGTGCTAGCTAGCATGACGGAGTTTCTATACAGCTGGGTGGTGCTATGAAGTTACTGATGTTGAACTTTATTTTGTTCATAAGTTATTAGAGTTGCCAACCGTCCCGTCTGGTATTCAGAGAAAATATTACGCGTTTCTTATTGAGGTGAAAAGGAACAGTTTGTCCCGTAATTCAGCTACAATGAAAAAGGCACAAAGCTGGAGTTATTCTGTGTCTTTACGCTGCACAGCTGCCTCTTCTTCTCTCATTCTCTCCCCTCCCTCTCCCGTTTCTACTTCAATCATGAAACTGATCGATGATCAGCTGATCGGCTTTTCTCTCTTGTTTGTTTATCGCTCACTTTGCGCCGAAAGAGGAAACCAGCGGATGTCGCGCTAAACAACAGCAGCACGTTTAAGCTTGATCAGCTGTTGTTAGAATTTATTTAATATTAATTTCTAGTATCAGCTGATGTTTGCTGGAGCCACAGCTGCAAAGCTGCTGGTCATGATGGTTTGTATATCTGGTGAGAGGGAAACATGAAGATGAAACCAGGAGATGTCCTTACTGAATCATCAGAGCTGAACAGTGATGGAGAAACAGGTTTACCTTTTAGGTGACATGAATGAGTTGAAGGGAAGTTATGAACTGTTTCTGAGAGACAAATAACACCAGGATCCTTTTTTAGGTAGCTGACAGCTGGTAACTGTGCAGGGGCGGGTCTAGCAAAGTGTTGCCAGGGGGCCAGGTAGGGCATTAACAGGGAGAGGGGGGCACAAAGAAATACTTTTCTTTCTTATTCTCATTTAAAATGTCTCGCTTTTAAAAAATAATTATCTGAATCTTACAACAAACGATTGATAGATTGATGCATATATACCATCAGAACAGTGAACATCACTGTCATAGCAGTGTTTATTTTCATTCAAAGGCTTTATGATTTTTCCTATATTGGTGGGCCGCTCTCTAGTCAAAATGCCTGGGCCAATTTTCTGTCCCAGTCCAGCCCTGTATGCAGCTCATCTGCAGTCTGGTGTTACCTACATCTTCCTATTCAGAAGGCAGAATTTCCGAGTTCTGAGTACAATCGAAAGCACCACGACTGCAGTTTTTGTGTTGGATGTAAAAGGCGCACATGAGGCTGTGACGTAGGCTAGAATCATGGCAGCAGTCAATGACTGTCCAGGCGTGGGACTTCTCTCGTGGAAATGTGCACATTATCTTTTCCTGTCTATTGGTAGGTGGCACAGTGCACTGTGGCAAGTAAGCAAGCTAGAAGGCTGGCAAAGTTATGGAAGCAACACATTAACAAGAGAAGTCTGAGTAAAACCAAAGTTACTTTCCCTAGTAACTAGTTACTTTGAAAGTAACGAGTAACTTGAAGTAACTGAGTTACTTTTGAGAGAACTAGTAATGTAACTAAGTTACTATTTTAAAGTAACTTACCCAACACTGGCCACAGCACATATTTCACATTAGTAAAATCACATAGGACACCACCAGACAAAAATGTCACAAAAAGCATTTTTGTTTCCCAGGACACCTTTTTTGCAACAACAACAAAACAATTTCCAGGCCTAAATTAACATTTATGGTATTTTTCTACGATGATGCTGGGCTACAGCTCCATCTGGTGGCAAACGGGTGCATAACATTACCGGCACTAGGCTCGTAAATCTGCTAACTGGCTTCAGCTAAGCTGCTGGGTTTTTAACTGCACAGCTGGAGGTTTTCAGACACATCAGCCTCAGAGTCGGTCCTTCCTTCTACTACAGAGGAGGTTCTCACAGTGGAAACATATAAAGCACCTGCCAGCCGTCAGTAACAGCTGTGAAACTCACTTGACGATGCCGTATCCCAGACTGGCGATGATGACCAGCACTCTGGCCAGAGTTCTCTTCACTGCAGAGAGCACCTCAGCAAACACCACCGCCCCGGTGACTGCAGGAGGACACGTGACACAGGATATTCATCACAGCTCTGTCACAAACCACGTGGGCCACCACCTGTGTGCGTCTTTGTCTACCTGACACGCCTTCATATCTGAGGCTCTGGAACTCGGCATAGTAAACGGCTTTCTCCAACATGCCCAGGAAGATGACACCTCCGATCCAGAACTGAATCCGGAGCAGGTCCCTCCAGTAACACGCGGACAGAACCAACCAGAGCACGGCGAGCAGCACGTACACGATGCACATCACCATGTAGAACTGGAAGAAAGGAGCGACAGGAAGTAAATGACTTATTGCTGCATTTTAAATACCAGAGCAAATAAATATCATTTTAATTTCTCTGCGTGCACGTGTTTGCTCTTACCATCATTAGAGGCCATTCGGACGCCGATATAAAGCCATGTGGACCCTTCATACTGATCTCGACTGCAAATGCAAACAGAGTGGGTATCAGACGGTGACTAAAAGCATTATATAAAGTAGCCTCTGCTCACTGAACATCAGAGCAGACCATCCAACTCCTCTCAACATAGCTCCATGTTATAGTCCTCTACTCGACCAATCAGCCTCCTTTAGCAAATGCTAGCTTTAAACACAAACAAACAAACAAACAAACAAAACCCCAAAAAAACAGGCAGAATCAGCCTCACTCTAAAACAAACTGAAGGACATGAAAGTCATTTTATTTCAGTTTGGACGTGTTATGGATGCTGGATTTGAGAAAAACCAAATCAAAGATGTTCTTTTGTTGTACAGAAGCAGGTTTAAATGGTTGTTTTTCACCAGTTTAGTTTCATTTACACCAGGGGTGTCCAACTCCAGGCCTCGAGGGCCGGTGTCCTGCTGGGTTTAGATGCGTCCTTGATCCAGGATGTGGATTTAGATGTGATTCAGGAGTGTTGACCCAGGGTGAGATCTAAAACTTGCAGGACACCGGCCCTTGAGGCCTGGAGTTGGACACCCCTGATTTACGCCTTTGATTGAGGACCAGCTCTCGAGCGCCCCCTGCAGCAACACCAGGTGAACTGCAGTTGATGTTTCTCAAATTCGCTCTGATTAGACTTCACTGACACGCTGGTTGAAATGTTTTATTTAAAAAGCCTGTTATTGTGATTTTGAATGATTTCATTATGAGACACAGACTTAACATATTTTAATTACAATTGTAAATCTCATTGATTGTTAACTAATCCTGAGACTAATGCAGACAGCTGTCTGTGTTTGTGTTTTATGTATGCGCGTGCACTGACGCTTCAGGTTCCATGGATTTTTGGCACTAGACTGCTGGTTCTTGTCTTCGATTTTGAGGATGAACATGTAGGGTCCGTCATCCCAGCTCTGAGCCACCGCATCGAAACCAGGATTCCCAGCCTGAGCAACAGCGGAGAGAGAGCAGCTTTTACATCAATTTAAAGAAGCCTCCACCTGGATGTCCTGGGATCACAAGATAATCTTTCAGGAATAGCAGCTGACCTGTTTTTGATCTTTGACGGTGTCGTTCGTCTTTGCTGACTGTGAGACAAAGAAGAACAACATTAGTTAAACTGACTCAAACACTCGACTTCGTCCCATGAAGCGTTTCGTAATTTGGTCCAAAACATGCACAACAATGACATCATTTCCTATTCTTCCATTAACTGAAGACAACAGATAAGCAAACACACAAATCAGAACATCACAAAGCTTTGTTTGCTGCCACAGCAGAGAAAGTAAAGGTACTTTCAGCTGCTCCCACAATTATTTAAATTTATTATCAACATAATTTCCTTAAATGTTAAGGAGCCCTGGTTCCAGACCGGGCGGAGACAGAAGCCCAGGCTCAGAGGGGCACAAACTAGTGTAGCTCTCATACTGATCCTAGATGAGGAACAGGAGCGTGGGGTTATAAAGGGCGTGAGGTAGGGTGCACAATCTGTGGAGGGTGAAGCTGAGAGCAGCAGCTGTTTTTACGAGCGTGGAAAGAGCTTATCTCAGCTTCTGCTGTTCGTTATTTTACACATTAACGCCCTGAAATTCAACTGTTGGTCTGACACTGTGTATTTATGCAGGCATGCAATTACATTTTCTGCATGCTCCCCTTTATGCTCAGTGAATGCGCATTCATATCTTTGTGGGGACCAAAATCCTTGTCCCCACAAGATATGAATACCCAACGCGTGTGCATGATGTGCTCACCTGTGGCTTTGGAGCCTCTCTCTTTCGTCTCCCTGAAGCGTTTCCTGTGCTTGGCTGAAATACAAACAGCAGCTTAAACCAACCGGACAAACCAGAAAAGGTGTGTGAGCAAAGCGGCCATGATGATTCTCATCAGACACGCAGAGCATGTAAAACACGCGCAGTCTGAGACACACCTCTAAGGGTCAAACTGGGAGTACAGTCAGTACACAGAGCTGAAGCTAGCTGCCGAGACAAAGGGCCGTAGTGCTTCGGGTGTTTGGCTTTTTTGATTGTGAAGAACAGAAGGAAAAAGCTCACCTGTGCCTGCTGCAGTGGTTTCAGTGGATGTATCGCCTCCGATTGATTCAGGTTGAACTGAGTCATAAAACAAACACGCCCGTCTTAGCGTTCAATCACCACACAGACACTTCATTCAGTATTTGCACTGTATGTGCGCGTGTGTGTGTTCACCTTGGGGTTCTGATGGTCACAGTGGATTGTATCATACGTGTGTGAAGAATAGGACCCAGTTCCTCCTTCTCTCTTGACGCTCTCGGACACGGAGTACCCTTTTGCCAGCTCTTCCTGCAGATGGCACACATGTGATCATTTGACATGTTGGATCCTGAGACGAGACTCAGTGTTGTCACACTTATAGCAGTCCGAGGATTATGAATTTAAAAAAACAATTAAAACTGTGATTGTTGTTATTGCATTCAGTGGGAAAGCAACTAGATGACAGAAAAAAGAAAATGAAACGTGAAAACTGAATCCTGATTGTTTGGGAACGCTCCTGTGTGGAGTGTAAACAGAAGGAGGACAGACGCAGCGAGGCCCAAAGGTTTGGGGAAGGGCCGCCATCTTTGTAGTCTTTACCCGCAGACCATCAGATTACACGTATATGTGGGGTGTGTGTGTCAACTCAAGCATATCAACATTCTCTGAGGTTTGCAACACTTCCTGTTGGAGAAGTGTTGCATCAACTCGTCTGCAGCAGAGCCAAAGTTTTACTGCCCTTCAAAAAAAGCATTGTGTTTGTATTTTAAAATATTAATGCAAATTAACTAATAGAATATATAATTTCACTTTAAGTCAGAATGTTATGACATCCTGGAAAGAAATATGGTCTTATGCACCCCATGCCCACCTTTAGATTCACCCCTGCTTCTTGCAGGTATCACTGCCGTAGACAGTTTATCATATCAGAAGAAGTTTACAGCTCATCTGCATATTTTAATGCAGCTTCTTTTTTCTCTGTGTGGATGAAGCATCTACAGAGTTCTCCTTCCTTCACGCTGAAGCTTGTGGATCAGGTGCTTTGCTTTAAAGGTGACTAGAGGAACAAGCACCGCTCGCTTGGATCACCTCTGCTTCCTCGCTGTGTTCCTGTGTGTGTGGACAGACTCCACATTAACCTGCTTGCTGATAGGAGGTCATATAATTGGTGGGTTTTTCTCTGTACATATTACTGTAGGGTCGACCTTAAAATATAAAGCGCCTTGAGGCGACTGTTGTTGTGATTTGGTGCTATATGACAACATCATCCTCACTGCTGATGTTGTGTTATCAGTGTTGCTGTTAAGAAACTGGAGCCTGTGTGGTCAGAGCCATAAATAAAGCACAAAAAATGTGCATTGAAGATCCTTTTTTTTTAAAAAGTCAAGTTATACATCACCTCCTTACTGATCCTGTCCCGTTATTTGTATTATTCAATGAATAATGGTTGGAGTTAATACGTCTGTTAAACCCTTAAAGCTGAACGTCTGCACTTCACGTGACTGTCTGACTCGGGCTAGTGCACAAAGGCAAAACTGTCCACAAACTTCCAACCCTAACTGTTAATCAGTAATGATGTTCGGACTCTGTGTTTTTGAGCGTCTGTGTGCGACAAAGTTACAGGTTAAAAGAAAATACTCAGATCATCTGTAGAAGTTTGCAGAAGTCCAAAACATGGAAGTAGTGAATACTCCAAATAAGCAGTTTCCAGAGAAGAAAGCAGAGCGTCTTACGTTCAGGTTGAAGACTTCGTCGCTGCAGCGCGAGCTCCTCAGATACCAGGAAATGTTCAGGATCGGGTGAGAGGTGGTGCAGTCTTTTGATACAACTGCACACACAAACAAACCAAATTAACTCACTTCTAGGCCGCAATGCTGTTCCACTTGTTATTTTCTTTATTTCACTTCATAATTTTAACCTGACCCAGTGTTTCTAAACCAATGCTCAAAGTCAGCTTTCTTCTGATTGGCTATCCTTCATTAACAAAACGTTTGAAGAGTGGGTGGGTGGAGCTTCTGTCCTCTCAGACAGACACACAGGTAAACCTGAAAGTGTCTGCCTACATTTAATATGAACACGTGATATGTTCTGTAAAATAAAGTTTAATAAGTCCACTTTAAGTAAGCTTTTTCTTTCAGAATGTGAGACATTAGTTTCTGCTTCTGCCTGCACAGCAAACATAAACTGGACTTTTTGGACAAACCCAAACGTTATTATCCAACTCTGTAAAATAAAGATTTAAGAAAGAAGAAACATCTGCTTACATTTGATACTGATAAAGCTGTTATTGAACAGAGTTTTACTGTAGAAGAAGTACGTCTGGTCCTTCAGGACAGCCTGAAACAAACAAAGAAAATCCATTTTTATTCTCTGACAGTTAATTAAGTCACAACTAGGGCTGCCACAAACGATTATTCTGATAGTCGACTAGTCAGATCATCATCCATTGGACGTACAGCTTATTGCACCAGCAGCATCTGCTCTTATATAACTATCATTAGCTTACAGCTTTAAGTGTTTAAGGTCTGTGCTAACTAACAATAAAGACAAGATGATGGTTTATTAAACTTTTAATGACATTTGCAGATTGTCTCGGTGGAGTTTAATAAATTTGTCCGTCTGTTCTTTCTATCTAAATATAACAGGACACAGGAGTAAACTCTCGACCGTCTCACACTTCTGTTTAATCAGTTTTCTGTTTGACGTTTATTCAGCTGTGTGAAAATTAGAACTTTAATCTCAGCCAAACAATAATATTTTTAAGTTATCTAAGTGACTTCTATATCATGTTTGAGTAGGCACAGATCTGAAAACCATGTGCCGGGATGTCGCTGTTCTCGCCGGCTCTAGTGAGGCTTGAACCTGAGCTAGCTACGAGCTGGTGGCTAACAGACGTCTCCGTGTGTTTCGTGGACGTTGTCGTGTTTGTCGGGGAGAAAACTTACAAACTTACAGTACAGCACTACAGAGTCACACTGCTGGTGATTGATGTACTGTACAGGAGAGACGGCACGGAGGAGATCGACAACGATCTACAGCCGATCGGGACGCACAACACAATGCGCTTTAAAAAAAAAAAAACAAGCATGCAAAACTGCACCAAAATAAAATCAGCGAGACCGCGAAAGGTGAACCGCGTTATAGCGAGCGACTGCTGTAACTGTGAAGATAAGTCACAACATACCCTTCATAAATACTAACATGTAGAGACCCTGACCAGCAATCATTCATGCATTTTTATATTCTGTGGCTTTTAAACACTCTGATCACTTGGTCAGGACCAGATATCTGTTTCATTCTGTTCTGATGTGAAAAACCTCACAGCTAACACAAGGTGGGCTTTGTTTTTACATGACTTGTAAAATGTGTTGATTAATTATGATCTTTACTCATCTCCTGGGAGACTAAAGCCTGTAACCTGCAGGCTTATTGTTTGTAAGCGGTCCCAGTCCGATATTTCCAGCTGCCCACACAAACACAGTGCCCTCCATCCAGCCGTGGTCCCTCCCGAAAGTGAATAAATTCAGGGTTTTTCTGCATACAAGTTCCACCAAAGGAAAATCACCAGGACTGTGATAAAACTATTTCGCTATACTCCTAAAAACACTCATTTGCAGCCCCGTGTGTGAAGCATTAAAGGAAATACAAATTTCAGCCCCTGAGCTGGGAGATGCCTGTTATCGTGTTACTCTGTGTTAACCGATGATCTGAGGCCTTCGCTTTGGCAGTTGATAACAACATCAGTGGTTCATGTTCCTATTTTTGGAAAGGTGGCTTACAGTGTTCGGGAACTTTGTGTATTTAATTCCACACCACTGCTGGTTGTGCAGATTAAAAACAGTGGTACAGTGTCAAGGCTCGCAAAATTTCTAAATCCCTGGCAGCCCTTTGGGCCGGCACTCTGCAGTTTTTAGTAAAAATAAATTCAAGTAGCCCGAATAAAAAAAGAGCATTTTTTTATGTTTTGTTTCCCGTTTTGTTTCCGTTGTAACAGAAACAAAAATTAATCAAAAAATTGTTACAATATAAATCACAACAACTGTATAAAAATGACAATCATCAACTCAAATACTTGGCTCTCATTGAACAGAAATTTCTATGAACTTGTAAGAACTGCGTAGGACATGAATCTGACATTTCCACTGGAGTCACTGGTAAGAGGCAAGTGGAACCAACATCTAGGACGTTTGCTTTTTGAAGTTTGCTAAATCTGGCCAGTGGTAGGTCACTCTTTGCTACACAGCACGCGGCTCTAAACAACTTTGTCAGGACTTCTTCTTGTGCTCGGTTCATTTTTAGAATGTTTTTTGCAATTGCTGTTCGTTCTGGGAAAGATACTGCAGACTGGGCAATAATGCATTTCTTGCATTTGTCATGGGTTCTAATGGGGTCTTTCTTAAAATTACTGGTCCCAGTAACAAAGGCGCTTGTCGACTCACAACACACCTGCAGAACATCATGTTATTTAGCTCGTCATGTTCCAGCCACAGAAATTCTTTTGTCCATGAAACCATAAAGCTGCACTTTCTTTTTGCCTTATAGTCTGATTTGTCATAACTTCTCCGTTTTGTGGTAAGCTTTTCTTTGGCTGTCACTTCTTCACCCTGACCTCTCTTATTTGGCTCAGCAGAACTGAAATACCGGCTTGAATCCTGCTGCTTTTACACACGCACTCACATAACGCTCAGCGATTCTCTGCGCGATCAACCTCTCACATGTTTAAGCTGCGGGAGATTTCACTTGTCATGTTTGCGTAGTAAGCTAATGAGTGATAAGACGATGTCAGAGGAATTGGTGCACAATTAATCGTCACTCACCAATCAGTGCTGTCGCTCTCTACACGCCGTTCGCGCAATCGCAAAGTGAAAGCAAAAAACAAGCGCAAATTCAAACGCGATTTCAATATGTCACATAGTGACAGTGGCTCACCGATGCCAATGACATAATTACTCAGATACATTTTCCAAAGAATGCAAAAGCACTGACATTTTCCTATGATAGGCCGGGACGTCGGGCTAGCGATTTTGCGAGCCCTGACAGTGTTGTCTTTGTGCATCAGCTTTGATATTTAACCCGCAGCATTGATGACTCTGGTTTATCATTAACCTTCATACTGTAAGTCTGGGTTTCCAGTGCACAGTCACAGCTTTACAGTCTTCTGCAGACTAATGCATGTAACAGGTGGACAGACTGTGCTTACAGGCCAACCAATGCAGGATCTCAGACCCACAGCGATTAAAAATCTGATCTATCAGCAGATATTGTTTCCTTTAAGACACACAAAACTTCGTCTCCTCAGACATGTCCAACATCCTCTCATACTTCTCTGTCACCTCCTCATTCAGGTCTTCTGCATCTGCTTTTCTGGCTCCACAGACTCAAACATCACATGTGTGGAGCTGTTTCTCAGCATGAAGCCATACTGCTGCTCGCTGATTATCCCCTCTCTTTAACCTGCTCACGACTCTTTCCCACACTTTTTATTGGTTTGCTCATCAGCTGTATTCCACTGTAGTTACTGCAGCTCTGTACATCGCGCTTGTCCTTGAAAAGTACCAGCACCGCTTCTGCATTGCTCAGGCATCTTCTCATCCTACAGGACTGTGTTGAACAGTCCGGTTAAAAAGCCTGCTGGCCTCCACGTGTGTCATCTGAAGCGTCCACTTGCAGTCTTCAAAGCTGCCGTCACTGTCTTTCTTACCAATCCTCTTCCTGATTCACCAACTGTCCTCCAGTCTCTCTTCATTCACGATAACTCAAAGTACTCCTTCTGTCCTCTCAGCAGTATTTTTTTTGCCTGTCCCGTTTGGCTCTTTTGCCATCAGAATTATTGTCTAAAGGCAAAGAAAGATGCCCAACGGATTTCTCAGCAGAATCTTTAAACAAGGCTTCAGCATCAGACGAGCGGCTGGTATCGGCCTGTTTCACATATACGCGAGTAACTGGTGATTTTATTGATATCAAACGTCTTCATGGCGCAGCTGGTTATCACAGGATCGTTCGTGTTGAGTGACGCGCCACTTGAATACTTTCACTTTAGCTAACGTTAGCCGTTAGCGGCGTAACGATTATGGCGCAGGGCAAACAGAGCGGTATTTTAGCGGCTGCTTCGCAGCTGAAACACGTTTTATCTGCTCAAAGCTCCTCTCCGCTCCAACCCGTCCATCACAGAACCTAAACGAACCATCACGGAATCACAGCGGGAGGTACGAGCAGGAAACTCACGCTATTGATGTCCAGGTCCCACTTCCCCGGTTCCGACACGGCCGCCACCGGCCAGCTCGCTTCCGCCAGCATCAGCAGGACCAGAGCCCAGCACCAGAGTCCCGGACCCGTGAAGCTCGCCATTTGAGCCAACAGGAAGACGAGACCGACAACAGCAGCAAAGCCTCCACGACAACTCACAAGCTCCTGAACACTTCCTGCTTCCGGGTGACGTACACGTAGCGCAATGACTCTTCAGGGGAGACGTAATAAAATAAACTTAAATAAAATAAAATAAAATAAAATACATTTGCATTGTTTCTTTTCAAGAACGCGTTGTTGTTTAGGACAGGGAGAGATATTTTTTTTACTTATCCGAGAACATTATTTATGAAATCGTAATAAAATTAATTAATTAAAAGTTAGAAATTAAGAGAAATGACTACAAGAGAACGTAAAACATCCCAACTAACTGGTAGCGACGAGCACTACAGGGCAGCCTCAGGCATTGTTGCTGTTGCTGTCTTACACGTGCAGTTCTTTACTTTCACCACTGGAGGGCAGTGAAAGCTCTTTCATTACCGTTTTGTTAAACAGCCGATTGGTTCATTTTCCTTACAGACACTGGATTGCCCAATCAGATCTCTATAATTCGCTGTGCGCTCAGCAACTTGTAGACAAAGTTTGGTGTGGAAAAAGTTGTGAGAAGGTGGAGCTGAAAGCTAAGAGCAAACAATACAAAGAAACTAAAAATAGATGCAGTAAAATGTGTCAAATTAACGACACGTTAGCTGTCGGTGCGGCTGCACCCTGAACAGCAGTACCAACAACAACCAGTAACTGATGGCAACCAGGCCTCCCAGTGACAAGAGGCTGGAGCTGCACCGGCTCTGGAGAAGCGAGAAACATCCGGTTATACCGCATGAAGAAATCATTTATGCGAGGTTTACACTTCATGTTATCACCGCCAAAGGATACAGACATAGTTTTAAACGCACAATCATAAAAATGAAGAAAATAAATGTGATAAAACATAATCAATTTATTAATTAAACAGAAAATACAATTAAATAAATAAAATGCTATTTTCTGCTAAACTTCCTCCTTAAAAACCACAAACTTAGATAAAATAAAACAAATGCAATCAACTATCAACAATACAATAATATAAAATAAATATTTATAAAATACAAACACAAAGTAAAATAATACAAAATAATTAAATTATAAATGCATTAAAAATTAATAACTAAAGTCAAATGAAAAGAACAAAAATAAATCAAATCATAAAACCTTATAAAATACATAAACAGCAGAGGATTCATCTAAAGAACTGTAGAATAATTCAGTGCAAGTTATTCCAATCCACACTTCTCTGCTTCAGAGTAAATAATGATAGTGATGCCTTTAATAATGTCTCTGTAAACGTGTGTTTATGAGGAAGTCTTTGTCACGATGTCAGCTGTAGTAACATCAGTAATGATGTGATCTTCAGTTCTCGAAGCTGAGACACAAGCTGAGCTCCACAGAGAGGCTGGAGCTGTCAGAGGAGGCGTTTAAAGGTGGGAGACGTAAAACAGGTCAGCCAGCTCTTTAACAGACACACCCACTGAAACAGGAAAGATGGAACATATCTGAAATATTTCTGGCAGTAATCAGCTGATGGATCAGTGGCTAGAATGTTCCTTTTACGTCCCACCTTGTCCAACATGATCTTTTTCCTGAAATCTGAAAAGTTCCAGGTCTGAAGTCTGTGAGTCAAAAGAAACGCAGACAACATTTACCAGGTTATCAGAGGATAATAAACCACCCACATCATTTCACATCACGTCGAATATAAAAACATTAACGTGTTCATCTGCCCCGGGCAGGAAAGGCTGACCATGTCCACAGCAACACTCAGGTAAGCTGTGGACGATGCTCAGTTGGACCCAAAGTGTGTCAGGATAATATCCCCCACACCACCAGCAGCCTGACGTGCGTTTACAGACAGGCTGAATCCACGCTTCCAAACTCTGATCGTTGAAACTCATCAGAACAGCTAATATGAGGTGAGGTCTCCTCTGTTGGTGATGAGTCATTTGACCTGTGGGCCCCTGAACGCACCACGTATTTGAACTCTAGAGGGCGCTATGATCTGGCGGCCTGCCCTTGCATATGTGCGTGTGTTTGGGGAGGGGTTGATGACGCATTGAAAAAGAACGCTGTCAGTGGGCTCGCCCTGCAGTTCCTCCGTGTCCGTGTTCCCCGCAGTCCGTGATCGTCTCTGTCGCCGGCTCCGCGGTCTCTGCCTCCGTCTGTCCTCAGCTGAAGCTTCTGTAAGTACCACAAAGCTCCTCTGTGTCCTGTGTGCTGGCTTTGCCTCAGCTGTGTAAAAGTGCAGAATTGTGCATGCTGTCCCACCCACCCGGTGGAAATTTACAAAACAAGGTTAAAGTGGAGAAAACAACCCAGCGCGGCCAGAACACGGAGGCATGGAAAGATTACCGAGGGTGAGATAAGACAGGAGCTGTGAGCCTTCAGTACCGACGGAGCCTCCTCCCGCCGCTGACGCTGCGCTTTATTTAAGAAAACATGGCACAAAATGGACAAGTGTGTGTGTGTGTGTGTGTGTGTGTGTGTGTGTGTGAGCGTTACTAATATGTTTAATACTCTTGTTTGAATGAATCCAAATACACTTAAAGTACAAGTATAATCGTTACTACTACATAAAAGTTACTACATGAATTACTGATTCATTCATATTTGATTATCGGTTAATTTGGTCAGATTACTCAGACTGGAAAATTGTGAGTTCCCTTTAAAAAGAAGAAAAATGTCTTTTACATTTGATCAATGAGCTGTGAGTTTAATTCGTCTGAGAAAGCTGAATAAAGCGAATCCAGCGGTGGGAGGGATGCTGGGCTGAATGGAACCTGAGAACTGTTCCAGACACAATCATTTCATTTGAATAATAATCGTTGAGTTTGTTGTTTTAATAATCTCTGAGAGCCAAAATGAGCTCAGTGGATAAACTACATTTACTCATGAACTGCTCCAGCTTCAGGTATAATAATAATAAGCACTGTGTCTTTGCAAGAGTCAGCAAAATAAGAAGTAACAGAAGCTTTAAAGTAGAATAACATAGAAATACTTGAGTGAAGTACACTAAAATATTAGATCAGTAAAATGCTTGAGTACATGTACTTGGTTAGATTCCAGCACAGGTCGTATTCGTAAGACTGACAGTAGCGTTTCATGTTGAGTTCATATTCATATTTCAGGAGGGGTGCACACTCAGAAATTAAAGTACAGAAATGTACCTATAGGGGTACAATGTCTTGTCACTGGGGTGGTACCCTCTAAGGTACCGTTCTGTACCCTAAACTGTGGGTACTGATTTGTACCCTTGTAATTTGTACCTTTTACACGTCAAACCTGTACTTTAAAGGGCAAAGTTGTACCCTTAGTATAAAGTACAAAAAAGAACCCTTAAAAGGAGTACAAAAATGTCTTTCTAAAGGTTCAGTATCTACACACAGATTTCCTATATTTTTCCTCTCAAGATTTGAAAAATTGAAGATACAAAGTCAAAAATACTTGTCACATTTATTACCTTCTTAAATACATTGCTTAACTGTTACATACAAACTGTTATCAACAGAGTATGTGTCATAAGCTGCAACATCAATTTCCTGTCCAGGTTTTAGCACCGTCCATTCACTATCAATGGCATGGTGGTCAATACAGAAGATTTATTTGTCTGGTGACTGTGATTGGCAGAGGCCGGTCCTCACCCTCATCTATTTTCACAATGTACTTTTGGAGAAAAATCAGGGTGTTCTTCAGATGTTTTGGATAAGCAAGGTTGAAGACAAAATACAAGCAGAAAGAAGAGATGATTCCTTCAAAAATACACGAGCTTCTGCACACTTCACTGCCATCCAACTTCACAATGTTTGGAGCGCTTCTGGAGAACACTGGTTTCCAGTCTTCATGAAGTAGCTGAACAGTTGGATAGGGGGTTTTAGGATGAACCTTTGAAGTCAAAAGAGAAGGTAGAGGAAAGCAATATCTTAGTCTCTTAACAAAAGATACATTTGTTTTCGTTTTATATAGACTAAATATTTTAATACACACACCTCTCCAAGTATGACAAAGAGATCCAGTTTCTCCTTGAAGACGTATGGCAGGAATAAAAGTGCAGCCCTTGTGTCAAGATCTGCCAAAAAAACAACAACAAAAAAAAACAACAACACAAGATTACCCATGCATTTTATCTGGCATTTCCAGTTACCTATAAAAATTATATAAAATGGAAGCCTTGAAGTTAAAAAAAAAAAGCAAATACCTGGTAGGTCATCAGTGAGAGCCTCCTCTCTTGCATCAAGGTAGAGCTGGTAGAGTGGGGTTTTCCCTCGTGTAAGGTCAATCACCTTTGCTGCAACACATGAGAGCCCTTCACGAAATTGCTGGCTTACATTACCCGTTGTTGGTTGGATCCACCCGAGTTCGTTGCACAGCTACAAGTAAAAAATTCATTTTCAGTACAAAATAACAGTGTATGAAAATGAAATAATCTAAAGTTGATATTAATTATGTATGGTGCTGCATAATTATTTTTTTATAGAATTTAACAACAATACTGTAAGAAGTTACATGAACATACAAAAAAAGGAAAGAGGGACAGATGAAGAAAGCAAGGTCAAGGGCAAATAAAATTTACTACTATAAACATGTTAAATGTGACAGCTATTTCCAAGTTCAATTCAGCTTTCTGACTTACACCAGTAGGCATCCCTAAGAAGGGGTACTTCTTCAACACATCCTCCACAGGCATACCATCTGCAATTTCTTTCTGCCGCCAAGCAAACGTTTGCTGCATACGGTTATGAACCACCATGGTATCTGGTTGCATCTTCTGATATTGGCACTGTAAGACCTTTAAGTGGGCGTCTATGGATAATAAATCCTCTCCTTGGACGCATGGTCCCTTGAAAGAAAGCAAGAGTGAGAAGAGAAAGTCAAAACAGATTAGAAACCCAACATAAGACTAAATATACAATTAGAGCTGACACAATCTGTGCATCACAAAGAACTTGTATCGGTTAAAGTTAACCGATACCATGAACCAATATTTAAAATATGGAAACTCTGAAATAATTTCACATAAAATCTTAATTGTTAACTTGAAATTTTAGTTTTGGAGTCATATTTAAAATGTTTTTTTGTTTGTTTGTTTGTTTTTAAAATCTAGTTCACCCTCTTTTAGCGCCTTCCAATTAATAATTTTTTGTGAGGTAGAAGTATTAGCACTGGTACTTTGTATTAGCAAGTGCTCTAATCCAAGTATTGGTATTGTTTCGGTTTGAAAAAAGGGGTACAGTTGCATCCCTAATCCTTAGTTTTAGATGCAATAACAGATGCAAGAACATTTTATAGCTCAAGATGTCCCTCACACCAACCTGACAAACATTTCTCTGACTTGTTCGTTGACATTTATTAGGCTGCCCTCTCCTCGTAGAACCAAACTTCTCCTTACAACGTCTCACTGCCTCACTGTCGACTAGTGGTGCCCGCTCTGATTTGAATTTACGTCTCAAAGACATATGCCATGTGTGCTTGTTGAACAGAAACATAAGTTACTGTAAAAACAATCTACACAAAATACACCCAACAAAGAATCAGTAAACATACTTCATACAAACCTACTGAGAGGCTACAGATTGTCTTACTAACAAAACAAGATTGAAAAAAGCTTCACTTTTACTTTGTAATCTTGAAGGAACCTTATGCAAATTTTAAATTTAACTTACATAACCATTTCCCTCACGATCCTTGAGGAAAGGATACTTCATTACCAGCGTCTTCACAGCTTGCACATATTCAGAATTTGTGGGATACCTGTAATATCAGAAGAAACATAAGTGTTAGAGCAACTGCTGACAAACAAACTTTATCAAGTGTCAGTTATTGTTTCTTAGTAATGTAGCGTTTATTTTCAATATGACAGATTCAGCTTTTTCTAAAGCAACAAGCTAACATTACCCTGATTAACTTACATAGTATACTGTGCCACAGCTTCATATAGAACTCTGATTATTGTGTGTCTGTCCCTTGGATTTTTATGGCACGGTTCTTTGTTGTCCAGTTTTAGTTGCAGATTTTTGGGAAATCTTGGAATTTCAAAAGAGGCTGGCAGTCTCAAAGTATTTTCATTGCTGTGAAAACAGTTAAGTGTTTGTTTTTATTGCATGAATTGAAGTATAAAACACTACAGTAACAATACATATGGTAGAAACAATGATCATATTAACTAAATCCTAAAAGTGCATAACGGCCAACATGTATGCTTCAGACATACTAACTTCATTATAAATAAGAAAATACCTTATTGAAGTTGACGAAGTAGATGGTTGCCAGTCTTCTGGAGAGACAGTCTGTAGAGTCAGCCTCACTGAAGATTCCTTCATCCTTGACACAAATTGGTTGAATTTAACCTGCTTTTTGAAGGATCCTTGGAAAAAGGTATGCAACCATAGTCTCAGTAAGACCGCAGTCAACTGTGTCACCATCAACCTCATTGTCTGCAAGATAAATGGTAGTACAAACTCTAAATTCCATGTAAGGATATTTATCACCACATTTTTACATGGGTAAAAACCGTATATCACACACATTAAAACCTTTTGTACAACTTCTTTCAGTTCAAAGAAATATTCATTAAAAAAAATCAGTAAATTTAATAAACCAAATTTTTAGAGTGAATCCTCTCGATATGCAAAGTTTTCATTTTTAAATTTAGATGTTTGTTTGGGACTACTGGACACAGGAGAGCAGAGTCTGAGCATGCTTTTGTGCCCTTTCAAGTTTGGAAGAAAAAAAAAAGACTAGAATGCTGTAATTTGTTAATATTCACTACTAAGGTGACTCCTTTCTCCAGATTTCCGACAGTTTCTGCCGTCTGTTCTTTCAGACCGATTACTTATAGCGATAACACCCGCAGGACCGTATTACAAGCTCAGATTACATGCTGAAAAAGTTCCCACATTGCTTAAAACGCCACTATCAAACCCCAGCTGCGACACCCTTGTTATATTTTAAACAAGTGCAGCGTCAAGATATTTCCTTTAAACGTTATATTCAGCCGCCCATGTGTGTTGATGGCCTTGGAATGGATGTAAAAACGTGATTTTATTAAACCATTAATACACTAACGGTAAACTGCATTCAGCTACCAGGGAATCAAATTTCGCGCCGTTCCGCTGCGCAGGGGTTACCGAACCCATAGACTGTGGCCGAACCACATATATAAGTTCAAACTTATACAAATACTATGTGTACACATTTTTCATTTTTCAGAACTGTGACCTCAACTTTACACATGAAACGTTTGTAAAAACGTTTGTAAAAAGACATAATTTGAGCTAAGAGAGTGCCGAAACTAGCTAAATTGCTAATATACGTTAAGCTAGGCTAAACCAATAATTAGTAATTACGCTACATTTTTCTTTAAATAAAACTTACCTCTGAAATGCTGAGCTTCAGCTTCGGTGACATCTAAGCCCCACTCTTGTATTTTTGTTACGAGTTCCTCGGTTGAAAGTGAACAGAGCACACCAGGACTTGCAAGTTCGTAATCCATCTCCGTCCGTTGATAAAACAAAATGGCACCTGCTGCATTTACAGAAAATTCTAGAATCCACCAGCTATTCGTTGAGTTTCTTCTTCTACTTTTGTTTGATGTTGTGAGGATGGGCTCAACTCGCACTCCGAGTTCAATAAGGGTGCTTTTTTGTAATTCATCCAAATAGTTATACTTTAAAAAAAACACTCTCTTAAAAAAATGTTTAAATGCATTTTTACTTTTTTTCTTTCAAATAAATTCATTGCTCTTAAAGCAGCTTAAAAATAAGGGGGGTTCAGGGAATACAAAAACAACAACAGCAATGAAAATAATAAAAAATAAAATAAAAACACTAAAATATATGCTTAAATCAATACAGTTGCAAATAAATTACTGTCAAAAAGAATTTAAAAAAAAACCTCTAATCAAAAAGAGCTTAATCAACCTGTACTTTATCTTTTGAAAGAATGGGTACAAATAAGTACTTTTCACAATTAAGGAACATGTATGTACCTTTCAGATGCTAAAAAAGGTACAGATAGTTACCCCGAGGTCCAATATTTGTCCTTAGACTGTATTAATGTCATTTTTGTACCTTGGGGCACAGTAATGTACCCCTTCTGTACCCCTATTTCTGACTGTGTGGTGCCACCACGTGTCCCCTCTCTGGACACGGCCCTGCCTCTGAATGCAGTTTGGAGCCTGATGAGTTAGTTGAAAATATTTAAAGCATGTAGTTTAATGAATCAGTGTTTGTTCTCTTTATATGATTATTTCTCCATGATGATGTTATTAATATGAAAACGGGCTATTATCAGAAGTATATAATCATATTATCATAATAACTATTATAATAATAATAATATCTATGACATCATACTGATCAAAGAGTATAAAAACGTTAACTTTAATGAAACGTTCGTTAAACTTCTGAGTGAGTTCGTCTGCAGTCGGCGGTTTCTGTCTCGACCTTGGTGTTCAGGTCATTTACAGCCAGTATGGTGAAAAACCTCCCGCAGATTTCACGTATCAGTGTCGATTAAATCTTCGGTCTTTTTCAGATCGACGCCAAAATGTTTCTGTTGAAAGGAGTGATCGGGAGCGTCATCAAATCTGTGACGTGAGCACACTTTTTCTATCAGTTTCTACTCGAGTGTTTATGCTGAGCTAGGCTAACCGAGCCTGTGATTTCTTCCCCACAGCGACATTGACCCGTCTCAGTTCATGCCGTCAGACCCTGTAAGTACTCTGTAAAGTCTGTCCTAATGCAGCCTCCAACATTTCTAATGAAAGCACAGGTAGATTTGCGTCAATGAGAAACGGGAAAAATAGATCCCAGATCAAATTTCTGCTTGTGTGCAGCACCTGAATGTCGATGAACAAGTTTTAATATTTAATGTAGCAGAAACAGAAAGATTTTTTGTCTTGTTCCTGTTAACAACTGATGACACACAGTGGATAACTCTGAGCTTATGTGCATCGCTTGAACCTTGAACTGTGTGACTGAAGCGACGCCCTCTCAGTGGAAGATTTTATGTGCAAACAAACACACAAACTGTCCAAACACAGTTGGAGGGAGGATGTGTGTGAGTGTGTGAGTGTGTGACCTAACAGAAGCTTCTTCTGTGTGCAGCCTCCTCCCCGCAGACCTCTGCAGTTCGCTGAGGCCAATGAGAGCGAAGAGGAGAAACAGTTTCGGAGGGTTTTCAAACAGCTGGCTGGAGATGTGAGTGCACCTGTGTCCTGATGCTCTTCTCTTTAAACCAGGCTTAAAGCATTATTGGGGGCGTGGCCTCTTTCACTAAACTTTTAAAGTCACTGGGGTGTCTGCAGAAAGATCAGCGGCCCCTTTAATCAGCTTCTTCTGGTGGGTAGAAAGTGTATTTAGGCTCATCTGCATAGACTGGGTAACACCTGTGCACTCTGTGTTTGTGCTCTGGTGCCTGTTTGGAGCATTTTTAGTAGAAACGGTGAAGGAGGACCTGCAGAGGGTTGGCGTGACAGAGGAGGACGGTAAAGATGGAGCAGATGCTCTGCTGTGGTGACCCCTCATAGAAGGCGTAGAAAACCTGAAGGGTGAAGTATAAGTAGTCAAGGTGAGAAAATGGACAGGGGACCGGACAGACGGGATGAGGGTTGGAGTATGAAAAGCAGGCAGACAGGTGTGGTGAGGTGTGATGGCTCAGGTGAAGCACAGACACTGACTGAGAGAGAGAGAGAGGGCCTACAGCTGCCGACTGTGCACAGCTGTATGTTTAGCATCTGTGCTAGCAGCATGCTACAGTACGATGCGCTGCTTGCTGTGAACCAGGAAGAGCTCCTGTGTATTTTTACTGGCTTGTAAAGCTGTGAAGCAGCCTTGTTGACAGCGGTGTGAGAAAAAGTGTGACTTTCAGAGCTTGTTCTGTTCATAAATATCTCATAACATTGTAGAAAGGCCTTTTCTGGATATCGGACCTTTAACAGAAAAATAAAAACTGTGCGCAACGAGCTCGAACCAGCTCAGCAGCTCTGGAGTTTCCACAGCAGTGAACTAACTGTCAGTTTGCACTTCTAAACTTCAACCGCCTGTTTTTGACCCGTGAAACGAGAAACTCCTGTAGCAGGGCGTGGCTGTACGCTCAAGTATCATCCCTCACAATAAGGACAGACATGGTTTCTGTGTGCTCTGCAGGTCGTATACAATAGAAGGATGTGTGTAGATGGGTGCATGCTTTATCTGTGCATTTACACTAGAAAATACTAAATGCACTTACAGTGCTTCCATCTGTATTGCTGACTAGAGGGTGCAGTATAGAAGCAGGAAAACTACAATATCAGGAATCAATTGTGTGTCGTGTAAATCTGCAGTCACAGAGTCCAAAGACAAAAACACAGAGCTGGAAATCAGGAGCTTTAAAGAGTCGCAATTTGGTCGTCTCAGGAGCACAAGGGGAAGCCGACTCTGTGCGGTTGGTTGTGTGTGAGTCCCCGAGTCATGTGGGCCCCTGACTGTAAACCAGGCGCAGATGTGCTTGGATGTTACAGCTGCAGGTTGAAGCCCTGAGCCACAGAGTGCAGCGCTGAGACGTCCTCGCACCATTACAGCCAACCGGGAAAGATCGTTATTGGTCAGATAATGTCATTAAAAATGCTCCAACAGCACAAACACAGTGCAGCTCAGGGACTCCAACTAGCAGACAGACAGCAGCTACCTGTGCCGCCATCCACCTGTCAGAGGCCACGCCCCTAATAATGCACACTTTAAGCCTTAATACAGTTTAAATGGGTGAACTCTAAATACATTCAGCCCCTGTACCTGAGGGGGAAATTATCTGTGGAGACCAAAACTTCCAAACCAAAGAATCAAAGATGACTGAAAAAATAAAGAGAGCTGGAGGAAACTGAATTACCCTTAACATCAGTGACTTCAACGTGATGAGGTGAAGAGTGTTTCCTACTTTTTTATCGAAGCGAATGTGTGTGTTGGTTTGTTTCCAGCCACTGACCTCACCGTATCCATGTCAGAGAGCCTTAAATATGATTTGGAGGTTTGTAAATGAAGTTAGTGAGAGCAGAGAAAGCTCCAGAGCTGTTCTTATTGTGCACTAGTGATTGTCTTTAATGTGCTTCTTCCTGGCCCTGCTGTACAGTCTACACTTCCACTCTGAGATGTGCTTTCTTTGGTTATCATAATTTTGCTGTATTATATTTTAATCACAGTGGAGTGAAAGCTCCCTCTGGGACTGGATCAGGAAATGCCACCGGTGTAAAATTCAGCCAAATCAAACATGGAGCCGCACTCTGTGGAAGGCCTGGTGAATAAAGGAGCAGCTTTTTCCTGCTTTTTAATTATAGCGTGCGGTTCTGTCGCAGACATAAACAGTGAACTCGTTCGGTGAATCCTCTGACAAACATGTGGAAACTGCAGTTCGCTGCAGGGCGTGTTACACAGAGAACTCCCTCTCTGCATTCCTGCCATTGTCTGGCACAGCCGCAGTCATGCTGTGTGTGTGTGTTTCTTCTACTCATCTGATGGGCGTGCGCACCAGTTAGACCAGAACACAGCCGGTTCTCGGCTAAACCAACAGCAGTGATAACTGCTGTGACAGAGGCTTGTAGTAAAGTATGCTCCTCCCATTTGCTTCAGGCGGGTGGAGTCAGGAGGCTGTGAAAGGTGAGTACTTTGTGGAAATTTCCAGGAGTTTAGTTTACCCTTAACATCACTAAGGGGAGCCCGTCAGGTGACCAGGGCTGATGCTGTCGATGAGTTTGCAAAGCATGAAAACTTTGAGAACAGGCCTGGTTGTATCTGAAGAGGAGGAAGACCTCGACTCAGAAAGGAAACGGAAGAAAGGATTTCTGTTCTGAAGCTTAACGTTGGGCCCAGATGTGATGAACACCTGCAGCTTTGTTAGGTCTGCAGGGCCACCTTATAAGGCCCAGTATACTTGCTGTAACACATACTGGGCCCACCTAGTTATCTTTGGCTCACAGAACAGTTTTTAGTGCCATAAATGCTCCTTATTCAGTACAGTGTTTGTCACGTGTGGCTTCTTCGTACTTTTTTACAGTTAGATGTAAATAGTGGAAAAATGAAGTAAAAAGAAGAAGGAAAAGAGATTGAAGTGACTCAAGTGGCCGTGACTAAGAGTTTAGAGCTTCAGAGAAAGCTCGGGAAACATCCCAGCTCACTGCCGGATGAACATTTGATTCGAAGTCGAGGTTTGTGAGCCGATCGGCCAGCATGTGAAAATAAATCTTTCCCGCTCACCCCGTGGCCTTGGAGCCCAGCTCACAGCTACAGGCTTTCATCGCGTGAAGAAAAAAAAGAGTTTTTGAGGAAGCCGCGTCTGGAACTTTTAGCGCTGCTTCTGTGTTTTGGTTGCGTGTTGTTGGCAACAGTGACTGCAGTGAGTCAGACGCTCGATCGAAGGCTTTGGTTTGAGTCATTCTGTGAGGCTGTGAGTAACTCAGGGGACTTCCTGTGTGTGTGTGTGTGTGTGTGTGTGTGTGTGTCCAGGACATGGAGGTGAGTCCCAATGAACTGATGAACATCTTGAATAAAGTGGTCTGCAAACGTGAGTCCGGTTTCCTTCTGCAGCTCATTAAATCGTTCTTATTGTTATTTTCTAGTTTCAGTGTTTTGTGTGTTTGCAGTAAATTTGTATTTTAACTAAGCTGAACTGAAGTTGTGGATCTGTCGTTCAGATGGGAAGCTGAAGACCGACGGCTTCAGCAGTGAGTCCTGCAGGAGTATGGTTGCTGTGATGGACGTATCCTTCCACAAAACATAGTGCAGACTGAACACAGTAATCTCAGTGGTTGCAGAATTAGTAGCAGCAGATCAGAAAATCAACCGTCACGGTTCTCAGTGAGTTCTGCTTGTGTTGCTGAGTTTGACCTTTGACCTGGCTCCCATCAGAGTGACAGCACAGGAAAACTGGGCTTCCACGAGTTCAAGTACCTCTGGAATAACATCAAGAGATGGCAGGTCGGTCGGGAGCAGCCGTGCAGACGCACTCTGACGGTTTCCACGCTGGTTTTATGTTTGTGTTGTTTATTATTTGTGGTCTTGTTTTCAGGGCATCTACATTAACTATGACACCGATAACTCAGGTGTGATCAGCGCTAGCGAGCTGCCTGGTGCCTTCAAGGCTGCAGGTAAGAAATGCTTGTGTGTGTGTGTGTGTGTGTGTGTGTGTGTGTGTGTGTGTGTGTGTGTGTGTGTGTGTGTGTGTGTGTGTGTGTGTGTGTGTTCATACATTTGTTGGGACCAAAACCTGGACGTTCACTGTACTTGTGGGAACCAAAGACGTTTGAGTGTGTGTAGTTTCATACTAAGTGTGTGTGTGTGTTTTGCAGGCTTCCCGCTGAATGACCAGCTCTACAAGATGATTATCCGTCGCTATAGTGATGAGAACGGCGATATGGACTTTGACAATTTCATTGGCTGCCTGGTGCGACTGGACGCCATGTGCAGTGAGTCTCTCTTCACCCTGTGATTTCAGATATGCGTGCACTCGGCTGTCCGACCGTCTTATTTTCAGCTTTACGTTTCTGAACACGTAAAGTTTGTATAATGATGTGTTTAACTTTCCTCACCTGTGAACAGCTGTACATGCTGTACATGACGTGTTGTCCCTACTTCTTTGTCTCTCTTATGCATAATAGAAGTAGTTAGTGTATCTCCAGTGTGTTGCCGCGTGGGGTGTGGTGAACCCATTTGCACGAGTCTATTCTCAGAGGAGAGACAAACCCAGCCTCAGGGGGTCAAAGCTATTGTAGCTAGTGGACCAATCCCAAGCCCAGATAAACAGGAGGGCTGTGTTAAAGTTCAAATCTGTGCTACACCAAAACATGTGGATCCGTCCACTGTGGCAATCCCCTGGGAAACAAGGGACCAGCCTGAAGCACCTAGTTCATCTCTAACCTACACCAAACTCCTCCTCCCTCCTCATCCACCCAAGAAACAAAAAGCACAGAAGAAATTTTTTTTTATATCAATTTAAAATGCACAACCTGTGTGTGTGTGTGTGTGTGTGTGTGTGTGTGTGTGTGTGTGTGTGTGTGTGTATTGCAGGAGCGTTCAAGACGCTGGATAAGGACAACAGCGG
Organism: Diplotaxodon limnothrissa; assembly: GCF_057381915.1. NCBI lineage: Eukaryota > Metazoa > Chordata > Actinopteri > Cichliformes > Cichlidae > Diplotaxodon > Diplotaxodon limnothrissa. The sequence goes on along the minus strand of NC_140609.1, from coordinate 40,207,120 downwards.
CACCATCGATCTGGACGTCAAGGAGGTAAAACCCAGACTGGTTCACTTCAGAATGTTTTCTAATTCTCTCGATTCTGAAGTTTAGACACTGAGTGGACGAGTGTGGTAAAAGTAGGAACGTGTGTGTCAGCTCACAGGGGAAAAGATCCAAACACAGGAGACGAGGGTGCATCAAATTCATCAAGGGGCAGGCAAGCAAAATGGGTGGGGGTCGGGTCAAAGGCCAAAGACGAGAACGAGATTAGAAATGCACGGAAACAGTCTGAAGTAGGAAAAGAAAACATGATTAATATTTTGCAATGATATGGAGCAGAAAAAACATGAGGTGGAGACGGATTTACTGACTGTGAACCACAGGAAAAAAACAACTAGTGCCTTAAATCTGTATTTTTTCTAATATCCACTAGGGGGCAACATTTCTTCTTCTTCATTGACTGCGTTATGGTCTCAATCCCTAGTTTCAAGTCTTTTTGAGCAAAGCATCCTTTGATTTCGTAATTCTGGCCTGATGATGAGTGCACAGTCTCCCTCAGTCAGAAATGCTCAGCTCGAGGCTCAGCGAGCAGTAATGGCCACATCGTTCTTTTCTATACAGTCTGGTCTGGTTGGAAATGAACTTGAATCGCACAGAAGTCTGTAGGAAAACATCGGTCAGCTCCTGGGGTGACAATCAAACTGAAACTATAAAACCGAGGAGGACAGAGGACGGCTTGTGGTCACATGTAAACACTGACGGTCTCTTTCTTCCTCACAGTGGCTTCAGCTCACGATGTATTCGTGAGGCGACGGAGGGAAGCCTCTCCACAGCTTCTCACTTCTCACACCTTCTCCTTCCTCTCACTCAACCCGCGATGCGCAGTTATCGTCTTCATCTCTGTAACGGGACCAAAACGCCGGCACTGAGCAGACACGAAGGGAAAGCTCGTGCTGCCGTTGCACTCTCCGGCGCTGCGGCATCTCTGTGTTAAAGATTTCTGTTCTTTTGTCTCTAAATGAATTTTATTAGGCTGAAAGTTTGATGACTCTGAATGTTTGAAAGAATAAACTGACACAGCTGATGCTACAGTTGTCCTTTTCTCTGAGTTTTCATGCACGCTTTGTCCTTGTTCATGCACGTGACCACATGTGATGTTACACTCATTCGTCTGATCAGGAATATTTTTTACTGCATCAAATTTCAAAGCTCAACTTCAGCCTGCCGAGGTTCTTCTGCAGCCCCGAACCTTTAGTGGCAGCTCTGCTCGTCTCGCAAGTGAAAGATGAAATATTGCTTTTACGTTTTCATTCATTCATTTTGACTTTTAAAGACACTTTACAACACCTTACTTGTTGAGCTTGATTCTTTTATCTGAATGTGAGACATGAGACAGGCTTAAAATCATGGCTGTTTTATTCTTTCCCTTAAACTGTGAAGATTTTTTGGAAATTTTAAGCGAAGTTACAAAACCTGAGTTGAAATGTCCTTCAGAAAATGTGTTGACGAATCCTAAAAGATTTTATTGTACAGAAACCAAAAGGATGATCGGCTTATGGATCCTAATGGTGTAACTTATCCTGCAAGTTTAACCTGTGAGATGCAAAACATTCAAAAGGTTTGACATTTTCTCTTCAGCTTATTTGTTACCCAGTGCAGTACCGTCAGAGCCCACCAGGGGGCTTCAGTTCATAAGCGGTCACACCAGGCATGAGCGGCTGAGAGCGCCTCTGGCAGATGTCTGAAAAACAAAAGCTTAATGAAAACTGTTTTTACACAGTCTTCAACTTCAGTTTGAATTTGGTTAAAAGTGGAGGGTCGTCTCTGTCCTCGACACCTGAGGTCCGCACACCTCGTTAGGAAACGATGAATTTGATGTTCAAAGAAACACCATGTGAACCAGACAAAAACTGGTTCACCCAAAAGGCAAAACGCCAAAACACAGACTTAACAATGTGGTGTATGCTGTACAGTGCAGCGAGGAATGCCCAGACCTCTACATTGGAGAGACCAAACAGCCACTTCACAAGCGCATGGCACAACATAGAAGAGCCACCTCCACAGGACAAGACTCAGCAGTCCATCTGCATCTTAAGGATAAAGGACACTCTTTCGAGGATGCCAATGTTCACATTTTGGACAGAGAGGACAGATGGTTTGAAAGAGGAGTGAAAGAAGCCATCTATGTCCACTGTGAGCGACCATCTTTGAACAGAGGCGGGGGTTTACGACACCAACTGTCTGCCATCTATAATCCAGTTTTGAGATCCTTCTCAGACGCCTTAACGCCCACTCACATCCTGGGCCATCTGACCTCAGGAATTCGCCTGATAAGGTGGGGCCAGGTTTCACAATGAACTCACCCGTAACTCTGGCTGATTGGGACCCACACCCAGTTTCCCACCTTGGCTCAGGCGGTTAGAGGATCATCGGGGGTCCTTTTGTCCCTCTGTGGGGGGAAACTCCCACTAGGTTTATATCTGGGACTCTCCACCATTTGACCTTAGAACTGAAGAAGCTTCTCGGATGAGAGGTGAAACGTCTTCAAGCAACTTAAAGAAGTCCAGACGCTTTTCTTTGCAAGCTCCTTTGACTACGATGACCTGGATGACTGAGAACCTTCACAGACACCATGTGACTGACATTTAGACAAGTATAAAGACTTTTTCGGTCATGTTTAAAAAATGATGAGCGCCTGTTTGATCACAACTATTTTACAAACATGTCATTTAAAAAAAGTCAAATGTTTGACACACCGCTCAAACCACTGAACGTGATATACGTGTCTGCTAAACTTTCACCTTCTAAACCAACTTCATCCCAGTTTTAGGCTTCAGTCATGTCCAGTGTGCCATTTAGACACCTTTGGACAGGGTTTCTAATGCTTTGTTCAGCGGATAAACGGATAAATGAGAAAAACACCATCACTATGACGTCACTAAGAGAGCATTAACACATGTGTTTGACAAACGCAGGAAAGATGCAGATTTCATGGCGGCAGCTTCAAAACAATCAAAGCAGGATTCAAACTGTTAATTATGAAAATATTTTTTTGTAAAGTTTGCTAAACTGTCAGGATGCGAGCAGAGCTTCCTGCTGACCAGCGCTGAAAACACGCCCATCGTTTACCCTTAAACATGTCGCTGGTTCCTCCACCTTCAGCTGCGTCCTTGGGTGGAGAGAGGCGTTCAAAGCCGCTGCTCTCTGACGTCACGCTCAGGAAGAAAGTTTGGGTTGCTGTTTGTTGGGGGGCGGGGCCTGTGCGGAGGAGGGGAGCGGTGATGCTGAGGAGGAGTAACCGAGGAAGAGCAACAGGTTTCAGTGTGCTGATGGGTTCACGAGGACAGAGCACGAGCGTATGAAGAGGACCGGATGAAAGGTACGGAACACAGGTTCGTATGGACGTCATCTCTGAAAAGAGGCAGCTTCAAAAAACTGTTTTTATTTCAAATGTAAAAGTTGGTCATCAGAGTGACCCAGAGGTGGGAAGTAACGAAGTAGAATTACCAGGTATCTCTATTTAACTCGAGCGTTTATTTTTCTTGTTACTTTTTACTTTTACTCCCCACATTTTTAAACAAATATCTCTACTTTTACTCTTTACGTTTTAAAACAGACCCGTTACTTTAAGTTCATTCATATTGTGTGTGCTCGGTGTTAAACAGGGCCGGTGTTCCAGATTAACTGGTGTCACAGGTTAACTGGTGACGGTCAAACAGGCAATAAAAAAACAAATATTTCATCTGTGAGACTCCGTCTTTTTGCTCTTGAACAATCAAATACTAAAAACTGTCGCGAGTGTACCTGGTGATATTCTCACGCACGAGTTGACCGCGAAAACGGCAAACAAATATACGTCACCACGCCGATTCACAGGGCAGCACGATGAGGAGAATCCTGTCTTCGTTATCATCCCCATCACTCCGTGTCAGCCTCACAGCTGAGGCTGCAGTTTCACTCGTGTACACGTAAATGAACTGCCATAGCCTGTGACCAGGTGAGCCTGTGACGCACACCTGCACCTGCTGTCACTACAGAACCAGAGGTAGCCAAGAAATCACAATGCGGTCAAAAAACAGTAGAGGAACAAAAGACAGCATGGTACCCGGATGTTTGATTTAAAAAAATATATATCCAAAGAGCATTTTTGTGGTAAACTTACAAGAGTGATGTCACTATACGAAGGAAGTAGCTGCTCAGAACAGGTTGTACCATATGAAAAGTCTCCTTTTACCTAAATTTGATCCCAGGCTCATCTTCTAAAATAATTTTCTAATGTAGTCGTGAAAAAGATTTTGAATTGATATTAATGCTCTAAACTGACCAGAACAAACAGTCGTAATGAAGAAAAGAAGATTTGGCTTTGTGACACTTGGAGTGGGTGTAAAACAGATTTCAAGTTTTCTACAGATCCTGAAACTGTCACACGACTATCTCATCTACTTAAAAAGTTGTAAATGGTCAAAAATGTTGGGAATAATAATTAAAAAACATTAAATTTCAGCCCGCCTCTGTCCTCTGAAGGCTGTTAATGCAGAAATTATGAAGGTAAAGTCTTTCATGGCTTCATTAAACATGTTAAAGCTGATTGTGACGGGGTGAGGTGGGCAGCACTGAAGAGCCAATATTTAAGGAGGAATAATTAGTTTAGTGTCGAAAACAGATTTTCAGACTCATCTGGAGCCCAGGACAAAAACAGATTTACCACATGAAAAAAGATTTGTGCTAAATTTCAGTTTTCCAAAGTGGTAAAACAAATATTTAGACTCTTTAGTAAAATTCACAATCCCCCTTTAAATAATAGTAAAAAGTTGTAATATGAAAATATGGATCATAGTTGTGGATTTGAGCTGGAGAAGATTTTAATGACTTGTATAGTGCAGGTATCTATCTATAGTAGTACTGTGTAGTACATTAATACATCATATTTTGGGGGATGTGCCATGTGATGCCCCGCCCACTTTTGGGCACTCCTGAACATGAATGCTCATTATTATGCCTGTGATTAGGAAGCAGTGCCAAAGCCTGCATGTTTGTGTGTGTTGGTTATTTGTCTCTGGTCACTCTTAGCTAAGCGTGCATCACTTTAACGTGACAGCTGGAGGAGATACTGGTGATGATGTCAAGCTAAAGGAGGTGACTCTTTTCTATACAGTCTGGTCTGTTACAGAAGTGTTACAGAAAATCTAGTTTACAGTCAACCTGATGAACATCGGCCTTTAAAAGCCGAACACAGTCGTTTTCTTCTCTGTGTTGTGTCCCAGACTGAATACCTCTGTCTATTTTAGCAGTTTCATTTTGTAGACTAAAAGATTTATCAGTTTATGGTGCATAATATTTAAAACTGATTTTTTTAATATCAAGAACATCGTGGCTCATTTGTTCTTTTCTTCTTTCTTGTTGTTTTTCTTCTTTATTCCAACAGGTGGTGATTAGTGGTTGGGGCTAATTATGATGCTGCAGCCTGATCACACAAAGAGAAGTGTGTGTGTGTGTGTGTGTGTGTGTGTGTGTGTGTGTGTGTGTGAGAGGACTCAACACCTGGTTAGAAGCTGACATTGTGTGGACTCCTAATTACAGAGGAGGCAGTTGTTGTAAGAGTGAGGAGGGATTCGTTTTAGGCGCTTGTGAGAGCCGACGGCCGCACTGCATTCATGCAGATACTGTAACACTTTATAACTGAATTGTGGTCTTTTCTAAAGAGCCTTTGTGGGAGTTGTGCGAAGACCGTGTGTCTTGCCATCACAAGAATAACATCCAGTGAAAGAGGACGAAAATTCCTACCATTTCATATTTGAATGATATATGCAGAGAGAACGATCTGAGCAGGAAACAACGGGAAAGCAGGTTAAAAAGAATATGTGTGTGATGTCATCACTCTGCAGGGCAAACTGAAACTGGAGGTAAAAAACAGAGATTCACTCATATGAGCTTTGTTTTAGATGAAAATAATTTTGACTTGATATTAATGCTCAAACTAAGTCGTGCTTAAGAAAAGCAGATTCAGAGTGGGTGTAAAACTGAGCACTTAAACCTGAAAATGTTGTGTGAATATATCTCCTCTTCTTCAAAAGTTAGAAGAGCTCCAAAGGCTGAAAATATAACTAAAAAGCAGCCAGTTTCACACCCACCCCTGTGCCCTATAAGGGCCTGTATCTGTGGATATATAAGTGAGTAATGACTCTGATTAACCCCCGGATTAATCGGAGATGGTGGCTGGGGAAAGGGCGGTCTGGGTGTCTCTGCTCAGACCTGCGTGACTTGGACCTGGATCAGCAGCAGAAACTATGGATGAATTTAAGAAGAATGACGACAGGGACAAGAAGGAACCCGACAGTGTGCTTCAGTGCTTTTTACTGGCACACATTAAATGACTTATTCAGACTAAGCTAACCTGAGAGTTCATCCTTCTTCCTGTTTGGCCATTTGAATTGCTTGTGGTTTTAGCTGAAGATGATTTTAGTGTAATTTAGTGTGTTAGGTGTTTATGAAGAGCAGTGAATCACAAATAAGCTAGCCTTTAAGGCTGGAGGAAGGAGCTAAGAGAGCTTGTTTTAGACAAGAGACGCTGTATCAAAGCCCGTGCTAGACAAAGAAGGATTATTCTGAACTGTGGATGTTTCAGAACTATTCTTTTGATAGGAAATGAGTATTATGGGTCCCCTTGACCTTGAAGTATCACATTCATGTGTGCAAAAGGCTGCTGCAGCTGATGTTTTGAGTGCTAACTGGATGACCGTTGACAGTTACAGTAACTGCCATTAAAACGAAACAGTCTGTTGGATATAAAAGTAACTGCTTCTTAAAAAATAAATGTGGTTATCCTGAAGCGTGTTTGTGTAAGAACCTGTCTGCCTGCCTGGCGTCTATTGTCAGTCATGAAAAATAATCATGGCCTCGCTCTCACCCTCTCCAGCTGTTAAAGACACCTGATGCTGCAGTCTGATCCGCTCACCTGGGACTGAACACACACACAAACAAACATGGCTGCTAACGCACGTTCAGACCCGCCCATCCTCACAGAGCAGGAGGAGTTACAGAGAAGAGCCAATCAGGTCACAGATGAGGTAAGAGGATTATGATGGTAAATAAGTGTTTTATTAATTATTAACAACCACACATAGAAATGGCCGTTTACTTGTTACCCTTGTATCCAGTGCACATTAACCTGATAACAGCCGTTGACTCACCTGTTTGTGTAATTTACCTACTTTTCTCATGCCTAAAACCCTCCTGTGATTTAAACCGTCAACGACGGTCCTTCACCATTTTCAGTCTTAAGCCTTTTCTCCCTGACTGAAAGAAGATTTTTGGTCATCTCACCACGTCCTTAGTTTCCTTTGACTGGACAAAACATGTGCTGCAGACATGAAATATACTTCCCTCTTGTAAACGTTACTTACAAATTTGTGCCATCTCAAAAAAATTTCACAATTCATGTCCATGAGCATGAACAAATAAACAATATATCTCACGACCCGGCTGTAAATCCAGGAGCAGGAAGTCAACAAACGTGACAACATAAATGAAGGTTTGGAGGAAAATGGAAGCGTTTGGAATTCTGGAATTTTGTTGTTTATAAAAAGTGAAATAATTTCTTGATATCTTTTAACCTCTTTTGTCCCAACGTAAAAAGTTGTTGTATAAGAACTAAAGGACCAAACAAAGTTGTTCTAGTTGTGTCTGTGTAGCATATGGCTAAAACACAACCATATCTGTGAAGTGTATAACTCGAGCTGTGGTCTCTCTGTGGAGGCGAAAGGACTTCCTCAGCTCCACTAACCTCTAAATGTGGACACAGATTAGTTCGTATGAGACGGCACATCTGAAACATCAGGTTCAAGGACATGAAATTCATTTCCAGAATCACAAATGAATAAATTGGATGTTTGGAGTATTTCATAGACTGCCTTGAATCAGCAGGGGGATTTAAGTGATTCTACTTAAAAATAAAAACGTATTATTTCTTTTTTATATAGTGAATTTTATCAGGGATGCCAAATATTTCCTTTCAGTGCAGCCCACCATAGGGAGAGCAAAAACTGCGAATAAAGAGGGGCTATAATACACTTTACACTGTATTTTGCTTAAGGAAACATTATGTTGCAAGTCATTAATAATGAATCAGACTGCATACCATGACCAGTTATGGAGTATGGAGCTCCATACTGAGCCTGGGCTGTCTTTGGGCTCTAGGCTGGCTTCAGAAAAAGAAAAAGTTTGAATAATACATACAGAGAAAAACCCAACAATCATATGAACCCTGTGAGCAAGCACTTTGGCGACAGTGGGAAGGAAAAACTCCCTTTTAACAGGAAGAAACGTCCAGCAGAACCAGGCTCAGGCCATAAAAAGACATGGATAAAGACATGCTGTGGAAGAGAGCCTGAGATTAATAACAAGTATGATTCAATGCAGAGAGGTCTGTTAGCACATAGTGAGTGAAGAACAAACACCCAGTGCATCATGGGAAATTCCCCAGCAGCCTACACCTATCCGGTTGTTCAGTGATGACGTGACGAATCCTACTTCCGGGTCTAAAGTAGTCTGCGTTTAATATGGCTTTTGTGTTGTTAACATGTTTAATGTTATGTATTTTCTTCTATTTGATCTCAAAAAGCTCCTAAAACAGTCAGTGATCACTGTTGACCTCCCTCGGCTTTTATTTCCGCTAATCATTTATTTAAGCTCAGTTTTTAAAACCTTAGGATGTAACTACAGCCCAGCCCATGCAGCAGTATAGGAATGACTAACCTCGTATTGTGGATGGATTATCTCAGTTGTTCTCCTGGCTGAAGTTTGGTCCTTTTACAGCATCCTGCCATGCGATTACATTTGTTCCTGACCACCGAGAACACTCACGTTAACTTTTATCGAGTGGAAAAAAAGTTGGCTTGTTTATATTATGCTAACATAGCTGTGTCGCTAGCGGTCACGTAGCACATCATTATATACCAGCTAGCCCAACTTCAGTAACCCTACAAACGTCACTGCTGTTTAGTTTTCTGTCTTCATTTATGTTGGAAGTGATAACAGAGCTGTACGTTTTAATTTGTTTCCAAAACCCCGCAGTCAGGACATGCTATATTGTATTTAGATAGAAGCTAGCGAGCTAACTCCCTGCTAACTTCTAACTCCGTTAAATGTCATAAATTCCGTTTTCATGGATGCCTGGATGTTAAACTCAATTGTTACACCTGGTAGAGCAGAACGCTGATCATTTTATTAAAAATGAAAGACTTTAGACAGTTTTTCAACTCAGTAATGCCATAGTGATCGTTTGATTTATGGACCTGCAGCGGAGTTTAGGTCCAGACACGGCTAGTGACGTCAGACTGAACAACTGGATTGCAGCATAACTAAGGGAGGATTCAGGGTCACCTGATTCAGCCCTAACTATATGCTTTAGCAAAAAGGAAAGTTTTAGGTCTAATCCAACACGTTCTCATCCCAAAGCGTAACATTTTACGCTAGGTGACAAATCGTCAACATATTACGTTTTCGGCCACCCAACGCGTTCCTAAATGACGACATTAGCAAAATGAGGAAATATGAGAACTGTTTGGACACAATCTACACATGTTTGTTCATTTTCTTAAAAACGCTTCGGAAAACACCATTTCACGTCATTAAACTACTGGTTAAGGTTAGGGAGAAGGTTAGATTTATGGATTTCATCCATAACCCGGCACGTAGCATTAGAACGCGGAAGGTCTCCTTTTGCGTTCCTCAGGAACACCGCAGGATGTGACAAAACGTCGGCATGTTACGCTTCGGGAGTGAAAACGGTCTGTCTAATCTTAAAAGCAGAGATAGTTTTCAACAGTTACCTCACGGAGCATTTTGTTGCACGACCTTCCAATCCTACACTATATCATCATGACTACAAGTAACAGACTCTGAATTCCCAGTTCCAGATGTTATAGCTCCTCCCCTTTAAGGCCATCTTCCCTTTCTTCTGACTGGCTGCTCCTGTAAACAGAAAACGGGAGGAGGATATTGGGCCATATCCACTTATCCCCCGTCTGCAGTAGAAAAATGATGTGAAACTAAGCCAAGCCTGAATGTTCGGCACATGGGAATTACGCGGATTCATCTTCTCCTTTGACACTTTTGCCATGTTTCATATGAACATGGTTTTACATGTGCGTTACCCTTCAGCTAACTCGGCCTAAAGAACGGATTGTGAAAGTGTCAGACCAGAACAGTGTAGTCGGGTATTTCCTTTGCCAACACATTTTTGAGGCTGGCAAGGAGCAGAGAAAAATACAATCTAACAGTGGTGATATGGACGGGAGCGAGTCACAGCAGCATCCTCAGCTTATACCCCGGAGAGCGTGTCACACTCTGTGTGTCAGTCAGAGAAACCTAATGAGGATAATTATAATTAGAGCATCTCAGCAATAAAACCAAGAATTCATAATAAACAAACTGGCAAGAAGAGTGACGCAAACTACTACACAACCTGCTGAACCACAGAGGACACAGCCCTGCCTGAGGGGAGGGCCTCTTCAAGGGCACCTGGCTCACCTGGTTGCCTTGGAGACAGCTGGTCTCCATGTGCAACTGTCTGGCACAGATGAGCTCACAACACACACAGACACACACACACGCACACACACACACACACACACACTCCCTGGTGTTTAAAGGCTACTGCAGGTCAGAGACATGTGTCACCCCATCATCCCATCAGTGGGGAAATCCCAGAGGACTGATATGATATTTACACAAAACACACACACACACACACACACACACACACACACACACACACACACACACACACACACACACAGACCTAGGGGTAGATAAACAGGCAGCTAGCAGTTTCTGCACATAACTGATGTAGACTGTATCCTCCTACTATAACCTATAATAACTCCTTAATGACACAAAGACGATTTTGATGGAAAGTTAAAAGTTCTTTTAACTAGAAATGACTTTCTAAACACATCAGATATCTTACTTGTTCCTGCTCCCATGTGTCACCCTTTACATTTGGAGCTGAAACTATAACACATTCCACAATACTGATGCTCAGAGATGGTTACTGAACAATAGTGAGGAGCGAGAACAAGTTGTAGCTTTAGATTTTCACACTTGGTGCGAGTGTAAAATGAGTTTGACTGCATTTTTGACAGAGCTTAAATGTGTTTTTACACCCTCAAGCTTAATATTAAAATGTAGAATATTAACTTACTACCAGCTGCTGTCATTGTTCAGATGATGATAAGAAATTGCATCAATATCTGGTATAATGGAGGACGAGGTCTATCTCGCCCCTGTAGGCGGCCACGGGTGCGCACGGACCGGTTTAGGTCCGACAGTATTTTCACGGACTGGCCTTTAAGGTGTCCCGGATAAATACAACAAAATAAAACCAGTGCTGGTACCAAAAAGAAATAAGATTTAGTCATAACACACGGGAAAAGACCCAGAGAAACGAGTTAACGATAAAAACCTGGTACCAAACGACTCATGGACCGGTACCGGTCTGTGGCCCAGGGGTTGGGGACCACTGCCCTACCAGAGGCCTGGAAGCTTGAGCTTCCTGTGTAGTGTGTGTTTAAGGTGGTGATCCACACCACTGACAGGACCATTAAGACCACCCTCCCCACTTTGCAGGACAGCTACATGAAATGATTCACCTGCATCGTCTGCTGAATGAGGAGCAGCTTCTGACCTCACACCATCACACTGCTAAATCAGACTGAAAGACCTCCAAGACTCAGAGTCACTCTTGCACTTCTGTTACTGTCGCACCGTTTCTTATGTTGGTTGGATGCATTTAATGTATTTCTTTAACTTATGTGTAGCTGCAGAGGGGAATTTAAAGACTTCACTGTAGGTTGTACTAAACTTTAACTGTTTGTATAACTAAGAACAAAATTAAAGCTACAAAAATGACTTAATGGGCACGCAGTTCACAAGCTCATGTAATGTGTTGAATGTTAAATATTGAAGCAGTGATTTTGTGTCTTTCAGTCACTGGAGAGCACGCGGCGGATGGTTCAGTTGGTTGAGGAGGTACACACACACACACACACACACACACACACACACACACACACACACACACACAATATAATCTAACAAAGACCCCCACAGTGATGGAGTGATAAAGCACAAACCTCACTGTGAACTTTGTCATCATCATCTGTAAATTAGCCTGCTGTGTTTCCACATGAGGAAATGGCCAGAGATCCATGTCAGGATGACTCTAACAAAGACGGATGCAGTGTTATGATTAAGTTTAAGCTCCTGGAAAATGATTTTGGACAAACGACGGCCGGGAGAGCAGAACAGTGAGGAAAGCAGGAAAGGATGTTTTTTCATTACTCCATAATGCACAGCATTCATGTCAAGTGCTCATACGTCCTTTATCCATAACAGCCATTTGTTTACTTTTAGTCACTGTGATCAGGATCGAGGTCATGTGATCTTACTGCAGATAAACAGTTCAGGCAGTCTTACCTTGTTGGCTTTTTACCATAAATCTAAAATAGAAAGAATTTAAAGAAGTGAGCATGAGCTCAGTGGATCGCCACGTGGCGTCTGCAGCAAACGTCTTTAAATCGATTTCCATATGTGCAATAAGAACCTGTTTGGAAACGTCGCTGGGGCTCCTGTCAGTAACGGGTTGTTATGTGTTCCATCCTCCAGAGTAAAGATGTTGGGATCAGGACTGTGGTGATGTTGGATGAACAAGGAGGTAAACAGGTTTTTCTTGGCTTAAATGTAAAGACTTGTCTTGACCATGAAATTTGAAATTTGCTGGGTTTTTTTGTTCCTCAGAAATTTGTGTTTATTCTTAAATTTCTCATTGTATCAAGTTTTTTTCTCATAATTTAGCCTTTTTGTGTAAATATCTCTGATTTGAGCTTTTGGTTTGGAAGCCTTGCCAGTACACATTGTGTAAACATGCCCATCTCTGTATTGATCTCTGCTCCTGCTGTGGCAACACCATAAAACTCCCGTTCAAACAGAGCAGTTGGAGCGTATTGAGGAGAGTATGGACTCCATCAACAGGGACATGAGAGAGGCAGAGAAGAATCTGACAGACATGGCCCAGTGCTGTGGCCTTTGTATCTGGCCACTCAGGAAGTAGGTCCAGGAACCTGCGTCTTTATCCAAACAGGCCCTAAAAAGCCCCGTACTGGTGCCCAGTTCCATTAAATGTGTTGCAGTGTTTATCAAATGTGATTAGATTATCAGACTCCTTCAGCAACGATAATCGTAATCAGTCGTCATCATCATAATAATCAGGGGCTTAAATTACTCGATAAGCCATCCTGACTGAATGATGTCACTCTCTGCTCGTTTCCTTTTGCCCAAGTATTAAACTCAAAGTTTTTTTTAATTTAATAATTAGTTTTAATTGATCCATTAAGAATAAAATAATCCCAAAATACAAAGAATGCATGTTTTTACTAGTAGATGTTCAGTGAATCAAGATCTGAATGATATATATGAACAAACTATTTGGTAAAAGCCTTCAGGATGTGAATAACTACACGTTTGCTGTTTCTGAAGTAGAGATTTTTTGGCTTGAAGGATCAGAAAAATCTAATTTATAGACAAAGGCCTGTAAAAATGAACTCGATATAACAGATAAGCTCTGCATCTCTTGCATCTGATGTCTGTTTATAGCAGAACGGTGACAATGAAGAGTTTTCTAACTGCATGTGACTAAAAATACCTAAATTTGGATTTAGAAGACATATTTGTATAAATGTTCCTTAAAATCTTCTTTAAAAGAAGCACAGATGCAGAAACATCCTTCGTACATAGCCCGAGAGAAGAAAACAGAATGGAAGTGGGCACCGAGGTCAAAGGTCGTTGGCTCTGCACCGTTTGGTCCAGTGTGCTGTTAGCATTTAGCGCAGCGTGGTGGTGTTCTGTTTCATGTTTCTGGTGGCTGGTTTTTCAGTTCATAGTGCAGCCGCGTGGAAATACTTTGTGATTTTTTTCTTTTATTCCACCTCCCTCCTCCTCTTTCTGCCTCCATTCTTCTCGTTACGTTCCTGCTTTCTTTCACCTTTGCTCTTCCTTCATCCTGCTCCGCTGCATCCTCTCATAGAGCAGTTGGAGCGAATAGAGGAGGGCTTGGATCAGATCAACTCTGATATGAAGGAGGCAGAGAAAAACCTGACTGACCTGGGCAAGTGCTGTGGTCTCTGCTCCTGTGATAAGTAGGTGGAGATGTGTGTGGCGTGTGTGTGAGTGTGTGTTTGTCTGTAAACATTATCCAGAGGTAAGTATGTGAGATGTAGTCATAAGAATCTATTTGTAAAAACCTAAATTATACCTGATTCACAGCCCTGGGCCACGTTTACTGCAGCGGCTTCACCACAAACCTCAGATTTATACAAAAGGCACTTTTCCACCATATCAAAGCGATCTGTCAGCTCGGTCCTGTTATTATAATGTTAATAGAGTTGAATTGGTCCTGTAAGGTCAGGCTGCAACATTCAAACACCATCACAATGAGCAGCCATCTTATTCACCAGTTTTTTCTGGCGATTCCACACTTTCAGGGCTCGGCGTTGGTGTTATGGCTGCTGCCGTGTTGGAAGTGACCATATTTGTAGTTTTTGGCACTTCTATGCCCATACGTTACTCACAAAGACAGAAAACCAAACATAGCAGGAAAGCTAAACTGAGTGTTCTTCTTAAAGAAACCACTCTGAAGTGCAGATCTAAATGTGATATAGTTCTTGTTCTTCCACAAACGCACTGATCAGGATGATCCCAGTGATACCAGTGAGCACTGGAGGTAAAATAGATGTTTCCAGTAAGGTGCTTTAACATACAGTGCGATGCTGACAACGAGCAAATAGCCTCGTGAGATTTAAACATGAGAAAACTCTTCAGATTTGGTTCATTAGTTGCTTTTAGCTTTTGCTGTCGGCTTGCTTTGCTGCTCTGATTTGCTCTGAAGTGGTCCAGCGCCATGTTTGTCGTGTTTTATGGTATAAATGGACCCTTGGTGTACCCGTACTGTAGCTGCAGGAGCAGTATGGGTACGCTGTGGTTCTCACGTTTCACGTTTAACAGACTTATTAAATTGACATCCATGGGGTCATCACTCTTTCTCTTCCAGACTAAAGGCTTTTGAGGAGAGTGGGGCATACAAGGCAGTTTGGGGCAGAGCCTCAAGCCAGGATGGCGTTGTAGCCAATCAGCCGCCGTCATCTCGGGTCGTGGATGAGAGAGAACAGATGATTATGAGTGGAGGATACATACGAAGGTAGGGAGAGAGTGACACACAGAGTTTAGTGGAGTGTGTTATTGTGTGAGCTGAGAGACGGCAGCTGCATACACGGTTTGTGTGTGTGTGTGTGTGTGTGTGTGTGTGTGTGTGTGTCTGAGTGTGTGTGTGTGTGTGTGTTTGCTCTTCTTTACAGCAAACTGACATCTAATACTTAAGCCATCGCACACAGGCAGCTGGTCAAACACAAACACAAAAACTTGCACACATCTTTGCAGCATTAATGTTTTCCTGCTTTATTCCTGCCCGTGTCAGGGCGACCGGCGACGCCCGTGAGGACGAGATGGAGGAAAACCTGGCACATGTGGGCAGCATCGTCGGAAATCTGAAGAGCATGGCCCTGGACATTGGCAACGAGCTGGAAACACAGAATTCCCAAATCGACCGCATACAGGGAAAGGTACCGCCGTCCTGTTCTGCATGTACACCTCAGTGTGTACTAATCAAATAAAATTCATTTCACCAGACTCTGTTAAATGTAACAATTTAAGGGTGCTGGTTTAGCTCGCTGGGATGAACGTGCAACCATATGCCGGGTTTGAATCCGACCTGTAGCCTTTGCCGCATGCCTTCCCCTCTGCTTTCATGTCACTCTTTGATATATCGCTCAAATAAAGCCAGATAAAGAGTAAATAGTCGATGATTACTTTTACAAGATTCTCAAAGCACCTTGTAGTAAACTCAGGTAGGGATTCGGAAGAGTAGGAGGCCAAGGAAGACATTAAGCGCTTAACTCCCACCAGGTCAGGGTTAGAGTTGGATTTTGTTTTAGCCACATGATGAATACACACATTTTACAAAACTGGAGGACTTTACATAAAAGCTTTTCCTTTGACATGTTCTAGACCGGTGAAACTCTGTGAAAACAGCCACACCTAGAACATGCCAGCAAACCTCAGACTCCTGTATCTGGTTTTGCATCCAGTTCTCCAAGAACCCAGTTAAAAAAATAGCATGGAGCTCATGTAAAAGACAGCGTTATAAAGAGAAGAAGCACTAACAATGGTAAACAGTCAAACAAAAGAGCAATAGCTTCTCAAGACTATACCTGAATAAAAGCAATTGAAAATAGGTTCATCTTCAAAGTTGATTTCACAGGTTCTTATGTAGGAGGGCCGACTATTCCAGAGTCTGGAAGCAATGAGAGCGTGGCCTGGTCACCGTTAGGAGAGAATTCCCAGAAGTTGTTGGGATAATGATGGAGGCAAAATAAGCAGTTAACAGACCTGAGCAGCCATAAACAGGAGTGACGTGCTGTCTTTTCTTTGTACCAGTTAAAAGTCAAGCTGCTGTACACTGAACTATGTGAAATAGAGAGTGAGAGTGGAATTAGGCAATCTTATATACAGAGTTGCCGTAGACCAGCTGAGAGGTAGGTAAGGGGGGGAGAGCTGTTTCCAGATCCTTTAGTCAGACGGAGTTCCGTGAGTTTCACACGGATCCATCTGGGATCTTAGTGAGGAGAGAAATGAGGAATTATGGCAGTTCATCTCAGGCTTGTGCCCAGAGAGGGAGATGAATGAAATCAATAATGTGGCTTCTTACCTGACAGAAGCAGTTTGTGCTCTTCCCTTTGAGTCAGAGATGAAAGCAGCACAGGAACTTGTGCTAACAGCACTAAAGCTAAGAATTCTTATCTATGAACAGTTCCTTCTGAGCAGGAGGTGTTTGATTATATTCACCCTACTGTGTGTTGTTGGACTGTAGAGCTTGCCGAGCTCTACAGCCTTCCTTTGATTAACCAATGCAATTAAGCAAACCTGAAGGTGAAAGATAGATGGAGAGCACAGCTGTTTGTGCCTGCCTACCACATTCTTGTTAACACTTCCTTGTTCTTTCTTTTTTCCTATCCTCTGCAGGCTAATCTCAACGTTACCCGAATCAGCGCTGCCAACCAGAAGGCTACCAACCTCATGAAACGATAGAAGTGCTCTTCCAGTCTTTTTCTATTAAACTGTGCTTTTGCGTGCCGTGCCAATATGCTGACCCTGTTATTTTAAACCTCCCATTTCTCACTTTTGACAGTGAAATGTGCTGTAAAACTCATCTAGAGGCCGTAAGGGGTTTAAAGTGGAGCTCTTTATTCCGTAACCCGTATTTTAACATTCCTGTTTGTTCCCCAAATATCATAATAGAAAGTCGTAGTTTTGTTTATTTGTATAAAATGTGACCTATGATTATTATAAGTCAGTTTGCAGTGCAATGTACGCTCTGTTTTACCCCTCAGCGTGGCCTCCTTTAGCTCTTGGGAACCTTTAATGGTCCCTGTGGGGAAAAAATGGGTCACTCCAGCAGCACCATCACTGCCAGCAGTAGCAGTAGAGAGCACAATCACACAAATACGTCAATTTGTGTGAAGAGCGGCTGTCCTTGCTGTGGTGTTATGAAACATGAGCCCATACGTCGCCTTTTCCATCTGCCGGACGGACAGGGGAATAACGGCATCTGTGCAGCAAAATGTTCTGAAAAGCAACCAGTCCAGTCCCAAATTACACAACCCTGTAATTCCACTTTCTCCAAAATCTGCCACTGTGGATGAAACACGTATGTGACGGCGCCCTCTGTCGGCCCAGTCGGGTATTGCCCAGAAGAAGGAAATACGTATTTCCCCACAATGGAGGATCTCTGGCGACACCAAGCGGACGCAAGCGGAACATGCATTCTTCCTGGCCTCTCCCATCTTCCTTCTGTCTCCATGTTGATAGAAAATGGTGGTGACACCAAGTGACGTTGTTGCTGATTTTACGACCCTGTCTCTCAGTCGTGCACATCAAAGGTTTGCTGACAATGCCAAAAGTCACCATATCCTAAATGATTTGTACTTGATGTCTGTGTTTGTAATGTTAGCCAATCAGGGAGATCCTTAAGTAAACTATGCTGTCTTTTTATTAGTTGCTAGGTTTGAAATCGTCCATTGGGTAGAAGCTGTTTTTTGTTTAATTATGTACTGATGAGTAATATAGTACAAATCATAGAAGTGTAGATGATGCTGACCTATGTTGACCTAAAAAGGCCTTCATGTGCGTAACTACAAGGTAACTACTACAGCTGAGGCTCACTTGTGTGTGTTTGCTACGATGAAATGTTGAAATGTGAACGTAATGAATAAAAAAATGTGCGCAGGAATATAGCGTACGTGATTTTGGGACTAATTAATTATGTGAGGCGGGAGGAGGGGCTGTGAGGGTGATGGTAGTCATTAAATATTCACCGTGTGGCTGAACGTGCAGACTTCGTGAGTTTGGTGACTGGTGTGTTGGGAATGGGAGTGACTGGTGCATACGCTTCTGCGGCACATGGGGGCGCGCAGCGGCCTGAAAATGTTGCGCGTTCGAGGAAGAAGAAGGAAAAAAACCACACGCGCTGCGTGAATAGAGTCTGCGCAATTCGCTTGTTCTCGTCACTCCGAACTTTCGGGAGAACCACGAAGGAAGGAGGGGAGAACAGCGCCATTTGCCTGGTAATTATTTACAGCATATGCGGCCTTTTAAAAAACACTGCACGTCACGCGGAATCCGCAATAGCAGCCCGCACGGGCGGCGTTTTCGCGCAAAGCGTACGAACGTGCTACAGTGCGAAATAAAAGCGTATCGCCGAGCTAGCAGGCGTCTCCTCCAGCTCTGACACCGACAGTTGGAGCGCAAAGACACTGCACAGCTCCGCTTGTAATGTTCGCGATAATCCGGCTCGTGGTTACGGAAATTCGCAGGATTCGCACGTTTCGTCGTTTTCACGCAGCACCGGTTCAGCCCCGCGTAGCTAACAGACGCGGAGGAGTCTGGTGGGCAGCTCCCCGTGTGAACCATCAGGCACGAGCTCAACAAAGACACAGCACGGTCGCAGCTGATTGGTTCGCGTGGGTCACGTGGCCTGGTAGAACGCAATGTTTATCAGGTATTTAATGAGATCTGGAACATTAGTACGCTCTCGTGGATGTTTACAGCCAGCCAATCAGCGCCGGTCCGAACTCCGTGACGTAAACAGAATTCAACAGATTAACTAAAAGAAACAAAGTAACTAATAAAAGCTGCACTGACATGGTTACTTACTTTGTAACTGCTTGATATATGGATACACACATACATGTGTATGTAGAGGAATTTCCTACACACACGTGTGGGTGTCTTTAGGTTTCCTCAGAAAGTAGAAAAAGAATAATTTCTGAAAGACAGGAAAACAGTCATCTATCAGTGTTCGTGTATGTTAAAGTCCAGCCAGGAGGGGGCAGTATGGGGACACGAGCTGAAGGAAAAACGAGATGTTCTCGTCCACAGCCATGAAAGCGGCCCCTGTCCAACACTGCAGGTGGTTTTCCTGAAATCTGCACTGGCTGTTTATGGTTCAGTCACCCTGAAAACAGTCCACAGTCTGCTACGCGTGCAGCACTTTTTGTCTGTGTTGCTAATTAAAATTAAGTTTTCACAACATAAAATCCATTTCTCAGAAGTCTTGTGTGTCAAAGGAGGAGACGTAGGTTCGGTTCAGCTGCACAGCTGTGGCTCAGGTGATAACATCTGTGAAGTCCAGTTTTATATGAATTCGTCGCAGTCGCTAAATTTGTATTTTTTTTTTGAAAGTATGTAGAAGGATTTTTGAGAACATAATTTTGTAACCTTTAAATTGTGAGCTGTGGGTACATTTAAAAGTGCCAGTGGATGACTGGACTACCTGCTTCTGCAGTCATTTTTAAAATTGGGAACATACTTGAAACATGCATGAAATATTTATGAAACTGTATGAAGAAAGTTTTGTCTCACAACTTGTAAAAAGAAAATGCCAAATTCTATATTCATCACTTCAAATATATTTGTTTCAGTGGATCAGTTAGTGCCGCTGGGACCAGAAAATTGGTCCAGTGAATAAAAATGTTTTGATTTTTTTCTTTTGTCTGAAGAAATTTAATGGCTTCACAGACTTAGAAGAAACAACAGCTCACAATAGGGGAAAAAAACAATATTGCTCAGATTCCTACAGAAACTACTCACTCCACAGCTTGGTAGCTTGTAATATGAACGTATTAGGTG